>NC_058521.1:185207201-185865701 GCF_904849725.1 Hordeum vulgare subsp. vulgare
GGGGCTCGGTTGGAGGTAGGGTTGGTAAAACACTTGAGCCCGACTTCTTGGCTATTGGTCATCGTAATAGCCCTCTTGGCACAGTCCGACAGGACTTGGTGCTTGGCTAACCAATCCATGCCAAGGATCACATACAAGCATTGCGACTTAAGGACGATGAGATGTGCTAAGAAGTCTACCCTGTTGATGTTGATCCCAAATCCTCTACACCTAGCATGGTCCTCAGTACTGCACCCAGGGTTTGTACCGTCATGTGACCACTAAAGAGTGTAGGCTTCAAGACACCTTCTAGTTTGGGTGACAAATGAATGCGAAGCACCATAATCAAACAGAACTATTGCTAGAGTTGAGTTGACAAGGAACATAGTCAGTATGAAAACCGGGTCCTCCTAGGCTTCCTCTGTGGAGATGTGATTCACACGACCCTTGCCATTGTTGGGTGGGTTGCAGGGAGCTTGGTTACTGGGTGGCGCTTCACGGCCTTGTCCCTGGTTTGGCACATTGGGGCGCGGTATATACCGCTTCTTATTGGGGCACTGTCTCAAGATGTGTCTAGGCTGACCACACCCAAAGCAAGTGACCTTCCCGAAGTTGTTGGTCTTGCTGCCGTTGTTGTTTTTGGGAGGGTTGTATGCCATCTTGGAGTTGGCATACGGCTGAGGGTGGTAGCTCGAACCAGGTGCAAGAGTAATGGGTGGTGAGGCTGATAGTTTGGCTTTGCTGGGGCTGATTGCGAGGGGCGAGCCTTCTGGTTGCTGGAACCATCGATGTTGATCACTTTGCGCTTGTGTGTGTCTTCCATAGTGTGATGCTTATATTCAAGCGTGGGGGCCTTGTTCACTAGGTCTAAGAAGGTTCGTCAGTCACAAACTACAAGTTGATACAACTGCGGTTGGTGAAGCCCTTCCGTGCAGCGTTCTATCTTTCCTGCCTCGGTGCTGACATCATTAGGTGCATACCTCGATAAGACATTGAACTTCTGCATGTACTCCTTGACTGAACCCCTTACTTGCTTCAAAACTCGAAACTCCCGCTTCTTGATGAACATACTCCAAGAGGGGATATGGGCAGTACAGAATCCTTGCTTGAAATCATCCCAGGTTATAACACGCTCGCCTTGCATGACCTTGAATTCGTCCCTCCAAGCTCTGGCGGTACCTCCAAGGCAGTGAGAGGCATAAAGAACCTTCTCACGGTCCTCATTAACGTCGACCAGTGCAAGGAGGTCCTCAGTGGTGCAGATCTAGTCACGAGCATCCATAGGCTCAGTTATCTTGGTGAAAGTTGGGGGCGAAGACCTCATGAACTCTGACAGAGTAGAACGACCATTGCCATTCCAGCCCTGCTGTGGGTTGCTCACGAGAACCTGAGCCATCTGCTGGATATCGGTCGTGTTAGCTTCACATTCCTCCCAAAGAGCCAGGTTCTCAAGCGGAGGCGGTGGCGGGTGAAAAACGTCTTGTTGCAATAAGACCCACCGGCTCCTCGGTGCTGGCTAGAGTCGCTCCTGCTAGGGTTGCCAAAAGTACTGGTGCGAGTAGCAGTAACTATCCTCCTTGGAGCTACCAAGTCAAACAACTTCAATAGATGAAAGGAATAGGACAAGAGGGAAAGCGCCTAAAAAAGGGGGGGTTGGTAAAGTGCAAGTGTGTCAATCAAAAGGGTTAAAAGACCCATCACATAACCTTAAGATAAGATAAGTGATGTAGTCGCTTGCATGATGCCTAAGGTAAATGCGCGACTTGCATCGAAACACGAACAGAAAAATAACCAACAAGCACACATGGTTTCATATGAACCATTACACGGACTCAACTTTGCATGAGGGCTTCATAGCTTGTCCTACCCTAGTGGTTCTCGGACTCAAGTAGTGGAGTGCTCGGTCTTGTACTCACTCTCCTCTGGGTCTTCCTCCTAGTCATCATCTGTACGGGCATCATCTCCCATCAAGGGAGTCGGGAAACGGGGAGGTCCATCCCGACGACGCTTCACTGGTGGACTAGTGAATAGCTCACGATACTCCTTTGCACTCATGCGATGATGTTGTTTGGGTGTATCTCTAGCTAGAGGTATTCCTACTATGTATGCGACAATGGGTTGCTACTCGGAGGCTCCATCCTTCTTGATCTTGCCGGTCGTCGTGTTAGCTTGACAGAGTAGCTCATGGGTGTGGTGAAGTTGTCGGTGGAGCTTCATGGATTCCTTGATTAGGAGCTGCTGGCCAAATCATCCCAGCCAGTGAACCAGCCCACGTGGACCAGACGCACACACCCGCCAGGGTTTAAACCCAACAAGCGGGGCCCAGCCTCTAGTGGCAGAGAGGGTAGGCGAGGGAGAGGTGAGGATGACAGGTGGCTCCCACATGTGAGCTTCAACCTCGGGACAAAGAAAGCGGCGAGCTCACCAGTGACGATAGTAGGCATGACTAGTACGGGTATGGATGGAAATGGGTCTAGGGATGAGCCGTTGGTCGACTCGTGAAGGAGGGAGGAGCAGGGTTTCACGGAGTCGCCGGCGACGAGGTCCCGAAGCGAAGGAGATTCGGGATGGTGGTCGTCGGGGACGATTCATGTAGCAAAAGAACAGGGGAGAGAGAGAGGAAAACATAAGGAAGCTATTGTGGTTCCATTGGAAAAATAGAAATGAGGAGCAGAGCGGCCTTGTACCCAGGGATTGTCGGAATCCCGAAGCGGTGGATCCGGAGCTTGATCTTGAGCTTGGGGCTCATAGATATGAATGGATGGTTCAGGTGTGCGATTAGGTATAGTAGCAGGTCGAAGGGAGGGAGAGGGATGTCCGGGGTGGCATTATATAGAGGGGGCACGTTTCAACGAATGGTCGTGCTTCGGCGAGACCATGTCCACGGCCACGGGAGGAGAGAGGGCTTGGGAGGGCGTCTGCGATGTTGTGGACGTGGTCTAGGGTTGGAACAAGGTCGAGGAGGAGTAGCAGTTTGCTCCCGCCGTGCAGCGGTGGTGGGCGCCATCTGACCGAGTCAGCCGCCGGGGGCACGCGTCGCAGGGGTAGTAGAAGGGTAGAGAAGAGGGGCACGGCTGGCGCGGCTCTCCTTCCGTCGAGGGGGCCATGAGGGACAATCGGAGGGGTCCAAACTGGTCGGGGCTGCCCTCCCAACGGGTGGGTGCGCACTATAGCACAATCAGAGTGCAGTTTTGGCATGCCATGGCAGGCTAGCCCGCTCTAGCGCGTCCCACCTTGTCCTCTAGCGTCTGTGGTATGTGGGTGTGCTCCTGGGATGCTTTGGAGCCGAGGGGGAAGATTATGGTCAAAGGGAGAGGGTGAAAAGCTTCTGCCAGGGTGGACCAGAGGAGTAATTTTTTTTATTTCTAAATCCATGGTTTAACTAGAGTTTGAACTTGCTACTGAATGTGAAGAGTAACTCTGTGGGCTTGTGGTAAAAATTTGGAGTGAAAGGAAACAATGTAGGTGGTGAAAGTAGCAGTTTTACCAATTGACAACAAGGTGTTTGATGCTGGTTTGAGAAAGATAAACCTCACCACTTGTAGCGATATTTAACTGGATTGGATTATGAGCTAAACCAATATGATTCACCAAGTTTGAGCTCATTTGAGCAAAGTTGACAATGTAGACATGAAAAATCCTAGAAATGGACAGAATCAGATTTATGTGGACCAAGGTGACCAAATCAACTCCCACAAATGCACAACTTGGTGTGGCATCCTTATTTGAGGGTTGGATCACTCTTGTAATGTTTGGAAGCAATTGGGTAAACCTGGCAATGTAGAATTGCTCAAATTTGGTTCTGGACAAGGAGGGTTTTGGGATTAATAGGTGGATCAAATGAACTTGGATTGAGATGAAACCTTGCAGGATCACCAGATTCATGTGTGACTTGCTAGAATTTTCCTAGGATTTATTGAGAATATTTCCTTTGGAAATATTTCAAAATCTTGAAATAGGGAGAAAGGGTTTTGAGGCGCTTTGTCCAATATTTCGAATATGACCATGTATGGAAAATATATGTCTAGTGAGTTTCCCTAAATTTTCTAAAATATTTATGAAGCAAGAAATTAAGTTTTCCCTATGAAATACCATTTCTGGCCTCAGAAAAAGGTATTTAAATAAAATAATAAAATAACTTCAAAAATAGTTATTTTGTGGTTTTGGGAAGTATTTTGAATAATAGGGTGCAAATAAAATCTTTTGTGTCAAACATCCCTCCTAATTTCGGGACTTGAAGTGCAAATCTCAAATTAGGGGATTTGGAAAATTTAAAATGATTAAAAGCCTTTTGTTAAAATAGTAGTTTCTAAAACTGGTTTTCTGGTCCTATTCACATGTCATGATCATTGTGCAAGGGCTTCGGATGAAGGAGGCAGGTTTTAGAGAGGAGAACAACTATAGTCATTCAAAAACTCAACGAGTCACACAAGCAAGTTGTAACAGAAAACAATCATCACAAACATGCAAAAAGTTTTAATTGGTTCCAAATTTTCATAAAACAACATGTGGCAAAAGTGATACAAACACAGGGTGTGACACATACCTTATGATGCCTGCCCACACGAGAAGTTGTGCATATTATTGTACCAGGTAAAAATATGCTTTCCGCAAAATTGCCTACTAGTGTTATCTCATGCTTCATTATTGCCTTGTCCCACATCATGTGTTTCTTGCGAGTACATTCAAACTACTCATTGCCTTGCCACTACTTATGTAATTGGCGAGGCATGGAAGAGCAGGAATTTGGAGGAGTGTTCGTCGGTGACGAATATGCGTACTAGGGCGTTTCCCAGTCAGAATGCCTGGAGGTTAAGGCAGATGTCATGGGTTCATGCTTTCGTTCTATATTTCCACTTCTAGTTATGTTTGGTGTGTCGGCCTTCGAGTCCCTATCTATGTAAAACTTGGCCTTAGTGCTCCTTATTTCTATTAGACAATATCTATGGATCTAAGACTCTTGTTATTCAACTTATGTGTTTTCAGTTAGCATTGATCTCTGGGATCACTACACACGTGCATTTGGTGACCACGACCTACGAGTCGGGCTCCCTACATAGATGGTATCAGAGCCATCCTGACTGTAGGAAGCCTTACCTAGCATGGACATCATATAGGACGAACTTCCTTTCCAAAAACTATACCTAGCATATATACTTAGGAGTTTCTGCTTTTCTTGCCTCTTCCACTCTATTTTCAAAACTCTTCATTGACACCCTCTCCTTAAACCTTGTAGATGTCTGTCTTACCCGAAAATCTCCTAGAATTGGGCTTTCCCCTACTCCTTGAGGACATCCTAGAGAAGTGCCAGATCCATCGATCACCCGTTTTCCTCTACCACGAGCACTGGGTCAATGCCACCATGAAGGATTACCACGTTGATGTGGTCGTGAAGACCTACGACTCCCCGACAAGCTGGTTCTTTGAAGGACCACAGATGGAGATTTTGGTGTTAGCAGTCGAGACAGCGGAGCGAAAGGCGCTCATCCACCTTCATGACATCCTCCAAGAGATGGTTGACGAGCCACTACTCGCCACTTCCCTTTCAGGGAGGATGATGATGGAGGGAGTTGGCCATTGATCCCATCCTCGGCGGACAGAACACCTCTCAGGTTCCAGACCTACTTCAGCCTCTCCGTCGATAGTCTCGCTCACAACCTGATCAAGGAGTCCATTAAGCTCCACCAGGAACTTCACCACACCATTGAGCTACTCCGTCAAGCCAAGACAAAGCCTGGCAAGATTAAGAAGGATCGATCCCCCCAGGGGCGACCAGCCGTCTCTCACAAAGGAGGAGTACCCCCAACTAGAGAAGCAGCCACACGACGTCATTGCATGAGTGCGACGGAGTACTGTTATCTCTTCACCGCTCCACCGGCAAAGTGTCATTGGGATGGACCTCCCCATTCCCCGATTCCCTCTACGGGAGACAATGCCCGTACATATGATGACCAAGAGGAAGACCTAGAGGAGCGTGAGTACTAGACCGTGCACTCCACTACTTGTGTTCGAGCACCCCTAGGGTAAGATAAGCTTATCCCTCAGTTGAAGTCGATTTCGTGTAATGGTTCATATGAAAGCATGTGTGCTTGTTTTATTTTCTGCTTGTGTTTCGATCCAAGTCCCACTTTTGTTGTAGGCAACATGTAAACGACTAGATCACGTATGTTATCTTAATGTTATGTGATGAGTCCTTCGACCCTTGTTTGACACATTTGCACTATGCGAACCCCCTTAGGCGTGATTCCCTCATGTTGCTATTTCTTTCGTGTATTCCAGTTGTTTGAGTTGGATGCTCCATACAGGGTGGTGACTGCTAATTGCACCAGTACTTTTGACAACCCCAACACCGACAACTCTAGCGAGCATCCGAGAGTCGGTGGATCTTCTCAAGCTAGAGGTCACCGGGAGCAGCCACAAGGTCATTTTATGGATCTTCCCCCGCCATCGCCTCCACCAGAGAGCATGACCATGGGTCATTTTATCCAAGGTCTTCGAGAGGAATGCCAAGCCAACACTGCGCTATCCAGCAGATGGCTCAGGTTCTTGTGAAAACCAGAAATAGGGCGGGAACTGCAACAGTCATTCTACTCTGTCAGAGTTCATGAAGACTTTGCCACGACCTTCATTGAGAGAGCTGAACCTTTGGATGCTAATAAGTGGATCTGCACCATCTAGGACCTCCTTGCATTGGTCAACTTCAATGAGGACCGTGAGAAGGTTCTCTATGCCTCTCACTACCTCGGAGGTACCACGAGAGCGTCATGGGATGGATTCAAGGTCATGCAAGGTGAGCGTGTAATCACCAGGGATGATTTCAAGCAAGTATTTCACACAACCCATATCCATTCAGGGATTTTGGCCATTAACTAGTGGGAATTTCGAGCGCTGAAGCAAGGAAGTGGCTATATCAAGGAGTACACGCAGAAGTTCAATCTCTTGTCAAGGTAAGCACCTGATGATGTTAGCACTAAGGCATCCAAGATAGAACGCTTCATGGAAGGACTTATGCAATCTGTGCAGTATCAACTTGGTCTCTGCGACTGTCGAACATTCTTCAAGTTGGTAAACAACGCCATCATGCTTGAAGATAAGCTTCATGCCAGGGAAGACAAACGCAAACGCAAGATGATCAACATCAGTGGTTCCACGAACCAGAAGACTCGACCCTGGCAATCAGACCCACCAAAGCCAAATATCACCCACAGCAATCCCGGACTCCTGCACCTCGTTCAAGGTACCAACCTCAGTAGTATGCCAACACCACGCCGGCATAAAAGAATCCCAATAACAACACTGGCAGCAAGACCAACAACCTCGGGCAGGTCACATGCTTTGGGTGTGGTCAGCCTGGACACATCTCAAAGTAGTGCCCCAAGAAGGTGCCAGATGCACCGTGCCCCAATGCGCCAAACCAGGGACAAGGCCGTGGAGCGCCACCCAGGAACCAAGCTCCCCAAAGCTTTCACATTAATGGCGGGGGTCGAGTGAATCATGTCTCCACTGAGGAAGCCCATGAGGGCCCGCATGTCATAGTGGTATTGTTCCTTGTCAACTCAACCCAACAAGAGTTCTGTTTGATTGTGGTGCTTCACATTCTTTTGTTACCCAAAAGTTTGTGCTAGAGAGTGGCATGGATCCTATGCCTTTGACTAGTCACATGATGGTATAAACCCTGTGTGCAGTAATGAGGACCAAGATAAGGTGTAAAGGAGTTGCGATTAACATCAATGGGGTAGACTTCTTAGCAGATCTCATCGCCCTAAAGTCGTAAGGCTTGGATGTGATCCTTGGCATGGGTTGGTTAACCAAGAATAAAGGCTTGTTGGACAGTGCTAAGAGGACTGTTATGATGAGGAATAGCCAAGCAGTCGAAGTCAAGTACGTTCCCAACCCTACCTCCGATCAAGCCCCTTAGGTTAATTGCCTTTGAGGAATTGAGATGCATCAAGTGCGAGTGGTATGTGAATAACCAAAAGTCTTTCCGGGCGAACTTCCGAGGATGGCACCTGATTTGGACATTGAGTTCATTATTGAGCTAACACTCGGAGCACGAGCCGTCTATAAGAATCCATATAGAATGGGATACGAAGAATTGGCTGAACTTTTGAAGCAAGTGGCTGAGCAGTCGAGGAAAGGATTCATTTGCCCTGGTGCCTCTCCTTGGGGATCGCCTATTCTGTTTGTGTCAAAGAAGTATGGAACTATCAGGTTTTGTAGTGATTACCGCTGTCTTAATGAAGTCACAATAAAGAACAAGTATCCACTACCCAAGATTGAAGACATGTTTAATCAGCTGAATGGTGCCAAGGTGTTCTCCAAGATCGATCTCACATCTCGATATTACCAGTTTAAGACCAGACATGAAGATATCCCGAAGATGGCATTTGTAACCAGATATGGCTTGTACGAATACATGGTCATGTCATTTGGGATATCCAATGCCCCAGCCTACTTCCTGTACGTCACGAAAAAAGTCTTCATGGAGTGTTTGTACAAGTTTGTCATTCTCTTCATCAAGGACATACTCGTCTTCTCCATGTGTGAAGAAGAACATGAGCAAGACTTGAGGATGGTGTTGCAAAAGCTTCGAGAGCACCAGCTTTATGCCAAGTTCATTAAGTGCGAATTCTGGCTGCATGAACTTGGGTTTTTGGGCCATGTGTTGACATCACATGGATTGTCAGTTAACCCTCCCATGATTGAAGCCGTGACGGAGTGGTAATCACCGACCAATGTGAAGGAATTCATAATCTTCCTCGGACTCACGGGATACTAACGCAACTTTGTCGAAGGATTCTGAAGCATCGCCCTACCTATGACTCAACTCTTGTAGAAGTACAAGAAGTTTGAGTTGACACCAAAGTGCGAGGAACTTTTTGAGGATCTCAATAAGAGATTTACAATGGCCCCAGTTTTGGCCACCCGTGATATTCACAAGGAGTTTGTGATATATTGTGATGCATCAAGGACCAGGCTTGTTGGTGTCCTGATGCAAGAAGGTGGAGTCGTGGCATATCTGTCTAGACACCTATGGCCTCACGAAGAGAACTATGCCACTCATGATCTTGAGCTGGCAGTAGTGGTTCAGGCCTTCAAGAGATGGCGACATTACCTGGTGGGGAAGCGATGTGAGATATACACATACCACAAGAGGTTTTAGTACATTTTCACTCAAAAGGAATTGAACATGAAGCAGCGAAGACAGCTGGATTTGATGAAAGATTACAACCTAAGTGTTCAATACCACCCCGGAAAGGCCAATGTGGTAGCAGATGCCTTGTGAAAAAAGGCTTGTTCCTTAAATGCTACGATCAGGGAAAGGCTACCTCCCTTGTATGAGAAACTAGAATGCTTCGGATTGGAGTTTGTCACACCAATTTTCTAGCTAACCTCGAAGCGAAGCCTACATTGATGGATGGCATCAAGGAAGCTCAAAAGGGACATGAGAGCATCAAGGTTATCAAGAAGAAGATCAAGGATGGAAAGGCCCCGGATTCTAAGTGCATGAACAAGGAGTTGTATGGTTTGGGGACCGCATTTGTGTACCCAAGAAAGCTGAGATCAAGAACCTGATCTTGCAAGAAGCACATGACACTTCATATTCTATCCATCCCGGAGAGACCAAGATGTACCAAGACCTCAAGGAAAGATTCTGGTGGCATGGTATGAAGAGAGAGATAGCTTCCTATGTTGGTAAATGCAACATGTTTCATAGGGTCAACACTGAGCATGAGCGGCCCGCTGGACTGCTACAACCACTCCAAGTGCATGAATGGAAGTTGGACAAAGTCGGGATGAATTTCATCACCAGTCTGCCCAGATCAAGCAAGGGACATGATTCCATTTGTGTCATTGTCGATCACCTGACCAAGGTAGCCCACTTCATTTCCGTAAAGACGACCTACACCGGGAACCAGTTGGCAAGTCTCTACATCAACCGAACTGTAAGCCTCCATGTAGTCCCTAAGGAAATCATGTCAGATTTAGGCACTCAGTTTACCTCGAGGTTCTGGAAGAGATTCCAAGAGGCCTTGGGAACCAAGCTATCATTCAACACCGTTTTTGACCCCGAGAGAGGCGGAGAGACAGACCGAGTAAACCAGATACTCGAGGACATTTTGTGTTTGTATGTATTGGCATATGGAGCCAAATGGGAATACTGTTTGATTTTTGCCGGGTTTTCCTACAACAACAACTATCAGTCCAGCCTCCGTATGGCACCATTTGAGGTGTTGTATAGTCGCAAGCGGCACACTCCCCTCATCTGGTCAGAAACCGGGGAAGGGCTGGTCTTTGGACGAGATGTTCTCCGTCAAGTAGAGGAACAAGTTCAACTCTGGAGAGAGCATCTAGAGGCTACCAAGTCAAGATAGAAGAGCTACACCGACTCCGTTCGCCGAGACATGAGTTTCCGTGTGAGGGACTATGTCTATCTTCGAGTCACGCCTCTCAAGGGAACAAATCGCTTCCACGTGAAGGGAAAGCTTGCACCAAGATACATTGGCCCTTCAACATCACCACAAGACAAGGAGAAGTTGCCTACCAGCTGGAGATACCATCCGAACTTTCGGATGTCCAAAGTGTTTTGTAGGTGTCGCCGATGACAAGATGATGTATATACTTCTCGCACCCCATTGGTTACCCCAAGTGGAAGGTTGAGATGTAGTCAGCAGCAAGTTTTCCCTTACACGAAGACTGTAAGGTTTATCGAACCAGGAGGACTCCTAGGATCAACAAGTAGGTGTATTCCACCCCGGCGCTAGCAGAAGACGTGGACCTACACACACAACAAATAACTTTGCTCCCAACGAGTACAGAGAGGTTGTCAATCTCTCCGGCCTTGTAGTTTGCAAAGGATCAAAACACAAGCGGGAAGGTATAGTGATTGCAACGGGAAAGTAAATGAAAGCGGTAAATGATGGAGGTGTAAACAATGATGGTGATATGGAACGGAGTCACATGATGTTCACTAGTGATGTCTCTCTCCCAAAAGACGATAAACAACTATGCTTGGGTAAACAAACCATAGTTGGGCAATTGACAAAATTATGAACGCACCGCAATGCTAATTATGCTACTTGAAAGTTAGAGGTTCAATAGTAATGGGCAGTACGCCAAGACAAGTAGAGAATTTATTCATCAGCATGTACTTACCAATCATCCACCTGGAGATATCTATATAGAACGTCTCTCCGGTATTAAGTTGCAAGCCCCACCCAAAGTGTAAACTCAAAGCAACGGACAACTACATTAACGAAATATGCATAAGGTAAGCAATCCTTGGAACCGTGGTCACAAGCACCGTTATTTTCTCTCTGGTGGCAACATCACATCCCCTAGTCCCATTTTTCTGTCACTCAAGCTAGACATCGAGGGTCATGAACCCACAATCATGCATAACGCTCCCCCTTGGAGTTACAATCTACTACTCGGCCAAAGCAATAAATAGCAATAGAGAACATGCATGAATCACTTAGGAACATAATATAAGAGGATAATCAAATATATAACTCATAACAATCTGAACATTATCTCATAATCCATCGGATGCCAACAAACCGAGCATATCAATAGCAAGAGAATTACATAGATGCCTTGATAATGTAGGGCACCTCACAAGTACTAACCATTGAAGCACAAGATTGGAGAGAAGACATCACATAGCTACTGGTCAGGGACTCATGGTCCAAGGAGGAGTACTCACGACACGTCCGGGAAGCATCCATGATGGTGGAGAAGCTCCCGGAGGTCAATCCTCCCTTCAGCAAGGTTTAGGGATGAGGTCTCTTGACACTCCCGATCTCGGAAGCGTTGCGGTGGCGGAACGATGGAGAAATTCGCGATTCTGGAAGTTGTGGAAGGGTTTCCTCTTGGGACTCTAAATATAGGCCAAAGGAGGCCACCGGAGGAGGTGGGCCCCACCCAGGCGGCCCTCTGGCGCGGCCTAGGGCCTGACCACGCCAGCAGGTCGCCTAGGCAACTCCTGGCCCCCCTCTGGCCCATCTTTAGTGATCCGGAAGCTTCTGTTTCGTTGATGTTTTGTATATTTTCCTAGAGTTTTTCGGGCTTCGGAAAATTGGGTAAAATTCCCTGCAAAATAGACATCAACAGACAGAAACTCATACTAGGTGCACTGAGTTAGTAGATTGGTCCAAATATGTGTAAAATGATATAAAATTGTAGTAAAACATATAACAATGTAACCCAAAGGCCATGGAACAAGCAGAAATTATAGATATCTTTGGGACGTATCAACATCCCCAAGCTTAATTTTTGCTCGTCCTCGAGTAGATAAATGATAATACAATAATTTCTGTGGTGACATGCTAACACATATAGACTTCAAAGTAAAGCAAGTGAGATATGCAATCCAAGTCAAGACAATAACAAGAAAGAGTCTATATCTAGTATTGAGTTTAGAAAAGTAAGAACATAAAGGTGCAAGATCTCTCGGTGTTTGTGACTTGAATGTCTCCAAATGGTGTTTGCATCCAAGAAGTGGGAGATGGATCGAGATCATAAAATATTTTTTAATTGAGCACTCAATTTACTAAAATTTCACACTTGGTATACTTCGGAATCTTATTTTGACTCATCCCTAGACCACTAGTCAGGCACAAGTCAAAATGGTCCTCTCCCTTTCGACTTTGAGAACTAATGCAATGGATGAGCGTAAGAAATATATGTTGGCACTTAGGATGGCAAATAGAATAATGGTGGGGAAGAAAGAAAAAATGTGTGAAAGTCTCACATCAATGAGGACAACCATAGGCGAGAGAAAGCCAAATGATAGATACGATGTGAGGAGTAGGGATTGCCATGTAACGGATGCACATATGAACTAAGGTAAGCTCTCCAATGGAACTAGTGGGGGTGCATCCAACTTGTTTGCTCATGAATACCTAGAGCTGATTTGAGGAGGCTCATCACTGGAATATGCAAAACGAGTTCTCTAGTGTAAGGATCCCCACATAGTTATGCATGAATGATAATCTCTATGTAGTACCAATATAGAAATGGAGTACGAGTCTCGATATTCAAAAGGAATAGTAGTGTTCCCCCATCTCTCTTTTTTTTCTTTTTCTCTCTTTTTATTTTTTGTGGCCTCTTTGGCTCTTTCTATTTATCTCTCATTTGTCCACTTTGGGATCTTTTCTTTTGTCTCTTTGGGATCTTTTCCTCACTTAAGAGAAACACTCTATGTTTTACATGAATAAAAAGAAGATCATCACACTTTATAAGAAGTACTCAACATAAAGACAAGTGAAAACTATCATGATGTATGCAAATGTATGCCTCTGCCAGTGCAGCAGGATATGCAATGATACTAGCGCATCATGTAGCAATAATTGGGGTAGGGCCCAACTATCATGCGGCTCTACGATCAAGAAAAAGCATGTATGACATGAAGATCAAGTCATGAGATGGTGGATGTTGCATGGCAATGTATCTCGGAAAGGCTATGGAAATGCCTTAATAGGTAGGTATGGTGGCTGTTTTGAGGAAAGATCTAACGAGGCTTATGTATGACAGAGCGTATCATGTCATGGGTTTGGATGCACCAGCGGAATTTGCACCAACTCTCAATGTGAGAAAGGGCAATGCAAAGTACCGAAGAGGCTAGCAAAATATGGATGGTGGAAGTGCCAACAATCGAATACTCACATTAGTCCGAAGAACTCATACACATATTATCGATAACTCTCTATCTAGTTAGGAAATTCACAAAGAGACAAGTACCACGAGGAGGAGTGTTCGGGGGTTTGGTTATCCTTGCGCAACCTCGACTCATGGTAACGTGAGGGTACTCTATATATACCAACCCCTCGAGAGGTTAGCTATCAATTTAGTAGCTAGAGTTCTCAACTAATTTTTAGTTTTTGAAACACACACGGATTTCCCAAAATACGACACCTATCACTAATAGCCTTAAGCTCTTGGCACCAATAGTCCATAAATTACTCAAATCAATACCTCAAAACTATTGCAAGTTACTACTATACTTCAATAGCAACCTCAGTTACCTACTCATGCAAGACACACAACTCAGTGCAACGATCCAACTCTCTAAACAATATAAGAATGATAACTCAAGAGAGTTCCAAAAGCAACCTAAATAAAAGCTCTGAAAAAGATAAGCATGAAAACTAAGAGCTAAGCATGAAAGTAGCTATGAAAAGATAGAGAACACACATAAAAGATAAGCATGAAAACCTATGTTGTGTTCTAGAGTGGAATGGAGCGTGTCTCTCTCCCAAACAAGGTAGGCTAGGTTCCGACTTGTTATGAATAGCAAGCAAAACTAAAACAAACTAAAAAGCAAATAGCGGGACGCTCCAAGCATAGCACATAACATATGAAGTGATAAAAATATAGCATGGAAATGGACAAACTGATGATTGTTGATAGAGAAGGGGATGCACGGGGGCATCCCCAAGCTTAGACGGTTGAGTCTCCTTGAATATTCCTTGGGGTGCATGGGGGCATCCTCAAGCTTGAGCGCTTGACACTCATGTATCTTCTTTCATGATCTCCCATCTCATACTTGAAAACTTCCTTCATACGAAACTCATCATAAGATTATTAGAGTGGTTAGTACCCTTAATAAAATAATTCATTACCTACTGGAAATAAATATTTTCAAAAAAATCTACTGTTTCTCATGATTTCTAAAAGGTTTTTGCAAATAAAAGGTAAGCTTAGGATTTACAAAACAATAGAAATGCAAAACATGACAGAATCTATGAAAACATACCAACAGGTAGTAAATTATTTATTAGTGGTGGTTTTGCAACTCAAATCAAAAAACTCAGAACAGATGCCAGAAAGGAAATTATATGGAGCATGCTGTGAAAAACTGTCAGATCAAAAAGACGATCTGGTGATTTTTGGTGAATTGTTTCGTCAAGCAGACATAATCTGTTTCTTGACAGCATGTCACAATTTTTGTTCTTTCTTGCAATCAGAGGCTAAAACTTGGCACAAAACTTAAAAAAAGATACAATGATGTTGCTACAGTAGTAACAAGCATCAAGAGCACTAAAACTGAAAGTAAAAACTCAAAGTAAAGATAACAAGGGTTGTCTCCCTAGGGCTCTTTCTTTATAGCCATAAAGATAGGCTTAATATTTTAATGATGCTCTTGTAGGAATAAGAGTTGTAGAACAAAAGAGATCATCAAGAAGCAAATACCAAACACAATTAAGTCCAACATGCTTCCTATGCATAGGAATATTGCAATAGAATAATTCATTGAAGCAGAAAGCAATAAGCTTAGGAAGGCAAACCAAGTGCAGCTTCAAAACCTTCAACATAAAGAGAGGGAACTTGATATTATTGAAATATCTATAAGCATATGTTCCCTTCTCATAATAATTTTCAGTGGTATCATGAATAAACTAAACAATATAAGTATGACATAAAGCATTGTTACCATGATCCACATGGACTTCATGAAGAGGATTAAACTTGGAGTAAAAGTGAGACTGAATCTCTTCCCAATCCCGTAGGTGAGAATCATCTAGTAGCCTATACCATTCCAATGCTTTTCCTTTCCGTGACAAGGAAAATAATTTCCTCATGACTCCCTCTCTTGTCAAACCTGAAATCTTAAACAACTCACAAAGTTTTGTATGTTTCAACAAATGAATACTAGGATTGACTGTTCCATCTCCTGCATAACGATCATTCCTAATTATTTCAATTATCCCAAGCGTTATATTGAATGGGATACATTCAGTAGGTGGAAGAGACTTCTCTACCATGGGTGTGGTAAAGCTGCCTTCCCCAAGCAGCAAACTAAGAGTGCAGTTTTCCATAAGCCTAACTAGTAAAGTCACACAACTTAGTGTTCTCAGTGGAACCCATAGCAGCATCAACAAGCAAGAACAAAGCAAGTAATTTTTTTTGTGGTTTTTGGAATAAGACTCTAAAGCAAAAAACTAGAAAGCAAACTAACAAAACTAAAAAACAAAGGTAAAGGATAGTGTGCAACTCCCCTATCTTGAAGACTGGAGTCCCCGAAAACAGCGCCAAAAAACTTTGCTTGATGGCGAGATGATGTATATACTTCTCGCACCCCGTTGGTTACCCCAAGTGGAAGGTTGAGATGTAGTCAGCAGTAAGTTATCCCTTACACGGAGACTGTAAGGTCTATTGAACCAGGAGGACTCCTAGGATCAACAAGTAGGTGTCTTCAACCTTGGCGGTAGCAGAAGACATAGACCTACACACACAACAAATAACTTTTCTCCAAACGAGTACAGAGAGGTTGTCAATCTCTCCGGCCTTGTAGTTTGCAAAGGATGAAAACACAAGAAGTAAGGTAATAGTGATTGCAACGGGAAAGTAAATGAAAGCGGTAAATCATGGAGGTGTAAACAATGATGGTCATATGAACAGGAGACACATGTTGTTCACTAGTGATGCCTCTCTCCCAAAAGACGATAAACAACTATGCTTGGGTAAACAAATCAAAGTTGGGCAATTGACATAATTATGAATGCACCACAATGCTAATTATGCTACTTGAAAGTTATAGGTTCAATAGTAATGGCAGTACGCCAAGACAAGTAGACCGTTTATTCATCAACATCTACTTACTAATCATCCACCTTGAGATATCTATCCAAAACATCTCTCCCGTATTAAGGTGCTAGCACAACCCAAAGTATAAACTCCAAGCAACTGACGACTGCATTAACGAACCATGCGTAAGGTAAACAATCCTTGCAACCGTGGTCACAAGCACCGTTGTTTTCTCCCTGGTGGCAATAACACATCCCCTAATCTCATGTTTCTGTCACTCAAGCTAGACATCGAGGGGCATGAACCAACAATCATGCATAACGCTTCCTCTTGGAGTTACAATCTACTACTCGGCCAAAGCAATAAATAGCAACGGAGTACATGCATGAAACACTAAGAAAAATAATATAAAAGGATAATCAAATATATAACTCATAACAATCTCGACATAATCTCATAATCCATCGGATCCCAACAAACCGAGCATAGCAATAGCAAGAGAATTACATAGATGCCTTGATCATGTAGGGCATCTGACAAGGACTAACCATTGAAGCACAAGATTTGAGAGAAGACATCTCATAGCTACTCGTAATGGACTCATGGTCCAAGGAGGTCTACTCACGACACGTCCGGGAAGCGTCCATGGCGGTGGAGAAGCTGCCAGAGGTCAATCCTCCCTCCGGCAGGGTGCTAGGAAGAGGTCTCCTGACGCTCCCGATCTCGGAAGCTCTGCGGCGGCGGAACGATGGAGAAATTCGCGATTCTGGAAGTTGTGCAAAGGTTTCCTCTCGGGACTATATATATAGGCCAAAGGAGGGCACCGGAGGAGGTGGGGCCCACCCAGGCGGCCTCTTGGCGCGGCCTATGGCCTGGCCGCGCTAGTAGGTCGCCTGGGTAGCCCTTGGACCCCCTCTGGCCCATCTTCGGTGATCCAGAAGTTTCTATTTCGCTGATATTTTATATATTTTTCTTGGAATTTTCCGGGCTGAGAAAATTGGGTAAAAGCCCGTGCAAAATAGACATCAGCAGACAGAAACTGTCCCTAGGTGCACTGAGTTAGTAGGTTAGTTCAAATATCTGTAAAATGATATAAAAGTGTAGCAAAACATATAACAATGTCACCCAAAAAATCATGGAACAAGCAGAAATTATAGATACATTAGGGACGTATCAGTCGCAACTCCGGAAGTGCCTCCAAGTTCCCAATCACCCTGAGGTCTACAAGAATATCGATCATCATGCCATCGATCTTCAGGTAGACCTCACTTATCGTGAGAGATCAATCCGCATCCTGGGTGAAGCCGAGTTTCGCACCAGAAGCCGCATCATCAAGTACTTCAAGGTCTAGCAGAGCAACCACACTGAAGCAAAAGCAACATGGGAGCGTGAAGACTACCTCGGATTAGAGTTTCCTTCTCTTTTTAGCGCCAGCCTAGGAATGTGGGTACAAGATTCTTGTAAGGGGGGTTGGTCTGTCACACCCTGTATATGTACCACTTTTGCCACATGATATTTTTATAAAAATTGGGGCCAATTAAAACATTTTTGCATGTTTGTGGTGGTTTATTTTGTTGCAACTTGCTTGTGTGACTGATTGAGTTTTCATTCATTATAGTTGGTCTCCTATCTAAAACCCACCTCCTTGACCCCAAGCTGTTGGCCAATGATCATGCCATGTAAATAGAACCAGAAAACCATTTTTGTAAATCATTATTTTAACAAAAGGCATTTATTTATTTTATTTATTCCAAAACCCCTGATTTCAGCTTTGCAATGCAAGTCCCCAATTTAGGAGAGATGCCTTACCCCAAAGTTTTTATTTGGAATCTATTATTAAAAATATTTCCCAAAACCATAAAATGATTATTTTAAAAGTTAGTTTCCTATTTTATTTAAACACATCTCTCGGGACACATAAATGGTATTTCATAAGTAAAAAATAGTTTATAGCTTCCAAAATATTTGCGAAAATTTAGGGAAACTCAGTGGACATATATTTTCCTTACATAAGAGTTTCAGCAAATGGTCATGTTCAAAATATTGGACAAAACACCTCAAAATCCTTTCTGCCTATTTCTTGATTTCGAAATATTTCCATAGGAAATATTCTTAATAAATTAACGAACATTCTATCAAATCACAAATGATAAATGCGGTGATCCTCCAAAGTTTCATCTAAATCCAAGTTGATCTAATCCACCCAATAATCCCAAAACCCTTTCTGTCCAAACTAATTTTGTGCAACTTTACATTGCCAAGTTTATCCAATTGGTCCCAAACATTACACAAGTGATCCAGCCCCCAATTAAGGATGCTACACCAAGTTGTGCATTTGTGGGAGTTGATTTGATCACCTCGGTCCACATAATTCTGATTCTGTCCATGTCTAGGGTTTTTCATGTTTACATTGTCAACTTTCTCAAATGAGCTCAAACTTGGTGAATCCTACTCATTTTACCCATCAAATGATCCCGTTAAATCTCAATGCAAGTGGTGAGTTTTATCTTGCTCAAACCAGCATCAAACACCTTCTAGTGATTTGGTAAAACTGTTGCTTTTACCCCTTCTACCATTCCCCTTGACTCCAAATTCTTACCACAAGCACACATTTTTACCCTTCACCTGTACCCCAATTACCCCTCTGGTTCACCCTGGGAGAAGCTTTATCCCACTCTCTCTTTGACCACTACCTCTCTCCTCAGCTCCAGAACATCCAAGGAGCATCTCCACTATCGCCAAGCGCTAGTGGACAAGATGGGGCACGCCAGAGTGTGCTAACATGCCGTGGTATGCCAAAACTACGCTCCAGACGTGCTACAGTGCGCTCCTTCACTGAGGCGCAACCATCCCCTACCGTCTAATGCCCCCGCCGGCTGTCTCCAAAGCTGTCCTCGATGATTGAGGCCCCGCGCCTTGTCGGGCCCCTCCTATCTCTCGCTCTCTTCCCCCCTGCGACGTGTGCCCGTGGCCAACCGATTCGATGAGTAGGCGCCCGCCACCATGACAAGCCAGGAGCATGGCCCCGCTCCTCCTCACCCTCTTCCTGACCCCATACCATGTGCACGAAGACCACAGATGCGTCCCCAACTTCCCTCTCTCCCACTGACAGTCGCCACGGTCTCGCCGGTGCACGACTCTCGGTGGACCGTGCCCTTGCTATAAAAGGCCACCCCGGTCCTCCTTCTCCCTCCATTCGACCCCTTGCTGCTCCTAATCGAGCTCCTAGACCACCCCCTTCACACCAGAGGCTCCCGAGCTCGAGATCAAGCTCAAGATCCGCCTCATCGGGACTCCAGCAAACAACGGGTACAAGGTTGCTCCGACCCTCCTTTCTTCCCCGTTAGAGCTACGACAGCCTCCTTATGCTTCCCCTCCTTTCCCCAATTCTTTTTCTCTAGCAATCAGCCGTAGTGAACACCCTCCCGAAGCGCCTCCGCCAATGGACCTCGCCACTGGAGACTTGCTGCACCCCAGCTCCTCCCTCCACCACCAACCGAACGACGTGATGACACTGGTCTCATTTCCTTCATCAACGAGCCCAAGCATGCGCCATCTCGTCTGCAGCGAGTTGTCCCTCTGTCGTGTCGGGAGGTTGAAGACAACTCCGGTGGGGCCCGCATGTCATCTTCCTCTCCCCCTCCCTCTTTCACTGACCGCTGCGGTCCAGCGGTCATGTTTGAACGCGCAGGCCTGCGTGCCCCGTGTCAGCTGAAGGCGTAAAGCGTCTTTGCATCTTCGACGTGGCCATTTGGCACGGGCTAGTTTCCCTCTGGACTAGCTCTGCCGAGCTGGTTTGGCCAATTGGGAACAGTGGCCCTTCTTTTTATTCTTTTTCTAGAATCTTCATAAAATCCCCTGTCTTTATGAGTTGGAGGAAATAAGAAAACTAAGATCCACACACTATGTTGCTTATGATGAGAATCTTAGAAAGAAGGTTCCGTTTACTGTCTTAGTTGATAATATGTCTGAAATAATTATAAATTTTATATACCAAAACTTGTATTGGATTATGGTCTTGAAATAAAACGAAGGAAATACCTCTATTAGAACTTATGTTATGCAGAACTAACTATCAATTAGTAAAAAAATATGGAAGAGCCTTATGTTCCTCCCGAAGTAGAGATTTCGGATCCTAATGTTGTGTTATTTAGTCACTTATATTATTTTTTCTTACCTATTATAAAACTTTCCGCTAAAAGGAGGGAATATGATTATAGCATGATGGGTCATTCTCGCAAAAGTGGCAACACTTGAAACTATGCAATATGCCTAGCTAGGGGCGTAAAACAACAACGCTTGTTGGGAGGCGACCCAATAATTATCTTTTTTTCTCATATATTTTATGTTGGTTTCTGATAACATGATTATTTCCTATGTAATTATTTTGTTTTTATGTTTTAATTTGTGTTTGTGACAAGTAAATCCTTTGGGGTTACTTGTATGATGAGTAGAATTGGTACGATGCAAAAACAGAAACTTCACATCCAGTGCAGAATTTCTATGATTTTATCGGAATATATTTTTAATATGAATGTTTTACACAATATTTATATGCCAATTCCCAGGTCTTCCTAATTTTTCAGAATTGTTTGACTTACATAAGTATAGGTTCATTACAGATTACTACAAACTGTTCTATTTGAGCCAGATTCTGTTTTTGCTTGCATAGTTTGCTTGTTTTGATGATCATATGGATTGTATCAAGGGGGGGGGGTATATTCCAAGGAGAATTTAGAATAAAATATCTTATGCTAAGATAAAATAACAATAAACTTAAAACATTACCTTAAAGTATTTGATATGTTGCTTGTACTAATGGATCTCACGAAATTTTGTTGAGTTTTATGTGATTGAAGTTTTCAAGTTTTGGGTATTATCCTGATGTACAAAGGAATGAGTAGAAGCAAAAGGATAATATTTGGGATGAACAAGGAAACCTAAGGTAATATTCTATGAATACTCAAGCATTTAAGCTTGGGGATGCCCCGGAAGGCATCCCCTCTTTCATTTCAACCCATTGGTATGTCACTTGGAGCTACATTTTTATTCATCACAAGATATGAGTTTTGCTTGGAGCGTCATTTTCTTTTGTTTAATTCTACTTTCAGTTTTCCACAATCATCGATTGCTGGACACAACTATTTGAGAGAGATACATAATCATCATAATTTCTTAGAACACTCTATGTGCTTCACTTATATCTTTTGAGCTTAGTAGTTGCTCTAGTACTTCACTTATATCTTTTTGAGCATGGTGGCGGGTAGATTTTATAGAAATATCATTCTCTGGTTCTTCACTTATATTTGTTTGAGAGTTAAATAAATAGTGACGGTAATTTTCATTGGTCATCAAATTAGAGAAAAAATAATTGGTGTTTAATGAGTGATAATTTAAACTATCATGGAGCCCATATAGAGAAATTATGGGTTAAAGATATTGATGTGGTGATATGAAAAAGGTGTGAGTGCATTTTTATTAATTCAGAGAGGTGTAGATATTAAGATATGTTAAATTTGTTGCTCATCTAAAAAATTAAAAGTGCATGGGATGATGTGTGAGCATTTCTATTCGTTGCTGAAATCCTAATGTTGTTTTGAGTGAGACATGTGAGTAGTACTTTGATTTGTTATCGCGTGATGGTTAATTCCTACAAACCTCTCCCTCGAGGCATGTGAGTAGTACTTTGATTTGTTATCAAACTAATAAAACTTTGCAATTAGTATATGAGTTCTTTATGACTTATGTGACACCATGGACATACGCAATCTCACCTCCTAATATTTGCTAGCCACTTCAGTACCGTGCATTGCTTGTTCTCACCTCAAGGACCGGTGCAACTTATGCCGGTGCATCCATACGCTATGACATTACACACTCTGTTGCACATAAGACTTTTTATATCTTCCTCAAAACATCCACCATACCTACGTATAATGGAATTTCCATAGCCATTCTGAGATATATTTCCATGCAAATTCCATCTTCACTATGGGGACCCCGACTTACAAGTCGAGATCGCCGAATGAACATGCTCAGTGATCCCAGAGATCAATGCTCGCCGAACACATAAATACCGACTATTAAGAGTCTTACATCCAACATACCATTTAATACAACAAGTGACCATCAATGTCAAGTTCACATAGGTATGGTCTATAAGGCCAATCACACTGATACATCTACTAGCGGAAATCTTGGGAAAAACGGGAGCCCATGGCATGAGCCGTCACCAACAGGCATTCTGACTGGGAAGCATCCTAGTTCGTGTGTCCGTCTCCGACGATGAAATCTTCTCCAAACTCTGATCCTTCCATGTCTGGTCAATAACATAAGTAGTGGCAAGCCAGTGAGTACTTTGAATGTACTCGCAAACAGCCCATGATATGGATAATGCACTTGGTATGATAACAAGTAATATTTAGCATTGGTGGAAAGCAAGCTTTGGATGTAAATAAACATGTCATAGTTGGATATGCATTGCAACTAGATGGTATTTAGAACAACAGGTTACGGATATCAACATATCCGTTGAGGGCTGAACACTTTGGTTCACCCGATATGCGAGGTCACCAAACTTGGTGTTATCAATTCTTTCAGATAACTCCGTGAACACACACACACACACTTGGTTTATGCGGAAACGACTGTATGTAGTTTAAGCATCACCACCCAACTGTCCTTGACCATGGACACAGCTATTCGAATGGTTTTACACTCCGTAGAGGTTGTACGTTGTACCCACGTGATCCGGGAAACTTCCGTGTCATCCACGACTTGCGGTATATAACATATCCGAGGTAAGTACCCGGTTAATGCCTTTCCCCTGACGATACTAGAAAAATAGTTCCACTCGATTCGTACCTAGCCCACATGATGTACGTGTTACGAGCACCAACTTTGGACCGTATCATCCATGCGGGGTCCAAGAGTGTGACCGGAACACGTAAAAACGGCATAGTCGTCCTACCTGGCACGACCCCGTCACGAGAGTGACCACGTATCACTCCCACGACTAGTAATGTGGCATCTTTGCTAGCACCGACCAAAGTAATTAACACAGCCCCGTCCCATAAAGGGGTAACGTGGACGCACATGTAAGGTTGGGATGGTCGACACATCATAAATCTAATCCAATTTCCGAAATCACTCACACGAAAATGTTTCCCATTGCACCACTTCTCCACAAGTGGTCACCTAACTCATCATCACCCTCGGGCTTTAGCGGCACCCGACGGGGTTTTCATAAAACCTTTGATATTTACCATCATCATGCTCATGCTTCTACTATGCGTAGCAGTACTGTCTACTTGTCATCATAATATTAGCGTGACCCTCATAGGTGGTAGGATCATGCCCAAATGCAAGTGCTCCGGAGGAGTCATCAGTAACATCATATCGATGATTTACTAAATACTCATGATCATATGCAACAGGAATAATTGCTCTACTTAGCATGCCAATAATATTTTTCTCAAACATGGTCAAAAGGGTTGCTTGCCTTGGTCAGCTAGGTATCCGGGTTTTTCGAGTCCAGCTCCTTCGTCAAGCGTGGAACTATCGCGTAATAATAGTAATAAAATTAAGTAGCTCACTCAAAAACAACACACAAACTCACTTTAAAAATGTTATCCTATTCTGAGAAATCTATATTATAGTTTGAAAAAAAATTGTCTATGGTTTTGGTGAAAAGATTATTTTTAAAATCAATTTAACATGAGCTATAATATTCAAAATAAGTCTTTTAATTATAACAGTATACAGAAAAGTTGCCATAAAAATTTGTATAACAACTCTATTGAATTCTACTCATTTTTAGAAGAATTGTGGTGGAAAATAAATAATTTAATTAAATAACAAATTCTAAAAAACCTTTAAAAACAGATTCAAAACAAAAAATAAAAAGGGGCTCAGCCCTGGCCTGGCTCGGCGAGTGGCTGGGCTGGCCCAACTGGCCAACTAGCCAGCCAACCAGCGAGGAGCCCACGCGCGCGCGCCGTCAAATTCAAACCTGACGTGCGGGCCCGTGCAACAGTCAGCGACACAGAGAGGAGAGCGGGGGAAGAGATGTGCCACCGACAGGTGGGGCGCACCTGTGAGGGTCGTCTTCCTCCTATGGACACAGGGGAGGGGAGGCACGCCGGCAGCGACACTGACGCGCTCATGCCCCAATGACGGTAGGAATGGAACCAACACATCGCCGCCTACCTGCTCGTGGTCGAATGAACGATGGTGACGCCCTGGGTCACCAGCGACGAGGTGGCCAGGGCGGAGATGGTACGGGAGGTGGTGGAGCTGGGTGCTACGAGCATGGATTCTCTCGGGGAGGAGGTGTAGAAGCTCCCTGAGATCACTACGGTCACGGAGGAGGTAAGAGGAGCGCGAGAGCTAGCCTGTAGCCCGAGATCGGCGGAGCTCCAAAGCGGCAGGGCCTCGGTTGATCTCAAGCACCAAAGCTCGCTGTGCTCGAATGGGGTGGCCAGGGGCTCGATAGAGGCTATGGAGGAGTGGGGTGAGGGTGCTGGAGTGAGGGGGAGGGCCTATTTATAGGCCATCGACGGTGCACCGAGCGGGAAACACCGGTGGTTTCACTGTGGCTCACAGGAGAGGCAGAGAGAACTCAGGTTCGAAACCACGGTATTACGGATGTGGTTTAGGACCCTCGTGATTCACTAAGAGAGAGAGAGAGATAGCGAGGACCGTGCGTGCTGCATGGCCGCGTTCTTCTGGCAGAATCTGGCGCGCGCGGGCACGTGTCGCCCCGGTCAACAGAGAGGGGGAGGAGGGGCCCTAATCTAGGAATTTATTGGAAATATTTCTTTCAATGGTCAAAGCTGACAAAATAGGTTTTCAAGGATTTTCTCAAATGTTTTGAACACAAATAGGGGTTGAAATCTTATGTATGGAAAATATATGTCCTCTAAGTATCTCCAAATTTTCTTAGATTTTTCTAAGGCAGAAAAAGTAATTTCTCATACAGAAATATCATTCGTGGCCTCAGAAAAGGACATGTAAATAAAATAAGAAAATATTTTATAAAATAAATATTTTAGTATTTTGGAGAGTAAAAATAGTGCTAGAACGAGAATACAATCTTTTGGTGAAGGCACTCACTTGAAATCAGGGACTTTTAGTGCAAACCCAAAGCAAGGTTTGGAAATAGTCAAAAATGAGAAAAAGGGTTTTATGAAAATATCATGCTATAAAATATGGTTTCTGGATCCACTCAAGCAATCATTCATACGAACAATAGCATTCATGGCACTCATAGCACTTGCTTAAAAAGTTTTAATAAACTCAGGTTTTTGAAAAGGCTACAGTTGAACTGAGGTAAAAACAGGGTGTGATAGTCACTTCACATGACTAGTTCATTCATCATCATAATGCTCTGCATGATCATATAGAGATCACATAGTATTTGTGGCATAGACACCGTTCATCATATTTTTTGTACATGTCACACTAGATCTTTGCACATCCTAGTACACTTCCAGAGGCATTCATACAAAGTCATATTGTCCTATGAGTTTTCATATTGAGTTGTAAGTAAATAAAAGTGTGATGATCATCATTATTAGAGCATTGTCCCAAAGAGGAAATAGAAAGGGGGAGGACAAATGAGCCCACCATAAATAAAAAAATGAATGAGCGAAAAAATAGAGAAGGGACTTCTCTACTATTCTTTACCACAGTTATGCGTCAAAGTGGCACCTTGTTCTTCATATAAAGATTCCCATGTTATTTCATTCATATGCTAGTGGGAATCACTTTTTCATAAACTTCTCTTGCATATCCTGATGACAGGCTTCCTAAAATTCCCGAGGTCCTCACGAGCAAGCAAGTTGGATGCGCACCCCACTTAGGTTTTGTAGACCTTTCATACACTTATAGATCTAGAGCATAATTTTCATGAGACTCCCTACTCCTTACATCGATATCTATCGACAAGCATCTCCATAGCCCCTTAGTATCCCTAGTTGATTTCAGACTAGCTTAGCCACTTTTTACCCATTTGAAACCTACTAAGATATTCTATTCCACCTATATGATATGTCTAATGGTTCACACTCATGTATCATGTGAAGAATAAAAAGTTGATGCATATTAAAAAAGTACGACCCAATTGCCTCACTTGGACACTGTGGTGCTTGCCATTTATATTAATGTGGTGAAGATGGAGCCATGCCTTACTAATATTAGCAGATAAATTTTGTAAAACAATCTTTGAGGATCGTATACTTTGAAATATTAATGATTTTGCTGCTTATACTTATAAGTATTGCTATGTTAATATTTGTTAATTCATCATTTTTCCATGAGCATAGATGCATAAGGTTACATAATGGGTAGCATGACACATAAAAAATTCAGTTTTTATCATTTACCTAATCAAGCACAAGAAGGAATTGTGCTTGGGGCTGCTAGATACGTCTCCAACGTATCTATAATTTCTTATTGTTCCATGCTGATATATTATGATTCTAGAATACTTTTTGTGTATTTATTTACCAAGTTAAATATTTTTTGAGTACTAACCTATTGACCCAGTGCCCAGTGCCCAGTGCTAGTTGTTGTTTCCTGCATTTATTCACTTTTTATGTTTACCATACGAAGTAAAGTCCAATTGACTTGAAACTTTATGGAGATTTTTTGTGGACCAAAAGAAGACCACCAAGCATGGGAATAAGGCTCGGAGCCACACGAGGGCCCCACAAGCCAACCCGGCTTGACCTGGCGACGCCTTGTTGGCTTGTGCCACCCCCCCCCCCCCCCCCCCCCGAGGCCCTACCGACTATGTTCTCTAGCTTATAAATTCTCAGTTAACGTAAAAACCCAAGAGGCAGTGTCGAAACACTTTTTACGCTGCCGCATGTCTCTGTTTTGACGGGAGGTCATCTAGAGCTCCATTCCGGCACCCAGCCGGAGGGGGGATTAATCATGAAGGGCATCTTCATCAACCTTGATGCCATCATGATGATGTGTGAGTAGTTCACCACATACCTACGGGTCCATAGCTAGTACCTAGATGGCAATCTCTCTCTCTCTATCTCTCTTGATCTTCAATACAATGATCATGGCATCTTCACTTTGATCCATATCATGTAATTCCTTTTGTGCGGTGTATTTGTTGGGATCCAATGAATTGTGGGTTTATGTGCAGAGTATTCAGGATAAATATTTTAGTCGTCTCTGAATACTAATATGATTTTTATGTGCATGATTATGATAGCTTCATAATTCTCTCCGATCTATTGAAATAGTGTGGCCAACTAGATTGATATTTCTTAGGTGAGAGAGGTTTGTTGTAGGAGGTCGAACGTGGTGAATTTCTATTTCCTAGCCATAGAAGGGGACACATTGCGTATTTGTGTTGCTGCTACTAAGGATAAAACGATGGGGTTACTCATATTGCTTGAGCGTAGTTTGTCTACATCATGTCATTGTTTTCCATGCCTTACTCTGTTTTACTTAATACTCTAGATGCATGCTGGATAGCTATCGATGAGTGGAGTAATAGTAATAGGTGTTGGCAGGAGTTGGCCTATTTGTTTATGGACGTGATCCCTATATACATATGATCATTTCCGTGAATATCGCATAACTATATGCCTTTCTCTCAATTTCCCAACAATAATTTGTTTACCTATCATATGAGATTTTCATGAGAGATGCGATTAGGGAAAACTATGGCCCCGAGGTCTATTCACAACATATTTACAAGACCTTCAATACCTGGCTGCCATTTAATTTTTTTTAATTTTATTTTGCAATTTACAACTATCTACAATTATCTATACACCTCACTCGCTTGCATATAACAAGTTCAAGGGGATTGACAACCCTCTTATTTTGTGTGCAGCCGCTGAAGACGGTTGTGGTTGATATTTCTATTGGTTCGATAACCGCTGGTTTCATAAATAAGGGAAATACTTACCAATATTGTTTTGACAAGCCATTTCTCTTCACGGAAAACCCAACGCAGATCACAAGTATCACATATCCAGTTTGCTACTCAGAGTCATACGGATTAGTATCAAAGCTTGCATCGACGCGACCCTTTACAACAAACTCATTATCACTTCCATAACCAATAAACATTTCCATAGTCCTCCTTAGGCACCTAAGGATAATTTCGACCTCTGTCTAGGTATCCAGTCCAGGATAACTCTTGTGCCCCCTTGGCAGACACATGGCAAGGCACACATCCGGTGCGGTACACAACATGGCATATAGTATAGAGCCTATGGCTCAGGCATGGGGGACGACCTTCTTCCTTTCTCTTTCTTCTGTCATGGCTGAACTTTGAGTCTTACTCAACTTAATACCTTACAACTCAGGCAAGAACTCCTTCTTCGACTGATCCATTTTGAACTCCTTCAAAATCATGTCAAGTTATGTGTTGTGTGAAAGTCTTATCGGGCGTCCTGACTTATCTCTATGGATCTTGATTGCCAATATGTAAACTGCTTTACCCAGTTCTTCCTTTGAAAAACTCCTCTCAAACAAACCTTCACGCTTTCCAGAAATTCTACATCATTTCCAATCAACACTATGTCATCAAGATATACTTATTAGAAATTCTATAGAGCTCCCACTCACTTTCTTGTAAATACAAGTTTCTTCATAAACTTCGTATAAACCCAAAATCTTTGATCACCTCATCACAGCGTATATTCCAGCTATGAGATAATTGCACCTATCCATAGAAGGATAATTGGAGCTTGCATACCCTTTAGCATCCTTAGGATTGACAAAACTTTCTCGTTGTATCACATACAACCTTTAGTTAAGGAAACGTTGTTTTGACATCCACCTGCCAGATTTCATAATCGAAAAATGCAACAATTTCTAACATACTCTCAACTGACTTTAGCATCGCTACAGCTGAGAAAGTCTCATCGTAGTCAACTTCTTGAACTTGTGAGAAATCTCTTTGTGACAAGTCAAGCTTTATAGATAGTGACATTATCATTAGCAGTTGCCTCGTTCTTAAAGATCCATTTTTCCCAATGCCATGCCGGTCATTAGGAAAGACTACCAAAGTCCATACTTTGTTTTCATACATGGATCCTATCTCAAATTTTATGATCTCTGGCCATTTGTCAGAATCCGTGCCCATCATCGCTTCCTCATAGTTTGTAGGCTCATCGTTGTCTAACAACATAACTTCTAAGACAGTATCACTATACCACTTGGGACGGTATGTGTCCTTGTTGACCTATGATGTTCGATAGTAACTTGATTCGAAGTGCTATGATCATCGTCAATATCTTCATTTTCAATTAGTGTACACATCATAGGAACACCATTTTGTGTTGTGCTACCTTTCCAATTCAAGTGAAGGTTCGATAACGTCATAAAGTTCTACCTTCCTCCAACTGACTTCTTTAGAGGAAGTGAGCCTAGCGCACTTGGCTAGTGGAGAGGATGTACAACCCAGCCACCCAGGTTCAAGTACCCACGAGTGCGAATTTGGGTTTTTATTATTAAAAATATTCGCTGTGGGGGGGTTTCCCTTAAAGTTTTCCTGCAAAAAAAAGGATTCATTCTTGGCAACAAAGACCATTCCTTCGGATCTATGATAGACGGTACACCCAATTGTTGCTTTAGGGTATCTAATGAAGTTGTACTTTTCCACTTTTGATTCGAGCTTATCAGACATTAGTGTCGCATCCAAAAACTCAAAGAAACAAAAAATCAGGTTTTTTTCCAAACCATAATTCATACGGTGTCTCCTCAACGGATTTAGATGGTGCCCTCTTTAAATTGAATGTAATTGTATCTAATGCATGACCACTAATTGATACTGGCAAATCGATCAGAGACATTGCTACTGCAACAAAAGACCTTCCAACGGCGCCAGAAATAGGTATGTTGACGGCACCAGGAATCCTTCAGCTGCGGCTACGCCTTAAGGGACTTCCTAGGCAAGTATGCAAAGGATTTCCCCCATGGCCTTGGAGCCTTGAGTTGGTGTTCCCTTGAAGCAGAAAGGGTGATGTAGCGTAGCGGTGGTAAATATTTCCCTCAGTTTGAGAACCAAGGTATCAATCCAGTGGAGGAGTATCTCAAGATCCTGCACAAACACAAAAGCTTGCTCCCAACTCTATGAAGGGGTTGTCAATCCCTTATAGATTGTTTGCCAAGTGAGAACTGAAAGCAACAAAGTAACAAAGCAAAGTAAAAGCGGAGGTGTAAACAATGGATGTGAATAGACAAGGGGGCCGTAGATACGTTGGAGACGGTGGGTTCTCTCATGAAAGCAAGTGGACGGTGGGTGAACAAATTACTATCGAGCAATTGATAGAACCGCGCAAAGTCGTGACGATATCTATGCAATGATTATATCTATAGGCATCACGTCCAAAACAAGTAGACCGATACTTTCTGCATCTACTACTATTACTCCACACGTCGACCGCTATCCAACATGCATCTAGTGTATTAAGTCCATAAGAACAGAGTAACGCCTTAAGCAAGATAACATGATGTAGAGGGATAATCTCAAACCAATGATAAAAAAACCCCATCTTTTTACCCTTGATGGCAACTACTTGATGTGTGCCTTGCTGCCCCTACTGTCACTGGGAAAGGTCACCACATGGTAGAACCCAAAACCAAGCACTTCTCCCATTGAAAGAATCATAGATCTAGTTGGACAAACAAAACCCAAGACTCGGAGAGACTTTCAAGAATATCAAATCATGCATAAAAGAAATCAGCAAAGACTCAAATATATATCATAGATAATGTGATCACAAATCCACAATTCATCGGATCTCGACAAACACACCACCAAAGAAGATTACATCGGATAGATCTCCATGAAAATCATGGAGAACTTTGTATTGAAGATCCAAGAGAGAGAAGAAGCCATCTAGCTACTAACTACGGACCCCTAGGTCTGAAGTGAACTACTCACGAGTCATTGGAGGCGCGATGATGATGAAGAAGAAGCCCTCCAACTGCAAAGTCCCCTCCGGCAGGGCGCGGGGAAGGGTCTCCAGATGAGATCTCGCAGAAACGGAAGCTTGCGGCGGCGGAAAAGTATTTTCGAGGCTCCCCTGATTTTTTGCTTAATATTTGGGAATATATAAGCTAAGGATCTAGGTCACGGGGCGGCGAGGGAGGCCACAAGCCCTGACCCCGCCGCCTCGCCCCCTGGTAGCGGAGTGGGAGCTTGTGGGCTCCCTAGAGCCCACCTAACTTGGCCCAAAGGCCCCGTGATCTTCTTCCGTTCGGGAAAAAATCATTTTTGGGTTTTTCTTCCGTTTGGACTCCGTTCCAAAATCAGATCTGAAAAGAGTCAAAAACACAGAAGAAACAGGAACTGACACTTGGCACTGAATTAGTAAGTTAGTCCCAAAAAAGATATAAAAGGTACATAAAACATCCAAAGATGACAAGATAACAGCGTGAAACCATCAAAAATTATAGATACGTTTGAGACATATCAGACATCATAGAACACACCATATCTAATAGAGTATGGTTATAACGTCCCGACACACCATTACATGGAGGTCTTTCACGTGGCGTGAATTGTGATACAATTTCCACATTGTCTTAAAGGCATACCATACTCAGAACTCAAATATTCACCTCCACGATCATATCGTAGATATTTCGTCTTCTTGTCACCGTGATTTTCAACTTCACTCTAAAACTGTTTGAACTTTTCAAAAATATCAGACCTATGTTTCATTAATTAAACATACTTGTATCTACCAAAATAATTTGTGAAGGTAAGATAATAACGATATCCACCACGTAATTCAAAATCATAGGACTGCATAAATCAATATGTATTATTTCCAATTAGTCATTAGCCCGCCCGATCGTACCGGAAAATGGGGTAATTGTCATCTTGCCCATGAGGCATGGTTCACATGTCTCAAACATTGAAAATCGAGTGAGTCCAAAGATCCATGAGTACAAAGTTTCTTGATGCGCTTTACACCAATACGACCTAAGCATTAGTGCCACAACTATGTGATACTATCATCCATAACTTTGCATCTTTTTGCATCAATACTATGAACTTGTATATCACTATGATCGACATTGAATAAAGCATTCACATTGGGTGCATGCTCAACGTAGGCACCAAATAACATTTATTTAGGTTGAAAACTAATCCCGAAGGTAGAGAGAGCATGCCGATGGCGATCACACCAACCTTTGAGACACTTCGAACATGCATCATCACCTCGTTGTTCGCCAGTGTCATTTATAGCATAGCTCTTGTTTCGAGTTGCTAATGTTAGCAAGTGAAGTGGTAGAACATACACATGGACTACTACGAGCACTAGTAAGGTACACATTATTAACATGTATATCAAATATACTTTTGTTGACATTCCCAACCTTCTTATCTGCCAGATATATGGGACAGTTCCGCTTCGAATGACTGTTCCCCTCATAATAGAAGCACTCAGTCTTCTGTTCATGTTTAACCTTGGGTTTCTTCATTGGAGCAATATTGGTTTGCCATTCCTGAAGTTTCCCTTGATGCCCTTGCCCTTCTTGAACCTATTGGTCTTACCAACCATCAACACTTGATGCTCCTTCTTGATTTCTACCTGTGCGACCTTAAGCATCGTAAATAGCTCAGGGGTCATATTCTCCATCCCTTGCATGTTATAGTTCATCACAAAGCTCTTGTAGCTTGGTGGCAGTGACTGGATCACTTTCTCAATGAATGTCTTATTAGGAATATTAACTTCCACTTGATTCGAGCGATTGTAGCACCCAGACATTCTGCGCACGTGCTCATCAACCGACTTGTTCTCATCCATCTTGCAGCCAAAGAACTTGTCGGGGGTCTCATACCTCTCGACACATGCATGATCCCGAAATACCAATTTGAGATCTTGGAAGATATCATATGCTCTATGAAGCTCAAATTTTCTTTGGATCCCAGTTCTAAGACATAAACATGGCACACTAAACTATCGAGTACTCATTATAAGATTCCTGCCACACGTTCACAACATCCACAAACGATGCTTGATGGTGTTGCGTATCGAGCGGTGCATGGGACAATCCTGAGATTATGGACCCAGTCCAAAATATTGCTATCATCATATTTCAACTTAGTTTTTGTGGGAATATATCAAAATACGGGGGAGCTATAGGTCGAGCTATCGATCTCCAACACACTTTGCAAAGACATTTTTATACTAAGTTCATGATAATAAGTTCAGTTAATCATACTAATGAACTCCCACTCAAATCAACACCCCTAAGGTTGTCTAAGTGCGACATGATCAAAATCCAACAACCCAAGTCCGATCATCACGTGAGATGATGTAGTTTTCACTACTTTAAACACAGAATATTCCACGAGCCTAATCTTTGCCGTCAGCTGGCGGTCGGCAAAGAAGATCTTTGCCGTCAGCTTACAACTGGCAGACGACAAAGAGAGTGCTGATGGCATAGAGATTGTTTGCCATCTGCCTTTTATTTGCCGTCTGCTGGAAGATGGAAAAGAGCCCAAAGGCAGATGGAAAAGAGGTGCGAGCTCTTTGCTGTCTGTTGGCAGGCGGCAAATAAACTCAAGGCAGAGGACAAAGGGCTGGGAATTAATGGCCGTTTCCAGCCCCAACCCCACCTCTTTGCCATCCCCGCCCAGACGACAAAGGGCTCCCCCTTGCGCTCCTAACGGCCAACGCCCCCCCACCCCCAACCCCCACTCCCCGCTCCACCGCCTATCTCTCTCACCCTGCCACCCGCGCCGCCGCCCCCCTCCCACCTGCTCCCTCCCGACCGCCGCCTAGCTCCACCTCCTTTGTGCCGGCAACCCGCTCCCCGTGTGCCCCCTGCCCAGCCCCACCTCCCTCCTGGCCATCGCCCCCCTCCCACCTGCTCCCTCCCGGCCGCCGCCCCAGCCCCACCTCCCTCGCGCTGCCGACCACCTCCCACCTGCTCTCTCCCGGCCGCCGCCCCAGCCCCACCTCCCCTGCGCTGGTGACCCCCTCCCCATGAGCCCCTGCCCAACACCGGCGAACCCCCTCCATGTGTGCCCCCTGCACAACGCCGGCGACCCCCACCCCGGCACCTAGGCACCCTACTTCGGACCGTGTCGCCCCGGAACCCCGACGCCGTCAAGTGAGTTTTTTTCTTCTTTTTTTGTTTTTGTTTTTTCCTTCTTTTTTGCTGTTTAATTGATAGATTAGATTATTTATGTAGTTTAGTGCTAGGTTTAGTGTTAGATTATATTAGGTTAGTGCTAGCTTAGTTTAGTGCTAGGTTTAGTGCTAGGAAGAATAAGTAGAAGGAGGAAGAAGAAGATGAAGGAGAAGAAGAAAAAGTAGAAGAAGAAGAGGAGGAGAAGGAAGAAGAAGAAGAAGAAGAAGAAGAGAAAGAAGAAGAAAAAAAATAGAAGAGTAGAAGAAGAGGAGAAGAGGAGGAGGAGGGGGAGGGGGAGAAAGAAGAAGAAGAAGAAGAAGAAGAAGAAGAAGAAGAAGAGGAGGAGGAGGAGGAGGAGGAGGAGGAAGAGGAGGATAAAAAAGAAGAAGAAGAAGAAGATGATGAAGAAGAAAAAGACGAGAGAGGAGAAGAAGAAAGAAGAGGAAAAAGGAACGACGCAACTGACCCTCGACCCCCGACCCCGGCGCTGACGCTCGACCCCCGACGAACGACGCAACTGACCCTCGACCCCCGACCCCCGACACTACTGACCCCCGACCCCTCATGCCACTGACCCTCGACCCCCGACGCCATTGAGCCTCGACCCCCGACCCCCGACACCACTGACCCCTGATCCCGGAGCCCCGCCCCTGGCCCCGACCCCTACCCCCGACGCCCGACGCCACAGACCCCCGACACCCGATACCACTTACACCCGACCCCCGACCCCCTACGCCCGACTCACCAACCCCCGACCCCCCACTCCCGACCCCCGACGCCACTGACCCATGACCCCCGACCCCCCACGCCACTGACCCTCGACCCCTGACCCCCGACGCCACTGACCCTCGACCCTCGACCCCCGACCCCCTACCCGTGACCCCCGAAGTAACTGACCCCCAACACCTCTTCGGCCTCTTGTTGACCGAAAAGACCCCCGACGCCACTGACTCTCGACACCCGACGGCATTGACCACCGACTACCGACGCCACTAACCCGTGACCCCCGACGCCACCGACATCCGACACCACTGACTCCCGATGCCACTAAGCCCTGACCCCTGACGCCACCGACATCCAACACAACTGATTCCCGACGCCACTAAGCCCCGACCCCCGACACCTCTTCTGCCTCCTGTTGAACGAGAAGGTGCTTTCCGGCCTTCCAGAGGCTGACAGGGTCACAGTTTTGTAAATTATGAGTTAGGTCACATATTTTCCGATCATGTTAATGATAAAAACATCATATTTGTGTTGATCAGGTGAATTTGAATGTGCAGTTTTTTGACGACCTCCATATGCGTTGGACGAGCTCTGCCCCTGCGTTTGTTGGTGAGCTGAAATGACTTCTCCTCCTAGCCCCTTAATTTGCTATGTTGTGGTCTTTGTGCCGATGAAACTTGCTAGCTATAATTTTCTTCAATCATGAGTATGCGTCTTCCGTTCGATAGGGCGACATCTATATGCATGTCTTTGCATATTTATAACCGCCATCCTTTCGAATTGTCCAACGTTATCCATGGACAGCCCAAGTGTGTGTAGATTGGGTTCTTTTTCCCGTATGATGTGCTCCGGATCCGATGCGGAATTTTGTAAGTGCCTCCCTGTTGTTCTTCGGGTACACATCATCTCTACTTATTGACGAGACATGTATTAGGAGAACAGTGGGGAGGTGCTGCCGAAATTCTGCGTGGGGTCTGGAGCAGAGCATGAGAAAACAAACCCAATCTACACATACTCGGGTGGATTAGGACCTATCTTTACCTATTAGCGTGTAGGTTGCATGGACGTAATAAAACTGACAAACTTGATTAGCGGATGAATATAGATGATTAATCATATATTTATTTCTTGTGTGCCCATTGGTAGCTAGGCAAGATGAGTGATCGTGCTTCTATGTACATTGGTCACCCTAGTCAGAAAGACGTGACCCATGAATGGTTAACAAAAACCAGGGGGTTTTTGAGAGCCGCACTTGCAAATGGCCAGCAAAAAACATGGTGCCCCTGTCCCAACTGTGACAACTAGAAAAAGCAGACAGAGTTTGAAATGGGTAAACACGTGCAGAAGTGGAGTTTTAAGCCTAATTATACGGTGTGGAATTTTCATGGTGAGTCTGATCAACGTGCCAGAGCTGAAGTGATTCGTCGTCGCACCGATGAGCATGGTACCGGGATCGAAGACATGGTGCAAGACTTTGATGATGCTCGGGATTCAGACGATGAGCTGGACGAATCTGCAAAGGCCTTCTATGAAATGTTGGAGACATTGATATTGGAGTCATTGAAAAGGATTCCATCGAAGAGTATGAGCTTCTCGCAAAGCATGGAGGTGACTATCCCGGTTTCATATCTTGGTTCAAACAAAGGGTAATTAATTACCATTAATGGGCCATTTGATTTCTTGGTCTAATTTGAGGCTAATGCATCCATTCTTTCGTATTAAAACTATAGGCTGATGCAGAGTCTATGGACGCCGAGTTGAGACAAGTCGCTAATGGTTTTGACTATAAGGTCCGTTCCTTTGACAAATACAACATCAACGGGTATCACTTTTGTACCTTTGGTAAAGAGCTATCTATGACCGACCTAAAGACTACAAATTGTTCTGTCTCTGCTATCGGCGAAGGAGGCACCGAGTATTATGGAAGAGTTGAAGCAATTTATGAACTTCTATTCTATGGTGAAAACCCACCGACCGTCGTAGACTTCAAATGTTATTGGTTTGAGACGAGGGAGACTAGAAGGACTCACAAACATATAGGACTATTCGAAATCAACCAAAACACCCACTTAGATGTTCCCGTGGGCCTGCCAAACTGATCCAAATCTGAAAGGTTGGGATGTCATTTATGAACTGCCGCCACATATTCGACCACCTACCCTCGATGAAGAGGATTACAAACCACACATTAACCAGACACATATGAAGGAGAATTCTTCCAAGAAACACGCATGTCCAAGAAACGTGTCAAGAACCGCTCTACTTCACCCCAGAACATTGAAGTAGACATCGACAGTGAATCCGTCTTAAACCTTGAGTCCAAACAGGAAGAGCCGGAAGAAGAACATGTTACTGCTATGGATGACCTATCACTTCTTGACCGATTACATAATGGTGGCCTTCCAGATGTTCTTCCTGATAGTGATGATGATGATGCATTTATTGATGATAGTGATGATCATGATGCATTTATTGACCCCGAAGCATATATAGACGAGCGCGATTGTTATTAGTTCATGTCAGGTATTCAACTATTACTATATATAAATTTTGAGTTAATGTTAGGTATTCAATTTTGATTAGTCATGTTGGTATTTATGATGATGATACACTTAAATTACATACATTTTATCACTCATGTTGGTAGTTATGTTGTACTAATTTCATTTACTCTTTGTCATGATAGGTGTTGAAAGATGGTGGGAAAGGGTCGAAAGCACTCCGCGACTTCTTCTTCGTCGGCGGGTGGTGGGATGGGTACTTCCATTCCTGCCTCGCCTCTTCGGAGAGTGTTGCTCTCTACTCTACATGGAGTGGCTGCTTCTTCGACTCTCGCGGCCCCCGTGAGAGGAGGTCGACCCCCACGAAGCCGAGAGGTACTAAATGTACACATGGCCGCGGGAGAGGTAGGGCGGTGGCTGCCACGCCTTCCTCGCCGCCATCCTAAGCTGATTCACCTGAGCACACGCCTCCTAGGGTGGATTCATCTGAGGTGGAGGATACACGGTCTCCGGTTCATGAGCCTCAGGTCGACGAGCCTTCGACCCATGAGACTCGTGTCCCAGAGGCTTCGTTCGAGGTAACTCCGGAGCAAAGCAGGGATGAGGGTACGTAGCAAGAGACCTAGTGGGATACCTGGCTTGATCTGGATCAGCCTGAGCCAAGTGGCCATGCTGATAGCGACGAGGAGCTGGGTGAGGGGGCCAGCGTCTAACATCGTGGTAGTTCGGGGCTCCTGCTCGTGCTCGCGACCAACGAGCAGAGGTGGTCGATTAAGCCAAATGGGGACAAGTAAGTTAATTTACTCTTATTTAACCTTTTTCCTTCACGTTTTCTCAAATATCTAATGTTTTATCTTTTAGTTGTCATATTGCAGGGGTTGGATTGTTGCCAAGGGTGTCCGCAAGGCCAACATCGTCCTTGCTGTGCTTTGCCGACAAAACTTCCTGGGGTTTGTTACGTTGCCCGGTCGGGAGCGAGAGGTAGGAATGACCTGGGAGCACTACTTGGGTGCCCCGGCCCCGCCGGAGGTGGAGATAGACGGTGTTTTGTGCGACACGAGGGCTGACATGGTGATCCGACAGTTCTGGGTAATCTCTCCTTTACAAAATTATAAATGAACCATGGCTAGTTATTGTACTAATTGGTGTTGTCTCGTTTGCATACCTTCTACATGTGTGAGGAGGGATACGAGGAGGACGCGGCAAAGGTTATCGAAACCAAATGTCGCCGCCTACTTCAAAACTCTCGGCACGAGGCTCGGGTGCAGGCTGTTCGAGACTACTATGCCTCGCGGCGTATTAGAAAGGACAAGGCGATGTGCCGCATTACATGAAGGTAGTTACATATTATTAAGGCCTTGTAGTTAGTTTCCTTGATTTGATTTTTACGCGTTGCGCTCAAATTTCTCTTTATTAATTCAGGTGCCCCCGAGATGGTGTGTGGATAAGATGGATTGTTGGGAGGCCTTGGTGGATCAGTGGTGCTCCGAAACGTGGGAGGCAACCACAACAACGCCAAGGAGAGGCGTGGCAAAATGGTTGGTGTGCAACACCATCAAGGGAGTGTCAACTTAATCCAATTTGGCAAGAACTGGGTATGTGGTTTGCTTCATGCCTCATGCAATTCATTCTTAATGCTATACTGAGCCCTATAATAATACATTTTTCCTCTCTCTCTATTTTAGGCATGTCACAAAAAGACGGAGGTGCCACAGATGTACGACCTGTATGCGATGGCCCATACTGCCTCGTACAGGAAGGTGAAGGCATTGTCTGAGTCTGAGCTCGAGCATCCAGAAAACTTCACCAACATCTCCTCCCACCACAAGCTCGTGACATACACAGATCATGGGAAGGCGAGGAAAGGGGAGGACTTTAACCCGAGCAAGGGGCCTATTGATCCAGAGCTGGTAATGATAGCTGGCAACGGGAGGCCCCATGGCTCGATCGCCATTGGAGACGGCATTATACGTTGTCCTATCACTCTCTGACAGATAAAGGCACACCAAACGAGCTCCTGTCCCGAGATAACACCTCGTCCACGACCAGTCGAGCTCACCATCGAGGTTAGTTTAATGGACTCAACTATCTTTCCGCATTATGTTGTTTGTGCGAACCAATATGATTACAAGGCTAACAATGAGTTGTGTTGCAGGCTGCTATTCTGAAAGAGAGAGAGGCAATGCAGGTGCTTTTGGCGGGGAAGGATAAGGAGATGAAGGAGCTGGAGGAGAGGACGGCTGCGTTGGTGGACGCGGAGAGGGCATGGAATGATGCGTCTAACAGGGCCATGTACGAGCTCTTCATGCACTAGTAGAAAATGGCCCATTTGTTCCGGTTCCAGAGGCCCATTAGCTCCGGTTCTTGAACCGGAACTAAATGGTCGGGACTAAAGCCCAAAATCTTTATTCTCGGTTCGCTTACAAACCGGGACCGAATGGTCTCCACGTGGGTGCTACGACGAGCCCGGGTAGGATGTTCTTTAGTCTCGGTTGGGCACACCAACCGGGACAACATGGCATCCACGCGTCAGCATCTCGCCGTAGATGAGGTTTTTGTTTTTTTGAATTGGGGGAGGGGTGGGTTTGGGGAGGGGGGGTTGGAGTGTTAATTTAGTGGTTTCATATTGTGTTAGCTAGATAATAGAGAGAAGTGTCCTCTGTTTCTCCATGCTTGGTCGAACAACAAGTTTTCATATATCTATCCGACGCTATTACATATATGCAATATAACATATTTTACAAATTAATCCAAAACATCATCTAATTAAGATCCAATGACAAATCCACATAGCATTCTCCGTCTTTAGGTATGACGTGGTAAACAAAGAATCCCGCCAATTCCTCTTGAATTGCTCGTATGCGATCATATGATAGGAGTTGATCCCGCATCTCAGAGATCTAATTTAAAGAAGGGGAACAATATATGCATATATATGAATAAAAATCAACACAATTGTGAATATTATTTACGTACTTGAATTTTTTTCTCACAGAAGACCCGCTAAGAGGTCGAGTGGCGAATGAACTCGCATACGTAGTATGCACATAAAACAATGCCTTCTTTCTGGTACATACACTTTACGAGAATAGAGTTCAGTCAAACTGATAAGCAAGCATGGTAATGATATATTGGCGAACTTCTTCCAAACCCTACCAGGCAAAGAAAATGATTACTTGATATCAAGAAATTAATCAAAGTTGCATGCCGATATGGTCTCGGTATATTGACTAAACGTACATCTTGAGCATTGGAGGAATGTCCTCATAATCCTCTTCGGCTTTATGTCTCGAGTCTAAGACATTTACTACTGCCCTGCCAACGTTAATCGATAGCAGAATAAAGTGGTCTCTACGCACGCATATAGAACTCATCAATTACATTACTTAATTAACCTCGAGTAAGCGAAACCGAGTTTACAGAGAAGACAACAGCACTCACTTGAAGTTGCAAGGAAAGATTATTTCCACTTTTTTTATGTATAAGGAACGCGTTTAGCAAGTTCTCCTCTGTCTCTTTGATTGAGTTTTGTACCGTCAATTCATTTACAACATCTGGGCTAATGAACCCAACGTCGACGATTCCTGCTTTTTTTAATTCGACGACCTTCAATCTCCATAATATATATAGTGAGGATAATTATATATACATGAAATGAACGAGCTGAGCTAGAGACTTAACTATAGAAGTAAGAAGCCATGAGTTGTTTGTCGAGGGCCAGCTGATTGTATAACTGAAATAACTCCTAAAATTGAATAGTAATCATGGAAAGTCCAATGAATTCATGCTCTGGTTTCACTGCCACATACATAGCTTTTTTTCCAGACTCCCTACAGGTTTACATGTACCACTCATGCAATTTGTGCATCATCGTTGTTAGAGCAGGATGACCAGGTTTGACGAGAGGCTTCTCGTGCACGTATTTATATTGTTCTTTCGTTACATCATCCCCCAAGTAATCATCAGGATTGGTACCGGGCACCATCTCTGGATGATTAGCGACGATGATATCGAGCTCGGGAATTGTTTTTCCACTTGTTCGTTCTACTAACCTTGCATCACTAGAAGTAGTTCCTAACCGCACCTCTTGTGCATATGTCTTTTTAAGAAAATGGTCATAGTTGGAATCCGGCAGAGAAGATGGTGGACGCTGCAGTTGAGTGATAGTGCTCTCCATTCTCACCGGATCTAGCTTCTCCTTCGGAGGTGGAGTTTTCTTTGCAAAGTGGGCCCTCAATTTTGCACGGCATATCTCCTCGTTTTCCTCCTTGGTCCTCTCATATGGTAACTTCTCCAGAGGCTTGAGAGATGGACTGAATTTCTCGCCTTTGCTTGTACTGCTAGTCATCGGAGAGAAGGAGGCGTATCTCTTTCACTTGAGAGAAGGAGGTGGACTGCTCTCATGCTTCGGACGAGCCGGAGCGGAGGCGTTTGTCTTCCGACGTTGCCGACGAGGCGAAGGAAGAGGCGGACTGCTCTGACGCGCCGGAGTAGGCGAAGGAGGAGGCCAAGTGTCCTCACGTATCGGAGGAGCTGGAGAAGTAGGCGGAGTGACTTGATCACTCACCGGAGGAGGAGGAGGAGGAGGAGGAGGGGGAGGAGGCGGAGTGCTCTGACTCGTCGTCGTCGGAGGAGGAGGCGGAGGCTTCCAGTTTGGAAGCTTCATGAACTCCTTCGGAATCAGCTGAATCTCCCCTTCAACTGTAGGTTGGTCAAGCTTGAGATGCTAAAAATTCTCCATTACTTTCTCCACCATCACAACAGCATAGCCATGTGGAATCGGAAGGCAGTGAAAAGTTCCGTTGGGTTGGGGAGGTACAACAGAGCTGACAGCCGCCATGAAAGTGAGGTTCCAACATTTCATCATAAGCTCGCAACATTGAGCCTCCGTGATAGTATCCACGGGGTAGCTAGGAGCCATGAATTCATGCTGAACGGGCTGCGTGGAAGCCATGCTGCTTCTCAGCTAAGATGGTGGGGTAAGTTCTAGGGTAGCTTCGTGCCGCTGAGATGATTGGTCGGCAGCTTGCTAGCTCTCAAGTTCCTCTAGCTTTTGCAGTGTTGCCTTGATCTGCTGCATGTCACTCAACTCCGCTTTCCTCTTTCTCTCCCGTCTTCTGTAACTGCTTGCGTTAGGAAACCCAAACTTACATGGAACGGAGCCTGGTGTGCCTCGTGTTCGTCCAGGGTGCTCAGCATTCCCTAGGGCCTCAGTCAGCTCGTCATTCTCTCCGGCAGGAATGACCGTCCCTTCCCGCGTTGCGGCGATACACTTCTGAAGCTTGATCATGGGTATTGCAAGTTGCTCACCTGTCCAACAACACTTCCCTGTTTCACAAGTTCTCCCAACCCCGAAGAACCAAGTCCTTGAACGCTCTGGCCAGTTCAATGTATGTGGTCGGACCCCTTTAACAATCAGGTCATTCTCAGCTTTGTCCCAGAACGGTCGGGCTTTGAGGTAGCCACCTAACCCCGAGTGATGGTGATGCTGCTTCCTTGCGGCATTGTTCTTGTTTGTCTCTGACATTTTCTTACTCTTCTCCGATGACTTGTAGGCCACAAATGCGGGCCAGTGATCTCTTATCTTCTCAAATCGACCGACGAATTCTGGAGTCTTCCCTTTGTCGACAAACATTGATTTCAATTCATTCTGCCACTTCCCGAATAGATGTGCCATCTTCTTAAGAGCACACACCTTGACAAGTGGCTCTATAAGTGGCTTATTCGGATCTTCCTCTAGTGGTAGGGTGAAATTTGCCTTTAGCGCGGTCCAAAGATCACCTTTCCGCCCATCGGTGACATATTCACCTTCAGGGACGTCGTCGCCCTTAGGATTTTCCCATTGCTTGACGCTGATCGGGATGTTGTCCCTAACAATAGCTCCGCACTAAGCAGAAAATGTGTCCTTGGTCATCTTGGGTTCAATCGGTAGGCCATCGGCCGCGATAGCTGTGATCGTGAACTTTTCATCCATGTGCAACCTTCTCTTCGGGCCTCGTCTCTTTACCAAAGTTTGGCTCGAGTTGGAGGGCTATAAAAGAAGAAAGAATTAAGTGTTAATATATGTACAGACCTTCGGGCCTAATTAATATATATACCTCGCCGGACTTTGCAACATCTTCGTCCTCCGCTCGGTCACCGGAACCGTCATCATGGTCTCCTTCTTCCTCCGGCCTTCGGTCACCGGAGCCGTCATCATGGTCTCCTTCTTCCTCCGGCCTTCGATCACCGGAGCCATTATGATCATGTCCTTCCTCCTCCATTGTTCGATCATCCAAGCCATCATCCTCTCCTTCCAGACCATCGGTGTCGTTGACATACGACAAATAACCACCAACCATTATCTCCGTCAATAGTTGTTCTCTTTGATCCATACATAGTTTCTGCAAATAATCACCGAGCATTATGTCCCCCAACAAATTTTTTATATTTCATTTTTAAATGTTGAATAGTTCATAGATGTACGATATCTATACCTACTAATAAAAGAAATAGTATCACATGGCTCTCTTAAGTTGAGACTTTTCAATTTAATTCGAAGGGATTAGTATAATGAAATTTTATATGTTAAGATTTTATTAAATCTTAGGTACCTCAAATATTTCAAAGCTAGCAACATACAGATATAAAACGACACGAGTCGATGTGGCGAGCTTCATTAAAATAGATAGATTGTATCTTTCTTATATTATCCATTCAATGCTACATGACTAGAATAGATAAATTTTACTCTTTCACCTACAAAAATGCCGTTTAAAAATGTCGTTTGATATGTATTTTTTCTAGACTTTGGCATGTGCCTCCCTGGCGCCGGATGACACTGTCTGGATGCTGCACCCTTGGGAACTTTTGTCGAACCGATGAATCCTGCTTTATACTTTAATCTCGAATACATCTCTAGTATAATATATATATGAACAAAATTTGTGTGAACTACAATATGCAGGGGCGGTGGCGACGACAAGCAGAGCACGCGTAGAGGAGGAGCACACCGGGGCCGATGGGGTCGGGGGGGCAACAACGATGGGCTCGGGGCGGCGACGACGACGTGCTCGGGGCGACGGCGACGGGCTCGGGGGAGGCGACGGCGACGTGCTCGGGGGTTCGACGTCGGCGAGGAGGACTGGCTCGGGGGCGGCGGCGATGGTGACGTGCTCGGGGCAACGGTGACGGGCTCGAGGACGGTGGTGACGAGGAGGTGGACTGGATCGGGGGCGGCGACGACGAGGACTGGCTCGGGGGGCGGCGGCGAGCAATGGGAATGTTTTGGGGGAAATATCGACAACTCCCGCCTATATGCGAAAACCTTTTGTCCCGGTTGGTGGCCAGAACCGGCACCAATACCACCATTTCGTCCCGGTTGACTCAGCAAACCGGGACTAACGGTCAATTTTCAGTTACCAAATGGCGGGGAAGAAGATACCTTTACTCCCGATTTGCGGAAACAACTGGGACGAAAGGGTGCCATATGTCCCGGTTTGCGCGACCAACCAACCCTAAAGTCTGCCTCTGGTCCCAGTTTGTGCTACAAATTGACACGAAAGGCCTGTGGCTGGGCAGCTGCGGTGCGGTTAGATGTTTAGTCCCACCTTGCTAGCCGAGCGAGAAGGTTGGTGGTTTATAAGCGTTTGCGCGCACACTATCTCGAGCTCCCCTCATATGCAGGTTTCCCGGCCTAAACTGTCACTAGCTATTGGGCCTTCTGCGGGCCTAAATCTTGGCCCCACAATCTAGTTTGGTTTCTAGTCGTATTCACGCCGTGGTGGCCCATTTGTTGATATTTTTTAAAGAATATAGTTTTTGTTCCTACTTATTGTTCTTCAGTCATTCTTTCATTTTTTGGAATTATTTGAACTCCAGACCTTTTGTGTGTTCAAAATGCACAATTCAAAGCCACATCATCAATTTTCAACTATTTCTGACTTCATTTTGTATTTTTCATGCATTTATTGATTTTTTGAGCTAAATGACCCACAAATTGAAAAGCACTACAAATGAACTCTGAATAGGTTGAAAGTTGGCATGGTATCATCATTTCACCCACATAGCATCTGCTAAAAAGTTGAGAGGGTTGCGGCAAAAACTAGATGCACTTCGTGTACAAATCGGGCAATCTCTTACGAAGTATCAGGGTTTCATACGAAAGCTCATCTGTTACGAAAGGGATTTTATTTTTTGGAATTATTTGAACTAGAGACCTTTTGTGTGTTCAAAATGCACCATTTGAAGCCACATCATCAATCTTCAACTATTTCTGACTTCATTTGGTATTTTTCATGCATTTATTGATTTTTTGAGCTAAAGGACCTAGAAATTGAAAAGAACTACAAATGAACTCTGAATAGGTTGAAAGTTGGCATGGTATCATCATTTCACCCACATAGCATGTGCTAAAACGTTGAGAGGGTTGCGGCAAAATCTGGACGCACTTCGTGTACAAATCGGACAACCTATTTCGAAGTATCAGAGTTTCATATGAAAACTCATTTGTTACAAAAGGGATTTCATTTTTTGGAATTATTTGAACTCTAGACCTTTTGTGTGTTCAAAATGCACCATTCAAACCATATCATCAATTTTCAACTATTTCTGACATAATTTGCTATTTTTCATCCATTTATTGATTTTTTGAGCTAAATGACCCAGAAATTGAAAAGCACTACAAATGAACTCTGAATAGGTTGAAAGTTGGCATAGTATCATCATTTCACCCACATAGCACGTGCTAAAAAGTTGAGACGGTTGCGGCAAAAACTGGACGCACTTCGTGTACAAATCTGACAATCTCTTTCGAAGTATCAGGGTTGCATACAAAAACTCATGTGTTACAAAAGAGATTTCATTTTTTGTAATTATTTGAACTCCAGACCTTTTGTGTGTTCGAAATGCACCATTCAAGGCCACATCACCAATTTTCAACTACTTTTGACTTCATTTGGTATTTTTTATGCATTTACTAATTTTTTTGAGCTAAATGACCTAGAAATTGAAAAGCACTACAAATCAACTCTGAATAGGTTGAAAGTTGGCATGGTCTCATCATTTCACCCACATAGCATTTTGTGTTTGTGCCGGGTAAGACCTTTGGGATGGTCTACGGTTTTTGCAATTTAATTTTGCTGAAAAACAGAAACTTTCGACCTTACTCCAGGAATTTTTTACATTCACTAGAACGTGTTTTTGAGCTCAATTTTTTACACAAGATTCATATAAAATTTACCCAGATTGTCCTAATTTTTCATGATTTTTGGAGTTACATAAGTATTCGTATTATATGTATTACTTCCAACTATTCTGTTTTTGACACATTCTGTTTTCTTTGTGTTGTTTGCCGATATCGATGTATCTATGGGTTGTATCGGGGGGTATGAACCATGGAGAAGTTTGAATACAGTAAATATTACACCAACCTGAATAAGAATTAGTTCACAACAATACCGAAAGTGGTGATGAATAATGAAAGGGCTAAATAACCATTCAAATTTGGAAACTCTATATAATCGCAAAAACAGAAACTAGATATATATAAATTGGTCCAAGAAGTACATAATAATACATGCAAGCAGTACATAATAATAGCTAGCATATATATATATATACAAGTGTTCGCCGTTCTGAACACTACTCGTCTGAATCTGAATCTGCATCAGAATAACCCAAAGCTGGTTCTTCGAGGTGACGCTCGCGATATCTCACGGTACTAATCTTGCGGTACAACTCGTATGCAACGTATGAATCTTTTGTTGCATACTCAAGGTTGATAGGGTCAAGTGGGGTCTTCCCCCACTTCTTCTGTTGAGCGCTTCAGGAAATCCTTCTTCATATAATGGTACTCCTCATCGATCAACGTGACAGCCATATCAGCTATCGAAGTCCTTGGATAATCAAGTTGGAATAGGCCTTGGAGATCAATGTGGCACGCAACTCGTATCTCAATACCAAAGCTGCGCCTCATATTTGTCATGTCTTCGTTATGTGAACGCTAGTGAAACATATGCCACTGCAAAGGAAGTCCATGAGTTCTAGACATTGCTTGTCACTACTGTAACATCAACAAATTAAAATGAAACAAATGTTACATACTGCTAGAACAAGGAAAAATGTTTCAATACAACTAAAGAGAAATTTATCATAACAATTCAAGTGGAACGTATTGCTATTCTATGCAATTTTCATATCCTATGAATTGATCTTTATAGGATTCCAATATTGTAACATATCGCTGTTTGATGCAATTTTCGTATCCTTCGATCAAAGAAAGAATATGTTATAATATATCCAATGGAAACTAGGGAGATCAATATATGCTATCCAATAGAACCTAGGGAGATCAATATATCCAATGTTGTAACACATATTGCTTATTGCTATCCTATGCAATTTTCATATTGCTATCAAATGGAACATATAAATAAACTCCATACTGCTATCAAATGGAATCTAGAGAAGATCAATACATGCAATTTTCATATCTTTCGATCAACGAAAGCCTATGTTGTAATATATCCAATGGAACCTAGGGAGATCTATATATGCTATCCAATGGAACCTAGAGAGATCAATATATCCAATGTTGTAACACATATTGCTATCCTATGCAATTTTCATATTGCTATCAAGGAACATATAAAAACTCCATATTGCTATCAAGTGGAACCTAGAGAAGATCAATACATGCAATTTTCATAACCTTGGATCAAAGAAAGACACAAAACGTACCTCGCCCATTGGAAGATCAAGACATGTTGTTTGAACCATAGCTGGATGACGGAAACACCTTGATGGTTGGGCATGAACTCGAGATCAAGCCCCAAGAACGCCTCATGCTCCGGCGCGGCGTCAAGCCTGTCCCGGAACCGTGACAGAAAATTTGGCACCACCCTGGTCTCGTTCGTGTACCCGCACGTGAGCTAGGCCATGCCATGTGCGTGCACGTCTCCGACTATACATGTCATGATGGAAGAAGAATGGAAGAAGAGAGGGGAAGAACAGAGGAAGAAGAAGAACACAGGAGAGGAGAAGAACAGAGAATGGCGAGAGACACTCCTTCGGTTGCAGTTTTCATCGCTGCAAACGAAGCGGAGGGCGAACCATTTGGACCTTTAGTCCCGGGTTGGACAACAAACCAACACTAAAGGGGTGATTCGAAGGGCCGCCACCCTGGTTTGATCCACCAACCGGGACTAAGGGTCCATACGAACGATTGCACGAACGCCCGCCACCACACCTTAGTCCCGGTTTGATCCACCAAGTGGGATTAAATGGGATACGAACGGTTGCCAGCCGATTAGTCCCGGTTCTTGACTGGAACCGAGACAAAAGGGGTGAGACAAACCTGGACCAATGTCCCACGATGCCCGGCCGGCGCCCTCGCCTCACGAACCGGGACCAATGTCACCATAGGTCCCGGTTCGTATGTGAACCGGGACTAATAGGATTTCAGGACGTGGACCAAAGCCCTCTTTTATACTACTGGTGGTAAGTTTCTTCTTCATATTTTGTCAAATCTTGCATTTTAATGTCCGTTTCATTAATAATTGAAAAGTTTGACTTGTCGAAACGAAATGTAAAGTCTATGTGCGAGAAGACCGACCATGTCCCACCGGCGATGCCAACCATTAACATGGCGGGGACGGTGAGTTTCATTTCAATGAAGTGATCTCAAGAGTGTCATCATGCTAACGACACATGGCAAACGATGTTTGGTGCATAATATCTCCCGAAACGCATCGCACGACCCTTCTAGAGTGGAGCCTTCTCCAGGGCAGCCATCTCCAGGTGAAACAAGCCACAACCACCGTGCTTCACCGCCGTGATGACGATAATGGTATGTTATTTCTAGTGTTTTGCTTAACAACCGCATAATGGTTTTTTACTTACCTTACCTTAGCTCCAAAATGACGTATAACTAGCTAGGCTTCCACCTAAATGACATAATTAGCTTAGTTAGCTCCAAAATGACCTATTTAATAAAAATGACCTATACTTAGCTAAGTTTTCTCCTAAATGGCATAATAAGGCTTACGTAGCTCCAAGATGACCTATTCCCCCTAACTTAGCTATTAAATGCCCTATAATTAGCTTAGCTAGATCCAAAATGGCTTAATAAGCATAGTTAGCTCCAAAATGACCTATTTTACCCAAGTTAGCTCCGAAATGACCTATAGTTAGCTAGGCTTCCACCTAAATGACATAATTAGCTTAGTTAGCTCCAAAATGGTCTATTTAACACAAAAATGACATATACTTAGCTAATTATCCTCCGAAATGAAATAATTAGCTTAGTTAGGTAAAAACATCATAAGAACCATGGTTGGCTCATTCAAATGACTAATTTAGCTCCAAAATGACATAATAAGCTCAAAATAGCATAAGAACCTTGGTTAGCTCATGAATAATATATATACTTAGCTTGTTTTCCTCTAAAATGACATAATTAGCCCATTTAGCTCCAAAAACACATACTTAGCTAATTTAGGTCCAAGAAGAGGAGAAGAGGAGAAATGAAAAGAAGGAAGAAGAAGAAGAAGAGAAGAAGAAGAGAAGGAGAATGAGAAAAAGAAGGAGGACGAGAAGAAGGAGAATGGGAGTCCTACTTCTCCTCCTCCTTTTCCTTCTTTTGATCCTTCTTCTTCTCCTTCTTCTTCTTCTCCTCCTATTTCTTCTCCTCTTTCATATTTTCCGTACCTTATTTTCCCCAACAATGACATAATTAGCCCATTTAGCTCAAAAAAGGCATACTTAGCTAATTTAGCTCGGAGAAGAGGACAAGAGGAGAATAAAGAGGAAAAATGAAAACAAGGAATAAGAAGAAGAAGAGTAGAAGAAGAGAAGAAGAAGGAGAAGGAGCCTCCTCCTCCTCCTCCTCCTTCTTCTTTTTCTTCTCCTTCTTCTTCTCTTTTTGCTTCTTCTCTTTCTTCTTCTACGTAGTTTATTTTCCCCCAACAAATACATACTTAGCTAATTATCATCCAAAATGACATAATTAGCTTAGTTAGGTAAAAACATCATAAGAACCTTGGTTAGCTCATTAAAATGACTAATTTAACTCCAAAATGACATAATAAGCTCAAAATGGCATAAGAACCATGGTTAGCTCATGAATATTATATACTTAGCTTGTTTTCCACTAAAATGACATGAGAACCTTGGTTATCTCATGAATATTGTATACTTAGCTTGTTTTCCTCTAAAATGACATAATTAGTCCATTTAGCTCCAAAAAGAAATACTTAGCTAATTTATCTCCAAGAAGAGGAGAAGAGGAGAAATGAAAAGAAGGAAGAAGAAGAAGAAGAGAAGAAGAAGAGAAGGAGAAGGAGAATAAGAAGGACAAGGAGGAGAAGGAGAAGAAGGAGTCCTACTTTTCCTCCTTCTTCTCCTTCTGCTTCTTGTCCTTCTTCTCCTCTAGTCTTCGTTTCGTCCTAAATGATGTAGTAAGCCATATTAGCTCCGAAATGACCTATACTTATCTTCTTCATCTAGTCTTCTTCTTCTAACTTACTTATTTCCCATTTTGCAGATTACATTCACTTCAGGAAGCTTGGATTATATTGATGGAGTGCTTCAATTTGGTTTCTTCTAAAATGGCGTCACGGAAGCTTGTATTGAAACTATTGTAGTAAATGGATATGAAACTTTATATTATGGATGAAACTAGTGTAATATATGGTTTGGTACGGATGAAACTTGCATAATATGTATGTATTATGGATGAAACTTATTTTAAGATGGTTATGAGTGTGGGGCAGTTTGTGTGAAATATATTATGTATTATGGATACAGATGAAACTGTCAAATATATATTATGTATTATGGATGACACTGTCAAATATATATATATGTGTGTGTGTGTATATATATATATATTCCTGATTTGTGTGAAAATTGCTGGATATTATTAAAAATAAAATAAATAGGGGCAGTTTGGACCCTTTGCCATCTGCCCACCGACGGCAAAGGGGCTACAGCAGACGGCAAAGGGCTCAAACTGGCCCTGTTGAAGCAAACTTCTTGCCCCCTTTGCCGTCGGCCCACAATCATGGTAGATGGCAAAGGGGAAAGGGTAGACGGCAAAGGCTCCAGGGCCGACGACAAAGACAAAAGGGGTTGGGTGCCACCCTTTGTAGTATGCCCACAAGCATGGGAGACGGCAAAGGGGGGGGGGGGCAGGGCAGACGGCAAAGGCTCTATGGGCCCAGCAAGCTGCTGTTAACAATTGACGGAGGTGCCCGCGGATCTGCCGTCCTATATTCTTTGTCGTCTGCCCCCCCCCCCCCCACGGCAAAGATCCTTTGCCGTCAGTAGGCCCAATGCATACAGCAAAGAGGCCCTTCACCGGATTTTTGTTTGCCGTCTGCAGACAAACGGCAAAGGCCTTTGCCGTCCGGGGTGCCCCCTTTGCCGTCAGCCATGCGAGACGGCAAAGTATCTGATCCCTGTAGTGTTTAACGGTGAACACCTCCATGTTGATCATATCTACTCTATGACTCATGTTCGACCTTTCGGTCACCTATGTTGTGAGGCCATGTCTGTACATGCAAGGCTCGTCAAGTTTAACCCAAGTATTCTGCATGTGCAAAACTGGCTTACACTCGTCGTATGCAAAAAAATATTCTATCACACCTGATCATCACGAGATGCTTTGAAACGACAAACTTTCGCAACGGTGCATACTTGGGGAGGACACAATTGTATCCTGGAATTAAGTGAGGGATCATATTATAATTCTATAGTCGTCCTAAGCAAAATATGGTGCATAATAGATAAACATCATATGCAATCAATAAGTGACACGATATGGCCATCATTATCTTGTGCTTTTGATCTCCATCTCCAAGGTACCGGCATGATCTCCATGATCATGAGTATGACACCATGATCTCCATCATTGTGTCATCATGTGGTTGTCTTTCTAACTATTGCTTCTACAACTATTGCTAACTCATAGCGATAAAGTAATGCAATGGCATAAAATAAATTAAAGACAACCCTATGGCTCCCGCTGGTTGGCATACGCATTGACATGAAAGTCATGATAACTAGTACAAAACATCATCATCTCATACATCACGTATATAAAATCATGTCTTGGCCATATCACATCACAACATACCCAACAAAAAGAAGTTAGACACCCTCTTGTTTGTTGTTTCAAGTTTTACGTGGCTGCTATGGGCAACTAGCAAGAACAGTTCGTACCAACGCAAAGACACAACAGTGATAATCCAGTTGCCTTTTAACCTTCTACAAGGACACCTTTTGTGAAAGCCAATTCAACTGAAGTTGGAGAGACAGACACCAGCCAACCACCTTTATGCAAAAAAAGTTGCATGTCAATCGGTGGAACTGGTCTCTTGTTTTAGGACAAGTAAGGTTGGTATGAGATTCTCATCCCACAATAGCGCTGAATCAAAATAAGACATGGTAGGTAAGCAATTTGAACATCAACGGCCACAATTGTTTTGTGTTCTACTCGTGCATATCATCTACACATAGACCTAGCTCATGATGCCACTGTTGGGGAACGTTGCATGGGAAACAATTTTTTTCCAACAAAACACTCAAGATGTATTATATGGAGATGCTATCAACAAAAGGGATATGTGTCTAGACACCCTAGTAGGCCAAAAGTGTTAACGATCTAGAGATCATGGTTGGCGTAATCGTACACGTGCCATGATCTAATCCGATCCAAGCACCGCATGTGCGACAGCTCTGAGTTTAGCACACGTACATCTCGGTGATGTATCCTCCTTCTTGATCCAGCAAGACAGGGATAATAGGTAGACGAGATATGAACCAACACAACAGCGTAGTGGTGGTCTTGGCAGCGGAACACCCACAGGGCTTGGGTTTATCGGGAGAGAGGACGCTTGGGTTTGGTTTGTAAAACCCTTGCGCCCCTCCCCTCTATATATAGGGGTGTGTGAGGGCTAGGGGCGCAGACCTAGCACATATTCCAAGGAGGGGAGGCGGCCAAGTGAGGAAACTTGCCTCCCAAGGGATGTGGAGCCCCTCCCACTCAGGGTTTCTCCTTCCTAGGCGCATGGGCATTGTGGCGGCTGGTGGGCCTGGCCTACCCCCCTAGAGTCCATCCACGCCCTATCGGCTGGTGAAATCCTCTTGTGGACTTCGGACCCCTATGGAATCCTTTAGAAGCTTCTGGAAGCTCCCGGGTAAAATATCGAAGGAAACAAAACTTTTTTCGGAACCCTGATAACAACTTTCCACATACAAGAGAGGCGATTTCCTATACATGGTGGTAGCTACACACCCTTTAGTATAAATGCCTTTTTTGTTATACGAGGCGTCGTGTTTCAATGGCATTGGCAAAAGTGCTTTTTTGTTGTATACGAATAACCTTTTCACATTCATTTGTCTTTTTTGTTACACTTTTGACACAAGTGTCTTTTCATTGCGTAGAAAGGGTTTTTCTTACTTCTCTTGGGTTTGTTCCTTGCCTTTTTCTTATAACTGAATGTTTTCTTTCCTGGCTTATCCAAAACCACAATATTTTTGCTATAGGGTTATTTTTCATATTGGAACTCCACGTGATGTCCTGTATCTCATCCAATAATCCAAACAACATTCGGTCCACTTCATTATTATATAAATACTACCCTAGCTTCACCAAACATTAAGTGTGTGATCCTACGGGTCAGATAATCATGTAGATATGACCGAGACAACTCTCTGGTCAATAGCCAATAGTGCGACCTGGTTGCCCTTATTAGCACCTACATATTCCATGAAGATCTTCATCGATCGAACCACAATGCCAATGATTCAATCAACGTCGAATGCATTTCCCATTGTCTACCCGTATGTTACTTGCCCGAGATTCGATCATCGGTATCTCCATACCTAGTTCAATCTCGTTATCGACAGGTCTCCTTACTTGTTCTGTAATACAAGATCCCATGACTAACTCCTTAGTCACATCACTTGCAAGGTTATTGTGATGGTGTATTAGCGAGAGGGCCTAGAGATACCTGTCCATCATATACAGTGAGAAATCCCAGTTTCGATCCAGGCCAACCCAACAACCACCCTCGGAGATACATGTAGAGTAACTTTATTATCACCAAGTTATGAAGTGACATTTGATACACACAAGCCATTCCATCGGTGTGAAGAAGTTGCATGATCTCATGGTCTTAGGAGCAGATACTTGACATGAAGAAAGAACTAGCAACAAACTAAGTGTTATGATCAAATGCTATGCTTACGATTTGGTCTTTCCATTAAATCATTCTCCAAATGATGTGATCCCATTATCAAATGACAACTCATGTATATGGTTAGGAAACATTAACCATCTTCGATCAACGAGATAGTTTAGTAGAGGATCACTAGGGGCATAGTGTTGTTTATGTCACTAGTGCAGCCGTGTGCTATATAAACGTTTTTTACCCCCTTTCCTCGATGTAGTTCTAAAATTTCACCTTGCATGTGTGGGCGATGCGGGGGGGGGGGGGGGGGGGGGGCGGGGGACGGGGTATCCCACACGACACATATATATCGTTGGTGATGCCTCCATCCAATTCACACACGCGAGGCAAAAATAGAGCGTGTGTGATTGGGAGGACCATCACCAACAAACATATTAAAGAAGTCATGTGAGATGTGATTCACATCCCACACAAGGAATCCAAAGATACATCTTCGTTCATACTGCACATCACACACAATTTTCTGCATCATGTCATTTGTGATTGGCATAGCCATCACACACTATAGTCGTGATTCTGTCAATTGTGTTGTTCAATACATCACTCAGGGTGCCTAGAAGAAACTATTTGGCATCACTCACTTGTTGTGTGAAAATATTTGTGATAGGGTGGTCTAACACACATAGTTGTCGACTAAAAGTCATGTGCAATTGCTCACTGATCCAACACGCTATCTTTGTAGAAAACGTGTGGGTTCGTTGATGTCATCACCGAGAATGTTGTCTTAGAAACCATCTGCAATACGAACCACAATTATGAGCCAAATTGCTTTATTATTTATAAATAGTTTAGTAATCAAATTAACATTTCATATCAAGGACACAATATATTTATTACTATTACAACAACGAGGATTTCATAATTGAATTACATTAGGATACAACATCATATAGGCATATACTACCTAGCTACCCAATTGCACCACACGACAAAGTTTCAAATGCAACATCTGAAACCTTTGGAAATTATGTATCATAATAGACGGTAAATGAACACATGAGTCTCATCTAGAAAACTATTGAACTGGAATGCGGATATTGAGCCTTCAATGATGTTGAAGCTCCTCGCAAGTTTAGGATGGTGCCCATGGATGATTGCGCGCCCATCCTTCGTCCTGTTGAGGAATACTTCAAGATTATATCGTGGGTGCCGTATGAATACCTTCCTTGCCTCTTAACCATACAGGTGGTTTGAGACGTAGTCATTGATGAACTGCCTTGAAAAGGACTGAAAACAAACTTATTCATAAATATCTTTTGTAAAATTTGAAACGCCACAAAGGGAAATGGAGAAGGTGAAAGAGATGGTACCATCCTATAGTTGGTTGCTGACTTCTTCATTGTGCAGACAAACATATTGTTGCTTTTCATAGCTAGTTTCTTTATCTTAACAATCTTTGTGAGTTTTTTGATTTGACTGATGTTCAAGGACGCCTCATTTCCGCACCTGCAAGAAGGGTCAAATAGTGGGTTTAAACCTCTTATAGGAGGACCTACATGTGCAAGAACAAATTATTAAAAACCTTAATATTAGAATGGTTCCTGCAATTGCACAATAATGTGCTATTATCCAAAGGACCATGGATGTGCAAACCTTGATTTGTTAACTTTAGTGTCTCCCATTATTCCCCCTGCAACATGTCCAAGATATATATAGATCACGTTATATGTGATATTTCGCATACTATGTGTGTAATATGTCATTGAAAAATAGACACACTAGGGATCCAATAGATTAATTCAAGCCACATGGAAAAGCGTGTTATCTAAACCAAGCACGCCAAGAACTAGGAAATATAGCAGATGTATATGTTTCACATGTATTTAGTACATCTAAATTCAATTTATTTCTCACAATAATACAAAATTGTACCAACAACAATAGGACATAACATTGCGGAATTGAACTAAATAGTTAAATGATCACCACAACTAATGAAGAAAAAAGTTAACTAAGCACCACATTGCACAATAGAACATATACTGGAAGGTCATATTGCAATTAGTATTACATCGGGCATTTCACTGGAATTTCTAATTGAAAGGTAGGAGCAACACCTGTACACGTAAACCAAACATGCTTAATTGGCATAGCTAGATGAATATAGGTAATTAGTAATAAAGCCACGAAAAACAGGCTACTCCTCATCGTCGAAGATATTGATAAAGATAGGATCCTTCAACTTGGAAGAGGGCAAGGCCTTCACACCGTGGGTGCACCCCTCATAGTGGTGAGTGGCCTGATCCTTCCCCGACACCAAATGCCGACTCTAGAGCTGAGGTTAGCACGAGCACGCTGAGAAAACACATCGTAGTCTTCCTCGAATGCACCTGTGGTGCCCTCGAAAAAGACCACTAGCTTTCGTTTATAACAGCCAACCGTGTGGCGGTATCAACGTGTGAGGCATCGAGGTTGGCCTCGACTGCAAGGAACTCCTCCAAGATTTGGGGGTTGGCACGCATAGCAGTGATCGCTGCCTCATGTGTGCGTGCAACCGTCATTTGCTCCTCCGTTTCCCAATGCTCCATGAGAATCTAACTATATTGCATGCACCATGGCTTTCATTGGCGATTATTTGGAGGATGGGGTGGTGCTTTGGGTGGAAGGTGTCGGGCCATGTTGGATCGAGGAGGAGGAAGTGGGAGCGAGGGGGTATTGAGGATGTGTCGATTAACTAACTAGGTGGACGAGGCCGAGCAGCAGGAAGGAGCGTCGTCAGCGAGGAGGCGGTGCTGCAAGGAAGAAATTAAGGTTTGAACTAGATATTTCCACGGTAGCCCGAAATTTCACTTCGATGCAGCGAAAAACTGTCGTGGAAGTACCATCGTACACATTACCTTATTGAGAACTGTGTGCGATATCTAAACATCGCAAAAGAACACGTACTTTACCCTTTGTATGATGATCTTGAACATGCAAATTATTCAGAATGGTTTGTGATATCTATACATCACAAATGAAGAATTTTCTATACCCCTTTTCTAATGATCTTGAACATGCAAATTTTTGTCTCCAAGCTTTTGACATAAGATTGTATACTGCATTGCACACAGTCTGTGCCAACAAATTGTGTGTGATGAACTTGAATTTCATGTTCAACTGATAGACGTAATGGGGATATGCCGGCAAATTTTTTTCCGAATTTCCCTGGTTACAATGGTCGTACATATCGTCGCATAATTTAACATGAATTACTAATTTGGGTACTACACAAAAGATCCTATACCACAACCGACACTTACTTAATCGAGGAATTAAATAGAGCTCGTTGACCTTAAAATTAATTTTACAAAATAATATCACTCTAAACAAAGACTAATTTTCCGCGTAACGCTCGTCGAGCTCCGCTGCATCCTCCATGACCAGCTCACACTCGACGACCCCCAGGGGAAGGGGCTCCATCGCAACCATCGCCACGTACTCTACAAGCATATCACAGTTTGTATCCACCATCTCTTTGGAAAAGGCTACCACGAGCCGTGTGTGGGTGGCCGCGGTCCAGGCATAGACGGCCTCCATCTCGGCTAAGGAGGTTGCCGACGAATTGACGGCTACGTGAGCGTTCCCGGCGATAGCCAACTCTTCGAACGTAGTTTGCCGACCGGTGTAAGAGACGGCCGCTGCTATTTTTGTGGTGACCAAAACGAGCTGGGTGTGGGTGTCCTCGGCATAGGCGTGGGAAACCACCATTAGGGTTATGACGGCCGTTGATGAATGGATAGCTGATGTGCTATTCTTGACATTTGCTATCCCGGTCATGGATGTTGCTACCATCAACTCAGATGCAGTAGTTGCCCTTTCGGCGGATGCAACTGCACTGTCAGTGATTGCGTCCATGCTCAAGGATGTTGTGAGCACGTTCATGGCTGATGCTTTTACGCTCGAGCCAGAGTGGCTCGCTGAAGTTGTCTTCATGATGCAGATCCACATCCTCATCTTTCACCGATTACAATTGTCTTGGGGAGCAAGGGTGACTGTGTGGTTGATGCGTCGACGATGGACTATAGCCGATGAAGCTCCCGGCGTAAGCCATATATAAGAGGATTGTCCCAAGATATTGTATATTGCATCACACAAGTTTCATGATCAAGAACTGTTTGCGGTGTACCTGATTTTCATATTGTTTTGAAACGAAAAATTAGGCTACATTGGCAATTGAAGGTTTTTGGATTGCAATAACATTTATCTGCCGTGAACATGCAACTATAGGAGTGTCTGTTAAATATGTAATTATTAAGGTTTGTTTAGGACTTTTTGAATGTGCATAGTTCAAATATGAACTGTAGTTAAGCCCACGCCAGAGGCACGTGGATGGATTGAATATCATATATGCGTCACTGGATACTTCTTTTGGTCCCATGATTGTCATGCTAAGCTACGGAATTTTCTAGGGTTCATTTGGACTTTTTAATACACTAATTTAATTTTTTAGGCATTTAATGTGCATAATTCAAATTTCAACTACAATCACAAGGTCTAGCGCATGAAAATGGGTTGAAAAATCATATACATTTCCCCGCTTGCATATTTAGGTCCCATGCAAGGAACGGAAATGAATTTCAAGCTTCTCAGCGTCTTGGCTGGGCCGTAAACATTGGGAAACTTGGTTTTCGTATTTGTGCAGATCCAAACATTGTCAAAAATTCATGAATGTTAGGCATGGTGTCATTACCTTGCCCTGTTCTGTGGTGTAGTAAACAAATGGCAATTGTCGACAAGTTTTGTCACAAGCCTCTTACTAACCGGAGTTTCTCACAGGAAGCCATGTGGTTCTGATAACGAACGTTCACCTTTTATGTGTGAAACAACATCCGTCATCTCTTCTCGCCTTGAATTTATTTCTAGAGTCTCCATAGAGCAACATGACTATCGTGCTAAACTATCAAATTTCCAAGGTTCATTGGTCCTTTTAATATATTAATTGAGTTTTATAGGCATTTAATATGACTAATTATAATTTGAACTACAATCATAAGGTCTAGTGCAAGAAAATAGGTTGAAAAACCACATACGTTTCCATGGATGCATGCTAGGTCCCACGCAAGAGATGGGAATGAATTTCAAACACCGTCTTGGCTTGCGTGCATACATTGGGAAACTTGGTTTTTAAATTCCTATAAATCCAAAACTCGTGAGAAATGCATGGAACTTGGGCATGGTGACATAACCTTGCCATGGTGTGTATGTTGGGGAAAGTCTCATGGGAAACCAAAAAAAATTCTACGCACATGAAGACCTATCATGGTGATGATCATCTACGGGAGGGGAGATCAGATCCACATACCTCTGTAGATCGCTAAGCGGAAGCATTAAGAAACACGGTTAATGTAGTCGAACGTCTTCGCGACCCAATCATGATATATCCCACGAACTCCCTCCCGATCTAGTGTCGAACCGACGACACCTCCACGTTCAGCACATGTACAGCTCGATGTCGATCTCCGCCTGCTTGATCCAGCAAGATAGACGAAGAGGTAGCTGATATCTCCGGCAGCACGACAGCGTGGCAGTGATGATGGTGGAGCTACTTTGGCAGGGCCTCGTCGTGTCGTACCGAACTAACTATGGGTCTCAGAAGTAGTGGAGGGAGAGAGGGTTGCACAAAGGCTTGGGGTCCACAAAGCCTCTCAAACGTCCACTATATATATGAGGACCAAGAGGGAGGGTGGCTTGCCTCCTACACCAAGTAGGATGGTTCGGCCGAGCCCAAGAGGGAAGAGTCCTCCTCCAATTCGGTTTGGTGGAGGACTCCTTCCCATCTTGTCCACCTCCTTCCTTTATTTTTCTTTTTCCTTTTCATTATTTCTCTTAGACAAAATAGGCCTATTGGCCTGGCCTCACTAGCCCACTAAAGGCTGGTACGCCACCCATGGGTCTATTAGGTTCTATCCCGGGTGGGTGGCCCCTTCCGGTAAAACCCCAGAACCCATTAGTCACTCCGGGTACTTTACCGGCAATGCCCGAAATAGTTCCCGAAGCCAAAGACAATAATCCTATATATCAATCTTCATTTCCGAACCATTACGGAGACACTCGTGATCTCCGAGATCTCATCCGTGACTCTGAAAAATATTCGGTTTCCAACATCAATAATTCAACTATACCGAAATGTCACCGAACCTTAAGTGTGCAGACCGTGCGGGTTTGAGAACTATGTAGACATGACCGAGACACTCTCCGTTCAATATCCAATAGCGGGACCTGGATGTTCATATTGGATCCTACATATTCTGCGAAGATCTTATCTGTTGAACCTCTATGTCAAGGATTCAGGTAATCCCATATAATGTTCCCTTTCTCCTTCGGCATGTTACTTTCAAGAGTTTTGATCGTTGGTATCTCTATACCTATTTCAATACCGTTACTAGCAAGTCTCTTTACTCGTTCCGCAGTATAAGGTCCCATGGTTAATTATTTAGCCACATTGCTTGCAAGGCTTGTTTGTGATGTTGTATTACCGAGTGGGCCCCGAGATACCTCTTCGTCATACAGAGTGACAAATCCCAGTATTGATCCATGCTAACTCAACGGACACCTTCGGAGATACCTATAGAGCACCTTTATAGTCACCCAGTAACGTTGCGACGCTTGATACACATAAGGCATTCCTCCGGTGTTAGTGAGTTACATGATCTCATGGTCATAGGAACGTATACTTGACATGAAGAAAACAATAGCAACAAAATGACACGATAACATGCTAGGTTTATAATTTGGGTCTTGTCCATCACATCATTCCCCTAATGATGTGATCTCGTTATCAACTGAGAACACTTGTCTATAGCTAGGAAATCTTAACCATCTTTGATGAACGAGCTAGTCAACTAGAGGCTCACTAGGGACATTATTTTGTCTATATATCTACACATGCATTTGTGTTTTCCATTCAATACAATTAGAGCATGGATAATAAAAGATTATCCTGAAACAAGAAATATAATAATAACTATTTTATTATTGCCTCTAGGGCATATTTACAACATTCTCCCACTTGCACTAGAGTCAATAATCTAGCTTCACATCTCTATGTGATTTACATTGTAATGAATCTAACACCCATACAGTTTTGGTGTTGTTCATGCTTTGCTCGTGGAAGAGGCTTAGTCAGCGGATCTGCAACATTCAGATCCGTGTGCACTTTGCAAATATTTATATCCTCCTCCTTGATGTAATCGCGGATGGCATTGAAGCGTCGATTTATGTGTCTCGTCCTCTTGTGAAGCCTTGGTTCCTTGGATAGAGCAATGGCACCAGTGTTGTCACCGAACAAATTGATTGGGTCCAATGCACTTGGCAGTACTGCAAGATCTGACATGAACTGCTTCCTCTAGACACCCTCCTTAGCCGCCTCTGAGGCAACTATGTACTCCGCTTCGCATGTAGAATCAGCTACGCCGCTTTTCTTGGAACTGTACGAGCATACCAAACCCCCATTAAGAATAAATACGTATCTGGTTTGTGACTTAGAGTCATCCGTATCAGTGTCGAAGCTTTCATCGAAATAACCCTTTACGACGAGCTCTTCGTCAGCTCCATAAACGTGAAACATGTCGTTAGTCCTTTTCAGGTACTTTCAAATATTCTTCACCGCTCACCAGTGCTCCACTCCTGGATCACTTTGAAATCTACCTGCCATACTTATGGCAAGGATGACATCCGGTCTAGTGCACATCATTGCATACATGATAGAGCGTATGGCTGAAGCATTGGGGACGACACTCATCATTTCTTTATCTTCTGTAGTTACTGGGCATTGAGTCTTACTCAATTTATACCTTGTGACACATTATCATGCAACTCGATCTATCTCCATAGATCTTAATTCCCAATATGTAAGCAACTTCTCCTACTGTAACGCCCCGGACACACCCGCCGGCGGTCGTTACTCCTCGCGGGATCTAGACTAGCCCCACATATCAATACTAGTCTTTTCTGCGCACTTTGTCCTCACTCATACGCACTCGGGATCAACTTCCCGGTCGGTCACCCATCCTAGAACTACTCCAAGCTGAGCACACTTAACCTGGGAGTTCTGTCCGAATGGGCTCCCGGAAAAGAAGGAATTCCTTATTGATATGAGTACTCTATCATCCCAAATAAGCCAGGCTATCACATACACCACCACTCAGAGGAACCGACCTCCTCGTCGGGGCACAGGAACATTCCCTCTTGGCAGAAACGTATCATCCCTAATAAGCCAGGCTATCACATACACCGCCACTCAGAGAAACCGACCTCCTCGTCGGGCCACAGGAACGTTCCCTCTTGGCACAAACGTCTGTGCATCCAGTCTAGTACATGTACCATGTCGTGTGCCACGACGGGTCAGAAACACTACGCACCTGTCCGCAAACATCCTTGTAACAGCGAGGGTCGGCTCTGATACCAAACTTGTAACACCCCGGACAAACCCGCCGGTGGTCGTTACTCCTCGCGGGATCTATACTAGCCCCACATATCAATACTAGTCTTTTCTGCGCACTTTGTCCTCACTCATGCGCACCCGGGATCAACTTTCGGGTCGGTCACCCATCCTAGAACTACTCCAAGCTGAGCACACTTAACCTAGGAGTTCTGTTCGAATGGGCTCCCAGAAAAGAAGGAATTCCTTATTGATATGAGTACTCTATCATCCCAAATAAGCCAGACTACCACATACACCACCACTCAGAGGAACCGACCTCCTCGTCGGGGCACAGGAACATTCCCTCTTGGCAGAAACGTATCATCCCTAATAAGCCAGGCTATCACATACACCGCCACTTAGAGAAACCGACCTGCTCGTCGGGCCACAGGAACGTTCCCTCTTGGCACAAACGTCTGTGCATCCAGTCTAGTACATGTACCATGTCGTGTGCCACGACGGGTCACAAACACTACGCACCTTTCCGCAAACATCCTTGTAACAGCGAGGGTCGGCTCTGATACCAAACTTGTAACACCCCGGACACACCCGCCGGCGGTCGTTACTCCTCGCGGGATCTATACTAGCCCCACATATGAATACTAGTCTTTTCTGCGCACTTTGTCCTCACTCATGCGCACCCGGGATCAACTTCTGGGTCGGTCACCCATCCTAGAACTACTCCAAGCTGAGCGCACTTAACCTGGGAGTTCTGTTCGAATGGGTTCCCGGAAAAGAAGGAATTCCTTATTGATATGAGTAGTCTATCATCCCTAATAAGCCAGGCTATCACATACACCACTACTCAGAGGAACCGACCTCCTCGTCGGGCCACAGGAACGTTCCCTCTTGGCACAAACGTATCATCCCTAATAAGCCAGGCTATCACATACACCACCACTCAGAGGAACCGACCTCCTCGTCGGGCCACAGGAACGTTCCCTGTTGGCACAAATGTCTGTGCATCCAGTCCAGTACATGTACCATGTCGTGTGCCACGACGGGTCACAAACACTACGCACCTGTCCGCAAACATCCGTGTAACCGCGAGGGTCGGCTCTGATACCAAACTTGTAACGCCCCACACACACCCGACGGCGGTCGTTACTCCTGGTGGGATCTAGACTGGCCCCACATATCAAACGAGTATTTTCTGCGCACTTTGTCCTCACTCATGCGCACCCGGTATCAACTTCCCGGTCAGTCACCCATCCTAGAATTGACCCATCCGAGAACTACGCCAAGCTGAGCACGCTTAACCTCGGAGTTCTGTTCGAATGGGCTCCCGGAAAAAAAAATTCCTTATTGATATGAGTAGTCTATCATCCCTAATAAGCTAGGCTATCACACCTAGGTCCTTCATTGAAAAACTTTTATTCAAGTAATCCTTTACGCTTTCCAAAAACTCTACATTGTTTCCAATCAGCAATATGTCATATACATATTATATTAGAAACACTATAGAGGCCCCACTCACTTTCTTGTAAATACAAGCTTCTCCAAAAACTTGTATAAACCCGCACGCCTTGATCACCTCATCGAAGCGCAAATTCCAATTCTGAGATGCCTGCACCAGCCCATAAATGGAAGACTGGAGCTTGCATACCATGGCAGCATTCTCTGATCGACAAAACCTTCCGGTTGTATCATATACAACTGTTCCTTAACAAACTCGTAAAGGAACGCTGTTTTGACATCCGTCTGCCATATTTCATAATCAAAAAATGCACCTATTGCTAACATGATTCTGACGGACTTAAGCATCGCTACCGGTGAAAAAGTCTCATTGTAGTTGTCACAGCCCTATTTATTACTTTGCTTGCAAAGCATTCATGCATGCATTTTAATTTCTTTTGAACTTTAAATGAGGAAGTGCTCAAACCTCTGTTGGAAATATGCCCTAGAGGCCATAATAAATTCGTTATTATTATATTTTCTTGTTCATGATAATTGTTTATTATCCATGCTAGAATTGTATTTATTGGAACTCAAATACATGTGTGGATACATAGACAACACACTCTCCCTACTCAGCCTCTAGTTGACTAGCTCGTTGATCAAAGATGGTCAATATTTCCTGGCCATAGGCAAGTGTTGTCACTTGATAACGGGATCACATCTTTAGGAGAATGATGTGATGGACAAGACCCAAACTATAAACATAGCATATGATCGTGTCAGTTTATTACTACTGTTTTCTGCATGTCAATGTATCTGTTCCTATGACCATAAGATCATGCAACTCCCCGACACCAGAGGAATACCTTGTGTATATCAAACGCCATAACGTTACTGGGTGACTATAAAGGTGCTCTACAGCTATCTCCAGAGGTGTATGTTGGGTTGGCATAGATCAAGACTGGGATTTGTCACTCCGTGTGATGGATTTGCATATCACCGTTGTGGATTTGCGTAAGTAAGATGCGATCATACTACATACCCATAGCAGCCACGTAAAACATGCAATAACATATTAGAGGACGTCTAACTTGTTTTTGCAGGGTATGCATGTGATGTGATATGGCCAGAGACATGGTATGCTATATTGGATGTATGAGATGATCGTGTTGTAATTTTTAAATATCAAATTGCACGTCGATGCTACGACAACCGGCAGGAGCCATAGGGTTGTTTTTAAATTAACGTTTGTGTTTGAAGATGCTTTGACAATATCGCTAGGTTGTAGTTTTAGTAGTAATAGCATAGATAGCACGACAACCACGATGGGACACGATGATGGAGATCATGGTGCGGTGTCGGTTACGATGGAGATCATGCCGGTGCATTGATGATGGAGATCAAGAAGCACAAGTTCATGGCCATATCATGTCACTTATGATTTGCACGTGATGTAAATCCTTTTATGCACCTTGTTTTTCTTAGGACGACGGTAGCATCATAAGGTGATCCCTCACTAAAATTTCAAGATAAAATTGTTTTCTCCCCGACTCTGCACCATTGCGACAGTTCATCGTTTCGAGACACCAAGTGATGATCGGGTGTGATAGACTCAACATTCACATACAACGGGTGCAAAACAGTTGCACACGCGAAACATTCAGGTTAAACTTGACGAGCCTAGCATGTACAGACATGGTCTCGGAACACAAGAGACCGAAAGGTCGAGCATGAATCATATAGTTGATATGACCAACATGGGGATGTTCACCATTGAAGCTAAACTCAACTCACATGATGATCGGACTTCAGTTATTGGATTTCGATCATGCGCCACTCGAACGACTAGAGGGATGTATATTTGAGTGGGAGTTATTAAGTAATATGATTAATTGAACTCATGATCATGAACATAGTCAAGAGGTCTTTACAAATTATGTTGTATCTTGAGCTGTAGCTCTACTATTTTAGATATGTTCCTAGAGAAAATTTAGTTGAAAGGTTATATTAGCAATTATGCAGACTGGGTCTGGAGAATGAGGATTGTCTTCATTGCTGCGCAGAAGGCTCATGTCCTTAATGCACCGCTCGATGTGTTGAACCTAGAGCGTCATCTGTGGATGTTGCGAACATCTGACATACATGTTTTCGATGACTACGTGATAGTTCAGTGCGTAATGCTTAATGGCTTAGAATTAAGGCGTCGAGGACGTTTTGAACATCATGGAACATATGAGATGTTCCAAGAGATGAAATTGGGATTTCATGCTCGTGCCCTTGTTGAGAGGTATGAGACCTCCGACAATATTCTTTGTCTACAAAGTAAGGGAGAAAAGCTCAATCGTTGAGCATCTGCTCATATTGTATGAGTGCTACAATCGCTTGAATCGAGTGGAAGTTGATCTTCCAGATAAGATAGTGATGGTTCTCCAAAGTCACTGCCACCAAGCTACTAGAGCTTCGTGATGAACTATAACATATCAAGAATAGATATGAGGATCCTTGAGCTATTCGCGATGTTTGACACCGCGAAAGTAGAAATCAAGTATGATCATCAATTGTTGATGGTTAGTAAAACCACTAGTTTCAAGAAGGGCAAGGGAAAAAAGGGATACTTGATGAAACAACAAACTAGTTTCTGCTCTTTTGAAGAAACCCATGGTTGAAACCAAACCCGCCACTAAGTGCTTTTGTAATGATGCGAACGGTCACTAAAGCGGAACTACCCTACATACTTGGTAGATTAGAAGGCTGGCAAAGTCAACAAAAGTATATTGGATATACATGATATTGATGTGTACTTTACTAGTACTCCTAGTAGCACTGGATTATCAGATACTGGTTCGGTTGCTAAGTTTTAGTAACTCGAAATCAAAGCTACAGAATAAAGTGAGACTAGCTAAAAGTGACATATGATGTGTGTTCGAAGAAATTTCAAGGTTGATGTGATCAAACATCACACGCTGCCTCTACCATCGGGATTAGTATTGAACCTAAATAATTGTTATTTGGTTGAGCATGAACATGATTAGATCGTGTTTATTGCAATACGATTATTCATTTAAAGAGAATAATGGTTATTCTATTTGCTTGAAAACATACCTTCAATGTGTTGCACCTAAAATGAATGGTTTATTGAATATAGATCGTAGTGATATACATGTTCATCAAATTGGTGCCAAAAGATACAAAGTAGTAATTATAGTACCACTTACTTGTGGCACTTCTGCTTGAGTCATATTAGTATAAAATGCATGAAGAAGCTCCATGCTGATGGATCTTTCTACTCGCTCATTTTTGAAACGTTTGAGACATGCGAACCATGCCTATTGGTATAAACGCGTGAAGAAACTCCATTTAGACGGATCGTTTGGACTCACTTGAGACATGCAAATCAAACCACATGGGCAAGATGACTGAAAGCCTCGTTTTCTAGTGAGATGTAACAAGAAAGTAATTTATTGGAAGTAATACATTTTGATGTGTGCAGTCCAATGAGCGCTGAGGCACGGAGTGGATATCGTTAAGTTCTTACTTCAAAGATGATTTAAGTAGATACTAGTATATTTAATTGATGAAACACACGTCAGAATTATTAAAAGGTTCAAGTAATTTCAGAGTGAAGTTGAAGATCATCGTTACAAGAGGATGAAATGTCTACGATATGATCGTATACATGAATATGTGAGTTGCAAGTTTGCTACACATTTAAGACAAACGTGGAAATTGTTTCACAACTCATGCCACCTGGAACACCGTAGTGTGATGGTCTGTCCGAACGTCATAGCAGTGCCCTACTGGATATGGTGCATACTACGATGTCTCTTATCGAATTACCACTATCATTTTTGGGTTAGGCATTAGAGACAACCGCATTCACTTTAAATAGGGCACCACGTAATTCCGTTGAGATGACGATGTATGAACTATGGTTTGGAGAAACCTAAGCTGTCGTTTCTTAAAAGTTTGGGGCTGCGATGCTTATGTGAAAAAGTTTCAGCGTTAAAGCTCGAACCCAAAGCGGATATATGCATCTTCATAGCACACCCAAAAAAGTTGGGTATATCTCCTATCTCAGATCCGGAAGCAAAGTGTTTATTTCTAGAAATGGGTCCTTTCTCGAGGAAACGTTTCTCTCGAAAGAATTGAGTGGGCGGATGGTGGAACTTGATGTGGTTATTGAACCGTCTGTCGGTGCACTAAACACTAGGGTCTCTACTGGCCCATACTTGTGCACGGGCGCAAAGAGCCCCTGATGGCAGGGCGTGGCAGAGTCCAGACAAGACGCACCCCCAAGATATCCAAGGCACCGGCAAGCCTGCCTTGCCGGGAAGACATGCAAGGCCACGTTCGTTTAATGGACGTGATGAGCGCACCAAGCACAAGACCCCGGCAAGCCTCCCTCGCCGGGAAGACAGCCGAAGCACCCTTGCCGGGATGACGTGGCAAGGGACTTAGGGCGACTGGCCATGCGACAGTGCCACCGCCCCCCGAGTTCCAGCACATTCCGCATGCGCCAGCGGGGCGTCCAGGCATCGAAACACCTGGACACATGTCTTCCCCAGCACTTAGCTGACAAGGACAAGACGTGCATTTAATGCACCTGATAGCGGTAGATGGATAAGCACCGCTCTAGGTTCACTGCAACATCTCGTGAACCTACCATCGAGCACTGTAGGCGACCCCTTTGCCTATAAAAGGAGGCCCTTAGCTCGTTCACAATGGGTTAGATTATTTGGATATTAGCCTAGAAGACGGTTATCATCATTGTAACAAACAACGAAAAACACTTAATACAATCGGACGAGCAGGACGTAGGGTTTTACGCGTATGCGGCCCGAACCTGGGTAAAAAGGCTTGCCGGGTATTGATCGTTAGATCTTCTCTTGACGTTGTCTTCCCCCGCCCTATGATCACAAGGGTATCACGTTCATCCCCATAGGTGTCGACCTAGCATCACCGACATCTTTGGCTTGCCAGGTAGGGGGTGGGGGAGACACGCCTGAATCGGATGAGATCCCGGACATCACGAAGAGCTCCGGAATGGTCCGGATGTAAAGATTGATATATAGGAAAGTGGGTTTTGAACTCCAAAAAATTTCGGGCATTTCCAACAGTGTACCAGGAGTGACGAATGGGTTCTGGGGGTCCGCCAGGTGGGCCCACCCACCCCAAAGGGTCTCATTGGCTGTGGGAGGACGTGTACCAGCCCTTAGTGGGTTGGTCGAAGCCTCCACTAAAGCCCAAGGTGGATTGGAGGTGGGAAGGAAAGAAACCCAAAGGTGGAAAAGGTCGAAAGAGTTTCCAAGTGGAGAGGAGGAATCATCTCCTAGTAGGATTGGAGTAGGACTCCTCCACCTACAATTTTGGCTAAACCTTGGGGTTTGAGGCGGCCTCCTCCCCTCCCTCCGTCCTATATATACTAGAGGTTTTAGAGGTGAGGGCTAAGCCTAATTAACATGTGTTCCCTCTACATCTCCCTAGATATGTTTCTCCTCTAGATTGGTTTTCAACAGCGCTTAGGCGAAGCCCTCCTGGAATTGATCCATGATAGGTCTTCAACGTATCTATAATTTTTGATGGTTTCATGCTATTATCTTGTCAAACTTTGGATGTTTTGCATGCTTTTTATTTATTTTCTGGGACTAACTTATTAACTCAGTGCCAAGTGCCAGTTCTTGTTTTTTTCATGTTTTTGACCCCTTTCAGAGGAGATTTTGAAACGGAGTCCAAACAGAAGAAAATCCCCAAAAAGATTTTTTTTGAACGGAAGAAGATCAGAGAACTACTTTTAGGAACAAAGCCGGAGGAGCTCCACGGGCCCCACAAGCCCCCACCCCGCGGCCAGCGGGGCCGAGCCATCCAGGCTTGTGGACCCCCTAGAGGTCCCCTGACCTAGATCTTTCGCCTACATAATCCTATAAATTCCAGAAAAAATCAAGAGATCATCACAATCGCTTTTCCGCCTCCCAAACTTCTATCTCCGCAAGATCCCATCTGGAGCACGTCTTGGTGCCCTGCGAGAGGGGGGATTTGGATACGGAGGGCTTCTTCATCAACACCATGACCTCTCCGATGATGCGTGAGTAGTTCACCATAGACCTACGGCTCTATAGCTAGTAGCTAGATGGCTTCTTCTCTGTCTTGGATCTTCAATACAAACTTCTCCATGATCTTCATGGAGATATATCTGATGTAATCTTCTTTTGCGGTGTGTTTCTCGAGATCCTTGTAATTCTGATCAGATTATCTATGAATCTTATTTGAGTTTCTTCTGATATCTCTTATGCACGATTTCATATCCTTGTAATTCTCTTCAAGTTGTGGGTTTTGTATGGCCAACTAGATCTATGATTTTGCAATGGGAGAAGTCCTTGGTTTTTGGTTCGTACCGTGCGGTGACCTCACCCAGTGACGGAAGGGGTAGCGAGGCACGCATCGTGTTGTTGCCATCATCGGTATAAAGATGAGGTTTTCATCATTGGCTTGAGATTATCCCTCTACATCATGTCATCTTGCTTAAAGTGTTAGTCTGTTCGTCATGAACTCAATACACTAGATGCATGGTGGATAGCGGTCGATGTGTGGAGTAATAGTAGTAGATGCAGAAAGTATCGGTCTACTTGTCTCAGACGTGATGCCTATATGCATGATCATAGCCTTAGATATCGTCATGACTTTGCGCGGTGCTATCAATTGCTCGATAGTAATTTGTTCACCCACCATGATATTTGCTATTATGAGAGAAGCCTCTAGTGAACACTATGGCCCCCAGGGTCTACTCCACACCATATTTTCAGCCTTACACTTTTTACTTCGTTGCACTTTCCGCCTTCAGATCTCACTTTGCAAACAATCTTGAAGCGATGGGTGCAAGCTTCTTTGTGTTTGCGCAGGTACTTTGGACTTGACGAGGCCCTCCTTCTGGATCAATACCTTGATTCTCAAACTGAGAGAAATACTTACTGCTCCTGTGCTGCATCACCCTTTCCTCTCCAAGGGAAAAACCGATGCAAACCAGAGAAGTAACAAGAAGAATTCCTAAGCGCCAGGGAAGGACTTTTGTTGCCGCAGCAGAAGAATTCCTGGCGCCGTTGCCGGGGAGGAAGATCAAGTCAAGAACTCATCCAACTAGGTGTAGCAAACTCATCTCTTGCATTTACTTTGTTTGCCAGTTGCCTCTCGTTTTCCTCTCCACCACTTCACCAATTTTCCTTTTTCGTTCGCCTTTTCGTTCGCCCTTTTCTCTCGCTTGCTTTCTGCTCGTCTGTGTGGGATAGTCTATCCTGATGGCTAGATCCACCACTTTGAGCGATACTCCTAAGAGAGAAGTTCTCAATTTCAAGTAAATCGAGGGAGAAAACTTAAAGGACGCTTGGTATAGGATTTGCAATGCTCATAGTAGATCTACTCATAAGCAATCCACTACCGTCTTGCTTCGCAGTTTTTATGTGGGTATTTCTCCTAGGAATAGGTATATTCTTGACACCATCGTAGGTGGAAATTTCTTGGGTAGTCATACCGTTGATCATTACGGAGCTATGATAAATTTGGTAGGCTCACCCCCACTCATACTTAATGGAACTACCTTAACTCTGGAACATGTGATGCATAGGCTAGACGCTATTGAAAATAAAGTTGCTACGATTGAACTCAATGAGAATTTGGATAAAAATATCCACATTCAAATCGCTCTGTACGGATCCAAGGTGGGAATCGTTTTGAAAATTTTGAAAGAGAAGGAACCCACAGTTAATGAAAAGCTAGGTCATGATTCCGCTAGGATTGGCAAACTAGAGGATGTTATATTCAACTTGGGTTCCGCTTTTGCCGCTGTGCAGAATACTCCAAATTTTTACCACCGTAAAATCACCAAGGCTGTATTTGTTCCTAAAAGTAGTGGTGAATCATCTAGCAAGAAAGAGGAAAACCTCAAGATGATAAGTGATCACGCCACTATGGTTTGAGCACCAAAGACGACGATACGTGATTGTATCGCTCCTATGCCTAGCTAAGGGCGTTAAATAATAGCGCTTGTTGGGAGTCAACCCAATGAATTTATCTTTTTATTTCTGTTTTGTTGCATCCAAACTTTCATAATTCTGTTGTGATTGTGTTTTTTGTGTTTCTTTTTGTGTTTGAGCCAAGCAAAACCTTTATGACTAGTCATGGTAATGGTTGTTTGAACGTGCTGGAAAATGATAGAAACTTTTTGCTCACGAGATGATTTTTCATTTTTCTTCAGAAAGAGCTTTTGCGTTGATTCTTTTTTCTGCTGATTTATATGCTTTTTACACAGGCCTTCGTAATTTTTCAGATTTTTGGAGGTACCAGAAGTACACGAAGTATATAGATTGCTACAGACTAATCTGTTTTTGACAGATTCTATTTTTTGTTTAGTTGGTTGCTTGTTTTGATGAAACTATGTTTAGTATCGGGGGCTACTACCCATGGAAAAGTGATAATACAGTAGTCCATCATCAATATAGATGGAATTAAAGTTTTCTACAGTACCAAAAGAAGTGGTAGTTTGTTTTCTTGTACTAATGTTATCACAAGTTTCTGTTTAAGTTTTGTGTTGTGAAGTTTTCAAGTTTTGGGCGATATTCTCATGGACAAAGAGATAAGGGGTGGAAAGAGCTCAAGCTTGGGGATTCCCAAGGCATCCCAAAGCCAAATTCAAGGACACCAAAAAGCCTAACCTTGGGGATGCCCCGGGAAGGCGTCCCCTCTTTTGTCTTCAATCCATTGGTAACATTACTTGGAGCTATATTTTTATTCACCACATGATATGTGTTTTGCTTGGAGCGTCTTGTATCTTAGGAGTCTTTTCTTTTTGTTGTGTCACAATCAACCTTGCTGCACACCTTTTTGAGAGAGAGAGAGACATGCACTCATCATGATTTTGCTAGAATGCTCATAGTGCATCACTTATATCTTTTGAGCTAGATACATTTGCTCTAGTGCTTCACTTATATCTTTTGAGCTAGATAATTTTGCTCTTGTGCTTCACTTATCCCTTTTGAGCACGGCGGTGCGTGATTTGGTAGTTGGCTTATGCTATGAAAGTAGTCCCAAATTTGCTAGGTACCCAAAGTGGATGCAAAAACCTCCATCTTCATGTGCATTGAGTAGAAAGAGAAGTTTCGATTCCTCTCAATTAGTTTTGAGACGTGGATTCGCTAATATTGGGAGTTATGCTAGTAGGGTGTTGTGAATCTAGAGATACTTGTGTTGAAGTTAGTGATTCACGTAGCATGCACGTATGGTCAACCGCTATGTTAGGATGTCGGAGCATAATTGATCTATTGATTGTCATGCTTTGTGTTGAGGTCGGGATCGCGCGATGGTTTACACCTACCAACCCTTCCCCTCGGAGTATGAGTTTAGAACTTTGTTTCGATTACTAATAAAAACTTTCGCAATAAGTATGTGAGTTCTTCATGACTAATGTGATCCCATGGTATAGATGCACTCTCACCTTCCACCATTGCTATCCTCTCTAGTGTCGTGCAATTCTCGCCGGTGCATAAACCCACCAAATTCCTTCCTCAAAACAGCCACCAGACCTACCTATTATGGAATTTTCATAGCCATTCCGAGATATATTGCCATGCAACTCCCACCATTCCGTCTCATGACTTGTGCCATCACTCTCATGTTGCCATTGCATGATCGTAAGATAGCTAGCGAGATGTTTCAACGTCATATGCCATGCTAGATCGTTGCACATCCCGGTACACTACCGGAGGCATTTCCTATGGAGTCATCATCATTGTGATCTTTGAGTTGTGAGTAAATAAAAGTGTGATGATCATCATTATTAGAGCATTGTCCCATGTGAGGAAATAAAAAAAAGAGGCCAGAGAGCCCAAAAAAAATAGAAAAAAAGAGGCCTAAGAGCCCAAATAAAAAAATGAGTGAAAAAGAGAGAAGGGACAATGCTGCTATCTTTTTCCACACTTGTGCTTCATGATAGCACCATGTTCGTCATAATTGAGAGCTTCTTGTTTGTCACTACCATATGCTAGTGGGAATCTTTGTTTTATAACTTGGGTTGTATATTCCAATGATGGGCTTCCTCAAAATTGCCCTAGGTCTTCGTGAGCAAGCAAGTTGGATGCACACCCACTAGTTTTCATCTTCAGCTTTCACATACTTATAGCTCTAGTGCATCTCTTGTATCCCAATCCCTACTCAGTCACACTGATATCTATTAATGGGCATCTTCATAGCCTATTGATACGCCGAGTCAATGTGAACATCTCCTTCTTTTTGTCGCACAACCACCACCACACTCTATTCCACCTATAGTGCTATACTATGGCTCTTGCTCATGTATTGCGTGATAGTTATAAAAAGTTTGACAAAGTAACAGTGCGAAAACAATTACTTGGCCAATTCCAGGGTTGTGCATGATTTAAATTAGTTGTGTGAGGATTTTGTAGGGATAACTTTCTTTGGCCTTGTCATTTTGAAAGTTCATGATCACTTTGCTAGTTTGCTTGAAGTATTACTGTTTTCATGTCAACAGCAAACTATTGTTTTGAATCTTACGGATCTGAACATTCATGCCACCTGAAAAAGTTGCAAAGGACAACTATGCTAGGTAGCATTCCACATCAAAAATTCATTCTTTATCACTTCCCTACTCGAGGACGAGCAGGAGTTAAGCTTGGGGATGCTTGATACGGCTCCAACGTGTCTAAAATTTTTTATGGTTTCATGCTATTATCTTGTCAAACTTTGGATGTTTTGCATGCTTTTTACTTATTTTCTGGGACTAACTTATTAACTCAGTGCCAAGTGCCAGTTCCTGTTTTTTCCATGTTTTTGACCCCTTTCAGAGGAGATTTTGAAACGGAGTCCAAACGGCAGAAAATCCCCGAAAATATTTTTTTTGGAACGGAAGAAGATCGGAGAACTTGGGGGCCAAGCTAGAGGAGATCCAGGGGCCCCACAAGCCCCCTCCCCGCGTCAAGGGGGCCGTGCCATCCATGCTTGTGGGCCCCCTGGAGGTCCCCTAACCTAGATCTTTCGCCTATATAATCCCATAATTTCCGGAAAAAATCAAGAGATCATCGCAATCGCTTTTCCGCCGCCGCAAGCTTTTGCTCCGCAAGATTCCATCTGGGGCACGTTCTGGTGCCCTGCAGGAGGGGGGATTCGGATACGGAGGGCTTCTTCATCAACACCATGACCTCTCCGATGATGCGTGAGTAGTTCACCATAGACCTACGGGTCCATAGCTAGTAGCTAGATGGCTTCTTCTCTCTCTTGGATGTTCAATACACAGTTCTCCATGATCTTCATGGAGATCTATCCGATCTAATCTTCTTTTGCGGTGTGTTTGTCGAGATCTGATGAATTGTGGATTTATGATCAGATTATCTATGAATCTTATTTGAGTTTCTTCTGATCTCTCTTATGCATGATTTCATATCCTTGTAATTATCTTCAAGTTGTGGGTTTTGTCTGGCCAACTAGATCTATGTTTCTTGCAATGGGAGAAGTTCTTGGTTTTGGGTTCATACTGTGCGGTGACCTCACCCAGTGATAGAATGGGTAGCGAGCCACGCATCGTGTTGTTGCCATCAAGGGAAAAAAGATGGGGTTTTCATCATTGGCTTGAGATTATCCCTCTACATTATGTCATCTTGCTTAAAGCGTTACTCTGTTCGTCATGAACTCAATACACTAGATGCATGCTGGATAGCGGTCGATGTGTGGAGTAATAGTAGAGGCAGAAAGGATTGGTCTACTTGTCTCGGACGTAATGCCTATATGCATGATCATTGCCTTAGATATCGACATGACTTTGCGCGGTTCTATCAATTGCTCGACAGTAATTTCTTCACCCACCGTGATATTTTCTATTATGAGAGAGGCCTCTAGTGAACACTATGGCCCCCAGGGTCCACTCCACACCATATTTTCAGCCTTACATTTTTTACTTCGTTGCACTTTCCGCCTTCAGATCTCACCTTGCAAACAATCTTGAAGGGCTCGACAGCCCCTTTGAAGCGTTGGGTGCAAGCTTGTTTGTGTTTGCACAGGTACTTTGGACTTGACGAGGCCCATCTTCTGGATTGATACCTTCGTTGTCAAACTGAGGGAAATACTTACTGCTTCTGCGCTGCATCACCCTTTCCTCTTCAAGGAAAAACCGACGCAAACTAGAGAAGTAACAAGAAGAATTCCTAAGTGCTAGGGAAGGACTTTTGTTGCCGCAGCAGAAGAATCTCTGGCGCCGTTGCCGGGGAGGAAGATCAAGTCAATAACTCATCCAAGTAGGTGTAGCAAACTCATCTCTTGCATTTATTTTGTTCGCCAGTTGCCTCTCGTTTTCCTCTCCCCCACTTCACCAATTTGCCTTTTTCGTTCACCTTTTCGTTCACCCTTTTCGTTCGCCCTTTTCTCTCGCTTGCTTTTTGCTCGTCTGTGTGGGATAGTCTATCCTGATGGCTAGATCCACCAGTTTGAACGATACTCCCGAGAGAGAAGTTCTCAATTTCAAACAAATTGAGGGAGAAAACTTAAAGGACGCTTGGTATAGGATTTGCCATGCTCAGAGTAGATCTAGTCATAAGCAATCCACTACTGTCTTGCTTCGCAGTTTTTATGTGGGTATTTCTCCTTGGAATAGGTATATTCTTGACACCATCGTAGGTGGAAATTTCTTGGGTAGCCATACCGTTGATTCTTATGGATCTGTGATAAATTTGGTAGGCTCACCCCCACTCATGGTTAATGGGACTACCTTAACTCTGGAACATGTGATGCATAGGCTGGACGCTATTGAAAATAAAGTTGCTACGATTGAACTCATTGAGAATCTGAATAAAAAGATCCACAATCAAATAACTCTGTACAGATCCAAGGTGGGAATGGTTTTGAAAAATTTGAGGGAGAATGAACCCATAGTTAACGAAAAGCTAGGTCATGATTCCGCTAGGATTGGCAAACTAGAGGATGTTATAACCAACTTGGCTTCAGCTTTTGCCGCTGTGCAGAATACTCCAAATTTTGCCCACAATAAAATCACCAAGTCTGTCTTTGTTCCTAAAAGTAGTGGAGAATCATCTAGCAAGAAAGATGAAAACCTCAAGACGATAAGTGATCACGCCACTTATGGTTTGAGCACGAAAGACGACGATACGAGATTGTATCGCTCCTATGCCTAGCTAAGGGCGTTAAACAATAGCGCTTGTTGGGAGTAAACCCAATGAATTTATCTTTTTATTTCTGTTTTTTTGCGTCCACACTTTCATAATTCTGTTGTGATTGTGTTTTTTGTGTTTCTTTTTGTGTTTGAGACAAGCAAAACCTTTATGACTAGTCTTGGTAATGGTTGTTTGATCCTGCTGGAAAAAGACAGAAACTTTTTGCTCACGAGATGATTTTTCATTTTTATTCAGAAAGAGATTTTGAGTTGATTCTTTTTGATGCTGATTGATATGCCATTTCCCCAGGACGTCGTAATGTTTCAGATTTTTTGAGGTACCACAAGTATACAGAGTATACCGATTGCTACAGACTGGTCTGTTTTTGACAGATTCTGTTTTTTTGTTGAGTTGGTTGCTTGTTTTGATGAAACTATGGTTGGTATCGGGGGGTACTAGCCATGGAAAAGTGAGAATACAGTAGCCCATCATCAATATAGATGGAATTAAAGGATGCCATAGTACCAAAAGAAGTGGTAGTTTGTTTTCTTGTACTAATGTTATCACAACTTTCTGTTTATGTTTTGTGTAGTGAAGTTTTCAAGTTTTGGGCGATATTATCATGGACAAAGAGATAAGGGTTGGAAATAGCTCAAGATTGGGGATTCCCAAGTCATCCCAAGCCAAATTCAAGGACACCAAAAAGCCTAAGCTTGGGGATTCCCCGGGAAGGCGTCCCCTCTTTTGTCTTCAATCCATCGGTAACATTACTTGGAGCTATATTTTTATTCACCACATGATATGTGTTTTGCTTGGAGTGTCTTGTATCTTAGGAGTCTTTTCTTTTTTCGTTGTGTCACCATCATCCTTGCTGCACACCTTTTTGAGAGAGAGAGACATGCACTCATCGTGATTTTGCTAGAATGCTCATAGTGTCTCGCTTATATCTTTCGAGCTAGATACATTTGCTCTACTTCTTCACTTATATCTTTTGAGCTATATAATTTTGCTCTTGTGCTTAACTTATCCCTTTTGAGCACGGCGGTGCATGATTTGGTAGTTGTCTTATGCTACGAAAGTAGTCCCAAATGTGCTAGGTACCGAAAGAGGATGCAAAAACCTCCATCTTCATGTGCATTGAGTAGAAAGATAAGTTTCGATTCCTCTCAATTAGTTTTGAGACGTGGATTCGCTAATATTGAGAGTTATGTTAGTAGGGTGTTGTGAATCTAGAGATACTTGTGTTGAAGTTAGTGATTCACGTAACATGCACGTATGGTCAACCGCTATGTTAGGAAGTCGGAGCATAATTGATCTATTGATTGTCATCCTTTGTGTTGAGGTCGAGATCATGCGATGGTTTACACCTACGAACCCTTCCCCTTGGTGTATGCGTTTAGCACTTTGTTTCGATTACTAATAAAAACTTTCGCAATAAGTATGTGAGTTCTTCATGACTAATGTGAGCCCATGGTATAGATGCACTTTCACCTTCCACCATTGCTAGCCTCTCTAGTGTCGCGCAATTCTTGTCAGTGCATAAACCCACCAAATTCCTTCCTCAAAACAACAACCAGACCTACCTACTATGGCATTTTCATAGCCATTCCGAGATATATTACCATGCAACTCCCACCGTTCTATCTCATGACATGTGCCGTCACTCTCATATTGGCATTGTATTCGTAAGATAGCTAGAGAGATGTTTCAACGTCATACGCCATGCTAGATCGTTGCACATCCCGGTATACTGCCGGAGGCATTTCCTATGGAGTCATCATCATTGTGATGTTTGAATTGTGAGTAAATAAAAGTGTGATGACCATCACTATTAGAGCATTGTCCCATGTGAGGAAATAAAAAAAAGAGCCCAAAGAGCCCAAAAAAGAGAAAAAATAGATGCCTAAGAGCCCAAATAAATAAAAAATGAGTGAAAAAGAGAGAAGAGACAATGCTACTATCTTTTTCCACACTTGTGCTTCATGATAGCACCATGTTCTTCATAATTGAGAGCTTCTTGCTTTGTCACTACCATATGCTAGTGGGAATCTTTGTTTTATAACTTGGCTTGTATATTCCAATGATGGGCTTCCTCAAAATTTCCCTAGGTCTACGTGAGCAAGCAAGTTGGATGCACACCCACTAGTTTTCCTCTTTACCTTTCACATACTTATAGCTCTAGTGCATCTCTTGTATGGCAATCCCTACTCATTCACACTGATATCTATTAATGGGCATCTTCATAGCCTATTGATACGCCGAGTCAATGTGACCATCTCCTCCTTTTTGTCTCACAACCACCACCACACTCTATTCCACCCATAGTGCTATATCCATGGCTCGCGCTCATGTATTGCGTGATAGTTATAAAAAGTTTGAGAAAGTAAGAGTGCAAAAACAATTACTTGACCAATTCCGTGGTTGTGCATGATTTACATTAGTTGTGTGGGGATGATGGAGCATAGCCAGACTATATGATTTTGTAGGGATAACTTTCTTTGGCCTTGTCATTTTGAAAGTTCATGATTACTTTGCTAGTTTGCTTGAAGTATTAATGTTTTCTTGTCAATAGCAAGCTATTGTTTTGTATCTTACGGATCTGAACATTCATGCCACGTGAAAGGAGTGGCAAAGGACAACTATGCTAGGTAGCATTCCACATCCAAAATTCATTCTTTATCACTTCCCAACTCGAGGACGAGCAGGAGTTCAGCTTGGGGATGCTTGATACGGCTCCAACGTATCTATAATGTTTGATGGTTTCATGCTATTATCTTGTCAAACTTTGGATGTTTTGCATGCTTTTTATTTATTTTCTGGGACTAACTTATTAACTCAGTGCCAAGTGCCAGTTCCTGTTTTTTCCATGTTTTTGACCCCTTTCAGAGGACATTTTGAAACGGAGTCCAAACGGAAGAAAATCCCCCAAAAGATTTTTTTTGGAACGGAAGAAGATCGGAGAACTTGGGAGCCAAGCCAGAGGAGCTCCAGGGGCCCCACAAGCCCCCATCCCGCGTCCAGGGGGGCACGCCATCCAGGATTGTGGGCCCCCTGGAGATCCCCTGACCTAGATCTTTCACCTATATAATCCCATAAATTCCAAAAAAAATCAAGAGATCATCGCAATCGCTTTTCTGCTGCCGCAAGCTTCTGTCTTTGCAAGATCCCATCTGGGGCACGTCCTGGTGCCCTGCCGGAGGGGGGATTCGGGTACGGAGGGCTTCTTCATCAACACCATGACCTCTCCGATGATGCGTGAGTAGTTCACCATAGACCTACGGGTCCATACCTAGTAGCTAGATGGCTTCTTCTCTCTCTTGGATCTTCAATACAAAGTTCTCCATGATCTTCATGGAGATCTATCCGATCTAATCTTCTTTTGCGGTGTGTTTGTCGAGATCCGATGAATTGTGGATTTATGATCAGATTATCTATGAATCTTATTTTAGTTTCTTCTGATCTCTCTTATGCATGATTTCATATCCTTGTAATTCTCTTCAAGTTGTGGGTTTTGTCTGGCCAACTAGATCTATGATTCTTGCAATGGGAGAAGTGCTTGGTTTTGGGTTCATACTGTGTGGTGACCTCACCCAGTGATAGAAGGGGTAGCGAGGCACGCATCATGTTGTTGCCATCAAGGGTAAAAAGATGGGGTTTTCATCATTGGCTTGAGATTATCCCTCTACATCATGTCATCTTGCTTAAAGCGTTACTCTGTTCGTCATGATCTCAATACACTAGATGCATGCTGGATAGCGGTTGATGTGTGGAGTAATAGTAGAGGCAGAAAGGATCGGTCTACTTGTCTCGGACGTAATGCCTATATGCATGATCATTGCCTTAGATATCGACATGACTTTCGCGGTTCTATCAATTGCTCGACAGTAATTTGTTCACTCGCCGTGATATTTGCTATTATGATAGAGGCCTCTAGTGAATACTATGGCCCCCACGGTCCACTCCACACCATATTTTCAGCCTTACACTTTTTACTTCGTTGCACTTTCCGCCTTCAGATCTCACTTTGCAAACAATCTTGAAGGGATGGACAACCCCTTTGAAGCGTTGGGTGCAAGCTTTTTTGTGTTTGCGCAGGTACTTTGGACTTGACGAGGCCCTCCTTCTGGATCGATACCTTCATTCTCAAACAAGAAGAATTCCTAAGCGCTAGGGAACGACTTTTGTTGCCGCAGCAATCCACCACCACCACCACCATGCTGTCGTGCTGGAGAACTCATCTACCTCTCCGCCCCTCTTGATGGATCAAGAAGGCAGGTATCGTCATTGAGATGTACGTCTGCTGAACGCGGAGGTGTCGTTCGCCTCACACTAGATCGGGATGGATCGTGATGGGATCGTGATGAGATCGCATCCAACCCCAGCTCTATTTAGTCCCTTTCGCCTAGAAAAAAAATCAAGGAGGAGAGTCCATCGCGTTTTATGATACGGAGGCGCCGCCACCACCTGTTCTTCCTTTGGAGGACAGATCTGGATTCTGTTCGGGGCTCCGGAGAGGGGAGATTGTCACTATCGTCATCACCAACCTTCCTTCATCGCCAATGCCATGATGCTCTTCACCGTTCGTGAGTAATCTCATCGTAAGCTTGCTGGACGGTGATGGGTTGGATGAGATCTATCATGTAATCGAGTTAGTTTTGATGGGGATTGATCCCTAGTATCCACTATGTTCTCAGATTGATGTTGCTACTACTTTGCCATGCTTAATGCTTGTCACTAGGGCCCGAGTGCCATGATTTCAGATCTGAACCTATTATCTTCTGGTCAATATATGTGTGTTCTTGATCCTATCTTGCAAGTTGTAGTCACCTACTATGTGTTATGACCCGGCAACCCCGGAGTGACAATAGCCGGAACCACTCCCGAAGATGATCATAGTATGAGGAGTTCATGTAGTCACTAAGTGCTAATGCTTTGCTCCGGTTCTCTATTAAAAGGAGATCCTTAATATCCCATAGTTTCCATTATGACCCCGCTGCCACGGGAGGGATGGACAATAGATGTCATGCAAGTTCTTTTCTATAACACGTATGACTATATACGAAATACATGCCTACATTACATTGATGAACTGGAGCTAGTTACATATTTCTCCATGTTATAAATGTTGCATGATGAATGTCATCCGGCATAATTATCCATCACCGATCCAATGCCTACGAGTTTTTCCTACTTGTCCTTGCTACGTTACTTTGTCGCTACTTCTGTCACTTCTGCTACTGTTACTGCTACTGCTTTCACTACTCCTGATGTTACCGTTGCTACCATTGCTATCACACTACTCTGTTACTAAAACTTTGTTGCAGATACAAAGTCTTTCAGGTGTGGTTGAATTGACAACTCAACTGCTAATACTCGAGAATATTCTTTTGCCTCCCCTTGTGTCGAATCAACAAATTTGGGTTGAATACTCTACACTCGAAAACTGTTGCGATCCCCTATACTTGTGGGTTATCAGGTTCCAACTCAGATAGGAGACTACCTTGGACGTGAGTCATTGTAGGTTAACGTCCGTGGCCGACTCCCCCGGTGGGCTTCCGCTTGAAGGTTGCCGAGGTGCTTGTTTTATGTGCACATGGAGATAAGTGGCGGGAGCATGTGTGACGACGTACACCCCTGCAGGGTAATTATCTATTTGGATAGACGCATCCTCGGATATGGACAACTTGGATACTTGCATGATTCATAGATAACTTTAACGGATACTCTAAATTGTCCTTCTCGTAGGACGACGAGAGAGGATCCATGGTGGTTTATTGATGTGGTCGATATGTGGACTCGTGTGCGCTCTCTAGTAGGGAGACGAGAGAGGTATAAAGCATTGTTGTAGTGTAGGATTGACAAAGGTCAAAGATGGCATTTCTGAAGTAAACCCCGCAATCCCGTTTATTGATACATGATGCATATGTAGTTAGGTCTGATGTAAGTCTTGCTGATTACCTTCGTACTCACTGTTGCTTATTTACATTTTTGCAAAGATAGAAGTTGTTCTCTCTACGTTTTCCTGTTGACGTTAACATCGATGGAATAGCTTCGGAACCCACATAAGGGTGTGGCTACTATGGTAGGGTCGTTGTAGCTTTTCATGCTCTTCTAGCCGCTTTTAATAGATATCTCTACCTAGACATGTATCTCCCGCTTGATGTTTGTATGCTCTGAACATGACCCCCTTCTATTTGTAACATTATACTATGTTGGCTCGTTGGAGTCTATTAAATAAATGATATGTTGTAGAGTTATGTTGTGATGCCATGTTGTATCTACACATATCGTGCATATTGTGTGTATGTTTGAAATGCATTGATATGTGTGGGATTCGACACCTAGTTGTGTGCCTTTAGTAGTACTCTTTACTGGAAATGCCTCTCTATGCTTCCAGCGAGCCTTGGTAGCTTGCTACTACTCCAGACACATTCATTGACCGACATATATCTTTCTTTGCTACTATGTCTGTCCCCTCGAGGAAATGTCATTGGGTGTAATGGAGTCCCCGTAGCTTGCTACGACTCGTCTACACCCGCTGTTGACCGACAGCTGGTTTGCTAGATTATATATGCTTGTCCCAGTACGGATGGGACACTTGGGTTCCTAACTAGCCATGCCGACCCGGGTTCTCTGTCATATGATTTTTGGCGACATAGTCATATACGTGAGCTAAAAGGCGCAAACGGTCCCGGCCAAGGTAATGTGGAAGCCGTGGTGATTACCGTGCATGAGGCCACAAAGTGATATGATGTGTTACAAGCTGCAATTGTATGGCTTAGGATCCGGGTCTAGACAACGTTGGTATCAAAGCTTGACTGTTTGTAGGATTACCAAACCAAATTGGTTTATGTTGACTCTAGTAATGGTATAGTTATATAAGGAAATTGGTTGTGGAAAGGGAACGTAGATTATTGTTACTCCTTTCCTCAAGTCAATCTATTCTGAGTGACCCTCTTCTCTTCTACGAGATTAAGGACTAGGCTTCTTACGTATTTTCTAGGATGACGAGTTACTAAACTATGGACTTGTAGGATGGTCGTGTGTCAATTCTGTTTCCACCAGAAATGTGAGAAGTGCTGCCTATGTTTTTACTGCACCTTGAGCTACGATGTAGAGTTGTTATGTTGCTCAAATCTCTTGCAGGTTGCCACATATTTCATGATGGTACAACCATTATACTATCCGATTTTCCCTAGGATTGTGGTGTTTTAGTGTTCTTCCTTGTTTTTGAACCCTGGTTGTTTCCTTCAGGATGTCGTTAGACGCTGATGGTAGGGATGAAGAAGGTCCTATCGATCCGCCTTTGTTGGCACATGTTATGCTAGAAATTGAAAGGAACAAGCATGCCTCCAACCGTCTATTGGAGCACATTGAGCAGAATACCATCCATCAGCGCAATGAGCTAGTATCCATTAGAGACGTCATCAAATTGAATCCGCCCACCTTCCATCATTCCGTTGAGCCACTAGACGCAGATGATTGGCTTCGAAGTATCAACAAGAAGCTATGTTATGCAAACGTGGCTGAAGGAGACAAGGTTACTTATGCCACATATCACCTTGAAGGTTCTGCTAGCATATGGTGAGAGAACTTCGAGGCCATCCATCCTGCAGGCCAACTTACTTTATGGAAGGAGTTCTGCGAAGCTTTTCATGAGCATCATATTCTGCAGGCCCTGATAGATCGGAAGCAAGAGGAGTTTTGCAATTTGACTCAAGACAAAATGGATGTGGATGCTTATAGTTGTGAGTTTGGACGCCTTGTGCGTTATGCAGCAGAAAAAGTATCCACGGATGCCAAGAAGCAAGCTAGATTCAGGAAAGCAGAATGACCTTCGAGATAACTATCAAGCACAACTGTGATGTTGGATCATCTTCAAATTCTGCGTCCCGGAAGCGCAGGATATGGATCCCGAATGCAGCTCTTCCTTCGAGATATGTACCGAGGCCATCCTATGTGGTGCCTCGTTTGCCAATGTCAAGTGTTCCCTAGAAGAACCTCATCAACCAAGTGTTCAACCGATATCCACGTCCCATTTATGGAGCATGCTTCAAGTGTAGCCAGCCAGGACACTACTCAACGGATTGTCTTGTGCGTGGTTATGTCCCACCCCCTTGAGGAATGAGTGTTGTTTGTTGCAAGCCACCAACAAAGAAGCTTAATGAAAGGTTAGTTGCTCTAATTTGTGGATGTGTCACCATGTATGTGCAGAAGAAGCTCAAGATGATGTTGTTGTCGTGCTTAAGACGCTTCTTGTCAATTCTTATGCAGCTTTAGCTCTATTTGACTCAGGAGCATCCCACTCCTTCATTTCTCAATATTATGCCTCCTTGCATAACATTGCTTTCGAAGATATGCCCACTCCATTAATAATTCAGGCTCCAGGTTTCAAATGGAAAACTAATGCAGTAAGCCATTGGAACCAAATCCTTGTCGACGTTTTAGTATTCCTTGCTTCCCTGATAGCCCTCAAGACTTCAGATATCAATATCATTTTGGGGATGGACTGAATGATAGTTGGTCATGCCAAGATTGATTGTTTCTATAGGACAGTTCAGCTTACTCATCCTTGTGGCCAGATAGACAATGTGTCATCTAGTATTTCAAAACGCCAGATTTATGCTCTCAATGCCAATCGTCTTCCAAACCTTGAAAACATCCCGGTAGTCCATGACTTCCCGGATGTCTTTCCACAAGAACTGCCAGGTGTTCCACCTGACAGAGAAGTAGAGTTTGTCATGGAACTTATTCTACGAACCGCTCCAATTGCTAGAAGACCCTATCAGATGTCTCCTCAAGAATTAGTTGAGGTTAAGATCCAACTCGATGAATCTTTGAAAAAAGGTTTCATTCGTCCTAGTTCTTCTCCTTGGGCTTGTCTTGTCCTCTTCGTCAAGAAGAAGGATGGTACGGATCGGATGGTTGTAGCTTATCGACCGGTTAATCTGGTCACGGTAAAGAACAAGTATTTGCTGCCTAGGATCAACGATCTGTATGATCAGCTGGTTGGATCTGCAGTCTTTTCCAAGATGGATTTGAGATTCGGTTATCATCAAATCAAAATCAAGAACGGGGACATTTCTAAGATGGCCTTTGTCACTCAGTATGGCCAATACGAGTACACCTTCATGTCCTTCGGTCTAACCAATGCCCCACCCACCTTCTCTCGCTTAATGAATTTGATCTTCATGGAGTATCTGGATAAATTCGTCGTGGTTTACCTCGATGATATCTTGATCTACTCGAAGAATGAAGAAGAACATGCTGAGCTTCTTAGGCTGGTATTGTTAAAAGTTCGAGAGCGCCGCCTTTATGCCAAATTCTCTAATAGTGAATTCTGGTTGCCACAAGTGAACTATCTAGGCCACGTAATCTCTATGAAAGGTATTGTTGTCAATCCCTAGAGAGTTTAGGCCATTCTTGATTGTACTCCACCTGAATCAGGGAAGCAAGTTAGGAGTTTCCTTGGCTTAGTGAGCTATTGTCGTTGCTTTGTTGAGAACATCTCCAAATTTTCATAACCTCTAACTGAACTCCTCAAGAAAGATAAGAAGTTCGAATGAAACCCATAGTGTGAGGAAAGTTTTCAGGAGTTGAAAAGACGACTGACTACTCCCCCAGTACTTGTGACCCCGGATTTCACAAAGGACTTTAATATCTATTGTGATGCTTCGGATCAAGGACTTGGATGCATTCTTATGCAAGATCGTCATGTGATTTCCTATGCTTCTCGACAGTTGCATCCACATGAGGAGAATTATCCAACACACGATCTCGAACTTGCCACTCTGTTTATGCACTTAAACTTGGCGACATTACCTTCTGGGTAATCGTTGCGAAATATACACTGGTCACCAGAATCTCAAGTACATATTCACCAAACCAGATTTGAATCTCAGGCAAAGACGTTAGGATGACTTGATCACGGATTACGACTTAGGAATATCTTACACCCCAGGCTAAGCCAATGTCATGGCTGATGCACTAACTCATAAATCCTATTATAACAACCTCATGTTGTTACAAAGTCAACCACTTCTCCATGAGGAATTTCGCAAGCTTAATCTTCACATTGTTCCTCAAGGATTCCTTTCCACCTTGGTGGCGAAACCGACTCTTGATGATCAGATAATAGAAGCTCAGAAGCATGATGTGGGGATTTCCCGAATCAAGAGCAACATTGCCAAAGGAGTTGCTAGTCGTATCTTAGTAAATGACAAAGGTGTCATATTCTTTGAGAACCGGTTGGCTGTTCCCAAGAAGCGACATCTGCGAGAGCTTATTCTGAAGGAATCCCATGAACCTACTCTCATGATTCATATCGGTAGTACTAAGATGTATCAGGACCTACACCAGAGGTTTTGGTGGACCCGGATGAAGAGAGAAGTTGCTCAATTCATTGCTAAGTGAAATGTATGTCATCGAGTTAAGGCAGAGCATCAAAGGCCTGCTGGCACCCTTCAGCCCTTCGCAATTCCTGAGTGGAAATGGGACAAGGTCCGTATGGATTTCATCACCGTCTTTCCAATGACCAAGAAAGGGAATGATGCCATCTTCGTGGTCATCGATTGTCTTTCGAAAGTTGCTCATTTTCGTCCAATTCGAGAGAGTATAACTGCTAGTTAGTTAGCAGACCTATATATTTCTCGAATAGTTTTTTCTTCATGGTGTTCCTCTCGAAATCAATTCAGTATGTGGAAGTCTTTTCATCTCTCAATTTTGGGAAAGTTTCCAGAATTCTATGGACACCCATCTCTCCTTTAGCACTACTTATCACCCTCAGTCAAGTGGTCAAGTAGAAAGAGTCAATCAAATTCTTGAAGATATGGTCAGAGCCCTGTTATCTCATTCGGAATGAATTGGGAGAAAGGTCTTCCATTTGCCGAGTTTTCTTATAACGACAGTTTCCAGTTTACTGCGGGAAAAGCTACTTTCGAAGTTCTGTATGGACGAAGATGTGGAACGCCATTAAACTGGTCAGAAACCGGTGAAAGACAATTTTTGGATTGGATATGATCCAAGATGCAGAAGAGCAAGTTCGCATCATTCGCAAAAATTTGATAACTACCCAACCTCGTCAAAAGAGCCAATATGACTGTCGTCATAAGGAAATAAGTTATGAAGTTCATGAGAAAGCTTACCTTCGGGTTTCACCTGTGAAGGGTACCCATCGTTTCGGTATCCAAGGGAAATGTTCTCCTCGTTACATTGGTCCTTTTCGCATTCTCGTTAAACAAGGAGAGGTTGCCTACCAATTGGAACTACCCTTGCAACTTTCCAAAGTTTATGATGTGTTCCACGTTTCTCAACTCTGGCGTTGCTTTAAGGATCCTATCTGCGAAGTGGACCACGGAACGCTTGATCTTCAAAATGACCTTTCATATTGAGAATAACCTATTCGTATTCTTGATGAAACCGAGTGCAGCACTCGATGTCGCAACATCAAGTTTCTCAAGGTTCAGTGGTCTCATCATTCCGAGGATGAAGCAACCTGGGAGCACGAATATCGTCTTCGGCTTTAGTACCCCGACCTCTTCCTGACTACGCCTGAATCTCGGGACGAGATTCTTGTCTAGTGGGGGTGAGTCGTCACAACCCTAGTTATTACTTTGCTTGCAAAGCATTCATGCATGCATTTTAATTTCTTTTAAACTTGAAATGAGTAAGTGATCAAGCCTCATCATTCAAACTTTTGGAAAATAAGCAATATAAAAACTGCTTCAAAATGATCCATGAAAATGACCCTAGTTTTCCAATAAATTATTGGCATGGTATAAAAATGTCAACCAATATTTTTGGATCATTTAAACAGTTTATATTTGAATTTTCAATTAATTTTAACAATTATTTGCTATATATATAATATAGTTCAATACATGGCGAAATATTTTATTTAAAGCCAGAACAAATGTCAGAAAAAGAAAAGAAACCAATATAGAATAAAAGGAGCAGAAAACCTACGTGGCGCTCACCGGGCCCAGCCCAGCCGACTAGGGGCATCCATGTCTTCTACCTCTTGCCAGAAGGCACAGGAGAAGCACGGTACGACACTCACCATGCGCGCCGCGCACCAGGCTGCCTGCATGTGCCCCGTGCCACATTGTCCATGGGGATGAGACCCCTAGAGCCGTACGGGTTGGGACGACCCCCTCTCCTTTCTTTCCACTCGCTCTGTCTCTCCCCCTCTCTCATGGCCGACACACCCATGGTCGTGCGCCACTGACCACCATATCTAACGGGCCTCCCACGATGCCCCTCCATGTCCAAAAGCTCCACCGACGTCCTCCTTGTCTCCACGCCAGAAGAATTGGGCTCGAGTGCCCCGCAGCACCGTCGCCACCGTCGTTTCCAATTCTGGCCACCGGATTTCCTCCTGCCCGATTTGTTGCTGATTTTGCTCCTTCGACCTTGCTTTCACATCCAACTGAATCGCCGTGAGGTTGCCTTCCTCTTCCCCCTTCGTCCCTCGCCGTTCACACCCCGTAGCCGCCACCCCACGAGCGCTGTTCATCGGCCGCCGCCACGGGCTTGCTCCTGTCGAGCTCCGTTGACCCCATGCCGTTTCGCCCCTCCACTGGATACGCACGAGTGCAAGAGTGCACGAGCGCTCTCCTCCGCCGCCCCCGTGGCTCCTTAGCGGATTCTGCAATGGTTAGACGCCAACAACGACGAGCACCGCCGGCCTGGGTCCCTGTCATGCGGGGCCAGCCGGTCAGGTGGTTAATTAGGGGTTAACCACCCATTTGTTTAAGCCATGACACCAACACCTGGACCCCACCTCACTAATTAATCCTCCAGTTTAAATTAGCTTAATTTAATTAGCGGGTTTAGCCCCTGGGTCGTGAACTAGTGGCCCCAGTGGTCAGCTTTGACCTCGGCCGAAGCTGTTGACTTGCTGACGCAAGCATAACGCAGTGGTGACGTAGTTTTAATTTCTGGAATAAAAATATTTAAGGAAAATCCAGAAAATAGTAAAGTCTTTCAAAGTTCATAGAAATTCAACCATTGCACCAAATGAAATAAATTACAAATGAAAAATTATTAGAAAAATGCAGGGAATCTCTTGGTATCATTTTCATGCATGTTTGAATAACTTAAACTTGTTGAATAGTACAATTTCAATAAAGGCATATAAATGATTATAAATGGGTTTGAAATTGATCTATATTGATCAAATAACTTCCATTTAACTTATGACCACTTGCATTAGACAAAACCAACATCATGTTAACATGCCATGCTCATGCATCATTGTGAAGCATTTGTCGTGCCTAAATTGTTCCATGTTGGAAACTTCAGCTGGACTTCCATTATGGGTTCCAACACAGACAGCCGACTGCCTTGGACGTGAGTCATTGTAGGTTAACGTCCCTGGCTGACTCCCTAGTTGGGCTTCCACTTGAAGGTTGCTGAGGTGCTTCTTTTATGTGCACATGGCGATAAGTGGCGGGAGCATGTGTGAAGAAGTACACCCCTGCAGGGTAATTATCTATTCGAATAGCCACCTTCTCGAACATGGACTACTTGTAAAGTTGCATGGTTCATAAATAACTTTAACGGATACTCTAAAATGGTCCAGATAGTGCGTGCTATGGATGGCCATCTCCTAGGATGACGAGAGAGGGTCCATGGTGGTGTATTGATATGGTGGATATGTGGACTCGTGTGCGCACTCTCGTAGGGAGATGTGAGAGGTATAAAGCATTGTTGTCGTGTAGGTTAGCCAAATGTCAAAGCTGGCATTTCTGTAGTAAACCCCACAATCCCATTCATTGATACATGATGCATACGTAGTTAGTTCTGATGTAAGTCTTGCTCAGTACCTTCGTACTCATTGTTGCTTATTTACATTTTTGTAGAGATAGACGTTGTTCTCTCTATGTTTTCCTGTTGACGTTAACATTGATGGAATAGCTTGGGAACCCATATAGGGGTCCGGCTCCTATGGTAGGGTCGTTGTAGCTTTTCAGGCTCTTCCAGCCGCTTTTAATAGATGTCTCTACCCAGACATGTAACTTCCGCTTGATGTTTGTATGCTCTGAATGTTGGGTCATGTGACCCCCTTTTGTTTGTACCATTATACTATGTTGGCTCTTCAGAGTCTATTAAATAAATGATATGTTGTAGAGTTATGTTGTGATGCCATGTTGTATCTACACATATTGTTCATATTGTGTGTATGTTTTAAATGCATTGATATGTGTGGGATTCAACACCTAGTTGTGTGCCTTTAGTAGTACTCTTTACGGGGAAATGCCTCTATGTGCTTCCATCGAGCCTTGGTAGCTTGCTACCGCTTTGGACACATAGATTGACCGACATGTATCCTTCTTTGTTGTTGTGTCTGCCCCCTTGAGGAAATGTCACGCGGTGTAATGGAGTCCCTGTAGCTTGCTACAACTTGTCTACACCCGTTGTTGACCGACACCTGCTTTGCTGGGTGATGTATGCTTGTCCCTATACGGATGTGACACTTGGGTTTATAACTAGCCATGTTGACACGAGTTCTCTGTCATGTGATAGCTGGCGACATAGTTATATACGTGAGTCAAAAGGTGCAAACGGTCCCGGCCAAGGTAAGGTGGCAGCCCTGGTGATTACCGTGCATGAGGCCACAAAATGATATGACGTGTTACAAGCAGGAATTGTAGGCTTAGGATCAGGGTACCGACAATAGTCAACTCCTTGAACTTGTGAAAACCCATTTGCCACAAGTCGAGCTTTATAGACAGTCACATTACCGTCGGCGTCCGTCTTCTTCTTGAAGATCCATTTGTTCAGAATGGCCTTTCGGCCTTCAGGTAAAACTTCCAAAGTCCATACTTTGTTTTCATACATAGATCCTATCTCGAACTTCATGGCCTCTAACCATTTGTTGGAATCCGTGCCCACCATCACTACTCCATAGCTCGTAGGCTCATTGTTGTCTAACAACAAAATTGATAAGACATGATTCCCCTACCACTCTGGAGTAGTACGTGCCCTTTTCGACCTACGAGGTCCTATAGAAACGTGATTTGAAGTTTCATGATCATCATCATTAGCTTCCTCTTCAACTCGTGTAGCTTCGACAAAAACTTCTTTTTGTCTTGCGCCACCATCTGGTTGAAGCAAAGGTTCTACAACCTCATGAAGTTCTATCTTCCTCCCACTCTATTATTTTGAGAGAAAGTTTTTCTCAAGGAAAGCTCCGTCCTTAGCGACAAACACTTTGCCCTCGGATCTGAGATAGAAGGTATCACTAGTAGAAAAAGGCCCATTTGTCCCGGTTCCAGAGGCTCATTAGCCCCGGTTCCGGAACCGGGACTAAAGAGTCGGGACTAAAGACCAAAACCTTTTTTCCCGGTTCTCTTACGAACTGTGACCGAAGGGTGTCCACGTGGCCGTTGCGGGGAGACCTGGCAGGAGGGCCTTTAGTCCCGGTTGGTCACACCAACGAGGACAACATGGCATCCATGCGTCAGCATTTGGCCGGAGTTGGGATTTTGTTTTTTTTGAAATGGGGGGTGGGGGGGTTGGGGTGGGGGGGGGGGGCTTGGAGGGTTAATTTAGTGGTTTCATATTGTGTTAGCTAGCTAATAGAGAGAATGGTCCTCTCTTTCTCTGTTGTTGGTCGACGCTAGCTACTATACATATAGAGAGAACCTGACACTAGCTAATAAGAAAATGAAGGAAACCATTTACAATCCTTAACATCTTTTACAATATAACATATTTTACAATGCCTAACATCATCTACCTAAGATCCAATCACAAATAGCTCACATGGCATTCTCCGTCTTTAGGTATGATATGGTCAAGAAAGAATCCCGCCAATTCCTCTTGAATTACTTGTATGCCATGATCTGATAGGGGTTCATCCCGATTCTTCCAGATCAAATTTCAAGAAGGGGATCAATACATGCATACATATCAATAAAATCAACACAATTTATGGTAATATATAAAATAAAATTGTGAATATTATTTACGCACTTCAAATTGTTTGTGAGAGATGCCCCGCCCAAAGGTCGAGAGGCGAATGAACTCGCATACGTAGTATGCACATTTTTCAGTCCCAGCTACCTGGTACAAGCACTTTACGAGAATAGAGTTCAATCAAACTGATAAGCAGGTATGGTAATGATATATTGATGAAAATTTGAATCAATTAGAGATACGTGGAACTAGCTAGTACTACTTCCTTGGGGGTGCGAAAATTGCAACTATTTGTTCAGACCGGGAGCCTTTTTGGTGAACCTGTTCCAAACCCTGCTAGGCAAAGAAAATGATTACTTGATATCTGGAAATTAACAAAAGTTGCATGCCGGTATGGTCTCAGTATTGACTGGACTTACTTCTCGAGCATTGCAATCATGTCCGCATAATCCTCAGGATCTTTACGTCTCGAGTCTTAGACAGTTACTTTTGCCCCGTCAAGCTTAATGGATAGCAGAATAAACTGGTAACTGCGCACGCATATATAACTCATAAATTACATTTACTTAACCTCGAGTAAAAGAAACCGAGCATAGAGATAAGACGACAACACTCACTTGAATTTGTAAGGAAACAGTATTTACCTTTCCTTTTTATTTTCAAGCAACGACGTTAGCAAGCGAACCTCGGTCTCTTTGGTTTCATTTGGTACCGACAATACATTTACAGCCGTGGGCTAATGAAGCTAACATCGAAGATTCCTGCTTTTCTTAATTCGACGATCTTCAATCTGTATAATATATATAGTGAAGATAATTATATATACATGCAATGAACGAGTTGAGCTAGAGACATAACTATAGAACTAATACTTACAAATAGTAGGAAGTCGGGAGTTGTTTGTCGAGGGCCAGTTGAATGTATAACTGAAATAGCTCCTCAAATTGAAGAAGCAGCACTGAAGTTCCAATGAAATCATGATCTTTTTTAACTCTCATATAGATAGTGTCTTTTTGAGTGTCCCTGAAGATATTCATGTACCACTCATGCAATTCGTGCATCCTCGGTGTTAGAGGAGGATGACCAGGTTTGAGGAGATGCTTCCCGAGCACGTATTCATATGTTTCTTTATTTGTTACCTCACCTATCTAAAAAATTACTAAATCCTTCATGTAATCACCAGGATTGGTACCGGGCAGCAACCCCGAATCATTAGCGACGACGATATCGCTAGACACCTTGAGCGTGGGGCACGATTGCTTTTTTTGTTGACCGAGTTGGGGAATTGTTTTCCAACTTCTTCGTTTTGCTAACATTGCATCACTACTAGCCGCCAGAGCGGCGGCGGAGTCTCTCTTCCGCTTGAAGGAGGAGGAGGGGGCTTCTTTCTTACTTGTTTAATTTTTGGCGGAGCGGCGACAACGTCTATCTTCCGCCGTTGGGGAGGAGGCGGACTGCTCCGACGCGCATGAGGATAAGCCAAAGGAGGAGGACTGCTCCGACGCGCTTGAGGAGGAGCCGAAGGAGGAGGACTGCTATGACACGCCCGAGGAGGAGCCTAAGGAGGAGGACTGCTCCGACGCGCCTGAGGAGGAGCCGAAGGAGGAGGACTGCTATGACGCACCTCAGGAGGAGCCTAAGGAGGAGGACTGCTCCGACGAGCTGGAGGAGGAGCCAGAGAAGGAGGCGGAGTGCTTCGATGCGCCAGAGGAGGAGCCGAAGAAGGAGGCAGACTGCTCCGACGCGCCGGAGGAGGACTCGAAGAAGGAGGCGGAGTGCCCTCACGCGCCGGAGGAGGAGGAGAAGAAGGAGGCGGAGTGCCCACACGCGTCGGAGGAGCCGGAGTGCCGTGATCACTCGCCGAAGGAGGATGAGGAGTGCCATGATCACTCGCCGGAGGAGGATGAGGAGTGCCCTGATCACTCACCAGAGAAGGAGGAAGAGGAGGAGGAGGCGTCTAGTTTGGAAGCTTGACGTACTCCTTCAGCCATAGACATGTACTCCTCACAGCATGAACTAGCTTATTCTCCCCTTCACCTGTATGGTGGTGAAGCTCGAGCTAATCAAATCCCTCCTTTACTTCATCCACCATCACAATAGAAAAGCCACGTGGAATCAGAAAGCCATGAAACATTTCGTTGGGTTCAAAAGATGCAACAAAGCCGATAGTAGCCCTGAAAGTGAGGTTACGGCATTTCGTCAAAAGATTGCAAGATTCGGAATCCGTGATAGTATCCATTGGGTAGATAGGAGCCGTGAAGTTAGGCTGAACGAGCTCCGTGGAAGCCATGATGCTTCTCTGCTGAGATGGCGGGGTAGCTTCTGGGGTATTTTCCTGCCGCTGAGATGGTTGGTTGGCAGCTCGCTGGCTCTCAAGTTCCTCTAGAATTTGTAGTCTTGCATTGATCTTCTGCATATCGCTCAGCTCCGCTTTCCTCTTTCTCTCTCGGCTTCTGTAACCGGCTACATCGAGAAACCCAACCTTCCACAGAATAGATCCTGGTGTGCCTCATGTTCGTCCAGGGTGCTCAGCATTCCCTAGGGCCTCGGTTAGCTCGTCCTTCTCTCTATCGGGAAAGAACGTCCCTTCTTGCGCTGCGGTGATACACTTCTGAAGTTTGTTGATGGGTGTTGCATGTTGCTCATCCGTCCAACGATACTTCCCTTTTTCAGGGTCCAAAGTTCTGCCAACCCCGAAGAACCAATTCCTTGAACAGTCGGGCCAGTTCAATGTCTATGGTTGGACCCCACTAGCAATCAGGACATTCTCAGCTTTGTCCCACAACGGACGGCCTTTGAGGTAGCCACCTGACCCCGTGTGATGGTAATACTGCTTCTTTGCAGCATTGTTCTTATTTTTCTCGGACATTTTCTTACTCTTGTCTAATGTCTTGTAGGCCACAAAGCGGGCCAGTGATTTCTCATCTTCTCAAATTGGCCGACGAATTATGGAGTCTTCCCCTTGTCGACAAACTTTGATTTCAACTCATTCTTCCACCTCCTGAATAGATCTGCCATCTTCTTAAGACCACACGCCTTGACCAGTGGCTCTATAACTGGCTTATTCCGATCCTCCTCTGGCGGTAGGGTGAAATTTTCCTTCAGCTCGGTCCAAAGATCATCTTTCTGTCTATCACTGACATAATCACCTTCAGGAACATCGTCGCCCTTAGGCTTATTCCATTACTTGATGTTGATCGGGATGTTGTCCCTGACAATAGCTCCGCACTAAGCAGAAAATGCGTCATTGGTACGCTTGGGTTCAACCGATAGGCCATCGTCCGCGAGTACTATGATCGTGAACTTTTGATCCTTGCCCAACCTTCTCTTCGGGCCTCGTCTCGTTACCGAAGTTTAGCTCAATCTGGAATTTTCAATAGCTCCCTCCTCCGTTCGGTCACCGGAGCCGTCATCATGGTCTCCTTCATGCGGTATTCGGTAGTCAGTGAAGCCATCATGATAATGTCCTTCCTCCTCCGTTGTTCGATCACCGGAGCCGTAACCCTCTCCTTCCAGACCATCCACAATGTCGTTGAGAAAAAAGTCAACATTAACGTCGCCGTGGATTATATCCCGCAAATTTTCTTCTTGGTCCATGTCTCTTGGAATATCCATTGTTTTTGCAAATATTACAAAGTGGGGGAAGCCCTTTTTTCGGTAAAATACTTTTTATTAAACTAAAATAAAAATAAGGTAAAAACTAACTTTTATACATAATCCAAAATATTAACATTAAAACATAATTCGTAACTTAATCTAATCTAAATATTTTTATAATTTTTATAACTATATTTGCTATTGTAACTTAATCTAATCTAAATATTTTTATAACTTTATAACGTGTGTCACGGGTGGATTCACAAATAGGGAGATGGAGATGGACGTGCTACTGGTGTGTTGACAGGCAACGACGGTGGGCTTCGGAACGATGACGGGCGATGAGCGATGACGGGCGATGGGCTCGGGGGCTACGGCGATGACAGTGACGGCGACAGCGACCACGGGCGGCGACGGACGACAACAAACACGCCTATAGGCTCAGGGGCGGCAGCGACGATGATGGGCTCGGGGATGACGGACGACGATGGGCTCAGGGGCTACGACGACGACGGCAACGACGACGGCGTCGACGGGCGGAAAAAGGCGACAACGACGACGACGATGGGCTCGGGGGAGACGGCGACAGCGCCGTTGACGAGGATGGTCTCGGGGACGACGGTGCACGATGGGCTCGGGGCGATGAAGGGCTCGAGGACGATGGCGCATGACGGGCTCGGGGACGACGGCGCGCGATGGGCTTGGGGACGACGGTGCACGATGGGCTCGGGGCGAGGACGAACTCGGGAGCGATGACGAATGGCTCGTCAAGGAGGCGCGGGCCGGTGGCGACGGGCTCTTGGGCGACGGTGACAACGAAGAGTGAACAGGGAGGGGGGAATGGAAGTTGGTCGAAATTTCGATAACTCCCGCCATATAAGAATACCTTTGTTTCCAGTTGGTGGCTCAAACCGGAACCAAAGCAACACATTAATTCTGATTTGGTACACCAACCAGAAATAAAGGTCAATTTCGTCGGCCCAAAAGGGCGGGAAGAAGAGACCTTTATTATCGGTTGGTGACTCCAACCGGGACGAAAGGTCCGTATTGGTGCTGGTTGGAGCCACCAACTGTGACGAGAGGTCCGTATTGGTGCCGGTTGGAGCCACCAACCGGGACCAAAGTTTGGTGCTGCCCGGGGCCGAAAGTTTAGTCCCACATCGCTAGTCGAGAGAGGTACTCAATTGTTTATAAGCGCTGATGCGCACAACCCCTTGAGCACCTCTCAATTCCAGGCTTTCGGACCTAATCTGTCACTCTGGGTGGGCCTATTAGGCCTACTGCGGGCCTGAATCCATGCCCAATAAGCTGGTTGGGTTTCTAGTCATATTCAGGCCGTGGTCGCCGAGAAGGTGGCATTTAAAAAAAACTATTTTTTTTTGTTTTTTTACTTTATTTTTTTGAACTTATTTGAACTCCATACTTTTTGTGTGTTCAAATTGCACCATTCAAAGCCACATCATCAATTTTCAACTATTTCTGACTTCATTTGGTATTTTACATGCAGTTACCTAATTTTGTTGAGCTAAATACACTTTAAATTGAAAAGCACTACAAATGAACTCTGAAAATGTTGAAAGTTGGCATGGTCTCATCATTTCACCCACATAGCATGTGCTAAAAAGTTGAGAGGGTTGCGGCAAAAACTGGATGCACTTCGTGTACAAAACGAACAATCTCTTTCGAAGTATGAGGGTTTCATACGAAAACTCATCTGTTACAAAGGGATTTCATTTTTTTAACTTATTTGAGCTCTAGACTTTTTGTGTGTTCAAAATGCACCATTCAAAGCCACATCATCAATTTGCAACTATTTTTGACTTCATTTGGTATTTTTCATGTGTTTACTGATTTTTTTGATCTAAAAGACCCTTATATGTAAAGCACTACAAATGAACTCTCAAAATGTTGAAAGTTGGCATGGTATCATCATTTCACCCACATAGCATGTGCTAAAAAGTTGAGAGGGATACGACAAAAACTGGATGCACTTCGTGTACAAAACGGACAATCGCTTTCGAAGGATGAGGGTTTCATACGAAAACTCATCTATCACAAAGGGATTTCATTTTTTTGAACTTATTTGAACTCAAGACTTTTTGTGTTTTCAAAACGGACCATTCAAAGCCGCATGATCAATTTTCAACTATTTCTGACTTCATTTGGTATTTTCCATGCATTTACATTTTTTGGAGCTAAATGACCATTAAATTGAAAAGCACTACGAATGAGTTCTGAAAATGTTGAAAGTTGGCATGGTATCATCATTTCACCCACATAGCATGTGCTAAAAAGTTGAGAGGGTTGCGGCAAAAACTGGATGCACTTCGTGTATAAAACGGACAATCTCTTTCGAAGTATCAGGGTTTCATACGAGAACTCATCTGTTACAAAAGGATTTCATTTTTTCGAACTTATTTGAACTCCAGACTTTTTGTGTGTTCAAAATACACCATTCAAAGCCACATCATCAATTTTCAACTATGTTTGACTTCATTTGGTATTTTTCATGCATTTAGTGATTTTTTGAGCTAAAGGGCCCTTAAATTGAAAAGCACTACAAATGAACTCTAAAAATGTTTAAAGTTGGCATGGTATCATCATTTCACCCACATAGCATGTGCTAAAAAGTTGAGAGGGTTGTGGTGTCGGGACCCCGATCCTAAGTCATAGGAATCCAGCCTGTAACACATCGCATCTCTTTGCGGTCTCACGCACGGTTAACTCCACGGCTGCAGCCTTACCTTAGCCAGGACCGTTTGCGTCTTTTGACTCACGTATGCAATAGTGCCGCTAGCATTCATCGCGTAGCAAGCTACCAGGACTCCATTACATCGCGTGACATTTCCCCAAAGGGGACAGACACATGAGCTAGGAAGGACACATGCCGGTCAACCAATGTGTCCGGAGCAGTAGCGAACTACCAAGGCTCGTTGGATCACAAAGGGGCATTTCCTTGTAAGGAGTGCTACTAAAGTTCACGACTAGGTAATCGAACCCCATACATATCAAGTATGACACACGTACGCATGGCATACCGATATGTATAGATACATCGATGGCATCACAACATAACCATAAACATACAAGCTTTATTTAAGAGGCTTAGAAGAGCCACACACATAATATTACACATTAAGGGTCTCACGACCCATAATAGCAGTCATTCAGTTACAAGCCAGCGGAAGAGTTTAAACTGTCTGAGTCCAGACAGGGCAACTAGAAGGCACACGGCCTGACTATACTACAGACCCAACCTAGGGCCAGATTGTAGCTGGGACACCGGCTACTCGTCGTCGTCGATGTCTACGAAGAACCCTCCATTACGGTCATTAGCAACCTCTGCAACGTTTATTAAGCAAACATGACTACGAAGGTACTCAGCAAGACTTTAGGATATCTAACTACTCATGCAAGGTATCAAAAGAGTATTGTGGGGTTTCATGCGGAAAGCCAGCATCTGACTCGTGGCTAAACAACTTGCATTTTTTTTTAAATCGACAACTTGATTTCTCGCACACGAGTCCACTAAGACCACAACAATACACTATCGTGGAATCATCCCGTCACCATACGGAATTGCCTTCCACGACACTCACGCTTATCTTGACAACTTTATGAGTACCCATTGAAGTTATCTATGAACAACATATGTCTCCAAGTAGTCCATATCCGCGGACGCGGCTATTCGAATAGATCATAACCCTGCAGGGGTGTACTTCGACACACATGCTCTCGCCACTTATCGCCATGTGCACATCATGCAACTCGGCAACCTTCAAGCGGAAGCCTAGCGAGGGAGTCGGCCACGACCGTTAAACACACTAGTACCTAGTCCAGGTTTATCGCCTATCTGAGAGTAACCCGTACGGAAGTCCGGCCGAGGTTTCCGCCACGGCCTCAAACGATGTGCGCAGGGTTCCCAAGCCCACCATCCGGGTGCCACTTGGTACACCGTGCCACTACCTACCGCATCACGGCCCACCTCTCAGATCAGCACCATGCACGGTGTCCAGCATTACTATAAACACTAGAAACTAGTTGCAACTCCTGGAACGAGTACTAAGCGATTAATAGGCCGAGCGGGGTCATATTTCAGGGCCCAGCATGTGGTAGTATCTAGTCTTGGATTACATACACGGAACTCAGTTCCTAAGGACGGTTCCAATGAAACAACCCGCCATGTACTCCTACACAGCCTTTCACCGGTACCTTTACCAAATCAGGTTCAACACACAACCTTTGCTTACCGAACACATTCTCACAATTCTGTTCATCTCCCAGATGACAGACATACACAACTCTAAGCATAGCATGCATAGCAGGATAAGGCACAACATAGATCAAGCAACTATCAGGTATGCTAGGTTGCAAGGTTCGGCTATTTACTGTGACAAGGTTAGGTCATGCCAAGGAAGTGGGTTCAACTAACGTGGCAAAAGCAGTTGAAGCATTTGATCCTAATGCAATAACATGGGATTTATCGGGATGATCAGAATGGTTGCTTGCCTTGTTGCTCAGAGAAGGGACAATATCCGTCAGACGGATATTCGGTGGAATCCGGGGGTGTGGAGCCTACCGAGATGAAGGGCAACAATCAATAACAATCATATGCAAACAAGATGATGCATGAGCATGGCACGAGAATGCAAGGTGATATACTAATATAATCAACATGTATTAGGTTTGAAGTTGATTTGAATCACATTCAAACGAGGTATTCTCGGATACCGATTTAATTGATTCGACCTGATGCTCAGATCAACTTGATGTTAGCATGCATGAGATGTCATGTTAAGGTACTGGTTTGTCATTAGAACCATGTTTGATCATGTCAAACAAGAAGAAATTTAAATACTTTTCATATTCTATTTATAAAGTATTTATAAGAATTGACTTATTCATTAATCTACATGTTTGGGTTCTGTAACTCTTTCAAACATGATTGAAAATAGCATATTCAGATTCCTTGAATTTTTCTGATACTTTTTCATATACAATATATTTTAATTGGAGTTACATATTAATTTCTATGAATTTTTTAAGTTTTAAACATTTCTGGAATTATTTTTATACTGGAAAATACTTTAATTGCATCAGCATGACATCAGCAGGTCCATCTGGCCGTTGAAAGTCAAACCTGACCAGTGGGACCCACTGGTCAGTCTCTCTCGTCAATTTTAGATTAGGATTAATCTTATTTAGTTAAATAAACTCAATGGACCCACATGTCAGTGTCTTATTTATTAATCTAATTTATTTTTATTATCTCTAAACTATCCAGAGGCTGGCCCCACCCGTCAGTGGCTCAGGCCAGCCGAGATGCACCGGCGGCGAGGTCGTCCTCGCTGGCGGGGAGCCTCCGGCGACCACAAGAACAGCGGAGGGGCTCGAAAACGGCGCCCAAGGGGCCAAACGCTACGCGGAGAGCACCAGAAGAACGGCACATCTCCCGCAGCTCCATTTTTGCACTTAGCAGGGGCTGATCTGGCCGGAGATGACGCCGGCGACGACCTTGGCGTCGGCCAAGGTTCGGGCGTCATCGAGGTCATTGATACAGAGAGAACTACGCACGGTTCTTAGCTCCTACATCATCTACGCGACGGCCTGAAGCTGCTGGTGCCCTCGGAAGGACGAGCTGATCACCGGAGGGCTACCGGCGACGAGCTGCAGCGGCGGATCTTGTCGGGCTCCGGTGGAACTAGGCCTAGAGGAGGGGATCGACGGGGAGATCTTAGGGGAAACGACCGCATGCTCACGGGGAGTGCACAGCAGAGGTTAGACGGCTCGGGGAAGGGCTGAGGGCGACGAATCAAGGAGAGCTCGCCGGCGGCTGAAAGGTTGAGGACGACGGTGCCATGGGTGTTGCAGGGCTCAGGGAAGCTTCGGCTTCTGCAGGGAGGACCAGATCGACGAGGCGGAGCTAACGGCACACTCAGAGAGGGGATCCTATGGCTAGGGGAACGGGCAGCTCGAGCTTTTCTCGGGCTCCAATGGCGGCAGAAGGAGGGAGGAGAGCTCCGAGAGGAGGGGGGATCTGGCGCTCGGAATGGATAGGGTCGGCCACGGGGAGCTTATCCCCGTGCTTGCCAGCGCGAAACAGCGGCCAGGCACCCACGGAGCTGCGTGGAGGCGCGCGGCGACGCGGCGGCCACCTCCTGCTCCTACTGGCGAGGAGGGAGACGACAGGAGGAGCTGGGCTGGGCCGGCTAGGCGACACGTAAGGTTTTCCATTTTTTTTTTCTGTTTTTGTTTCTGTTTTGCTATTTCACTGGTTTTCTATTTATTTCAACTCCCAAATAAATTGAAAAAACCATGTTGAGCACCTTAGAATATTTGTTGGAATATTTCCATCCATTTCCAAGGTTTTCAACATTTTTTGAAAATTTAAAGTTTCTTATTTCAAATTTAAAACTTGAAACCAGTAGCTTTTTGCATTTCTTTAAAATGTTTAAAGTGTCAAGAAAATGGTTTTCTTCATTGCTCATTTACTTTCATGATTTATCAGAAAGTTTGAACTTTTCTTGAGGCCATTTTGGGTTCATTGATTTTAACTAGTTTTGAGATTTCCTTTATTTAAAGAAGTGGCTAGGGTTTTTGAGCTTTCCTTCATCACTTCCTTTGTTCTTGTTGAAATTTTCTTAGATGCAATGCAAAGAAGACATGAGCACAAGACTAACTTGTTTAAGGTGTCAGGGATGTGACAACTCACCCCCACTCAAAGGAATCTCGTCCTGAGATTTAGAGTCGTCGGGAATAACGCAGGATACTCAAGTCGGAGACGATTCTCTCTTTCCCAAGTTGCCTCCTTTTCAGAATAATTTGACCATTGAACTTTAAGAAACTTGAGGTTTCGACGTCGAGTGGTACGCTCAGCTTGATCAAGAATACGCACGGGGTATTCTTGGCATGAAAGGTTATCTTGGAGATCAAGCGTTTCGTGGTCCACCTCACGGATAGGATCCGAAAAGCAACGCCTGAGTTGCGAGACGTGGAAGACATCATGAACCTTGGAAAGATGCGGAGGAAGTTCCAACTGGTAGGCAACTTCTCCTCGTTTGGCAAGAATGCGAAAAGGACCAATGTAATGAGGAGCCAACTTGCCCTTGATACCGAATCGATGGGTACCCTTCAAAGGTATAACCTGAAGGTAAGCCTTCTCGTCAACTTCAAAGGTCACAGCCTTATGATGACGATCATATTGGCTCTTTTGACGAGACTGGGCTGTTTTCAACTTTTCATGAATAATGCAAACCTGCTCTTCTGCATCCTGGATCATATCCGGGCCAAAGAGTTGCCTCTCTCTGGTTTCTGACCAATTAAGAGGTGTTCGACATCTTCATCCATAGAGAACTTCAAAAGGTGCTTTGCCCAAGCTTGATTGATAACTATTGTTATAAGCGAATTCGGCGAATGGAAAGCACTTCTCCCAATTCATACCGAACGATATAACACAAGCTCGAAGCATATCTTCTAGGATTTGATTCACTCTTTCTACTTGACCACTTGATTGGGGATGGAAAGCAGTACTAAAAGATAAGTGAGTCCCCATGGCATTCTGAAAACTTTCCCAGAAGCGAGAAGTAAAGATACTCCCACGGTCTGAGTTAATCTCCAGGGGAACGCCATGAAGAGACACTATTCGGGAGATATATAACTCTGCTAGCTGGCTAGCTGTTATACTCTCCCGAACGGGAAGAAAATGAGCCACTTTGGAAAGACGGTCAATGACCACAAAGATAGCATTATTTCCTTTCTTGGTGTTGGGAAATCCGGTAATGAAATCCATGCTAACTTTATCCCATTTCCATTCAGGAATAGCTAGAGGTTGAAGGGTGCCAGCATGCCTTTGATGTTCTGCCTTAACTCGACGACAAACGTCGCAGTTAGCAACGAACTCAGCAATTTCTCTCTTCATCCTAGTCCACCAGAACCTCTGGCGTAGGTCCTGATACATCTTAGTACTACCGGGATGAAGGGTGAGAGGAGAATCATGAGCCTCCTTAAGGATTAGCTGCCTTAGGTGTGGGTTCTTAGGAACCACTAGACGATTCTGAAAGAACACAACACCTTCATCATTCATGGAAAATTCTTTAGCGTTTCCGCTAAAAATATTCTCCTTGATCCGTGATATACCCTTGTCACGCTTTTGGCTAGCTATAATTTGATCCTTAAGAGTAGGCTTCGCCACTAGGGTAGAAAGGAATCCTTGAGGAACAATATGAAGATTCAACTTCCGGAAGTCCTCATGGAGATGTGGTTGACCTTGTTGTAGCATCAAATTGTTACAATAAGATTTACGACTTAGTGCATCGGCCATAACATTGGCCTTCCCCGGGGTGTAAGTTATCCCTAAGTCGTAATCCGAGATCAACTCAACCCACCGTCTTTGCGTGAGATTCAAATCCGGTTGGGTGAAGATATATTTCAAACTTTGGTGATCAGTGAATATTTCGCAATGATTACCCAAAAGGTAATGTCGCCAGGTTTTTAGTGCATGGACCACAGCTGCAAGCTCAAGGTCATGTGTGGGATAATTATCCTCATGTGGACGCAACTGTCGAGATGCGTATGCGATCACATGACGATCTTGCATGAGAATGCAACCTAATCCTTGTCGCGAGGCGTCGCAATAGATAACAAAGTCCTTAGAAAAATCTGGTGGTAGCAACACGGGTGCGGAAGTCAGGCGTCTTTTCAGTTCCTGAAAACTATGCTCACACTATGGTGTCCACTCGAACTTTTTATCCTTCTTGAGGAGTTCAGATAGAGGCTTTGCAACCTTGGAGAAATTCTCGACAAAGCGGCGACAATAGCTCGCTAGACCAAGAAAACTCCTAACTTGCTTAACTGATTCAGGTTGAGTCCAATAAAGGACAACTTGAACTCTCTCGGGATTGACAGCAATACCCTTACCAGAGATTACGTGACCTAAATAGGTCACTTTTGGTAACCAAAATTCACATTTTGAAAACTTGGCATAAAGGCGATGCTCTCGAAGTTTCATCAATACCAGCCTTACATGCTCGTCATGTTCTTGTTCGTTCTTCGAGTAGATGAGAATATCATCGAGGTATACCACGACGAATTTATCCAAATACTCCATGAAGATTGAATTCATCAGACGAGAGAAGGTGGCTGGGGCATTGGTTAAACCGAAAGACATGACGGTTTACTCGTATTGGCCATAACGAGTAACAAAAGCCGTTTTTGGGATGTCCCCGTTCTTGACCTTGATTTGATGGTATCCCAATGTCAAATCCATTTTGGAGAAGACTGATGATCCAGCGAGCTGATCGTACAGATCGTTGATCCTGGGGAGCGGATACTTGTTCTTTATGGTGACCAGATTAACTGGTCGATAATCTACAACCATCCGATCTGTTCCGTCTTTCTTCTTGACGAAGAGGACGGGACAAGCCCAAGGAGAAGAGCTAGGACGAATGAAACCTTTGTTCAATGCCTCATCTAGTTGCTTCTTAAGTTCGGCTAGCTCCAGGGGTGCCATCTTATAAGGTCTTTTGGCTATTGGGACAGTTCCTGGAACAAGATCTATCACGAACTCTACATCTCTATCAGGTGGAATTCCTGGTAGTTCCTCTGGAAAAACATCTGGGAAGTCACGGACTACCGGAATGTCTTCAAGTTCCGGAAGAGTGTTGGCATTTAGGGAATAGAGTTGGCATTTGGCAACTCGAGTAGAGACATTTACTATCTCCCCCGAGGGATGGGTAAGCTGGACATTTCTAGAATGGGTATCAATCTTGGCATAGTGAGCTGACATCCAGTCCATGCCCAAGATGATATTAATATCCGAAGATTTCAATGCTATCAATGAGGCTAGAAAAACTAGCCGGTCTACTAGAATTTCATTGCCATAGGTTATCCTAGAGGTTTGCCATTTACTACCAGGAGTTTGGACAACCAATGGGATTGGCATATCACAAAAAGACATGTTATGCAACTGTGCACAACTTTCTGAAATGAAGGAATGAGAAGACCCAGTGTCAAAGAGAACGGACGCTGGGTGATGATTAACAAGAAGCGTACCCAGCATGATGTCGGGATCCTCTGGAGCTTCTTCTGCTGACACATAGTTCACACGGCCACGTGCAGGAGTTGGCTTCACATAGTAAGCTTTGTCCGACTTGGCTTGCCCGACGGACTTTCCGGGTTGCTTGGCACCCACATTCTGAGGACACTCACGGGAATAGTGCCCTGGTTCTCCACACTTGTAGCATATCACTTGGTTGGCACGTGGTGCAGCATTGCTAGCTGGACCACCATAAGCTTTTGCTAGAGAGTTGGCCTGATTCGTCTGAGGCACCATGTAGGATGGCCTCGGAGTGTATCTTGGCGGCACAGAACTGTTCGGAACCCACAGCCTGCATTTTCGAAACGCGGAACCAGAAGACGAGCCGAAGTCACGGGAGTGCTTCCTTGTGGCTTCGAAGTCAGTATGACCAGTCTCGGCACTGATCGCCTTGTTGACCAGAGTTTGAAAGCTTGCACACTCGTGGAGGCGCAGATCATGACGAAGCTCAGGGCTCAGACCCTTACGGAACCTTGCTTGCTTCTTGGCGTCAGTAGACACCTCCTCTGTTGCATAGCGGGCGAGGTTACCGAACTCGCAGCTATAGGCACATAACTCCTGTCTCTTTCTGTCCATCAGGCCCTCTAGAATATGGTGCAGACGAAAAGCTGCACTGAAGTCTGCCCATATGGCTACTGGTTCAGCGGGATGCATAGCTTCAAAGTTCTCCCACCACAGATTGGCGGGTCCTTCCAGGAAATACGCCGCAAAGGTTACCTTGTCGGCCTCAGACACATTCGCAGAGCGAATCTTGCGTGAGATGCCGCACAACCAGTCATCAGCGTCGAGGGGATCGACGGAATGATGAAACTTTGGAGGATTCAGCTTCACAAAGTCATTGAGGGACACTGCAGCATTCCTAGGCTGTCGAGCTGTATTCTGCTCAATACGCTCTAACAGTCGGTTGGTCTCCCTTTTGTTTCTCTCTGCCTCAAGCATCACTTCCGCCAGAGAGGGCGGGTGAGGCAGGTCTTCCTGCGATGCTTGACTACCCTCGCCTTGCTCATGAGCAGGGGCACGGTTCAACTTGGTGAACACCATCCTGAACAAACAAACTCACAGCTTAGACCAATATCATATCAATACTAGCTATGGATTAAGAATGTACTGAACACACGGAATGCGGAAATGAAAATCCGAACAGCATGGTAACAAGCAACTACTATATATACACCGTGGTTCATACACACCCTTACATAGTCCAGTACAACCTTAACCGAAGAGCAAACTACTGAAATTATGAAACTACTCATCAGAGGCTTACAAGCTTCCTATACATTATTTATCTAGGCCTCCGGAATTCATTTCACATTACAGGCATACTTCACAAGTCACGCAGGACTGTGAACGTACGGCTACTACCACACTATCCTTCCGCTCACAGCTCAGGCATCCGCATAGAACATCTCATAGAGATTACCTCCATGACCTGGAAGCTCAACCTGTGGATCAGGAAACACTCTAGCCTGAGATCCCTAGGATCCGCAAGGACACGGATGTGGCCTTGGTCCCCTGACTGGTGGTAAGAGGGGTCCCTGAAGAGGTGTGACTCCTCCTATAGCTGGCCAGTCAACGTGAGCCGGAAGATGGGTCCTAACAGGGTTCAACATCTCCATCTCTCCATACCCTGTCTGGACTACCGGTGCCAGCTGCGTCAAAGCCGTCCACAGATGGGCACGGGTAGCATAAAGCTCCATGCGGAGAGCACGAGCATCCCTGTCTCTGTTCTCTAGCATCTCAACAGTGGACTGCAGTAGTGGATCCTCCATAGAAGAATCAAAATAGACTCCACTGAGGTATCCCTCTTCACCAGGCTGAGAGGCCGGAACATAGCAAAACTCTGAATTCTGCAGCAGTGCATGTCTCGCTCTCATAATGGTCAGCATTGAATAGGCATCATCTTGTACTGCCATGTCAAGAGTGACTCCCAACCCATAGGACCAATGGATTGGCTTCTCAGCTCCAGGGTAGTCTGGAAATACCCTAACAGTGCAGATGTACTCGCTCTGGTTGAAGTCTCGGTATTGTTCCTCCACTGTGTACTCAGGGTACCAGCGATAACCGCACACCGACATCACCCTGACCAGCATGGCCGTATGACCCGGTACATCGATGCACCTGGTTAGACGTACCACCTAACGAGAAGGACGGCCAGGCATCTGTAAATAGAGAGTAATGCAAAAGCATTAGAGCTCTGAATGCAAAATTGGGCAGCATAACGGCTGTAAATGCTCAAAACAAATTTTGAGACAACCCAAAATGGAATAGCGTAACCACTCAGCTATCAAGTTCAACTCTCCGATCATCAAACTTACTTCCTTTTTCCTAGGAATGAAAGAAACCCAAATATCTCTTGACCCGTAGTCCTATAATCTACCGATCAGAAACACGAGCCTAGAAGAAGATGAGTAACCTAGTCCTTAATTCCCGCAGAAAAGACGAGGATGACCAAAATAGAATAACTTGAGAAGAGAACAAGAGTCTTACGTTCCCTTCCACAAACAATTCCCTTATATATAACTAAAGCAATTCTAGACTCAACTTCGACCAGTTTGGCTTAGTAATCCTACAGTCAATCAGGCTCTGATACCAACGTTGTCGGGACCCCGATCCTAAGTCATAGGAATCCAGCCTGTAACACATCGCATCTCTTTGCGGTCTCACGCACGGTTAACTCCACGGCTGCAGCCTTACCTTAGCCAGGACCGTTTGCGTCTTTTGACTCACGTATGCAATAGTGCCGCTAGCATTCCAATGTCACAGAACCCGGATCGACAAGTCTAGTCACAAACCAAAGTGGCAGTACCGCACAAGGACAGGCATACATGACCCAACAAAGCAGGTGTCGGTCACCAGCGAGTGTAGACGAGTCGTAGCAAGCTACCAGGACTCCATTACATCGCGTGACATTTCCCCAAAGGGGACAGACACATGAGCTAGGAAGGACACATGCCGGTCAACCAATGTGTCCGGAGCAGTAGCGAACTACCAAGGCTCGTTGGATCACAAAGGGGCATTTCCTTGTAAGGAGTGCTACTAAAGTTCACGACTAGGTAATCGAACCCCATACATATCAAGTATGACACACGTACGCATGGCATACCGATATGTATAGATACATCGATGGCATCACAACATAACCATAAACATACAAGCTTTATTTAAGAGGCTCAGAAGAGCCACACACATAATATTACACATTAAGGGTCTCACGACCCATAATAGCAGTCATTCAGTTACAAGCCAGCGGAAGAGTTTAAACTGTCTGAGTCCAGACAGGGCAACTAGAAGGCACACGGCCTGACTATACTACAGACCCAACCTAGGGCCAGATTGTAGCTGGGACACCGGCTACTCGTCGTCGTCGATGTCTACGAAGAACCCTCCATTACGGTCATTAGCAACCTCTGCAATGTTTATTAAGCAAACATGACTACGAAGGTACTCAGCAAGACTTTAGGATATCTAACTACTCATGCAAGGCATCAAAAGAGTATTGTGGGGTTTCATGCGGAAAGCCAGCATCTGACTCGTGGCTAAACAACTTGCATTTAAAAAAAAATTGACAACTTGATTTCTCGCACACGAGTCCACTAACCCCACGACAATACACTATCGTGGAATCATCCCGTCTCCATACAGAATTGCCGTCCATGACACTCACGCTTATCTTGACAATTTTATGAGTAGCCATTGAAGTTATCTATGAACAACATATGTCTCCAAGTAGTCCATATCCGCGGACGCGGCTATTCGACTAGATCATAACACTGCAGGGGTGTACTTCGACACACACCCTCTCGCCACTTATCGCCATGTGCACGTCATGCACCTCGGCAACCTTCAAGCGGAAGCCCAGCGAGGGAGTCGGCTACGACCGTTAAACACACTAGTACCTAGTCCAGGTTTATCGCCTATCTGAGAGTAACCCGTACGGAAGTCCGGCCGAGGATTCCGCCACGGCCTCAAACGATGTGCGCAGGGTTCCCAAGCCCACCATCCGGGTCCCACTTGGTACACCGTGCCACTGCCTACCGCATCGCGGCCCACCTCTCAGGTCAGCACCATGCACGGTCTCCAGCATTACTATAAACACCAGAAACTACTTGCAACTCCTGGACCGAGTACTAAGCGATTAATAGGCCGAGCATGGTCATATTTCAGGGCCCAGCATGTGGTAGTATCTAGTCTTGGATTACATACACGGAACTCAGTTCCTAAGGACGGTTCCAATGAAACAACCGCCATGTACTCCTACACAACCTTTCACCGGTACCTTTACCAAATCAGGTTCAACACACAACCTTGGCTTACCGAACACATTCTCACAATTCTGTTCATCTCCCAGATGACAGGCCATACACAACTCTAAGCATAGCATGCATAGCAGGATAAGGCACAACATAGCTCAAGCAACTATCAGGTATGCTAGGTTGCAAGGTTCGGCTATTTACTGTGACAAGGATAGGTCATGCAAAGGAAGTGGGTTCAACTAACGTGGCAAAAGCAGTTGAAGCATTTGATCCTAATGCAATAAATAAGTGCAGGAGCAAGAAGATGGGATTTATCGGGATGATCAAAATGGTTGCTTGCCTGGTTGCTCAGAGGGGGGACAATATCCGTCAGACGGATATTCGGTGGAATCCGGGGGTGCGGAGCCTACCGAGATGAAGGGCAACAATCAATAACAATCATATGCAAACAAGATGATGCATGAGCATGGATGAGAATGCAAGGTGATATACTAATATAATCAACATGTATTAGGTTTGAAGTTGATTTGAATCACATTGAAATATCAATTCAAACGAGGTATTCTCGGATACCGATTTAATTGATTCGACCTGATGCTCAGATCAACTTGATGTTAGCATGCATGAGATGTGATGTTAAGGTACTGGTTTGTTATTAGAAACCATGTTTGATCATGTCAAACAAGAAGAAATTTAAATACTTTTCATATTCTATTTATAAAGTATTTATAAGAATTGACTTATTCATTAATCTACATGTTTGGGTTCTGTAACTTTTTCAAACATGATTGAAAATAGCATATTTAGATTCCTTGAATTTTTCTGATACTTTTTCATATATAAATTATTTTCATTGGAGTTACAGATTAATTTCTATGAATTTTTGAAGTTTTAAACATTTCTGGAATTATTTTTATACTCAAAAATAATTTTACTGTGTCAGCATGACATCAGCAGGTCCATCTGGCCGTTGAAAGTCAAACCTGACCAGTGGGACCCACTGGTCAGTCTCTCTGGTCAATTTTAGATTAGGATTAATCTTATTTAGTTAAATAAACTCACTGGACCCCCATGTTAGTGTCTTATTTATTAATTTGATTTATTTTTATTATCTCTAAACTATCCAGAGGCTGGCCCCACCTGTCAGTGGCTCAGGCCAGCCGAGATCCACCGGCGACGAGGTCGTCCTCACCGGCGGGCAGCCTCCGGCGACCACCAGAACGGCGGAGGGGCTCGAAAACGGCGCCCAAGGGACCAAACAATGCGCGGAGAGCACCAGAAGAACGGCACATCTCCGACAGCTCCATTTCTGCACTTAGCCGGGGCTGATCTGACCGGAGATGACGCCGGCGACGAGCTTGGCGGCGGCCAAGGTTCGGGCGTCATCGAGGTCATTGATACAGAAAGAACTACGCACGGTTCTTAGCTCCTACAGCATCTACGCGACGGCCTGAAGCTGCTGGTGCCCTCGGAAGGACGAGCTGATCACCGGAGGGCTACCGAAGACGAGTTGCAGTGGCAGATCTTGTCGGGCTCCAGTGGAACTAGGCCTAGAGGAGGGGATCGACGGGGAGATCTTAGGGGAAACGACCGCATGCTCATGGGGAGTGCAGAGCAGAGCTTAGACGGCTCGGGGAAGGGCTGAGGGCGACGAATCGAGCAGAGCTTGCCGGCGGCCGAAGGTTTAAGACGACGGTGCCGTGGGCGTTGCAAGGCTCGGGGAAGCTTCGGCTTCTGCAGGGAGGACCAGATCGACGAGGCGGAGCTAACGGCGCACTCAGAGAGGGGATCCTATGGCTAGGGGCACGGGCAGCTCGAGCTTTGCTCGGGCTCCAATGGCGGCAGAAGGAGGGAGTAGAGATCCGAGAGGAGGGGGGATCTGGCGCTAGGAATGGATAGGGTCGGCCACTAGGAGCTTATGCCCGTTCTTTCCAGCACGAAACGGCCGCCAGGCAGCCCGGGAGCTGCGTGGAGGCGCACGGCAACGCGGCGGCCACCTCCTGCTCCTACTGGCGACGAGGGAGACGACAGGAGGAGCTGGGCTGGGCCGGCTAGGCGACACGTAAGGTTTTCCATTTTTTTCTGTTTTTGTTTCTGTTTCGCTATTTCACTGGTTTTCTATTTATTTCAACTCCCAAATAAATGGAAAAAACTATATTGAGCACCTTAGAATATTTGTTGGAATATTTCCATCCATTTCCAAGGTTTTCAACATTTTTTGAAAATTTAAAGTTTCTGATTTGAAATTTAAAACTTGAAACCACTAGCTTTTTGCATTACTTTAAAATGTTTAAAGTGTCAAGAAAATGGTTTTCTTCATTGCTCATTTACTTTCATGATTTATCAGAAAGTTTGAAATTTTCTTGAGGCCATTTTGGGTTCATTGATTTTAACTAGTGTTGAGATTTCCTTTATTTAAAGAAGTGCCTAGGGTTTTTGAGCTTTCCTTCATCACTTCCTTTGTTCTTGTTGAAATTTTCTTAGATGCAATGCAAAGAAGACATGAGCACAAGACTAACTTGTTTAAGGTGTCAGGGATGTGACAACTGGCAAAAACTGGATGCACTTCGTGTACAAAACGGACAATCTGTTTTGAAGTATCAGGGTTTGATACGAAAACTCATCTCTTACAAAGGGATTTCATTTTTTGAACTTATTTGAACTCCAAACTTTTTGTGTGTTCAAAATGCACTATTAAAAGCCACATCATCAACTATTTCTGACTTCATTTGGTATATTTCCTGCATTTACTGATTTTTTTAGCTAAATGACCCTTAAATTGAAAAGCACTACAAATGAACTCTGAAAATGTTGAAACTTGGCATGGTATCATCATTTCACCCATATAGCATGGGCTACAAAGTTGAGAGGGTTACGGCAAAAACTGGATGCACTTGGTTTACAAAATGGACAATCACTTTCGAAGTATCAAGGATTCATACGAAAACTCATCTGTTACGAAGGGATTTCATTTTTTGAACTTATTTGAACTCAAGACTTTTTGCTTGTTCAAAATGCACCATTCAAAGCCACATGATCAATTTTTAACTATTTATGACTTCATTTGGTACTTTTCATGCATTTACTTTTTTTGGAGCTAAATGACCCTTAAATTGAAAAGCACTACAAATGAACTCTAAAAATGTTGAAAGTTGGCATGGTATCATCATTTCACCCACATAGCATGTGCTAAAAAGTTGAGAGGGTTGCGGCAAAAACTGGATGCACTTTGTGTATAAAACGGACAATCTCTTTCGATGTATCAAGGTTTCATACGAAAACTCATCTGTTACAAAGGGATTTCATTTCTTCACTTTTTCTTCGCTTGTGTTCTTTGCTTATTGCACCGTAGCCATGGATAATCTTCATCGTTTAACAAGGTGCTTGGGTCAGCCTTGACTTTGAAGCGAGGAATTTCATGAAACTTTTCATAATCTTCAGACATGTCTCTCTTGCCCTCCAATCCCATGATGTCTCTTTTCCCTAAAAGAATGATTTGTCACTTTGGATCATCGTATGATGTATTCGCTTCCTTATATTTTCTTTTTCTCAGTTTGGTAGACATGTCCTTCACATAGAAAACCTACGCCACGTCATTGACTAGGACGAATGGTTCCTCTGCGTGCGCAAGATTGTTTAGATGCAATGTGGTCATTCCGTACAGTGGGTGTATCTGTACCCCGCCTCCTAACAGATTAACCGATTTGCACTGAAACAAAGGCTCCTTCAAATCATGTCCATAGTCAAGTTCCCATATGTCCACTATGTAACCATAATATGTGTCCTTTCCCCTCTTGGTTGCTGCATCAAAGCGGACACCACTGTTTTGGTTGGTGCTCTTTTGATCTTGGGTGATCATGTAAAATGTATTCCCATTTATCTCGTACCCTTGGTAAGTCAATACAGTCGAAGATGGTCCTTTGGCCAACGAGTACAACTCATCAGAAACAGTGTTGTCACACATGAGACGCTTCTGCAACCAATTGCTGAAAGTCCTGCTGTGTTCAAATTTAATCCAGTCGTCACACTGCTCCGGATGTTTGGAGCTTGGAATATTCTTTTGTTCATCGACATACGGGGTAACCAAGGTAGAATTATGTAGAACTATGTAGTGTGCTTGAGACCAAGAATGCCGTCCGGACATATTATTGAGTCTGCTCCTAGCGTGCCTTTTCCAGACAGTCTCCCCGCATACCGCGATTGAGTGAGACCAATCTTCTTAAGGTCAGGAATGAAGTCAACACAAAACACAATGACACCATCTGTTTGATGGCCCATGGAGATGCTTCCTTCTGGACTAGCACGGTTACGAACATATTTCTTCAAGACTCCCATGAACCTCTCAAAGGGGAACATATTGTGTAGAAATACAAGGCCCAGAACGACAATCTCGTCGACTAGATGAACTAGGACGTGTGTCATGATATTGAAGAAGGATGGTGGGAACTATAGCTCGAAACTAACAAGACATTGTACCAAATCACTCCTTTACCTTGGCAGGATTACTGGATCAATCACCTTCTCAGAGATTGCATTGAGGAATGCACATAGCTTCACAATGGCTAATCGAACGTTTTCCGGTAGAAGCCCCCTCAATGCAACCGGAAGCAGTTGTGTCATAATCACGTGGCGGTCATGAGACCTTAAGTTCTAGAACTTTTTCTCTACCATATTTATTATTCCCTTTATATTCGTCGGGAAGCCAGACGGAACCTTCATACTTAGCATGCATTCAAAAAAGATTTCATACTGCTTGGTATGCATGCCGTCTTTTTCATGCACATGTTGATGTTCCTCCCGTGCTTCCGGTGTATCTTTTGTATTCCCATACACTCCAAAGAAGCCTAGAAGGTTCACGCAAAGATTCTTCGTCACGTGCATCACGTCGATTGCAGAGCGGACCTCTAGGTCTTTCCAATAGGGTAGGTCCCAAAATATAGATTTTTCTTCCACACGGGTACGTGTCCGGCATCGTTATTCGGAATAGACAGTCCGCCAGGAGCGTTTCCAAAGATTACATGTAAATCATTGACCATATCAAGTATGTGATCACCAGTACGGAGGGCGGGATTCTTCCGGTGATGAGCCTCACCTTTGAAATGCTTTCCTTTCTTTCGACATTGATGGTTGGTCGGAAGAAATCAACGATGCCCCAGATACACATTCTTTCTGCATTTGTCCAAATATATACGGTCGGTGTCATCTAAATAGTGTGTGCATGTGTTGTATCCCTTGTTTGTCTGTCCTGAAAGGTTACTGAGAGCAGGCCAATCATTGATGGTTACAAACAGTAACGCATGTAGGTCAAATTCCTCCTGTTCTTTCTCATCCCACACACGTACACCATTTCCATTCCATAGATGTAGAAGTTCATCAACTAATGGACTTACGTACACATTCATGTGCCTAGGGCCTTGGATGAGCACTGCCATCATAATGAACTTCCGCTTCATGCACAACCAAGGAGGAAGGTTATACATACATAGAGTCACATGCCATGTGTTATGCTTGCTGCTCTGCTCTCCGAAAGGATTAACGCCATCTGCACTTAAACCAAACCATACGTTCCTTGGGTCACGTGTAAAGTCGCTCCACTTTCTCTCTATCTTTCTCCCGTATGACCCGTCAGCGGGTGGTCTCAACTTCCCGTCTTTCTTACGGTCTTTTATGTGCCTTTGCATCAACTAGGCATGCTTTTTGTTTCTGAACAAACGTTTCAACCATGGTATTATAGGAGCATACCACATCACCTTGGCAGGAACCATCTTCCCGGTGCGTTGGCCCTCAATATCACCAGGGTCATCTCTTCCGATCTTATACCGCAATGCGCCGCATCCCGGGCATGCGTTCAAAGTCTCGTATGCATCGCGATAGAGGATGTAGACATTAGGGCATGAATGAATCTTCTGCACCTCCAATCCTAGAGGGCATAGAACCTTCTTTGCTTCGCACGTACTGCCGGGCAATTCTTTATCCTTTGTCAGATACACCATTGTCCGCCTTCCATTGCATCAATTCTAGTGTGGTGCGCTTTGTGTTGTCATCTTCGCAATTTGGGTACAACCATTTTTTGTGATCCTCTATCATGTGATCAAACTTCAACTTCTGCCTTTCACTTTCACATTCTCTATGTTCATCAACAATGACCCGACGAAGATCATCATCGGGCACATCTTCTGGTTCCTCTTGATCTTCAGCTTCCCCCATTGCAACATCACTGTATTCAGGGGGCGGGTAGTTGCCATCATCCTCTTCTTCTATGGTGTCTTCCATCATAACCCCTCTTTCTCCATGCTTGGTCCAAACATTATAGTGTTGCATGAAACCCTTCTAAAGCAGGTGGAAGTGAAGGGTTTTATAGTCGGAGAATTACTTTGTATTCCCAGACAGTACGTGGACAATGCATAAAACCATTCGGCTTGTTTGCATCAGCCGCTTCGAGAAAATTATGCAGGCCCTTAATATACTCGGAGGTGCGTCGGTCACCGTAAATCCATTGCCGGTTCATCTGCATGCATTATATAATAAAGTGTATTAAAAACCATTACAACATATCATGAATAGAGAAGTGAAAAAAATTAATAGAACTTCATCATCACATTAAAGCCAAAGTACAGTAGTGACCAAAATAAATACATAACATTCTTACATAGTTCTCATTATCGAACAACATATAACTCTCTAGAGCATCTAATTAGAACATACATTGAGACTATTAAATCTAAATGCAACAACAAATGCAATCATAACCTCAACTAAGGTACAAATTGATCCAGCGGCATAATGATACCAAGCCTTAGTATGAATGGCATATTTTCTAATGTTTGTAATCTTCAAGTGCATTGCATTCATCCTGATCTTGTGGTGGTTACACACATCGGCAACATCCAACTCCAATATCATCTTCTCCTCTTCAACTCTTTGTAATTTTTCTTTCAAGTAACTATTTTCTTTTTCAACCAAATTTAACTTCACGGAAAGAATTTGTATGTCGGTTCGAATTTCCGGTTCACATACCTCCTAGATTAAAAAATCTATGTCACGTTGGTCGGCATAATTGTCATAAACACTAAATAAAACAAATAGTTATAAAAGATAATATATACCACATCTGAACCATAGACACGACGAGGGCCAACGGAGGTGGATACCAAAACCGTCACACTATATAATAACAAACAATAATAGAAGTAAGAAAATTACACAAGTATCTCTCTAAATCATACAAGTAAGAAATTTTATTTCTAGAAAGAAGATAAGAAGAAGAGACTAACCATCGTACTGGCGATGCCGAGATGGGCGCGTGCGATCAACGGTGGTGAGGACGGGGATGGGACATGGACGGACCGCCAAAGCTACACAAAACTAGAGGAAAATGGAGCTTGCAAAAGGAGCTTCGAGAGGAGAAAGCTTAAGTGTGGCTTGGGCATTTCATCGAACACCTCATGTGCATAGGAGGTGAGCTAGAGCATCACAAAGCTCTCCCACGGCTGGCCCAAAAAACAGAGGAGTGCATTGCTCTGCTAGCGGGCGGGTGGTATATATAGGCCAACCAGTGGACCCGGTTTTGCGGCTGGAACCGGGAGTGAAGGACAACATTTGGTCCCAGTTCTAGACACAAACCGGGACCAATTGTTGTGGAACCAGGACCAAAGTGGTCGGACGAACCGGGACCAATGGCCCATGAGGCCCGGCCAGCATCCTGGCCTCACGAACCGGGACCGATGCCCCCATTCGTCCCGGTTCACAAGTGAACCGGGACTAATGGGATTTCATCAAGTGGACGAAAGCCCTCTTTTCTACTAGTGTATACCCAGCTGTTTGTTTTGGGTAACCTATGAAGATGCATTTTTCCGTTTTGGGTTCCAGCTTTTCAGGCTGAAGATTTTTGACATAAGAATCACATCCCCAAACTTGAAGAAACGACAACTTTTTCTTCTTGCCATACCACAACTCAGATGGTGTCGTCTCAATGGATTTTGATGGTGCCCTATTTAAAGTGAATGCACGTGTCTCCAATGCATAGCCCCAAAACGATAAGAAAAATCGATAAGAGACATCACAGAACGCACCATATCTAATAAAGTACGATTACGACGTTTGGACACACCATTACGCTCTTGTGTTCCAGGCGGCGTCAACTATGAAAAAATTACACATTGTCTTAAGTGAGCACCAAAATCGTAACTCTCATACTCACCTCCTCGATAAGATCGTAGGAATTTGACCTTCTTTCTACGATGATTTTCAACTTCACTCCGAAATTGTTTGAACTTTTCTAACGTTTCAGACTCGTGCTTCATCAAGTAAATATAACCATACCTACTCAAATGATGAGTAAAGGTGAGAAAATAACGATATCCACCGTGCGCCTCTATGGTCATCGGTACACACACATTAGTATGTATGAGCTCCAATTGCACGCTCCATTGTTCCGGACAATGGAGTCTTAGTCATCTTGCCCGTGAGACATGGTTCGCATGTGTAAAGTGATTAAAAATCAAGTTACTCCAAAAGTCCATTAGCATGGAGTTTCCTAATGCGTTTTACACCAATATGGCCTAAGCGGTAGTGCCACAAGAAAGTGGCGCTATCATTATTAACTCTACAACTTTTGGTCTCAATGTTATGTGCATGAGTGTCATCACTATCGAGATTCAATATGAACAAACCCCTCACATTGGGTGCATGACCATAAAGGATATTACTCATATAAATAGACCAACCATTATTCTCTGACTTAAATGTGTAACCGTCTCGCAATAAACAAGATCAAGATATGATTTTCATGCTTAACGCATGCACTATATAACAATTATTTGAGTTCATCACTAATCCCGATGGTAACTGAAGTGAGATTGTGCCGACGGTGAACGCATCAACGTTGGAACCATTTCCCACGCGCATCATCACTTCATCCTTCCCCAGCCTACGTTTATTCCGTTGTTCCTGTTTCGAGTTGCAAATGTGAGCAACAGAACAGGTATCAAATACACAGGCACTACTACGAGGGTTGGTGAGTTACACATAAATAACATGTATATCAAATATACCTTGTTTGGCATTGGCCACCTTCTTATCGGCCACATACTTAGGACAGTTTCGCTTCAGTGACCAGTTCCCTTGCAATAATAACACTCAGTTTCCGTCTTAGGTCCAACCTTGGGTTTCTTCACCGGAGGGGCGACATATTTTACACTCTTCTTGGAGTTACCCTTCTTTCCCTTGCCGTTTTGTTGAAACTGGTGGTCTTATTGACCATCTACACTTGATGCTCTTTCTGGATTTCTCACTCTGTGACTTTCAGCATCGCAAACAGCTCGACGAGTGACTTATTCATCCCGTGCATGTTATAGTTCAACACAAAGCTCTTATAGCTAGGTAGTAGTGACTGAATAACTCTATCAGTGACAACTTCTTGTGGGAGTTCAATCCCAGCTCACCTAGATGGTTAGAGTACCCAGACATTCTGAGTATGTGTTCACTAACAAACCCGTTCTCCTCCATTTTGCGAGCATAGAACTTATCGGAGGTTTCATGCCTCTCGATCTGGGCATTCTTCTCAATGATAAACTTCAACTCCTGGAACATCTCATATGCTCCATGACGTTAAAAACGTCTTTGGAGTCCCGGTTCTAAGCCATACAAAACTGCACATTTAACAAATGAGTAGTCATCCTTACGTGACTACCAAGCGTTCAAAACGTCTTAGGTTGCCGTAGCGGGTGGTGCATCACCTAGCGCTGCATAAAGGAGATACTGCTTTTGCCCAGCCGTGAGGACAAGCCTCAAATTAAGAGCCCAGTCAACAAAGTTGCTTCCATCATCTTTCAACTTAGCTTTTTTAGGAACGTATTAAAATTCAGGGTTGCTACTGCGCAGCTAGTAATCTACAACATAAAATTTCACAAAGATTACTTAGACTATGTGCAGGGCAATTGAGTTTAGATAATCATATTACTAATAAACTCCCACTCAAATTGAAATCCCCCTAGTCATTCGAGTGTAGCATAATCGAAATTCATTATCTATAGTCCGACCATCACGTGAGTTGAATATAGTTTCAATAGTGAACATCTCCATGTTGATCATATCAACTATATGATTCATGCTCGACCTTTCGGTCTCTTGTGTTCTGAGGCCATGTCTGTACATGCTAGGCTCATCAAGTTTAACCTGAGTGTTCCGCGTGTGCAAATTTTTTGCACCCATTGTATGTGAACATTGAGTATATCACACCCAATCATCACGTGGCGTCTCGAAACGAAGAACTCTCGAAACGGTGCACAATCGGGGAGAACACCATATTATATTGAAAGTTTAGTGAGAGATCACCTTATAATGCTACCGTCATTCTAAGCAAAATAAGTTGCATAAAAGGATTAACATCACATGCATATCATAAGTGACATGATATGGCCATGAACTTGTGCTTCTTGATCTCAATCAGTAAAGCACCGACATGACCTCCATCGTCACCGGCACCACACCATGATCTCCATCATCATGATCGTGATCATCGTGCTGCCATGGGGGTTGTCGCGCTAACTATGTTGTTACTACTAAATCTACTACTAGCGATAAGTTAAAGAATATCCAAGCAAAAAATAATTAAAGACAGCCCTATGGCTCCTGCCGGTTGCCGTAGCATCGACGTGCAAGTCGATATTTAACTACTACAACATGATCATCTCGTACATCGAATATATCATGTCATGTCTTTGTCCATATCACATAACATGCATACCCTGCAAAAACAAGTTAGACGTCCTCTAATTTGTTGTTTCAAATTTTACGTGGCTACTATGGGTATCTAGTATGATCGCATCTTACTTACGCATAGCCACAATGGTTATATGCAAATTTCTATTTAATCTTTTCCAATTACCGCCTCAGTCAAATCTGATTCAACTAAAGTTGAAGAAACAAACACTGGTCAGTCATCTTTATGCAACAAGTTGCATGTTAGTCGATGAAACCGGTCTCTCGTAAGCGTACGAGTAATGTTGGTTGGTTCAATCAAATAATGCCGGTGAATCAAGAAAATACTAAGGAGGGTAGCAAATTGAACATCGACGCCCGAAAACTCTTTTGTGGTCTAGTTGAGATATCATCTACGCATGAACCTAGCTCATAATGCCACTGTTGAGGAACATCTCATGGGAACGAAAAAAATTTCCTAAGCACACAAAGACCTATCATGGTGATGATCATCTAATAAATGCGGTTGATGTAGTAGAACGTCTTCGTATTCCAATCACGATCCGTCCGACGAACTTCGTCCCGATCAAGTGCCGAACGGACGGCACCTCTGCTTTTAGCACATGTATAGCTCAATGACGATATCCGCCTTGTTTATCCAGCAAGAGAGACGAAGAGGTAGCTGAGTTCTCCGGCACCACGACGGTGTGGCGGTGATGATGGTGCAGCTACTCCGGCAGGGCTTCCCATGCCGTACTGAACTAGCTACTGGTGTCACGAAGTAGTGGAGGGAGAGCGGGCTGCATAAAGGCTTGGTGTCCAAAAAGCCTCTCAAACCTCTACTATATATAGGAGGAATAAGAGAGAGGGTGGCTTGCCTCCTACTCCAAGTAGGAGGGTTCGGCCGAGCCAGGACGGAGGAGTCCTCCTCCAATTTGGTTTGGTGGAGGACTCCTTCAATCTTGTCCACCTCCTTCCTTTTATTTTTTATTTTCCTTTTCATTATTGCTCTTAGCCGAAATAAGCCTATTGGGCTGGCCTCACCAGCCCACTAAAGGCTGGTGCAGCACCCATGGGCCTATTAGGTTCTCTCCCGGGTGGGGGACCCTCCCGGTAAGACCTGAGAAACCATTCGTCACTCTCGGTACTTTACCTACAATGCCCGAAATCTTTTCGGAAGCCAAATGAAACAATCCTATATATCAATCTTCGTGTCCGTACCATTCTGAAAACACTCTAATGTGTGGGATCTCATCCAGGACTCCAAAGAACATGCGATTACCAACATCAATAATTCAACTATACCGATATGTCACCAAACTTTAAGTGTGCAGACCCTACGGGTTTGAGAACTATGTAGACATGACCTCGACACTCTTCGGTCAATATCCAATAGTGAGACATGGATGTCCATATTGGATCCTACATATTCTACGAAGATCTTATCGGTTGAACCTCTATGTATAGGATTCAGTTAATCCCATATAAAATTCCCTTTGTCCTTCGATATGTTACTTTCCCGAGATTCGATGGTCGGTATCTCTATACCTATTTCAATCTCATTACTGGCAAGTCTCTTTACTCATTCCGTAATACAAGATCTCGTGGTTAACTCTTTAGCCACATTGCTTGCAAGGATTATTTGTGATGTTGTATTACCGAGTGGGCCCCGAGATACCTCTCCGTCATAGGGAGTGACAAATCTCAGTCTTGATGCATGCTAACTCAACGGACACCTTCGAAGATACCTGTGGAGCACCTTTTTAGTCATCCAGTAACATTGCAACGTTTGATACACACAAGGCATTCCTCTAGTGTGAGTGAGTTACATGATCTCATGGTCATAGGAACGTATACTTCACATGCAGAGAACAATAGCAACAAAATGACACGATCACATGCTACGTTTATAGTTTGGGTCTTGTCCATCACATCATTCCCCTAGTGATGTGATGTCGTTATCAACTGACAACACTTGTCTATGGCTAGGAAACCTTAACCATCTTTGATCAACAAGCTCGTCAACTAGAAGCTCACTAGGGACATTGTTTTGTCTATATATCCACACATGCATTTGTGTTTCCATTCAATACAACTATAGCATGGATAACAAACGATTTTTATTGATACAGGAAATATAATAATAACTATTTTATTATTGCCTCTAGGTCATATTAACAACAGTGTATTGTGGTGGAACAATTTGCCCAATTCTGGACAAGTTTTGGCACAAGGCTCTTGCAAACCGGAGATACTCACATGAAAGTCGTGTGGTTCCTTTTATGTATGAAACAACATACATTCTCTCTTCATGACTTGAATTTATTTCTAGAGTCACCATAGATCAACATGACCATCGTGCTAAGCAATGGAATTTTCGAGGGTCCGTTTGGCCTATTTAATACATTAATTGAGTTTTCTAGTCATTTAATGTGTGTATTTCAAATTTCAACTATAACACAAGGTCCAGTACATGAAAATTGATTGATAAATCATATATGAGTCCCTGGATGCATTTTTATGTCCCATGCAAGATATTTGGATGAATTTCTAACATCTCAGCGTCTTGGCTCGGCCGCAAACATTGGGAAACATGGTGTACCAATACCTGTAAATCTAAAACTCATCAAAAATTCATGAGACTTGGTCTAGTGTCATGAAACTGGCAGACATATGTCATGGTAAAAATTTGTACAACATGGACATGTTCTCTCACAAAGCCTCTTACAAAGCAAAGCTTGTCACTAGAAACTTTGTCATTTGGATAGGGAACATTATGAATGTCACATCTGTGGGTGAAACGACATCCGACGCCTCTTCTCTACTTAATTTTTATAGAAGCAACATGGACAAATAGGTGCAAATGCAAAAGTAAGAATAATTTAGGGGATCATCTCGATTTTTAATACATTAATTCAGTTTCTGTGCATTCAATGTACATAATTTAAAGTTGATCTACAATCAGAAGGTCTATTGCAAAAAATGGCTTCAAAAATCATATATGTGTCCCTAAATGCATGTGTTAGGTTCCATGCAAGAAACATGAATGAATTTCAAACATCTCATCATCTTGGATCCTTGGAAAATATCGAGAAATTAATTTTTAGATTCCTGTAAATCCAAAAATCGTTAGAAATTCAGCAAACTTGGAATGGAGTCATGACAAGGCACGCATATATAATTGTAAAAATATACAAACCGGACCATCTCGCAATAAGCTATGTGGTTCTGATAGGGAATATGCCTGTCACATGTGGTGAAATGACATTCGATGCATCTTATCTCCTTGTTTTTTTCTAGGAACAACATAAACCAATAGGTGTGTACTACGGAAATATGAAATTATTAAGAGTTCTTCTGGATTTTTATACATTAATTTAGTTTTATGTGCATTTAATGTACATAATTGAAATTTGAACTAAAATCACAAGGTCTATGTTGGGAGGGCCTCATCATATAGCACAAGTATGTTGTGGTATTTTTTATGTCCACTTTGAGAGAAGGGGCAAACATCATTAATAGCCAACAAAGGCAGTTTGGAGCAAAAATCTTCCACGTTACCATCGCTAACGAGTGTATTATTTATAAATCATGGACGTTCTACTCACCATTTACGTATTGCCACACATCGTGTTTGAGTAGTCGGGAGGCATGCGAGCAGTCCTCCACACGCTCATCAGGGAGGCATTTCCGTTCACCGTCATTGCAAATGTTTCAGATTATGCATGTATGCAACCCAAGGGCAATGGTTCCTTCGCTAGTAAGCCAATCCAAAATTTCACGCGAAGGATTTTTTCATTGCACAATCGCAAACGGTGGTGTTTGATGACCCGCGTGCTTAGTACATACAATGAGTTTAGATTTGCATCCGTCCTACTCGGTAAGTTCCCATTTATCAAATTGGAAACATTGACATTTGTCGATGTAGTAAAATTTACATTTAACATCATTGTAACACTGAAATTTGTCAAACTTCGCAGGAACAGAATCACTATTACGATGCAATTTTATAACTGAAATTCAGTTACATACTTTTCATTCATATATTAAGTAGTTGTGTTTGTACAAAATAGTTCAGCTTGGCAGCTAAACCGAACGAACTTTTCCCTAATTCTTGCCTACCACGCACTGAAATAGCTAGTTCAACTATACATACTAGCTAATTTAAAGTACGTGGTAGAGTTCCACCATATCTATAGTGACATGAACTGAACAAAATAGCCCCCTAAATACTAGTAATATGGAGGGGATTTGTACTACTTCCAATAGCCTCTCCTCTGCCGAGCGTGTTAGTACGAGGTAGAGGAGGAGGAGAATATCGACGAAATGGAGGAGTCAAATCTATTGCCTGTCACTGCTACCCTTCTCCGCTCATGTCGCGCCTCCTCAAAGCGGCGAGAGTGGATGTAGATCTCCTCATGCCGCGCCATCGTTGCAGCGTCTGCTCCGGCCATGGTGGCGGTAAGACTCTTTGCATGCTCTACCTGGCGCTCCCCCTCCTCGTGTAGGAAGTTTATGTAGCGCACAAGGCCACTGATGGAAAACCCGAGTGGATGTAAATTGTTGGCGGCCTCCTCCTTCGACCTTCAGGTCGCAGTGGCGGTGCGAGTGATAGCCCCGACATCTGACGGTGGGGTAGCGGCCAAGGTAGACGATGGTGTCATGGCATCATGTAGCGACCCGAGTCAAGACGAGTCAAGCCTCTGTGTTTCTGCGCCATCCCTGGATCAGTATGCTGGCACACACAGTACATCAATGTATATATCAAAGTGCAATCACATGTAAATAGCGTAAAACTGATATATACCTTAAATATTTCAGCGGAAGCAGTCAAGGGAATGGAGTCCCAATAAACACCAACGGCATGTTGAGTGTAGACCATAACCCTGAATCGTACTCTACTCGTCGAAGAAAAATATCTACAACATAAGACGTTGCAGCCATGTAGGTCAGCATATTGAATATGCCGACAAGTCACATAAGAGAGGGGTGAAAAGTAATCATCTATACTATATGCATATATGGCAGGTGGGGCTATAAGTTTTTAGCGAAAAGCATGTTTTCTCCTACATCAAGAGAGGGGCTAAAAGCAAAATGTTACTACATTGTTGGTTGTTAAGGAGATGGTTCCGCCAACCAGTTCTCGTACCCGAGTTGTCAATAGTTACCCTCATCTAATATATTTAATGGTGTTGAGAAATCCAGATAACTTCAGTTCCTTTGGCTCAAGTTGTCCATGACCGTGGACACGGCTAATCGATTAGGTTTGAGTACTCTGCAGAGTTTTGCACACGTTCCCCACAAGATTTGATCACCTCCGTGTATGTCCTCGCACTTCAGGGTGTTTGTAGACCGGATGATCAAAACATGGTCTTTCAACGGGTCCCTCTGAATCCCTGTCGGTGCCCATCCAATCCTACCGTTCTTCTACATCGGCTAGCACCGCCTGTCCAGAGTCGCCGCATTGTCCAACCAAGCCAGAGCCCATAATGACTTGTGGCTGTGCAGGTAAGCCTTGGGTCTTGAATATATCCGTCCGTCTCTTTGAGCCTGGGTGAAGCTTTCCGCAGGATGTCATGGCCTCTCCAGCATCCTGGGTCATCCACTGGGTTCTCCAGGGAGCCGATCAACCGTCCTTCACCCAGAGTTGCATTGCGTCCGAGGTCTTGAAAATCTTGTCTTAACCGGTATTGATTATTTAATCAACCACGCATCACTCGTGTTATGCACTCAATCGAAGTCCCGTCTACTCAAGCATAGCAATATAAAATTTGTCGTCCCGGGGCCAAGTATCGGGGTTGTTGTGTGCCTACCACATGATACTAAATCTATACTAAAATTTCCAAGTACCTACTCAGCATGCAATTGGGCATAGGATGGTAGAATTACGATGCATAAAACATAGGTGATAGTATGATCAAAGTGACTTGCCTGGTATTACTTGATGAAGATAGTCGCTCTCAAAATCCTGATAATTCTACTCGCCACACTCTGAGCAATCTATCGTAAACAAATAGCAGTCAATAAACATTCATGCCAAAAAGGAAGAACCAAGAGAACATAAGAACAAAGCATGTCTTGGTGCAAAATAACAACGTACTAAGGTTTAATAAAAAGGTCCTACGTGTGTTGTAAAGTGAAGGTGCATGAATGAGATCAAAAGAGTTAATGGACGAGGAACCATTGCTATATAAGCTCGACTTGCATACACTATGGGAGATGATCAAAAATATTGGGAGAACAACATGAATGTTGTTTGACAAATAGTATATGGTATAAGAATTTATTTGTAGAAAGAATTTCTTGAAATGGAGCACTACAACGCAAGTTATAGCGAATTGAAGTATGAACTGAATTTGCATTCAAAAGGTCAAGAGAAGTTGAACTGAAGTACGATGGCTACGTACAAAAATATATGACATGAGTGTTTATGGGTAAAAGGAATCAATTGAAAAGGTGGTACGATTTGCAAGATAAGATCAAAAGAATGTTCGAATACAAATTTGAATCTCTCAAATTTGTAAGGTTCAAAGGTCGAAACTAATGATGCTACTGGATATAGGAGATCAATATGAGCGTGTAGAAAAAAGAATTACTAGATTTGAACTAGCGGATCAAAAGATACAAATACGTCAATATAACAATGAATCGGCTTAAAACGATGTGAACACTTTTGGGCACTAATAGATAAATCTGATTTGATCAAAATTATAAGTTGAAAAGTTAAAACTAATGATACAAACGGAAAGATTACTTTGATACGAATCCGACGCAATTGAATTCATCTAAAACGGAGCTACGGATAAAAAGATATGATCAAAAGAAGTTTGAATATGAATATGAACAAATTTCGAAATTTGAAAATTTCTAAAAGTTGATATGAGAGGTTCACACGATAGGTGGGATCAAGACGAAACTCTAGGCGTTGGTTTCATCTAATTCGGATAAACGAGTAAAAAGTTATGGCTATTTGAAAAATCAGGGCCAAGCTGTTTTACGGAAGAAAAGTGCCATGTCTAAAAGAATTCTATTACTAATGTGTAAATACGAAGACTAATTAATATATCTAATTACTCTACCGTATACTAGTGTAGGAATACTAGTCTAGAAATAATAAACTACGGGAGTAAAAAAAAATTACGAAGAAAAATACCTTTAGAATGCAGAGTAAGAATTAATTCCAATGAGGAGACGACTTCGAGAAATCCCGTCGAAGAGAAGGAAAAAATATTTTTATTTAACAAATCTAGTTATACCAAAAGATTGATTAAACCCGAAATAGATGATTTTTGGATGCTCCTATGGGTCTATACTTATAGGTGGAAGGGAGGTCTAATGGTCCATAGATAGGCAATGTGGGACTAAACATATACATAACGTGGAGATAAAAGAAACAAAGCCTCTCATGGGCCAGGTAAAGGTTCGGCCGGCCGCAAGAGGCGATTCATGCGAGCCGTGCCTTTTTTTTTCTGAACAATGTTTTTTTTCTTTTTTTTCCTTTTTTTAAAAAAAAGCGAAGAAAACGTAAAAAATGAAAATAGAGAGAACATTTTATATAGGCATATTATATATCAAAATATTCAGAATAAAAATTTCTAAAACATGAACATATTTTCAAAACCAAAAAAAATACTTTTTAATTTATTTATTTTTTGCAATAACTTTAAAATGAAAAGGAATTTGAATTTCAAATAAATTGCAAATACTTCAAATTTGAATCAAGACATAGTCTCTGATTTTGGAGGGTCATTTTCCTCCTCTCGTTTGATTTATTTTTAATCAAAGGGTTTTGAAAATATTCAAACTCAAAATTGAAAAGGGATTCAAAATAGAAAATTTTGGGAAAGTCATTTTATTCCCTCTCATTTTTTTGAGAAGTTTCAAATTCCACTCAAGTTTCAATCACTCAAACAAACAAACAAACAATCAATCTAATAATTATATTAACATTCCAAAAATTATAATTTTGGGATGTTACACATCAAAGGTGGCTCCATCAACACGTTGGAGCAGCTGCTTGCTGAGGATGACAAGTACAAAGTATTCAGCTTCGACCTAGATATCACCGGCGGTCGTGCCGGTCATGATCAAATGGTTCTCATCACCGAATTTTGCATGCACGATGAGGTGCTCGCCTGGCACTTGTGCATGGCCACAAGGCCTTGCGAGCATTTTGCCAGGTTTGTCAACAACCCCGACTACATGTTTGCAAGTGTGGACACCACCAACGATCTCAAGGTGCTCAAGCCTTCGGGCTTGTCCTTTGAGAAGCTTGCCGACATCCAAGGTCAATACATGGTCTGGGGCAGTGAGAAGAAGAAGCAGAAGGACTCCCTGGTTGACCTCGCCGCAGGCATTATCAACCCCTACTACAGAGTGTAACTAGGACATGTCTGTCTAGCACAAGGCTGGGTGAATGTACTAAATGAAGAAAACATCAAGTACGCGGCAAAGGACGCATACACAAGCTATGAGATGTACACAAGGATCGTTGACATGATGAAGTGCCTCCTTCCTGTAGACGACAAGGGATAGCCATAACTAGAACAGTCGCGGCAACCGTCGTCAAAAGAACAATATGATTTGGTGATTGTGTACTTATTGTAAATTTATAATATGGAATGTACAAGTGTTGTGCAGTCACTGGTGTAATTGGATATTGTGGGGAGCCCGAGTTGTAAGTCATGATCACTGAATGCTTGTGTACAGTGATCCCAGAGATCAATACTCACTGAAAACACAAAAGATGAATAATAAGAGTCTTAAATCCATACATACCGTCTAAGAAAGTTAAGCACATTAAGGCCATGGCATTACATATATAGGGCCTCGAAGGCTGACTCACCAGACACAACTAACAGCGGATAACTTGGTTGAAAGCGTGAATCCATACCATCTGCCTTAACCTACATGCAATTTGATTGGGAAGCATCCTAGATCACATGTTCATGTCCGATGAATGCTTCTCTAAACTATGGTCCTTCCATGCCCATCCAATTAAATAACCAGTGGCAAGCCAATGAGTACTTTGAATGTACTTGCAAGTAAACCATGATGTCGAGCAAGGCAATAATGATACATTACATAACACTAGTATGCTATTTTGCGGCAAGCGGATTCTTCCCTATTGCAATAACGTGATCAAATTCTTGTGCGGAATGCATCATAAGGCATAGCGGTAACCCAGTGAACAAGTTACATATATAAATATCAACTGAGGGTTTAACGACCCTGATTCACCCATCATGCCAAGTCACCTGACTTAGCCCACGCACCAAATTACCCACATAACACCCTTTTACACTCACGCACACTGTTTGGTAAACTTGGACAATACCCAGATGCTAGTGGACACGACTATTCGAATAGCTTTACACTCTGCAGATGCTCCACACTTTACCCACAAGATTCTGGAAACTCCTATGCCAGAACACAACTCGCGACATTTATCATACCCGAGGTAAGTACCGAACATCACCTTTCCCATGACGATACTAGCAAAGAGTACACTCATTGGCACACGGTCCAGATGAAGTACATCACAAATACCATCCATGAAGGGACCAGCAGTGTTCCCGGAGTCTGTAAAAACAGCCCATGGTCGCACTTTCTTCCTGGCACGGCCTTTTCTCAAGAGTGACCACAACACTCCCACCACTAGTAATGCGGGCTCTCTATTAGCACCGAACATAGTAATCAGCAAAGCCCCGTCCTATAAGGGGTATTATGGTTATACATGTAAGGTTAGAGTAATGGTCGCAACTTAAACCAATCTTTTTTCAAAAACCACAAACTCATTAACCTCGGTATGCCACTCCTTTCTCAAGTGGCTACATAGCTCACACCATCTCCCTCGGGAATTAGTGGCACCCGACGGGTTTCGTAAGAACCTTTGAAATCACTTCCTCTTTACCATCACCATGCATGTGCTCACTCCCATGCGTAGCCCTACTAGCAACCTAACTACACCCACCCGCACAACCGTAATAGTTGGTAGGGGTATTCCCAAGTGCAAGTGTCAAAAGGAACTATTGGAAACACCCCACCTAGGTAGTTGCCGATTCAACAAGGTATTATGCATCGGAATGAAATGCTTGATATGACATGCATAAAAGTATTTGCTCAGACATGGTCAAGGGTTCTTGCATTGCTCAAATAGGTCTCCAGGGTCTTTGAGGTCTTCTGGTCCAAATCCTTCATCAGCAACGCAATCTATCGCTCCAATATAAACGAGAAAAACTAAACATCGACCAAAAACAGACACAAAAATGTCACATCATTTCCGTAAAATACTAGGTTTGGTATAGGTTTAGGAAAACTTATTTGGTTGAATTCTTAGACTGTATAAATTGCAGAAACTATTTTAGGAGAGTGCTAAAATACCCTAAACATGGTTTTAAAATAAATCAGTGCATTTAACCAACTTCAAAATTTACACATGAGGCACTCTAAAATACTGCACAATAAAACACGATTTTACGTGGTAAAATATTTGCATTTGGACAAGTATTTTATTCTGTGGGATTTTTGCAAAAACATAGTTTAAATAAAAAGAAAAGGAGTAGCGGCTCCAAGGCCAGCGGTAGCTAGCAATTGGGCCGGCTAGAGGCCAACCAGCCCAGGCGTGCCACGCAGGCGAGCCGCACCAGGTTCAAACATGACCAGCGGGGCCCAGGGGATAAAGAGAGACGGGCGGGGATTTGCACGGGGGGCTGATGTGTGGGCCCCACCTATCGGGTCCGTTATGAACCTCTCGCCAAAGAGGGGGCAAGGCTCATCAGCGGCGCTAGGGTCCGCTGCGAGGCTAGATGAAGATGGAAATGGATCCACTATCGACCGATCATGCGATGGGTGGTGAAGGGCGGAGGTTGGAGGCAGCAAATCGCCGACGGCGAGATCCCGAGGCGACGACGCTTCGGGAGGGTGATCGGTGGAGCTCAAACCTACAAGTGAAATGATCGGGAAGAAGGGGGAAAGCATTAGGAGACTGCTGTAGACACAATGGATGGGAAAAGAGGGTCGGAGCGGCACCGTACTCGAGGTTCACCGGAATCCCAATGCTGTGGATCCGGAGTTCAATCTCGGGCTTGGGGGCTTCTGGGGAGAGGGGAGTGAGCTATGGACTTTATTGGGGGTAGTAGGAGGTCGAAGAGGGAAATTAAGAGGCCGCGGGGTGGCCTTTTATAGGAGGTACATGGTCCAACAAATGATGGTGCGCCCACGAGTCCGTGGCAACGACCAGGGTAGGAGAGAGGGCTCGGGGATGTCTCTACGGTCTTCGGGGACACAGTTTGGGAATGTAAAAGGAATGAGGGAGGGGGGAGGGGGCTGGCTCGTGGTGTGCCGCGGTGGTGAGCTCCACCTAACAGCTTCGGGTGGGCGAGCGCACTCGTCGCCACAGGGAGTAGAAGGGGAGAAAGGAGGGGCCCGACACGGCGTACACACCGGTCGTCGAGGGAGTCAAAGTTGAATAGCACGGGGAGGCAAGGATTGTTGGGTTTGGCCTCCCATAGTGTGGGCGTGCACTATGGCGGGTCCAGAGCGCAATTTTGGCAAGGAAAGGCATGCTAGCATGCTCTAGCTTGCCCCATACTGTCCACTAGCGTCTGGGGGCTTTGGGGACGATCCTTGGATGCTTTTGAGCTGAGAAGAGAGGTGGTGGTCAAAGGGAGAGGGAGAGAAAGTCTATGCTAGGGGTGAACTAGAAAAGAGATTGGAGTTTTTGTCCACCACACTGTTGAACCACAGCTGGATATCTCGAGTGCAAATGAGGGCTATCCAGTAGACTTGTGATAAAATTTTGGAGTGAAGGGAGAGGGTGGAAGGGGTGAAAGTGGTTGTTTTACCAAATCACCACAAGGTATTGGATGCTGGTTTGACCAAGATAAACCTTACCAATCGTAGTGAGATTTATCTAGATTAAATGATGTGCAAAATCACTAGGATTCACCATGTTTTAGATCATTTGAGCAAGGTTGACAATGTAAACATGGAAAATCCTGGAAATGGGCAGAATCAGATTTCTGTGGACCAATGTGATCAAATCAACTCCCACAAATGCACAACTTGGTGTGGCATACATATTAGGGTGCTTGATCACTCCCGTAAAGCTTAAGAGTAATTGGGTAAACTTGACAATATAGAGTTGCTCAAATTTAGTTCTGTACATGAAGGGTTTTGGGGTTAGTAGGTAGATTACGCCAACTTGGATTGAGATGAAATTTTGTAGGATCAACACACTTATCATGTGTGATTTGCTAGAATTTTCGTCGGATTTATTGAGAATATTACCCTCAGAAATATTTCAAAAGCTTGAAATAGGCAGGAAGTGTTTTAAGGTGTTTTGTCCAATATTTGAACTTGACCATATGTTTAAACTCGTATGTATGGAAAATATATGTCCATGGAGTTTCCCTAATTTTTCTCAAATATTTATGAAGAAGGAAAATATTTTGTCCCTAAGAAATACCATTTCCGTCCTGAGAAAAAGGTATTTAAATAAAATAGGAAAATAACTTAAAAATAATTATTTTGTGGTTTTGGGAAGTCTTTTGATTAATAGAATCCAAATAAAATAATTGGGGCAAAACATCCCTCCTATGTTAGGGACTTGTATTACAAATCAAAACTTATCGGTTTTTGAAACCATAAAATAAATAAGTGCCTTTTTGTTGAAAAAATATTTTGTAAAAATAGTTCCTAGTCCTATACACATGGCATGATCATTGAGCAAGGGTTTGGCGTCAAGAAAAGCAGTTTTAGAGAGAATAGTAAGTTTGGGGATTAAAAACACAACCAATCACATAAGTAAGAAGCAACCAAATCAATCATCACGCGTACACAAACAGTTTTAATTGGTTCCAAATTTTCATAAAGCAATATCTGGTAAAACAGGTACAAACACACGGTGTGACAAACCTATCCCCTTTAAAAGAATCTCGTCCTCGATATTCCTAGAGTAGGTGCTAAAAATAGAAGGAAACTCGGATCTGAGGTAGTCTTCGCGCTCTCATGTTGCTTCTACTTTAGTGTGGTTGCTCCACTGGACCTTGAAGTACTTGATGGTACGGCTTCTAGTACAACGCTCGGCTTCATCCAAGATGCGGATTGGCCCCTCACGATAAGAGAGGTGTGGCTAAAGATCGATGGCTTGATGATAGATGTCCTTGTAGAGCTCATGGCGGTTGGGAACTTGGAGGCACTTTCGGAGTTGTGATATGTGGAAAACATTGTGCACACCCGAAAGCTCGGTTCGTAGCTCCAGCTGGTAGGAAACTTCACCACGCCTATCGCTGATCTTGAAGGGGCCAATGTACTTTGGTGCGAGCTTTCCTTTGACGTGGAGGCGCTTGGTCCCCTTCAGAGGCGTGACTCAAAGATATACATATGCAGCAACACGAAGTCTCATGTCTCGATGATGGGAGTCGGTGTACATCTTATGCCTTGATTTGGAAGCCTCTAGATGTTCCTTGGCGAGTTCAACCTGCTCTTCTGCTTGGCGGAGGAGATCTGGTCCAACTACCTAGCCCTTCTCCAGTTTCTGACCAGTTGAGAGGAGTACGTCACTCGCGACCATCCAACATCTCAAATGGTGCCATCTGGAGGCTGCTGTGATAGTTGTTGTTGTAGGAGAACTCGACAAAAGGAAAACAATCTTCCCACGTGGCTTCACATGCCAAGAAACACGCACGAAGCATATCCTCGAGTATTTGGTTTACTCGCTCCGTCTACCCGCCGGTGTGACAGTGAAAAGTAGTGCTGAAGCATACCTTGGTTCCCAAGGCCTCTTGGAATCTGTTCCAGAATCTCGAGGTGAATTGGGTGCCATGATCTCACACGATCTCCTTAGGATCCCATGAAGGATCACGATGCGATTGATGTAGACTCTTGGCAACCAGTCGCTAGGGTCGGTCGTCTTGATGGGAATGAAATGGTCCACCTTAGTGAGGTGATCGACAATGACCCAAATGGAATCATGTCCCATTCTTGATATGGGCAGACCGGTGATGAAATCCAACCCTACTTTGTCCCACTTCCATTCACGCACTTAGAGATTTTGTAAAAGTCCAGCGGGTCGCTGATGCTTAGCCTTCACCCTCCGACATATGCCACATTTAGCGACATAAGAGGCTATCTTTCTCTTCATGTCATGCCACCAGAACCTTGCCTTGAGGTATTGGTACATCTTGGTTCCTCCAGGGTGAATTGAATATGGAGTGTCGTGTGCTTCTTACAAGATCAGGTTCTTGAGCTCAGCTTTGTTGCGTACGCAAATGCGGTCCCCGAACCATACGACTCCTTGCTCATCCATGGAGAATCTTGGGGCCTTTCCATCCTTGATATTCTTCTAGATACCTTCAATACTCTCATGTCCCTTCTGAGCTTCCTTGACAATGGTCATCGATGTAGGCTTCGCTTTGAGGTTGGCCAGGAATCCCGGTGGGACTTGTTCCAAGCCGAAGCTCTCAAGTTCCTCATATAGGGCGGGTAGCCTTTCCTTGATCATAACATTCGAGGAACAAGCCTTTGTCCTCAAGGCATGTGTTACCACATTGGCCTTTCCGGGGTGGTATTGAATATTGATGTCATAATCTTTAATCAACTCCAACCATCTCCTTTTCCTCATGTTCAATTCATTGTGAGTGAAAGTATACTTCAAACCCTTGTGGTTTGCGTATATCTCACATTTCCTTCTCGAGAAGGTAATGTAGCCATGTCCTGAAAGCATGAACCACTGCCGCAAAATCAAGATCGTGAGTGGCGTAGTTCTCTTCGTGAGGACGCAGCTATCAGGACACATATGCCACGACTCTGCGTTCTTGCATCAGGACACCAGCAAGCCAGATCCTTGATGCATTGCAATGTATCACAAACTCCTTGTGAATATCGGGGGTGGCCAGAATTGGGGTTCTCGTCAACCTCTTCTTGAGCTCATGGAAACTTTACTCCCACTTTGGTGTCCATTCGAACTTCTTGTCCTTCTTCAAGAGGTGAGTCATAGGTCGGACGATGCTTGAGAATCCTTCGACAAACTTGTGGTAGTATCCCGCGTGTCTGAGGAATCTTCTAACTTCCTTCACATTGATCAGCGATTTCCACTTCGTCCCCGATTCAGTCTTTGCAGGGTCAACTTACAATCCATCCACCGTCATCACATGACCCAAAACCCCAACTTCATGCAGCCAAAATTCACATTTGCTTAACTTGGCATAAAGTTGATGCTCTCAAATCTTTTCTGGCACCATCCTCAAGTGTCACTCATGCTGTTCTTCAGACTTGGAGAAGACGACTCTGTCGTTGATGAAGACAAAAAAATACTTGTCTAGAAAATCCAAGGAGACTTTGTTCATGACGTACATGAAGTAGGATGGGGCATTGGTTAACCCAAATGACATGAACGTTTACTCATACATGCCATATCTAGTCATGAACATCGTCTCGGGACATCCTCGGGTTTGATCCTCAACTGGTAATATCCAGACCTGAGATCGATCTTGGAGACCACCTTCGCACCATTCAGTTGATCGAACACATCTTGAATCATGAGGAGAGGATACTTGTTCGTTATTGTGACTAGATTGAGATAACGACAATCAACACAGAGTCGTATGGTCCCGTCCTTCTTCGTCACAAATATAACACATGATCCCCAAGGTGAGGAGCTAGGAAGTATGAATATTTTTCTGAGCTGCTCAGCCAGTTGTTACTTCAGCTCAACCAATTCTTCGGATCCCATTCTATAGGGCTTCTTACAAATGGGTCCGGCTCCAGGCATTAGCTCAATAATGAACTCAATGTCACGATCAGGTGGCATTTTGGGCAGTTCGTGAGGAAAGACATATGGGTAATCACATACCACTTGTACTTGATCTATCTTGTCGGGGAGACCGACACCTATGGGAAACTCGAGGAGTCCCTTGATTGTTTGGCAGGGGGAGAGAGATGGCGTTGAGAGCGGAGCCAGCAATCAACACCGGCAAGGTCCTTTAGTCAGGATCGAGACGCTTGGTGCGTAAAACCCTACTCCTACTTAGTTTGTACTGTGTGCTTACTACAGGGAAATTTTCTAGAGTAACTACAGGAAGTCTCCAATACCAAAAAGTCGAACCCCTTGAGAATAATCCTTGGGCTCCTTTTATAGGCAAACGAGTCACCAACAGTGTGGCCACGGGTTGCATAGTGAATAATTTTCAACGCTCTTCTTCTAAGGTGGTGTCAGGGGAAGTAAATACCTTGTCTGACCCCTGACCTATAAAAAGGTGGTCGCGACACATACACATGTGAATCGACAGCTGGAGCTTGCACTGGTGCATGAAGGGTGTGCTAGAGCGGTCGGATTGTGGTAGAAAATGGGGGAGGACACCTGGCGAGCGGAAGGAGCTTGCTGGCCCGGCGTCCCTGTCGGACGACTTGGTTATCTTCCCAGCAAGGAGAAATTGTCTGGGGCTTGAACACTTTGCCGGCAAGGAGGGCTTGCCGGGTGCCTCGCCTGTCTTAGCGAGCCTTCCCGGCAAGGGAGGGTTGCACGGGTGTTGCTAGTCTTCGGTAGTCTTCCCGGCAAAGAGGGCTTGCCGGGGCTTTGCGAATCTTCCTGGCAATGAGGGCTTGCCAGGGCCTTGCATTTGGAGCCTTCATACTCCATGCCCTCGGAGAGGGGAAGGCGTGGCCTCGGTTGGTCTTGGTTTTCCTTCCTGTTGTTCTTCCCTGTGCACAGCTTTCAGGGGCGTCGCCGATGCCCGTGCACAAGTCTAGGGCACAAGGGACCCCAGTCTCTAGTGCACCGACAGGAGCCCCCGAGCCTAGGCCAGGCGCGCTGGGCCAAGCCCGAAGTAGTGCACGTGCTTCCATGGCATGGTATTCTATAGCTTTGGTGTTGTTGCGTGTGACACTTTCCCACGTTGCGCATCGAGCGCGCGAGGTGGAGAAGTGTGCGCACACTGGCCTCCCAACCTCCCGACACATTACTTCCACGCGTGAGACATGCATAGTAATGGTCACGCAAGTGACATTCGTGGCCTGAAAGGCCGCAGTCATGGCAGGGCCCGCCCCCGCATGCATTGGTGCAGCAGGGCAGTTCCCTGTTCGCCCGCGATCATGGGTGATTGGGCGAGAGGGGCGGCGGTTTCTAGAGTGAGGAGAGCTATCACCCGCTCTTCGCCCTATAAATTAGGAAGTTTGCGAGGGGTTTTACTCATCCATCATGTGCTGAAACATTCAGAACCCCCGGATTGCATCTGCAGAGTCTTCTCTAGTTCCTGGTGGCACTCACCCCTAACCATGGCTAGGGAACAAGGGACGCCACCATCGGCTGCCAGGGCAGCAAGGGGATCCCATTCGGATCAGGCCACAGCTTTAGGGGCCGCAGCTGCGGAGGGCGGCACGACCGCCCGTGGTGGCCGTGGAAGGCAGAGTGCTACTCCAGCACCTCCGTCTTCTCCCCCAGCAACGGCTTCTCCTCCATGGGGCGGGCACTCGAACGGGACGGTGCTGGAGTTCGTCGTGGAACTACACGACATCCCTCGGGGCCATCTGCACCTCCCTCGCCCTTTTGCTAGGGCGATGGAGGCCGCCAAGCCTCCTGTCTTGTGGTTGTGGGCATACGGTTGCTCCCACGGTGCTATGCAGGTGCACGTGGAGTACCCGAAATGCCGCTCCATGTTGCTCAGGCGGGGCTGGAAAGCCTTCGCCGGCGCCCACACCCTCGAGGACGGGAACCTCCTCCACTTTAAGCTAGAGGAGGATAATATGCTATCCATCAAGTTTTATGGCCGCTCAGGTGTGCTTGTCGCCTACTACGAAGAGAGCTCGAGCGGCGCCGAATGTCCCTCCTCGAGCGTTAGCGACGAGGAGTACATCGGCAGTAGTGGCGCTATTGGCAGGGCAGGATCTTGGGGGGTCAGGACGGAGTACGACTCCCTGAGCTGACGCCTCTCCCCCTCCTAGCGGGGTTATTTTGCCGGAGCTGGCGTCGGTGCCTCGTGTTCGAGGAGGAGGCACCTCCGCCAGCTCTGACTTCTCCATCCCCCTGCTTAGGCCATCTCACCGGAGCAGGTGCCGGTGCCCCGGCTCCAGAAGGAGGCGCGCTTGCGGGCTGTGGATCCTTCGCCCCTTACTGTGCCCTACCCTCTGGTATAAAGCTAGAGGGGCTAGGTGGTGCTTGTCTGGGTTGGTCCCATTCTCGTAGGCATAGTGTTGGTCTTGGAGGAGCTAGAGTTGACCGTTCCACGAGCTCTGCCTTTTTGTATTGTTGAACTTCTGCCCGGCGAGCATATCCCTCGCCAAAAGACAGTATCATGGGTTAGAGTAGTACAAATCATTCATGTAATATGTTTGAGTTTGTTTCAAACAAATGAATGAAATGAGGTTTCCTTTGCGTTTGATCCTTCCACTTGTATTATACACCCTTTGCATTTTCCGGAAGCTTGCTGGCGTGACTGGTCATGCCGCTTGTGCTTTGAGGAACGAATCCTTAGCAGTTCGCTTGAGGGGTTGTTACTGGCAAGGCTACTTGCCGCACGCAGCGCAACCGTTAGATCATCGAGCATGGCTCGATGTGAAATAAGGTGTTGCATAGCCGCTTAGTCCGTTGAACAGGTTCAAAAGAGTGTGAAGGAGCTCTGTGGCCGTTCAGGTCGTTGAACTAGTTAGAAACAGAGCCAAGGTGCACTGAACCTGACAAGGTTCCATCTACGTGCAAGTTTCTCAAACAAGGTATGTGATCTCTAGAAAGGAAACAACCTATCTATTTTGAAATTTCATCTGGAATATTTATCACTTATCTGTCGTGCTGCGACACTTCTCCCCATGGTGCTTGGGCCTCAGATCCCCGACAAGCAGGAGGCTACACATTTCTGTCAACTTCCCCTCCGACAAGGTCCTTGCCGATAGTCCTTGACTATCGTATAGAAGGGGGCTGCTGGAGCATAACTCCTTTTCCTGTTTTGCCAAGCCGTGCTGACAAAGCCCCCGAGCGCTTCCTCGGTGGCGACGCGACGCTTCCGGGGGGGAAAGTGTTTCAGCTCGATTGCGTGCCTGCGTTTCGGGGCCTGTTGGCGCATCCTCAACGTCTATGCATCAGTTAGTGGAGGTGCGTCGGCCGGAGTATGCGCCTAAGGTCTCGCCGAAGCCCACAAGCTCACCGTCGAAAGCAGCGCACTATCCCAGAGCGGCGCGTCTGCCCGATGCCTTCAAGCTGGAGGTCTCCGTCTCCCTATCTTGCGTTCGTGTAGCGGTGCGCTCGCGCATGCGTTGGGAAGCCATGGCGAAGTAGAGCGCCACCGCTGCGCCCTGCTTCGAGGGACTGTACTCGTGTGTTCGACTTCCCAAGATCTGGTGCGGAACTTCTTTGAATCCGCGAAAAAGCTCTCAATCATCGCCCCCTACCTGGCACGCCAAATATGTCGGGGAGACCAACACCTATGGGAAAGTCGAGGAGTCCCTTGATCATTCGGCGGGGGGAGAGAGAGATGGCGTCGAGAGCGGAGCCAGCGATCAGCACCGACATGGTCCTTTACACAGGTTTGGGCCGCTTGGCGCATAAAACCCTACTCATGCTTAGTTTGTATTGTGTGCTTACTGCAGGAGGATTTGCTACAGTTACTTAGTGGGTGATTAGGAAGTCTCCAATCCCAAAAAGTCCAACCCCTTGAGAATGAGCCTTGGGCCTCCTTTTATAAGCAAAGGGGTCTCCAACAGTGTGCTCACGGGTTGCATAGTGAACAGTGTTCACCGCTCTTCTTCTATGGTGGTGTCAGGGGTTGTAAATGCCTTGTCTGACCCCTGACCTGCAGCGAGGTGGTCGCAACACATACCCAGGTGAATCGACAACTGGGGCTTGCGCTGGCGCATGAAGGGTGCGCTGGAGCAGTCGGATTGTGGTAGAAAATTAGGGAGGAAACCTGGCGAGCGGAAGGAGCTTGCTAGCCTGGCGTCCCTGTCGGATTACTTGGTTATGTTCCTGACAAGGAGAGCTTGCCGGGGGCTTGAACACTTTCCTGGCAAGAAGGGCTTGCTGGGGGCCTCGCCAATCTTAGCGAGCCTTCCCGGCAAGGGAGACTTGCCGGGGTCTTGCTAGTCTTCGGGAGTCTTCCGGACAAAGAGGGCTTGCCGAGGCTTTGCGAATCTTCCCGGCAAAGAGGGCTTGCCGGGGCCTTCCATCTGGAGCCTTTGTACTCCACGCCCTTGGAGAGGGGAAGGCGTGGCCTCGGTGGGTCTTGGTTTGCCTTCCTGCTATTCTTCCCTGTGCACTATTGTCAGGGGCGTCGCCGATGCCCGTGCACAAGTCTGGGGCACAAGGGACCCAAGTCTGTAGTGCACCGACACATCTCAACTCCCGGAAGGAAATTAACCTAAGGGGCTTGGTTTGAGGTAGGGTTAGGTACCTACTTGACCTCGACTCCTTGTCTACTTGTTATCATAAGAGACCTCTTGGTGAAGTGCAACAAGCCTTGGTGCTTGGCTAACCAATCTATGCCAAGGATCTCGTCCAAGCATTGCGACTTAAGGAAGATGAGATCTGCTAAGAAGTTTACCCCGTCATGTGACCACTCAAGATTGTAGGCTTGAAGGCACTCTCCATCGCACACTTTTGGGTTACAAAAGAATGCGAAGCACCATAATCAAACAGAACTGTTGCTGAAGTTGAGTTGACAAGGAACGCACCCAGTTTGACATCCCGGTCCTCCTCGGCTTCCTCTACGGAGACGTGATTCACATGACCCTTGCTATTGTTGGGTAGGTTGCCACGAGCTTGATTCCTGGGCGGCTCTCCACGGCCTTGTCCCTAATTTGGCGCATTGGGGCGCGACTCATCTGGCTTCTTGTTGTGGCACTGCCTCGAGATGTGTCCAGGTTGTCCACACCCAAAGGAAGTGACTTGCTCGAAGTTTTTGGTCTTGGAGGCATTGTTGTTGTTGGGAGGGTTGTATGCCGGCTTGGAGTATGCATAGAGCCGAGGCTGGTAGATCAAACGAGGTGCTGGAGTCTAGGGGTGCTGAGGTTGATAGTTTGGCTTCGCCGGGGTTGATTGCCACGGGCTAGTCATCTGGCTGCTGGAACAATCGATGTTGATCAGCTTGCACTTGCGTGTGTCTTCCATAGAACAATGCTTATCTTCAAGCATGAGGGCCTTGTTCACAAACCCAAAGAAGGTTCGGCAGTCACAAAGAATAATTTGATATTTCAAAGATTGCTGCAGCCCTTCCATGAAGCATTCTATCATGTTTGCCTTAGTGCTAACATCATATGGTGCGTACCTCAAAAAGAGGTTGAACTTCTGTAGGTACTCCTTGACTGCGCCACTTCCTTGGTTTAGCGCTCGAATTTCCGATTCTTGATGGCCATAATCCCAGAGGGGCTATGGGCAGTACGAAATCCTTGCTTAAAATCGTCCCAGGTGATAACACGCTCGCCTTGCATAATCGTGAATCCGTCCCACCAAGTTCTGGTGGTACTTCCGAGGCAGTGAGAGAAATAAAGAACTTTCTCACGCTCCTCATTGCAATTGACAAATGCAAGGAGGTCCTCGATGGTGTGGATCTAGTCATCAGCATCAAAAGGTTCAGCTGTCTCGGTGAAGGTTAGTGGCGAAGACATCATGAATTCTGAATTTTTGGAGCGACCATTGCCGTTCCAGCCCTGCTGCGGGTTGTTCATGAGAACCTGAGCCATCTACTATATAGAGGAAGTGTTGGCTTGGTGTTCCTCCCGAAGAGGTTGGAAAAACCGAGCCATAGTCACGTTCTCCGGACGACCGGCGCTTGGGTACTGCCCTTACTTGGACAAGCATCCCACTTATGATTAACCCCTCTTGCAAGCATCCACAACTACGAAAGAAGAATTAAGACAAAGTCTAACCATAGCATTAAACTAGTGGATCCAAATCAGCCCCGTACGAAGCGACACAGAAACTAGGGTTTAAGCTTCTTTCACTCTAGCAACCCATCATCTACTTACTACTTCCCAATGCCTTCACATAACACTACTAGAGGATAGACAACATACGACACATCAAAATATCGAACGAATACCAAATTCACATGACTACTTATAGCATGACTTATATTCATGACCACAGAGTTAATGAGTAGCATCAAAGATCTGAACATATAATCTTCCACCAAGTAATCCAAATATCATCAACTACAAAGAGTAATTAACACTACTAGCAACCTTACAAGTACCAATCACAGTCGTGAGACCGAGATTGGTTACAAGAGATGAACTAGGGTTTGGCGATGAGATGGTGCTGATGAAGATGTTGATGGTGACGAGTCCCCTCCGATGAGAGGAGTGTTGGTGATGACGATGGCGACGATTTCCCCCTCCGGCAGGGAAGTTTTCCCGGCAGGACGACCCTGCAGGAGCTCTAGGTTGGTTCTTCTCAAGTTCCACTTCGTGGCGATTGCGATTCCTCCCGAAGGCCTCCTCTTGATTTTTTCTAGAACGAAACCCTTCTTGTAGAAAAAGAGGGTAGCGGGAGGGCCACCTGGGAGCCCACAAGCCCCCTAGGCACGGCCAGGGGGGAGGCCGCGCCTAGCAGGCTTGTGGCCTCCTGCTGGCTCCCCTTTGGTACTTCTTCGGCCTAATATTTTTTATAAATTCCAATGTAAATCCTCGTTGTTTTTCACAGCTTTTGGAGTTGCGCAGAATAGGTATCTCAAACTTGCTCCTTTTTCAGGCCAGAATTCCAACTGCCGGCATTCTCCCTCTTCATGTAAACCTTGCAAAATAAGAGAGAAAAGGCATAAGTATTGTACCGTGAAGTGTAATAACAGCCCATATAGCGATAAATATCAACATGAAAGCATGATGCAAAATGGACGTATCAACTACCCCAAGCTTACACCTCGCTTGTCCTCAAGCGAAAGCCGAGATCAATAAATATGCCCACATGTTTAGAGAGAGAGGTGTCGGCAAAACAAGATATGGACATGCATGCACCATGATCATGATTAGAACAACAATACCATCATATGAACTCTTATGCTAAAGTGACAATTCCTTCACAAGGTAAAGTATGGATCAAGAGCCTTACCGAGAATTAACAACCAATAGCCTTTAGTCATTGAAGAAATTGCAATTTATCACAACATTGGAAAGAGTCAAATAAGAGCTTGTAAAGCAAATCCACATACTCAATCATCCTTTTGTCTTCTACAATTGCTACAACTCACGTGGTACTCAAGAGATCAAAGTTTCAGTCGGACACAGAGAAAGATAGGGGCTTATAGTTTCGCCTCCCAACCATTTACCTCAAGGGTAATGTCAACAACAATAATTCACGAATACTTACTTCCAAGTTGACATATGAATATAGATCTTTCCCTAGAATATGACGTTAGCCAAAATAAAGGCTAAATAAGGAAGTGGTGTAGATCACCATGACTCTTTCAAGGGCAAAAAGTAAAGGTACAAGATAGGCCCTTCGCAGACGGAAGCAGAGGTTGTCATGCGCTTTTGAGGTTTGGATGTGCGACCTCTTAGTGTGGAGGAACGTCACTTTATATTGCCTCCTGTGATAAAGAACTTTATTATGCAGTCTGTCGCTTTTATATCTTCCTCAAACCAGGTTCGTACAAAGCTTATTTTCCACACACTAATAGACCATACATATTTAGGGAGCAATTTTTATAGCTTGCACCGATGACAACTTACTTGAGGGATCTTATTCAATCCATAGGTAGGTATGGTGGACTCTCATGGCAAAACTAGGTTGAAGGTTGATGGATGCACAAGTAGTACCTCTACTTAGTGTTGAGGTTTTGGCTAATAAGAGGTGGAAGCAATCATCACATGCTAAGGGATCTCTAGTCACATAACATTGTTCGGAACCAAGGAAACACAATTCATTATGCTGTCTTCCTTGTCCAACATCTACTTCTAAGCATGTAATAGTTTAGTGAGTGTTCACAATCATAGATGGTGTTAACGATGATATATTTATATGTGAACCTCTCCTTCTTTATCACTTCCTATTAATTTCAACAATGACCAAGGTCTACGTTTGTCTACCCTCAACAAGTTTCAATCAACATTCTTTTTATATGTGAAGCCATCACTCCCCATAAGATCATAACATGATCTTTCATGCTTTTGTTCTTTTCTCATTCTCTTGATCATGGCATGAGGCAAGGTCCTTTAACTAAGACACTCTTTATTATATGGCTCACGAGCTCGAATACGTCGGAGGTGACACAAAGAAAAACTCAAGCCTAAAACACTAAGAACTTCATTCCAGTAGAGAAAGAGAAAACTAAAAAGGAACAAACTAAAACAAAGGTAAAGGCAAAAGATGTGTTAGTGATACGATACCGGGGAAACTCTCCCAAGCTTGGCACAAGCCAAGGGGATTGCCCACACCCATGCTTAGTTGTCTTCCTTTGGAGGTGATGGTGGTGGAGGTGATGCAACTTGGGTTTGATCCTCCGTCTTCCAAGGCATAGGTGCTCCATCATGGAAAGATGACCGAGTCTCCGGAATCCTCAAATCTGCAGCCAACCATATTGATTTCAATCTATACTCATACTCACAGTTTTGGTTCTGTAGGTCATAGATCTGGGCTTGGAGGTGATCAATTCTGTTATAGAGCCTGGAGAGGTGCTTCCCGATGTCATTGGCATCGATCTTGTGCTTGTTGGTGAACTCCGTGATTATCATGTGGTTGGCGTTGAGTCCACGCTCCACCATCCCTTGGCACTTGAAGACTTGTTGCTCCATTGCTTCGAGCCTCGCCTCCATGCTTCCGGTCTTCTTGGGCCCATCAACATCACGGATGTGCAGCATCCCCTCACGCATCTCGATAGATTGAGGGTGTTGTAGCACTCCCGCGAGGTAGGGATTGATGACCTTCTCGAAGATTTTGTCTTTCGGAGCTTTTGGGGACGTCATAGCGATCTACATCTGCAGCAGAAAGAGGCTCGAAACGAAAACAGAGGATATATAATGATTTTTTCCCGACAAGAAGGAGTACTCTCCAAGAAAACGGAGTCCGGGAGGCACACGAGGTGGTCACAAGCCCCCCAGGCGTGGCCAGGGTGTGGCCCGCGCCTGGCAAGCTTGTCGCCTCGCCGTGCGCTTTCCGGACTACTTTAAATTTTTCTATTTTTCTAAAAATTCCAAAACGGAGGAAAAATCCTACTTGAAATGTTTTGGAGTCGGTTTTCTTACCGAATCACATACCTCTTCGTTTTCGGAGTCTGAAACAGGCTCACAAATATCCCTTATATACTCCTCCGCAGTTATGGTATTGATAATATTGCTTTCAACATTTATGGGAGTACCTGAGATATAATGCTTAATTCTTTGCCCATTTACCACTCTCGGAAAATTACCTTCCATGTTGTTGATCTTGATGGCACCGGAACGATATACTTCCTCAAAAATGTAAGGACCTTTCCATTTAGAGAGAAGCTTGCCTGCAAAAAATCTTAAACGAGAATTATATAGCAAGACATAATCACCTACATTGAACTCACGCTTTTGAATCCTTTTATCATGACACCTCTTAATCTTTTCTTTGAACAACTTGGCATTTTCATATGCCTGAGTTCTCCATACATCAAGCGAGCTAATGTGAAATAACCTCTTCTCACCAGCAAGTTTGAAATCAAAGTCTAGCTCAAGAGGTAAATGACATGCTTTACCGTATACCATTTTGTACGGAGACATGCCTATGGGATTCTTATAGGCAGTTCTATAAGCCCACAGTGCATCATCGAGCTTCTTAGACCAATTGTTTATAGACCTATTGACAGTCTTTTGCAGAATTAGTTTAATCTCTCTATTGGTTAGCTCTACTTGACCACTGGACTGAGGGTGATAGGGATAAGAAATTCCATGATTGACATCGTACTTAGCAAGCGTTTTACGGAAAACACCATGAATGAAATGTGAACTACCTTCGGTCATTAGATATCTAGGGACTCCAAATCTAGGGAAAATAACTTCTTTAAGCATCCTGATGGAAGTGTCATGACCAACACTACTAGTTGGGATAGCTTCTACCCACTTAGTAACGTAATCAACAACAACTAGGATGTCAGTATACCCGTTGGATTTTGGAAAAGGTCCCATATAATCAAAGCCCCAAACATCAAATGGTTCAATGACAAGTGAATAATTCATAGGCATTTCGTGACGTTTATCGATATTACCTATTCTTTGGCATTCGTCACAAGACAAGACAAACTTACGGGCATCCTTCAAGAGAGTGGGCCAATAGAAACATGATTGCAATACCTTGTGTGCAGTTCTATCTCCCGCATGGTGTCCTCCGTAAGCCTCCGAGTGACACTTCTGTAGGATCTGTCCCTGTTCATGTTCAGGTACACAACGTCTAATAACACCATTTACTCCTTCCTTATAAAGGTGAGGATCATCCCAGAAGTAATGTCTCAAATCAAAGAAGAATTTCTTCTTTTGCTGGTATGTGAAACTAGGTGGTATATATTTGGCAAAGATATAGTTTGCATAATCAGCATACCACAGTGTACTACATGAAGCATTGATGACATTCAATTGCTCATCAGGAAAGCTATCATCAATAGGTTGTCGGTCATCAAGAACATTCTCCAACCTAGACAAGTTATCTGCTACTGGGTTATCAGCACCCTTCCTGTCGACACCATGCAAATCAAATTCTTGTAGCAAGAGAACCCATCGCATAAGTCTAGGTTTAGTGTCTTCCTTTTCCATGAGGTACTTAATAGCAGTGTGATCAGTGTGAATAGTGACTTCGGAATCAACTATGTAAGATCTGAACTTTTCACATGCAAACACGACTGCTAAAAATTCCTTTTGAGTAGTAGCATAGTTTCTTTGGGCACTGTCTAGAGTTTTACTAGCATAGTGAATAACATTCAACTTCTTATCAACTCTTTGTCCTAGGACAGCACCAACAACATAATCACTAGCATCACACATGATTTCAAAAGGTAAGTTCCAATCAGGTGGTTGAACAATAGGTGCAGTTATCAAAGCCTTCTTAAGTATTTTGAAGGCTTCATCACAATCATCGTCAAAAAAATGGAATATCCTTTTACAAGAGATTGGTAAGAGGCCTAAAAATCTTTAAAAAGTCTTTAATGAACATTCTATAGAAACCAGCATGACCAAGGAAACTTCTTATACCTTTGATATCTGTGGGGCATGGCATTTTCTCCATTGCATCAACCTTAGCCTTATCGACTTCAATACCTCTTTTAGAAATTTTATGTCCTAAGACGATGCCTTCATTAACCATAAAGTGGTACTTCTCCAAATTCAAGACAAGATTGGTATGTTTACATCTGTGCAAGACTCGATCAAGGTTTGCCGAGGCAATCATCAAAAGAAGACCCGTAAACGGAGAAGTCATCCATGAAAACCTCAACAATATTTTCACAAAAGTTAGATAATATAGCCATCATACCTCTTTGAAAGGTAGCTGGTGCATTACATAAACCAAAAGGCACATGTCTATAAGCAAAGGTACCGAAAGGGCAGGTGAAAGTGGTTTTCTCCTGATCAGATTGTGCAACAGGTATTTGGGAGAAACCAGAATAACCGTCTAGAAAGCAGAAGTGTGTGTGTTTAGACAGTCTTTCTAGCATTTGGTCGATAAAAGGCAAAGGGTAATGATGTTTCCTAGTGGCTTTATTCAATTTCCTAAAATCGATCACCATCTTATAGCCAGTAATAATCCTCTGTGGGATCAATTCATCCTTATCGTTAGGGACAACGGTAATACCTCTCTTCTTAGGGACACAATGCACCGGACTTGCCCAATCACTATGAGCAACATGATAAATAATACCTTCTTCCAGGAGCTTTAGTATTTCTTTTCTTAGTACCTCTTTCATCTTAGGATTTAATCTCCTTTGATGATCAGCAACTGGTTTGGACTCAGGATCGGTTTTAATCTTGTGCTGGCATAGAGTGGGAATAATGCCCTTAAGATCATCAAGAGTATATCCAATAGCAGCACAGTGCTTCCTCAGAGTTTTTAGTAACTTCTTTTCTTCATGCTCTGAGAGGCTAGCACTAATAATAACAGGATATATCTCTTGTTCATCAAGATAAGCATACTTAAGAGTATCTGGCAACAGTTTAAGCTCGAACACAGGATCACCCTTTGGTGGACGTGGATCCCCAAGCAGTTCAAAAGGCAAGTTATTCTTAAGGATATGATATTGTTCTAAGACAACTCTATCAATTTCATCCCTTTCATCCATATGCATATCATTTTCATGCCTAAGCAAGTATTGCTCTAAGGGATCAGTAGGAGGCACGACAATAGAATCTAGGGAAATATTTGCATCCTTACTAGGCAACTCTTTTTCATGAGGTTGTCTACCAAACTTGGAGAAATTGAACTCATGTGACACACCTTCAAAGCCAATAGTGACAGTTTAATTCTCACAGTCAATATGAGCATTGATGGTATTGAGAAAGGGTCTGCCAAATATGATGGGACAAAAGCTATCTTGCATGGTAGCAAGAACGAGGAAATCAGTAGGATACTTCTTTTTACCACACAAGACTTCAACATCTCTAACAATTCCCACAGGGTAGATAGTATCTCTATTGGCAAGCTGGATAGTGACATCAATAGGTTCTATCTCGACAGGTGCAATCTCGTCTTCGATTTCATCATATAAGGATCGAGGTATTCCACTAACACTAGCACCCACATCACATAAACCATGATAACTGTGGTCTCCTATCTTAACAGAAACAACAGGCGTGCCAACAACAGGCCTATGTCTATCTCTAGCATGAGATTTAGCCATTCTAGCAGCATCTTCACAAAAGTGAATATCATGGCCCACGACATTGTCGGACAGAAGATCTTTGATAATAGCAATGCTAGGTTCAACTCTAATTTGCTCAGGGGGTGTACGTGTTCTAATGTAACCCCTACGTATCACAGTTGAAGCTTTAGAATGATCCTTTATCCTAACAGGGTAAGGTGGTTTCTCAATGTAAGCACTAGGGACAATAGGATCATTATAGGCAATGAATTTCTCTTCAACTGGATTGGGTTTAACTACATTGACTTCTAAGGGAGGATGATATTTAAACCACTTCTCTTTAGGGAGATCAATATGAGCAGCAAATGATTCACACACTGAAGCTACTATCTCAGAGTCAAGTCCATATTTAGCGCTAAAATCACAAAGAGTATTTGTTTCGACAAAGGATTTAACGCAATCAAACTTGAGATTCATGCCTGACTACTTACCTTCATCAAAATCCCAATCTTCAGAGTTGAGTTTAATTCTTTCCAATAAATTCCATCTGAAGTCAATATCTCTCTTCATAAAAGAACCGGTACAAGAAGTGTCAAGTATGGTGCGATCATCATGAGAAAGCCAAGCATGGAAGTTCTGAATGATAATCTCTCTCGAGAGCTCATGGTTGGGGCATGAATATAACATGGATTTAAGACTCGCCCAAGCTTGAACGATGCTTTCTTTGTCACGAGGCCAAAAATTATAAATATAATTCCGATCACGATGTACTAGATGCATAGGATATAACCTTTGATGAAATTCCAATTTCAACCGGTTGTAGTTCCATGATCCTGTATCATCACATAGCCTATACCATGTCAACGCCTTATCCCTCAAAGATAAGGGAATGTCATTCTTCTTGACCTCGTCCTCGGGAAACCTACAAGCTTAAATAAACCACAAACTTCATCTACATAGATTAGATGCAAGTCTAGATGTGATGTTCCATCTCCTGTAAAAGGATTAGCCAGCAGTTTCTCAAGCATACCCGAAGGAAATTCATAGAAAATATTTTCAGTAGGTGCAACAAGTGGAGGAGAAAATCCTTGTGCTTCCGTTCGAGGTCAAGATACCCCGAACCAGCTCCTCAAGGGATTAGTTTCCATAGTGACAAGTGAAAATAAATTTCAGCACACTATATAAATGTTCCCTTACCAAATTCCACTTACCAAAGGCGCTTCCCTCCCCGGCAACGGCGCCAGAAAAGAGTCTTGATGACCCACAAGTGTAGGGTATATATTGTAGTCCTTTCGATAAGTAAGAGTGTCAAACCCAACGAGGAGCAGAAGGATCTGACAAGTGGTTTTCAGCAAGGTAATCTTTGCAAGCACTGAAATTATCGGTAACAAGTAGTTGTGTGACATGATGATTCGTAGAAAGTAGCAAGTAACAACGGTAACAAAGGTGCAGCAAAGTGGCCAAATCCACTTTGTAGCAAGGGACTAGCCTGGACAAACTCTTATAGGAGGTAAAGCGCTCCCGAGGACACATGGGAAATTCTGTCAAGCTAGTTTTCATCATGTTCATATGATTCGTGTTCGCTTGTTTGATAGTTTGATATGTGGGTGGACCGGATCTTGGGTACTGCCCTTACTTGGACAAGCATCCCACTTATGATAAACCCCTCTCGCAAGCATCCGCAAGTAGAAAAAAGAATTAAGACAAAGTCTAACCATAGCATTAAACTAGTGGATCCAAATCAGCACCTTACGAAGCAACGCATAAACTAGGGTTTAAGCTTCTATCATTCTAGCAAACCATCATCTACTTACTCCTTCCCAATGCCTTCCTCTAGGCCGAAATAATGGTGAAGTGTTATGTAGTCGACATTGACATAACTCCACTAGAGGATAGACAACATACAATACATCAAAATATCGAACAAATACCAAATTCACATGACTACTTATAGCATGACTTATCCCATGTCCTGAGGAACAAAAGTAACTACTCACAAAGCATAATCATATTCATGACCACAGAGGTAATGAGTAGTATCAAACATCTGAACATATAATCTTCCACCAAGTAATCCAACTAGCATTGACTACAAAGAGTAATCAACACTACTAGCAACCTTACAAGTACCAATCGGAGTCGCGAGATGGATATTGGTTGCAAGGGATGAACTAGGATTTGGAGATGAGATGGTGTTGATGAAGATGTTGATGGTGACGAGTCCCCTCCGATGAGAGGAGTGTTGGTGATGACGATGGCAACGATTTCCCCCTCCGGGACAGAAGTCTCCTCGGCAGGACGACCCTGCCGGAGCTCTAGATTGGTTCTTCTCAAGTTCCGCCTCGTGGCGGTGGCGATTCCTCCCGAAAGCCTCCTCTTGATTTTTTCTGGAACGAAACCCTTCTTGTAGCAAAAGAGGGGAGACAGAGGTCCAGCTGGGAGCCCACAAACCCCCTAGGCGCGGCCAGGGGGGAGGCCGGGCCTAGCAGGCTTGTGGCCTCCTTCTGGCTCCCCTCTAGTACTTCTTCAGCCCAGTATTTTTTATAAATTCCAAAATAAATCCTCGTTGATTTTCACGGCTTTTGGAGTTGCGCAGAATAGGTATCTCAAACTAGCTCCTTTTTCAGGCCAGAATTCAAGCTGTCCGCATTCTCCCTCTTCATGTAAACATTGCAAAATAAGAGAGAAAATGCATAAGTATTGTACCGTGAAGTGTAATAACAGCCATAAAGCGATAAATATCAACCTGAAAGCATGATGCAAAATGGACGTATCAGTGATCATGTGTACGGGTATCATCTCTCGTCAAGGGAGTTGGGGAACGGCGAGGACCATACCGACAACGCTTCACCGGTGGAGTGGTGAAGAGCTGACGATACTCCTTTGCACTAATGCGAAGACTCCGTGTGGTGTATCTCTAGCTACTGGTATTCCTCCTCTATATGAGACAGATGGTTGCCCCTCGGGGACTCCATCTTTATTGATCTTGCCTGTCTTCGTCTTACCTTGGCGGAGTAACTCATGGGTGTGTTGCAGTTCCTGGCAGAGCTTCACGGATTCCTTGATCACGTTGTGAGCCAAACTGTCGGCGGAGAGGAGAAAGTTGGTCTGGAACCTGAGCGATGCTACTTCTTCCGGGGATGGGTTCAACCTACAACTCCCGCTATGTGACATCCTCAGATTTTGCTATAGTGAGCATTGTAATTAAGCTAGAGTGATCACCATGATTAGCAACAAATCATTTTACTAAATTAGATATGAGCAAGTTGTCATTTCAAATTCCACTTCAAAAGCCACTTGAATTTTCTTTTGATAAAATAAATCCTCAAACAACATATGAACAATGTTGCACAATTGTTGAAATTCTTAAAGAAAATGTTATTAAGTAAAAAAACTTCACCAAACATATGGTGTGGACCCCACCTTTAATAACAGCACCAATTTACATTTAAAAGTGCTCTTCAATTCCTTTGGATAAATCAAAGAGTTTCCAAAATTTCCCAAACTTTATGTGGCTATGTGAAATATTGTAATATAGTTATTGGGCCATGTGGCACATTTTATGGAGAAGAATTAATACCTGAATTAAATAAAATCAGAAGCAAAGAAAAAGAAACATAAATAAAAGAAGGAAAAGGGAGAAAACCCCCATGGGCACTGAACTGAGGCCACAGTGCAGCCCAGCCCACCCCCGCGTCATCTCCCTCCTCTCCCTACAGTGGCTGGAGGAGGGGATGGCTACCACGGCAACCATCGGCCACACGCCGGCCATCCGGCCGCCGCCCCCTCCCATAAGAGCTACGGCGCCGCGGCCTCAAACCCTAAACCCCACCACTTCCCACACTCCACGCTCTCTTCCTCCCCCCTTTCTCCCTCTCCCGAGCGCAACCGCCGCCATGGCCATCAGCTAGACGCGGCCACCGTGCATCTTGTGCCTTGTCATCGTGCCAAGAAGCTCCACCGGATCCACCTCTTCCTCGTCGACCGCTAGATCGAGCCCAGAAGCCCCTGTATCGCCTTCACCACTTCTTCTTCCTCATCGGTACGCCGCCGCTCGTCGTCGTCGATTCGCCCCACCGAGCCCCCCTCGAGCCCACTTTGCACCATTACAGGGCTCGGTGAGCTCCCCCGCATCTTCCTCTTCCTCTCTTTTGCTCCCGTAGGCCAGCGTAGAGAGCTCCTACCGTAGCCAAATTTTGGCCGATGCCATGGCCGACGTGGAGCTCACCACAGAGCCGCTCGAGCTTCTCGAGCATGCTCCACGAGCTCGTGGTGCTCCCATGAACACATCCCGTGCTAGCCCCGCTCGATTTGCTCTCTATGTGACCCGAACTCCACCACCGCCAACGTCGATGTAGCACTTGACTCCGGCCACCTCCGGTCCAGGTGCTCCCACCATTCGATGCGGCTCGTCTCTACGAACGCGTAGGAACAAACAACGCCTGATTTGGTGCACCACAAGCGTTTTCCGAGCTCACCGGATCTCACCGCCGCGCTCGCTCCGGGTTGCCGGCTGACCGTTGCCCGCTGCCCGCTGACCTGGCACCTCTGGGCCTCACCCTTTGCCACTGACCGTGGGCCCTATGGGTCCACCAGTCAGGGTTGACTAGGTTAACCCCGCTGACTGGGCAGCATGTGCCGCTGACATGTGGGCCCCTTTCGTTAATTAAGTGAACTGAGGTTTTAAAATTAATCTCTTAACTAATGTAGCCACTGACACTTGGGGCCCAGCTCCCTAATTAGTTATGTTAGTCTAAAATTGAGTATTGTTAGTATCACCAAGGCTGGCACGTGGGTCCGACCTGTCAGTTTGACTAGTCAGCTGGCCAGCCGACTGCTGATGTCAAGCCGATGCAGTGCTGACGCATTAACTCATTTCTGTTATTTAAAATAATTCTAGAAAAGGCTAAAATATTTTAAAAATCATATCAAATAAACAGTAGCTCATATGAAAAAGATTTATATATGAAAGTTGCTCAAAAAAATCCCACGAATCCGATTACACTGCCCGCTAATCTGTGGCATGCTCCTATCATGATGAACATGGACATTTAGCATTCGAATCATGTGACCGGTAGTAGCGAGAGACCCGGGAAATATCATATGATATTTTCCCGATCCGTGTATGACAGATGATACTGCGTTAGCTCATGCCTAGCCCTGCATCTTGACATGTCATGCTTAGTGATTGCATTTGTGTTTAAATTTATTGTTTCTGCCCACCTCTTCTTACCGGTAGACGGCGAGATTGACACTACTGCCGGGCACGACTACCCTCCTGATGACCAACCTTCGCCGCAGAGCAACAAGGCAAGCAAACCCCCTTGATCATTCCTATATCACCTATTCTTTCTCCCTCATGCTTGCATTAGAATTTCGCTACTGTTACAGTTAGTTCCTATATCTGTTGCATAGCGTAATTTTGATGAACTTCTATGTTATTCTACTGTACCTTAAAACTGTTTAGCAACAAGGCAAGCAAACCCCCTTGATCATTCCTATAGGAGCAGTCATCCTCTCTGACCCTTAGTCCAGTTGCCCCTGCTTTATCATCAAGTCTCGATCCCTAATCAACGAGCCAAGACCCGACACAGCAGTTACACCCCCTTAGTTCTACGACGTTGCAGAGATATTATCGGGTACCGAGGGTGACACCTCGCGAAGTACTCATGATGATATCTTTGTGGTGCAGATATTCGGTCATGGTTATCGAGGGTGATTCCTCCTTCACCACTTCTGACGATTACTCTATCGTGCAACCCCTCAAGTGTGATACCCTCGAGGGTGATTCCCCTAAGTCCACCTTCAGGGTTACATCATTTGAAATCCAACGAGCGTGATACCTCGGACCCCCCTCATGTTACAACCACACAGTTACTAGACCCGGTTACTGGGAACATAGATGAATAAATGTTAGACGGGTGGATTCCCGCGTGGATGTGTCGGTGAGTTAATTAAAATGTTAATGGATTTGGGTATTTGACCTGGGTTGTTCGGAGACCTTATTCGCGCTAACCGTCTATGTGGGAGGAGTTATGGGTTCTCGACTTAGTGGTATCAGCCGAATCTCTTCAGATGTAAGTAATGGAGCGACGAGCGCCCGAGTGGTCCGGATAGGAATGACACTTGTAATAAGGGGTGCTAGGACTGACATCGGCCGCCCTCACATAGTGGAGGAGTGCAAAGGGTGATGGGCCCATGACCCCTACGTGCTAAAAATTTAGACAGGCGGGCTGGACTCTCGGTTGACTCTAGGTGGGGCTGCAACGTGTCGATGTTCCAAAACCGAACATGACCTAGGAAAGTGTGTCCGGCCAGAGTCTATCGAGTGTGACAGGGAATATGTAGTGCACCCCTGCAGATAAGAACTTATCTATTCGAATAGCTGTGTCGACGGTTATGGGATGACTTGGAGTTGTGCCCCGATATTATACCACTACAACTGTTACTTAACTAGAATGTTGCTCCGGGATTGCTTCCTCGCAGGGAGTCGAGGGAGAATCTCTATGCGTGACCTCATATTAATATTGCTGCAACAATATGACTATTATTTGTGTTACCTGTTCTACTCTCGTCTATTGCTGCAAGACCCGCTGAAGATGCTAGTCTTCGATAGGATTAGGACTTCCCTCTATTTCTCGCATTGCTGCAGTCAGTCCACATATAAACCCTTTCCTTTGATACGGATGCATACTTAGTATAGTTCTGATGTCAGTCTTGCGAGTACTTTGGATGAGTACTCACCGTTTCTTTGCTCCCCCTTTTTCCCTTGATCCGTTGCTGCGACCAGATGATGGATCCCAGGAGATGGCGTATCCCGCCGACGACGACTGCTACTCTGACGGTGCCTACTACTACGTGGAGGCCACTGAAGACCAGGAGTAGTTAGGAAGTTCCCAGGCAGGAGGAATCGCCTCGTTTGATCGTTGTATCTTTTGTGCTAGCCTTCTCTAAGGCACCTCATATTTTATGTCTATACTCAAATATTTTTTGCTTCCGCTGACTTCTGTGTTTATCGAGCTTCTGTATCCTAGCCCTCGAGGCCCCTGTCTTGTAATATGAAGCTTGTATGTTTTATTTGTGTCTAGAGTTGTGTTGTGATATCTTCCCCTGAGTCCTTGAGCTTGGCCATACGCATTTGAATGTATGATTAGCGTACGATCAAATTGAGGGCTTCACACGCTAGAGTGGTCCTTTATGAAAGACAAGTGGAGAGTAGCCGGTTGATCAGACATCTCGGGAAGGATGTTGTGATGGCGGATGAGCGCCTTCCATGTCGCTGCCTCGACTGCTAACACTAGATTCTCCATCTGCGGTCCTTCAAAGAACAAACTAGTTGGTGAGTCATTTGCCTTAACGACCACATCAAAATGGTACTCCTCCGTGCTGGCATTTACCTAGTGCTTGTGGTAGAGGAAACGGGTGATCGGTGGACCCGACACTTCTCCAGGCTGTCCTCCAGGAGTAGGGGAAAGCCGGACTCTAGGAGGATGTCGACTACGACGTCCATTTACAAGGTTTAAGGAAGGTGTCAGTAAAGGGTTTTGAAAATAGTGTGGAATAGGAGATAGATGCATAAACTCCTAAGTGTAAGGGCTAAGTGTAGCCTTGGAAAGGGGGGTCGTCCTATTTGACATCAATGCTAACTAAGGTTTCCTATAGTCAGGATGACAGTGATTCCAGCTCTGTGCGGACATCAACTTGTAAGTCGTGATCACCGAATGCATGTATACAGTGATCCCAGAGATCAATGCTTACTGAAAACATAGAAGCTGAGTAACAAGAGTCTTACATCCATACATATCGTCTGGTACAATTATAGACCATTAAGTCCAAGTCATTACAAATATAGGGCCTCGAATTCCGACACACCAATCACAACTGACAGCGGATAACTTGATTGAAAGCGTGAACCCATGCCATCTGGCTTAACCAAGAGGCATTCTGACTAGGAAGCATCCTAGATCTTAAATTCATCTCTGATGAACTCTTCTCCAAAATCCGGTCCTTCCATGCCTAGCCAACTAAATAACCAGTGGCAAGCCAATGAGTACTTTGAATGTACTCGCAAGCAACCCATGATGTGCAAAAAGGCAATAATGAAACATGAGATACGACTAGTATGCTATTTTGCGGGAACCATATTCTTCCCTAGTGCAATAACATGATCAAATTCTCGTGCGGCATACATGATAACGCATAGCAGTAACCCAATGAACAGGTTACACATATGAATATCAACTGAGGGTTTAATAAGCCTGGTTCACCCATCATGCCAAGTCACCTGCCTTTGCCCACGCACCAAATTACCCACATAACACTCTTTTCCACTCACACACACTATTTGGTAAACATGGACGTAGCCCAAGCGCGGTCATCCAACTGTCCTTGACCGTGGACACGGCTATTTGAATAGTTTTACACTTTGGAGAGGTTGCACACTTTACCCACAAGATTCAGGAAACTTCCCTATCAGAACATGACTCATGACATTTATCATACATGAGGTAAGTACCCGAAGATCACCTTTCCCATGACGATAGCAAAGAGTCCACTCGTTCGCACCAAGCCCACATGATGTACATCAAAAGTACCATCCATGAAGGGACCAACAGTGTGCCCGGTGTTTGTAAAAACAGCCCATGGTCGCCCTTTCTTCTGGGCAGGACCCCGACTCGAGAGTGACCACATCACTCCCGCCACTAGTAACACGGGCTCTCTATTAGCCCCGACCATAGTAATTAACAAAGCCTCGTCCCATAAGGGGTATTGTCGTCGTACATGTAAGGTTGGAGTAACGATCAGAACTTATACCAATCAGTTTTCGAAAACCACACACGCACTAGTCTCGGTATACCACTGCTGTCTCAAGTGGCTACCTAGCTCACACCATATCCCTCGGGCATTAGTGTCTCGTGACGGGGTTTCATAAAAATCATTGAAATCACTTCCTCTTTACCGTCACCATGCATGTGCTCACTCCCATCCATAGTTCTACTAGCAACCTAACTACACCCACCCGCACAAACCTCATAGACGGTAGGGTTACGCCCAAGTGCATGTCAAAAGGAACTATCGGAAACACCCCACCGAGGTAGTTGCCGATTCAACAAAGTATTATGCCCAAGTGCAAGTGTCAAAAGGAACTATCAAAGTAAAATGCTTCATACTAAATGCATGAAAGTATTTGCTCACACATGGTCAAGGACTTCTTGCTCAAATAGTTCTTCGGGGTCTTCGAGGTCTTCTGGTCCAAACCCTTCCTGAGCAATGCAATATATTGTCGCAATATAAATGGGCAAAATTAAGCACTCAAAAAAATGTCACTTCATTTTTGAAAAATACCAGGGAGAGTATTGCTTATGTAAAAATTATTGGGTTTTATTGTTAGGTTGTATAAATTATAGAAACTATTTTTAACAAAGTGCTAAATACCCTAGACATGGTTTTAGAATAAATCAGTGCATTTAACATACTGTAAAATTTACACAAGAGGCACTCTACAATACTATACAATTAAACAAGATTTTAGGTGGGGAAATATTTGTATTTGGACAAGTATTTTATTTTGTGGGATTTTTGCAAAAACAGATTTTAGATAAAAAGAAAAGGAGCTGCATCTCCTGGGCCGGGGGCAGTTAGCAACTGGGCTGGCCAGAGGCTACCCAGCCTAGGCACGCCATGCAGCCGCGCCGCGCAAGGTTCAAACCTGATGGGTGGGGTCGAGGGGCTAGAGAGAGAAAGAGGTGTGAGGAGGAGGCACGGGAGGCTGACGGCTAGGCCCCACCTGTTGGGTCCGTCGTCAAACTCTCGCCAGAGAGGGGGCTAGGCTCACCGGCTGCGCTAGGGTCCACGATGAGACAAGATGAAGATGGAAATGGATCCACTGTCGACCTGCCATTTGATGGGTGGTGGAGGAAGCAGTTGGGAGGCAGCGATTCGCCAGCAGCAAGGTCCTAAGGTGACGACGCTTCGGGAAGGTGGTCGTCCTTGTTGGAAATATGCCCTAGAGGCAATGATAAAATAGTTATTATTATATTTCCTGTTTCAAGATAATAATTTATTATCCATGCTATAATTGTATTGAATGAAAACATAGATACATGTGTCGATACATAGACAATACAAAGTCCCTGGCAAACCTCTAGTTGTCTAGCCAAGTTGATCAAGGATAGTCAAGGTTTTCTGGCTATATGCAAGTGTTGTCTCTTGATGACTGGATCACATCATTAGGAGAATCATGTGATGGACTAGACCCAAACTATGAACATAGCATGTGATCGTGTCATTTTGTTGCTATTGTTTTCTGCGTGTCAAGTATTTATTCCTATGACCATGAGATCATATAACTCACTAGCACCGGAGGAATACCTTGTGTGTATCAAACGTCACAACGTAACTAGGTGACTATAAAGTTTCTCTATAGGTATCTCTGAAGGTGTCCGTTGAGTTAGTATGGATCAAGACTGGGATTTGTCACTCCGTGTGACGGAGAGGTATCTCAGGGCCCACTTGGTAATACAACATCCCAAAAAAGCCTTGCAAGCAATGTGACTAAGTGTATGTCACGGGATCTTGTATTACATAACGAGTAAAGAGACTTGCCAGTAACGAGATTGAAATAGGTATGCGGATACCGACGATCGAATCTCGCGCAAGTAATATACCAAAGGACAAAGGGAATGACATACGGGATTATATGAATCCTTGGAACTGAGGTTCAACCGATAAGATCTTCGGAGAATATGTATGATCCAATATGGGCATCCAGGTCACGCTATTGGATATTGACCGAGGAGTGTCTCGGGTCATGTCTACATAGTTCTCGAACCCGCAGTGTCTGCACACTTAAGGTTCGATGATGTTTTAGTATAGTTGAGTTATATGTGTTGTTACCGAATGTTGTTCGGAGTACCGGATGAGATCACGGACATCATGTGGGTTTCCAGAATGGTCCGGAAGCGAAGATTGATATATAGGACGGTTTCATTTGGTCATCGGAAAGTTTCGGGCATTTCCGACAGTGTACCGGGAGTGAGGAATGGGTTCCGGGTGTTCACCGGGAGGGGCCCACCCACCCGGGAGTGAGCCCAGTAACCCTAGGGTGGCGCAACAGCCCTTAGTGGGCTGGTGGAGCCAGCCCAAGAGGGCTATGGTGCCACAAGTGAAAAACCATAGGAAAGAAAGAAAAAAAATGGAAAGAGGGAGGTGGGAAGGAAGAGGAGGACTCCTCCTTCCCAAACCGAATTGGAGGAGGAGTCCTCCTCCTCCTTCGGCCGGCGCACCCTTGGGGACCTTGTGCCCCAAGGCTGGCCCCTCCCCTCCTCCTATATATATTGGTGGTTTAGGGATTTTTGAGACACAACTTTGCCACATGCAACTCAAGCCTATTCCACATAGTTTTGCCTCTAGATCGGATTTCTGCGAAGCTCGGGCGGAGCCCTGCAGGAGTAGATCAACAGCACCACCGGAGCACCATCATGGTGCCAGAGAACTCATCTACTTCTTCGTCTCTCTTGCTGGATCAAGAAGGCCGAGATCGTCATCGAGTTGTACGTGTGCTGAACGCGGAGGTGCCGTCCATTCGGCGCTAGATCGGAATGGATCGTGGGACGACAGTGATTTGAATCACGAAGCTGTACCACTACATCGACCGCGTTTCTTAACTCTTCCCGCTTAGAGACCTACAAGGGTTCATAGATCTAATCCCCTCTCGTAGATGAACATAGCCAGAGTATATGATTTTGTAGGGATGACTTTCTTTGGCCTTGTTATTTCGAAAGTTCATGATTACCTTGCTAGTTTGCTTGAAATATTATTGTTTTCATGTCAATACCAAACTATTGTTTTGAATCTTACAGATCTGAACATTCATGTCACATGAAATAAGTTACAAAGGACAACTGTGCTAGGTAGCATTCCACATCAAAAATTCAGTCTTTATCACTTCCCTACTCGAGGACGAGCAGGAGTTAAGCTTGGGGATGCTTGATACGTCTGCAACGTATCTATAATTTTTGATGGTTCCATTCTATTATCTTGTCAAACTTTGGATGTTTTGTATGCCTTTTATATCTTTTTTGGTACTAACTTATTAACTAAGTGCCAAGTGCCAGTTCCAGTTTTTTCTGTGTTTTTTACCCTTTTGAGAGGAGGATTTTAAACGGTGTCCAAACGGAATAAAACTTCTGAAAAGATTTTTTCCGGAACGGAAGATATGCACGGGACTTGAGAACCAAGGCACATGCCACCAGGGGACTCCACAAGCCCCCTAGGCGCGGCCAGGGGGGCTGCGCCTAGCAGGCTTGTGGGCCCCCTGTGGCTCGTCTGCCCTACCTCTTCCGCCTATAAATTCTTGAAAAATCCAAAACTACGCGAGAGATCCACGAAAATACTTTTTGCCGCCACACGCTTCAGTCTCCACAATATCCCATCTGGGGCACGTTCTGGTGCCCTGCCGGAGGGGGGATTCGGATATGGAGGGCTTCTTCATCAACACCATATACCTTCGGGTCCATAGGTCATAGCTAGATGGCTTCTTCTCTCTCTTGGATCTTCAATACAAAGTTCTCCATGGTCTTCATGGAGATCTATCCGATGTAATCTTCTTTTGTGGTGTGTTTGTCGAGATCCGATGAATTGTGGATTTATGATTAGATTATCTATGAATCTTATTTGAGATTCTTCTGATCTGTTATATGCATGGTCTCATATCCTTGTAATTCTCTTGGAGTTGTGGGTTTTGTTTGGCCAACTTGATCTATGATTCTTGCAATGGTTGATGTGCTGGGTTTTGGGTTCATAACGTGTGGTGATCTCACCCAGTGACATAAGGGGTAGTGAGGCACGCATCGTGTTGTTGCCATCAAGGGTAAAAATATGGGGTTTACATCATTGGTTTGAGTTTATCCCTCTACATCATGTCATCTAGCTTAAGGCGTTACTCTGTTCGTCATGAACTCAATACACTAGATGCATGCTGGATGGCGGTCGATGTGTGGAGTAATAGTAGTAGATGCAGAAAGTATCGGTCTACTTGTCTCGAACGTGATGCCTATATGTATGGTCATTGCCTTAGATATCGTCATGACTTTGCCCGGTTCTATCAATTGCTCGACAGTAATTTGTTCATCCACCATAATATTTTCTATTTTGAGAGAAGCATCTAGTGAATACTATGGCCCCGGGTCTACTTCACACCATATTTTCAGCCTTTCACTTTTACTTCGTTGCACTTTCCTCCTTCAGATCTCACTTTGCAATCAATCTTGAAGGGATTGACAACCCCTTTATAGCGTTGGGTGCAAGCTCCTTTGTGTTTGCGCAGGTACTCTGGACACTTGGCTTGATTCTCCTACTAGATTGATACCTTGGTTCTCTAACTGAGGGAAATACTTACTGCTCCTGTGTTGCATCACCCTTTCCTCTTCAAGGGAAAAACCAACGCAAGCTCAAGAGGCAGTAGAAGGATTTTTGGCGCCGTTGCCGGGGAGGATCAACTTCTAGGTCAAGCTCATCCAAGTAAGTGTCGCAAACTCATATCTGGCATTTACTTTTTTGCCTCTCATTTTCCTCTCCCCCACTTATGAAAAAAAAATACAATTTTTTTTGCCTTTTTCGTTTGCCTTTTTGGTTGCCCTTTTATCTCGCTAGCTATCTGTTTGCTTGTGTGCTTGTTTGCTTGCCTAAATAACCATGATTGAAAACACCAAACTTTGTGACTTCTCTAATACTAATAATAATGATTTTATTAGTACTCCGATTGCTCCCGCCACTAGTGCCGAATCATACGAAATCAATGCTGCCTTGCTGAATCTTGTTATGAAAGAGCAATTCTCCGGCCTTCCTAGTGAAGATGTCGCATCCCATCTTAATACCTTCAATGGGATTTGCGATATGCAAAATAAGAAATATGTGGATAATGATGTGATTAAATTGAAGCTTTTTCCGTTCTCGTTGCAAGATCGAGCAAAAACTTGGTTTTCGTCTTTGCCCAAAAATAGTATTGATTCTTGGAACAATTGCAAAGATGCTTATATATCCAAGTATTTTCAGCCGGCTAATATTATCTCTCTCCGTAATGATATCATGAATTTTAAGCAACTTGATCATGAACATGTTGCACAATCTTGGGAGAGAATGAAATTGATGATTAAAAATTGTCCCGCTCATGGCTTGAGTCTTTGGATGATTATACAAATCTTCTACGCTAGCTTGAATTTCGCTTATAGAAATATCATGGACTCTGCCTCAGGTGGAATGTTCATGGAAATCACATTAGGAGATGCCACAAAACTCCTAGACAATATCATGACAAACTACTCTCAGTGGCACACTGAAAGGTCACCTACTAGTAAAAAGGTACACGCTATAGAAGAAATTAACTCGTTGAGTGCTAAGATGGATGAGTTAATGAATTTTGTTGCTAGTAGAAGAGCTCCTTTAGATCCTAATGATATGCCCTTATCTTCCTTGACTGAGAGTAGCAATGCAAGCTTGGACATTAATTTTGTTGGTAGGAATAATTTTGGCAACAACAATGCTTTTAGAGGAAACTATGTTCCTAGGCCTTTTACTAGTAACACATCTAATAACTTTGGCAACTCCTACAACAATACTCATGGAAACTACAATAAATTACCCTCGCATCTAGAGAGTAATATCAAAGAGTTTATCAACTCGCAAAAGATTTTCAATGCGTCCATAGAGGAAAAACTACTCAAAATTGACGATTTGGCTAGGAACGTTGATAGAATGTCTAGTGATATTGATACGTTAAAAGTTAGATGTGCTCCTCCCAAAATCAATATGGATGAAACTTTGAAAGCTATGCGTGTCTCCATGAATGAGAGCAAAGAAAGAACCGCCCAAATTCGTGCTAGACATGAATGGCTTAAAAAGGCGTGTTCTCGTCATAAGAATCACGAAGATCTTAAAGTGCTTGGTGTGACTCCCATTGAAGCCATGTTTTCTTGTGTCAAACCTAATGATGATGGGGCTAGATATGAATCCACTTTGGTTGAAAAACGTGCCAATGATTCGGAGTCCATCTATATTGATGCTAAAAGCATTGAAAGTGGAGTATAAGAAATCAAAATATTGAGTAGTAATGAAACTACTACTTTCGATTTCAAGGAATTCAATTATGATAGTTTCTCCTTGATTGAAAGCATTTCCTTGATGCAATCCATGCTAAACTCTCCACATGCTTATAACCAAAACAAGGTCTTTACCGATCATATCGTCGAAGCTATGATAAAATATCTTGAAGGGAAACTTGAGTTGGAAGTTTCTATTCCTAGAAAGTGTCATGATGAGTGGGAACCTACTATCAAAATCAAAATCAAAAACTATGAATGCATTGCTTTGTGTGATTTGGGTGCTAGTGTTTCCGCGATTCCAAAGTATTTTTGTGATGTTCTAGGCTTTAATGAGATTGAGGAGTGTTCTCTTAATTTGCATCTTGAGGATTCTATTGTGAAGAAACCCATGGGGAGGATCAATGATGTTCTTATTATTGCAAATAGGAACTATGTACCCGTGGATTTCATTCTGCTTGATATTGATTGCAATCCTACATGCCCTATCATTCTTAGTAGACCTTTCCTAAGGACTATTGGTGGTATCATCGATACGAAGGAAGGGAATATTAGGTTTCAATTTCCTTTAAAGAAGGGCATGGAGCATTTTCCTAGAAAGAAAATAATATTGCCTTATGAATCCATGATGAGGTCTACTTATGGTTTGAGTACCAAAGACGACGATACGTGATTCTATCGCCTTATGCCTAGCTAAGGGCGTTAAACAATAGCGCTTGTTGGGAGGCAACCCAATGAATTTATCTTTTTCTTTCTGTTTTGTTGCGTCAACACCATCATAACTCTGTAATTATTGTGTTTTTTTCTGTTTCTTTTTGTGTTTGAGCCAAGCAAAACCTTTATGACTAGTTTTGGTGATGGTTGTTTGATCCTGCTGCAGAAAGACAGAAACTTTTCGCTCACGAAAGTATTTTTCATTTTTATTCAGAAGAGCTTTTGAGTTGATTCTTTTTGCTGCTGGTTGATATGCCTTTTTCCCAGGCTGTAGTAATTCTTCAGAAGTTTTGAGGTACGATAATTATACGAAGTGTACAGATTGCTACACACTGGTCTGTTTTTGAAAGATTCTGTTTTTGTTGTGTTGGTTGCTTGTTTTGATGAAACTATGGTTAGTTTCGGGGGTACTAGCCATGGAAAAGTGAGAATACAGTAACCTAACACCAATATAAATAGAAATCATGATTGCTACAATACCTAAAGAGGTGGTTGTTTGTTTTCTTGTGCGAATGATATCACGAGTTTCTGTTTAAGTTTTGTGTTGTGAAGTTTTCAAGTTTTGGGTGATGTTCTCATGCTCAAAGGGATAAAGAGTGGAAAGAGCTCAAGCTTGGGGATTCCAAGGCATCCCAAGCCAAATTCAAGGACACCAAAAAACCTATGGTTGGGGATGCCCCGGGAAGGCATCCCCTCTTTCGTCTTCAATCCATCGGTAACATTACTTGGAGCTATATTTTTATTCACCACATGTTATGTGTTTTTCTTGGAGCATCTTGTATCGTAGGAGTCTTTTCTTTTTGTTGTGTCACAATCATCCTTGCTGCACACCTTTTGAGATAGACACACACTCATCATGAATTTGCTAGAATACTCATTGTGCTTCACTTATATCTTTTGAGCTCGACCATGTTGCTCTATGTTCTTCACTTGGATCTTTTAGAGCACGGCGGTGCGTAACTTCGTAGTTGGCTTGTTCTATGAAAGTAGTCCCAAAGGTGAAAGGTATCCAAAGAGGATACAATAAAACTTCCATCTTCATGTGCATTGAGTAGAAAGAGAAGTTTGATTCCTCTCAATTAGTTTTGAGACGTGGATTTGGTAATATCAAGAGTTATGTTAGTAGGGTGTTGTGAATCTAGAAATACTTGCGTTGAAGTTACTGATTCCCGTAACATGCACGTATGGTGAACCGCTATGTTAGGAAGTCAGAGCATAATTGCTCTATTGATTGTCATCCTTTGTGTTGCTGTCGGGATCGCGCGATCGTTAACACCTACCAACCCTTCCCCCAGGAGTATGCCTTTAGCACTTTGTTTCGATTACTAATAAAAACTTTCGCAATAAGTATGTGAGTTCTTCATGACTAATGTGAGTCCATGGTATAGATGCACTTTCACCTTCCACCATTGCTAGCCTCTCTAGTACCGCGCAATTTTTGCCGGTGCACAAACCCACGATATGCCTTCCTCAAAACAGCCACCATACCTACCTACTATGGCATTTTCATAGCCATTCCGAGATATATTGCCATGCAACTCCCGCGGTTTTGTCTCATGACTTGTGCCGTAACTCTCATATTGCCATTGCATGATCGTAAGATAGCTAGCGAGATGTTTCAACGTCATACGCCAAGCTAGATCGTTGCACATCCCGGTACACTGCCGGAGCCATTTCCTATAGAGTCATCATCGTTCTAAGCTTTGAGCTGTGAGTAAATAAAAGTGTGATGATCATCATTATTAGAGCATTGTCCCATGTGAGAAAAAAATAGGCCAAAGTTGCCACATAAAAAAAAGAGGCCAAATAGCCCAAACAAAAAAAAGAGAAAAAGAGAGAAGGGACAATGTTATTATCTCTTTCCACACTTGTGCTTCATAATAGCACCATGTTCTTCATGATTGAGAGCCTTTTGTTTTGTCACCACCATATGCTAGTGGGAGTTTTCATTATATAAGTTGGCTTGTATATTCCAATGATGGGCTTCCTCAAAATTTCCCTAGGTCTTCGTGAGCAAGCATGCTGGATGCACACCCACTAGTTCTCCTTTTGAGCTTTCACATACTTATAGCTCTAGTGCATCCATTGTATAGAAATACCTACACATTCACATTGATATCTATTAATGGGCATCTCCATAGTCCTTTTATACGCCGAGTCAATGTGACCATCTCCTCCTTTTTGTCTCACAACTTCCACCACATTCTATTCCACCTATAGTGCTATATCCATGGCTGACGCTCATGTATTGCGTGAGAGTTGAAAAGGGTTTGAGAAAGTAAGAGTGCTAAAACAATTACTTGGACAATACCGGGATTGTGCATGACTTAAATTAGTTGTGTGGGGATGATGGAGCATAGCCAGACTATATGATTTTGTAGGGATAACTTTATTTGGCCTTGTTATTTCGAAAGTTCATGATTACCTTGCTAGTTTGCTTGAAGTATTATTGTTTTCATGTCAATGGCAAACTATTGTTTTGAATCTTACGGATCTGAACATTCATGTCACGTGAAAGAAGTTACAAAGGACAACTATGCTAGGTAGCATTCCACATCAAAAATTCAGTCTTTATCATTTCGCTACTCGAGGATGAGGAGGAGTTAAGCTTGGGGATGCTTGATACGTCTCCAATGTATCTATAATTTTTTATGGTTCCATGCTATTATCTTGTCAAACTTTGGATGTTTTGTATGCCTTTTATATCTTTTTTGGGACTAACTTATTAACTCAGTGCCAAGTGCCAGTTCCTGTTTTTTCCGTGTTTTTGACCCTTTTCGGAGGAGGATTTTAAACGGTGTCCAAACAGAATAAAACTTCCGAAAAGATTTTTCCGGAACAGAAGATACGCACGGGACTTGTGAACCAAGGCAAAGGCCACTAGGGGACTCCATAAGCTCCCTAGGCGCGGCCAGGGGGGCGCGCCTAGCAGGCTTGTGGGCCCCCTATTGCTCGTCTGCCCTACCTCTTCCGCCTATAAATTCCTGAAAAATCCAAAACTGTGCAAGAGATCCACGAAAATACTTTTCCGCCGCCGCAAGCTTCTGTCTCTGCAAGATCCCATCTGGGCACGTTCTGGTGCTCTGCCGGAGGGGGATTCGAATACGGAGAGCTTCTTCATCAACACCATGACCTCTCCGATGATGCGTGAGTAGTTCACCATAGACCTTCGGGTCCATAGCTAGTAGCTAGATGGCTTCTTCTCTCTCTTGGATCTTCAATACAAAGTTCTCCATGATCTTCATGGAGACCTATCCGATGTAATCTTCTTTTGCGGTGTGTTTGTCAAGATCCGATAAATTGTGGATTTATGATCAGATTATCTATGAATCTTATTTGAGTTTCTTCTAATCTCTTCTATACATGATTTCATATCCTTGTAATTCTCTTCGAGTTGTGGGTTTTGTTTGGCCAACTTGATCTATGATTCTTGCAATGGGAAAAGTGCTTGGTTTTGGGCTCATATCGTGCGGTGACCTCACCCAGTGACCGAAGGGGTAGTGAGGCACGCATCGTGTTGTTGCCATCAAGGGTAAAAATATGGGGTTTACATCATTGGTTTGAGTTTATCCCTCTACATCATGTCATCTAGCTTAAGGCGTTACTCTGTTCGTCATGAACTCAATACACTAGATGCATGCTGGATGGCGGTCGATGTGTGGAGTAATAGTAGTAGATGCAGAAAGTATCGGTCTACTTGTCTCGAACGTGATGCCTATATGTATGATCATTGCCTTAGATATCGTCATGACTTTGCCAGGTTCTATCAATTGCTCGACAGTAATTTGTTCATCCACCATAATATTTTCTATTTTGAGAGAAGCATCTAGTGAATACTATGGCCCCGGGTCTACTTCACACCATATTTTCAGCCTTTCACTTTTACTTCGTTGCACTTTCCGCCTTCAGATCTCACTTTGCAATCAATCTTGAAGGGATTGACAACCCCTTTATAGTGTTGGGTGCAAGCTCCTTTGTGTTTGCGCAGGTACTCTGGACACTTGGCTTGATTCTCCTACTAGATTGATACCTTGGTTCTCTAACTGAGGGAAATACTTACTGCTCCTGTGTTGCATCACCCTTTCCTCTTCAAGGGAAAAACCAACGCAAGCTCAAGAGGCAGTAGAAGGATTTTTGGCGCCGTTGCCGGGGAGGATCAACTTCTAGGTCAAGCTCATCCAAGTAAGTGTCGCAAACTCATATCTTGCATTTACTTTTTTGCCTCTCGTTTTCCTCTCCCCCACTTATGAAAAAAAAATACAATTTTTTTTTCCTTTTTCGTTTGCCTTTTTGGTTGCCCTTTTATCTCGCTAGCTATCTGTTTGCTTGTGTGCTTGTTTGCTTGCCTAAATAACCATGATTGAAAACACCAAACTTTGTGACTTCTCTAATACTAATAATAATGATTTTATTAGTACTCCGATTGCTCCCGCCACTAGTGTCGAATCATACGAAATCAATGCTGCCTTGCTGAATCTTGTTATGAAAGAGCAATTCTCCGGCCTTCCTAGTGAAGATGTCGCATCCCATCTTAATACCTTCAATGGGATTTGCGATATGCAAAATAAGAAATATGTGGATAATGATGTGATTAAATTGAAGCTTTTTCCGTTCTCGTTGCAAGATCGAGCAAAAACTTGGTTTTCGTCTTTGCCCAAAAATAGTATTGATTCTTGGAACAATTGCAAAGATGCTTATATATCCAAGTATTTTCAGCCGGCTAATATTATCTCTCTCCGTAATGATATCATGAATTTTAAGCAACTTGATCATGAACATGTTGCACAATCTTGGGAGAGAATGAAATTGATGATTAAAAATTGTCCCGCTCATGGCTTGAGTCTTTGGATGATTATACAAATCTTCTACGCTAGCTTGAATTTCGCTTATAGAAATATCTTGGACTCTGCCTCAGGTGGAATGTTCATGGAAATCACATTAGGAGATGCCACAAAACTCCTAGACAATATCATGACAAACTACTCTCAGTGGCACACTGAAAGGTCACCTACTAGTAAAAAGGTACACGCTATAGAAGAAATTAACTCGTTGAGTGCTAAGATGGATGAGTTAATGAATTTTGTTGCTAGTAGAAGAGCTCCTTTAGATCCTAATGATATGCCCTTATCTTCCTTGACTGAGAGTAGCAATGCAAGCTTGGACATTAATTTTGTTGGTAGGAATAATTTTGGCAACAACAATGCTTTTAGAGGAAACTATGTTCCTAGGCCTTTTACTAGTAACACATCTAATAACTTTGGCAACTCCTACAACAATACTCATGGAAACTACAATAAATTACCCTCGCATCTAGAGAGTAATATCAAAGAGTTTATCAACTCGCAAAAGATTTTCAATGCGTCCATAGAGGAAAAACTACTCAAAATTGACGATTTGGCTAGGAACGTTGATAGAATGTCTAGTGATATTGATACCTTAAAAGTTAGATGTGCTCCTCCCAAAATCAATATGGATGAAACTTTGAAAGCTATGCGTGTCTCCATGAATGAGAGCAAAGAAATAACCGCCCAAATTCGTGCTAGACATGAATGGCTTAAAAAGGCGTGTTCTCGTCATAAGAATCACGAAGATCTTAAAGTGCTTGGTGTGACTCCCATTGAAGCCTTGTTTTCTTGTGTCAAACCTAATGATGATGGGGCTAGATATGAATCCACTTTGGCTGAAAAACGTGCCAATGATTCGGAGTCCATCTATCTTGATGCTAAAAGCATTGAAAGTGGAGTATAAGAAATCAAAATATTGAGTAGTAATGAAACTACTACTTTCGATTTCAAGGAATTCAATTATGATAGTTTCTCCTTGATTGAAAGCATTTCCTTGATGCAATCCATGCTAAACTCTCCACATGCTTATAACCAAAACAAGGTCTTTACCGATCATATCCTCGAAGCTATGATAAAATATCTTGAAGGGAAACTTGAGTTGGAAGTTTCTATTCCTAGAAAGTGTCATGATGAGTGGGAACCTACTATCAAAATCAAAATCAAAAACTATGAATGCAATGCTTTGTGTGATTTGGGTGCTAGTGTTTCCGCGATTCCAAAGTATTTTTGTGATTTTCTAGGCTTTAATGAGATTGAGGAGTGTTCTCTTAATTTGCATCTTGAGGATTCTATTGTGAAGAAACCCATGGGGAGGATCAATGATGTTCTTATTATTGCAAATAGGAACTATGTACCCGTGGATTTCATTCTGCTTGATATTGATTGCAATCCTACATGCCCTATCATTCTTAGTAGACCTTTCCTAAGGACTATTGGTGGTATCATCGATACGAAGGAAGGGAATATTAGGTTTCAATTTCCTTTAAAGAAGGGCATGGAGCATTTTCCTAGAAAGAAAATAATATTGCCTTATGAATCCATGATGAGGTCTACTTATGGTTTGAGTACCAAAGACGACGATACGTGATTCTATCGCCTTATGCCTAGCTAAGGGCGTTAAACAATAGCGCTTGTTGGGAGGCAACCCAATTAATTTATCTTTTTCTTTCTGTTTTGTTGCGTCAACACCATCATAACTCTGTAATTATTGTGTTTTTTCTGTTTCTTTTTGTGTTTGAGCCAAGCAAAACCTTTATGACTAGTTTTGGTGATGGTTGTTTGATCCTGCTGCAGAAAGACAGAAACTTTTCGCTCACGAAAGTATTTTTCATTTTTATTCAGAAGAGCTTTTGAGTTGATTCTTTTTGCTGCTGGTTGATATGCCTTTTTCCCAGGCTGTAGTAATTCTTCAGAAGTTTTGAGGTACGATAATTATACGAAGTGTACAGATTGCTACACACTGGTCTGTTTTTGAAAGATTCTGTTTTTGTTGTGTTGGTTGCTTGTTTTGATGAAACTATGGTTAGTTTCGGGGGTACTAGCCATGGAAAAGTGAGAATACAGTAACCTAACACCAATATAAATAGAAATCATGATTGCTACAATACCTAAAGAGGTGGTTGTTTGTTTTCTTGTGCGAATGATATCACGAGTTTCTGTTTAAGTTTTGTGTTGTGAAGTTTTCAAGTTTTGGGTGATGTTCTCATGCTCAAAGGGATAAAGAGTGGAAAGAGCTCAAGCTTGGGGATTCCAAGGCATCCCAAGCCAAATTCAAGGACACCAAAAAACCTATGGTTGGGGATGCCCCGGGAAGGCATCCCCTCTTTCGTCTTCAATCCATCGGTAACATTACTTGGAGCTATATTTTTATTCACCACATGATATGTGTTTTGCTTGGAGCATCTTGTATCGTAGGAGTCTTTTCTTTTTGTTGTGTCAGAATCATCCTTGCTGCACACCTTTTGAGATAGACACACACTCATCATGAATTTGCTAGAATACTCATTGTGCTTCACTTATATCTTTTGAGCTCGACCGTGTTGCTCTATGTTCTTCACTTGGATCTTTTAGAGCACGGCGGTGCGTAACTTCGTAGTTGGCTTGTTCTATGAAAGTAGTCCCAAAGGTGAAAGGTATCCAAAGAGGATACAATAAAACTTCCATCTTCATGTGCATTGAGTAGAAAGAGAAGTTTGATTCCTCTCAATTAGTTTTGTGACGTGGATTTGGTAATATTAAGAGTTATGTTAGTAGGGTGTTGTGAATCTAGAAATACTTGCGTTGAAGTTACTGATTCCCGTAACATGCACGTATGGTGAACCGCTATGTTAGGAAGTCAGAGCATAATTGCTCTATTGATTGTCATCCTTTGTGTTGCTGTCGGGATCGCGCGATCGTTAACACCTACCAACCCTTCCCCCAGGAGTATGCCTTTAGCACTTTGTTTCGATTACTAATAAAAACTTCCGCAATAAGTATGTGAGTTCTTCATGACTAATGTGAGTCCATGGTATAGATGCACTTTCACCTTCCACCATTGCTAGCCTCTCTAGTACCGTGCAATTTTTGCCGGTGCACAAACCCACGATATGCCTTCCTCAAAACAGCCACCATACCTACCTACTATGGCATTTTCATAGCCATTCCGAGATATATTGCCATGCAACTCCCGCGGTTTTGTCTCATGACTTATGCCGTAACTCTCATATTGCCATTGCATGATCGTAAGATAGCTAGCGAGATGTTTCAACGTCATACGCCAAGCTAGATCGTTGCACATCCCGGTACACTGCCGGAGCAATTTCCTATAGAGTCATCATCGTTCTAAGCTTTGAGCTGTGAGTAAATAAAAGTGTGATGATCATCATTATTAGAGCATTGTCCCATGTGAGAAAAAAATAGGCCAAAGTTGCCACATAAAAAAAGAGAAAAAAAGAGGCCAAATAGCCCAAACAAAAAAAAGAGAAAAAGAGAGAAGGGACAATGCTATTATCTGTTTCCACACTTGTGCTTCATAATAGCACCATGTTCTTCATGATTGAGAGCCTTTTGTTTTGTCACCACCATATGCTAGTGGGAGTTTTCATTATATAAGTTGGCTTGTATATTCCAATGATGGGCTTCCCCAAAATTGCCCTAGGTCTTCGTGAGCAAGCAAGCTGGATGCACACCCACTAGTTCTCCTTTTGAGCTTTCACATACTTATAGCTCTAGTGCATCCATTGTATAGAAATACCTACACATTCACATTGATATCTATTAATGGGCATCTCCATAGTCCTTTTATACGCCGAGTCAATGTGACCATCTCCTCCTTTTTGTCTCACAACTTCCACCACACTCTATTCCACCTATAGTGCTATATCCATGGCTGACGCTCATGTATTGCGTGAGAGTTGAAAAGGGTTTGAGAAAGTAAGAGTGCTAAAACAATTACTTGGACAATACCGGGATTGTGCATGACTTAAATTAGTTGTGTGGGGATGATCGAGCATAGCCAGACTATATGATTTTGTAGGGATAACTTTATTTGGCCTTGTTATTTCGAAAGTTCATGATTACCTTGCTAGTTTGCTTGAAGTATTATTGTTTTCATGTCAATGGCAAACTATTGTTTTGAATCTTACGGATCTGAACATTCACGTCACGTGAAAGAAGTTACAAAGGACAACTATGCTAGGTAGCATTCCACATCAAAAATTCAGTCTTTATCACTTCGCTACTCGAGGATGAGCTGGAGTTAAGCTTGGGGATGCTTAATACGTCTCCAATGTATCTATAATTTTTTATGGTTCCATGCTATTATCTTGTACAACTTTGGATGTTTTGTATGCCTTTTATATCTTTTTTGGGACTAACTTATTAACTCAGTGCCAAGTGCTAGTTCCAGTTTTTTCCGTGTTTTTGACCCTTTTCGGAGGAGGATTTTAAACGGTGTCCAAACAGAATAAAACTTCCGAAAAGATTTTTCCGGAACAGAAGATACGCACGGGACTTGTGAACCAAGGCAAAGGCCACTAGGGGACTCCATAAGCTCCCTAGGCGCGGCCAGGGGGGCGCGCCTAGCAGGCTTGTGGGCCCCCTATTGCTCGTCTGCCCTACCTCTTCCGCCTATAAATTCCTGAAAAATCCAAAACTGTGCAAGAGATCCACGAAAATACTTTTCCGCCGCCGCAAGCTTCTGTCTCTGCAAGATCCCATCTGGGCACGTTCTGGTGCTCTGCCGGAGGGGGATTCGAATACGGAGAGCTTCTTCATCAACACCATGACCTCTCCGATGATGCGTGAGTAGTTCACCATAGACCTTCGGGTCCATAGCTAGTAGCTAGATGGCTTCTTCTCTCTCTTGGATCTTCAATACAAAGTTCTCCATGATCTTCATGGAGACCTATCCGATGTAATCTTCTTTTGCGGTGTGTTTGTCAAGATCCGATAAATTGTGGATTTATGATCAGATTATCTATGAATCTTATTTGAGTTTCTTCTAATCTCTTCTATACATGATTTCATATCCTTGTAATTCTCTTCGAGTTGTGGGTTTTGTTTGGCCAACTTGATCTATGATTCTTGCAATGGGAAAAGTGCTTGGTTTTGGGCTCATATCGTGCGGTGACCTCACCCAGTGACCGAAGGGGTAGTGAGGCACGCATCGTGTTGTTGCCATCAAGGGTAAAAAGATGGGGTTTACATCATTGGTTTGAGTTTATCCCTCTACATCATGTCATCTTGCTTAAGTCGTTACTCTGTTCGTCATGAACTCAATACACTAGATGCATGCTGGATAGCGGTCGATGTGTGGAGTAATGGTAGTAGATGCAGAAATTATTGGTCTACTTGTCTCGGACGTGATGCCTATATGTATGATCATTGCCTTAGATATCGTCATGACTTTGCGCGATTCTATCAATTGCTCGATAGTAATTTGTTCACCCACCTTAATATTTTCTATTTTGAGAGAAGCCTCTAGTGAACACTATGGCCCCCGGGTCTACTTCACACCATATTTTCAGCCTTCCACTTTTACTTCGTTGCACTTTCCGCCTTCAGATCTCACTTTGCAATCAATCTTGAACGGATTGACAACCCCTTTATAGCTCGTTTGTGTTTGCGCAGGTACTCTGGACACTTGGCTTGATTCTCCTACTGGATTGATACCTTGGTTCCCAAACTGAGCGAAATACTTACTGCTCCTGTGCTGCATCACCCTTTCATATTCAAGGGAAAAACCAACGCAAGCTCAAGAGGCAGCAAGCCACGTAAAGCATGCAACAACAAATTAGAGGATGTCTGACTTGTTTTTGCAGGGTATGCTTGTGATATGATATGGCCAATGAGGTGATGTGATATATTGGATGTATGAGATGATCATGTTGAAATACTTAATATCGACTTGCACGTCGATGCTACGGCAACGGACATGAGCCATGGGGTTGTCTATAAACTAACATTTGTGTTTGCAGATGCCTTTACTATATTGCTAGGTTGTAGCTTTAGTAGTAATAGCATAGATAGCACGACAACCTCGATGGCGGGACGTTGATGGAGATCATGATGATGGAGATCATGGTGTGGCACCGGTGACAAGAAGATCATCCGATGCTTTGGTGATGGAGATCAAGAAGCATAAGATGATGGCCATATCATGTCACTTATGAATTGCATGTGATGTTAATTCTTTTATGCACCTTATTTTTCTTAGAACGATGGTAGCATTATAAGGTGATCTCTCACAAAAATTTCAAGATGAAATTGTTTTCTCCTCGACTGTGCGCCGTTGCGACAGTTCGTCGTTTCGAGACACCACGTGATGATCGGGTGTGATAGACTCAACGTTCAGATACAACGGACGCAAAACAGTTGCACACACAGAACTCTCAGGTTAAACTTGACGAGCCTAGAATGTGCAGACATGGCCTCGGAACACATGAGACCAAAAGGTCGAGCATGAATCGTGTAGTTCATATGATTAGCATAGAGATGCTTAACAGTGAAACTATTCTCATCTCACATGATGATCGGACTTGAGTTAGTGAATTTGGATCCTGTACCACTCAAATGACTAGAGAGATTTACTTTTTGAGTGGGAGTTTATCATTAATTTGATTATTTAAACTCCAATTATCTTGAACATAGTCTAAGTCCACTTTGCAATATTTGTGTTGTAGATCAATGGCTCACGCAGTAGTCACCCTGAATTTTAATACGTTCCTAGAGAAAGCTAAGTTGAAAGATGATGGAAGCAACTTTGTAGACTCCGCAAGCTGCTCCTGCAAGCTGGGAAGAAGGATTATGTTCTTAATGTTGCGCTAGGATATGAACCACCCGCTACGTCTAGCCAAGATGTTTGGAACGCCTGGTTAAAATGTAAGGAGGACTACTCAGTAGTTCAATGTGCAATCTTGTATGGCTTAGAGCCGGGACTTCAATGTCGCTTTGAGCGTCATGGACCGTATGAGATGTTCCAGGAGTTGAAGTTTATCTTTCAGAAGAACGCCCGGATTGAGAGGTATGAGACCTCCGATAAATTCTATGCTTGCAAGATGGAGGAGAATTCGTTTGGCAGTAAACATGTGCACAAAATGTGTGGGTATTCAAACCGTCCAGCTGAGCTAGGGATTGAACTCCCGCAAGAGGCTATCATTGACAGAATTCTTCAATCGCTCCCACCTAGCTATAAGATCTTTGTGTTGAACTATAACATGCAAGGGGTGAACAAGTCACCCGACGAGTTATTCGTGATGCTTAAAGTCGCAGAGTCAGAACCCCAGAAAGAGCATCAAGTGTTGATGGTCAATAAGACCACTGGTTTCAAGAGAAACGACAAAGGAAAGAAGGGTAACTCCAAGAAGAGCGGCAAGCCTGTTACCAATCCAACGAAGAAACCAAAGGCTAGACCTAAGCCTGAAATAGAGTGTTATTATTGCAAGGGACTGGGTCGCTGGAAGCGCAACTGCGCCAAGTATTTGGCTGATAAGAAGGCGGCCAAGGAAAAATCAGGTATATTTCATATACATGTTACTGATGTGTACTTAACCAACTTTCTTAGTAGTGCCCGGGTATTCGATACCGGTTCTGTTGCTCATATTTTCAACTGAAAGTAGGAACTGCGAATTAATGAAGGCTGGCAAAGGATGAAGTGACGATGTGCATGGGAAATGGTTGCAGGGTTGATGCAATTGCCATCGGCACAGTATCACTTCAATTACCATCATGATTAGTTATGAACTTAAATAATTGTTATTTAGTGCCTGGGTTAAGCATGAACATTATATCTGGATCTTGTTTATTGCAAGACGGTTACTGGTTTAAGTCAGAGAACAATAGTTGTTCTATTTCTATGAGTAATATCTTTTATGGTCATGCACCCAATGTGACAGGATTGTTCATATTGAATCTTGATAGCGATGATACAAAGATACATAACATTGAGACCAAAAGATGTAGAGTTTACAATGATAGCGCCATGTTTTTGTGGCATTGCCGCTTACGTCATATTGGTGTAAAATGCATGAAGAAACTCCATTCCGATGGGCTTTTGGAGTCACTTGATTTTGAATCACTTGACACGTGCAAACCATGCCTCATGGCCAAGATGACTAAGACTTCATTCTCCGGAACAATGGAGCGTGCAAGTGACTTGATGGAAATCATACATACCGATGTGTGCGGTTCGAGGAGTGTGGAGGCGTGCGGTGGATATCGTTATTTTCTCACCTTCGCTTACGATTTGAGTAGGTATGGATATATCAACTTGATGAAGCACAAGTCTGAAACGTTTGAGAAGTTCAAGAAATTTTAGAGTGTAGTTGAAAATCATAGTAACAAGAAGATCAAGTTCCTATGTTCTGATCGTGGGGGTGAATATCTGAGTTTCGAGTTTGGTGCTCGCTTAAGAAAATGTGGAATTGTTTCACAGTTGACACCGCCTAGAACACCACAACGTAATGGTGTGTCTGAACGTCGTAACCGTACTTTGTTAGAAATGGTGTGATCTATGATGTCTCTTACAGATTTTCCGTTATCGTTCTGGGGTTATGCATTAGATACAGTTGCATTCACTTTAAATAGGACATAATCAAAATCCGTTGAGACGACAAGAAACGAACTATGGTATGGCAAAAGACCGAAGTCTTCGTTTCTTAATGTTTGGGGATGTGATGCTTACGTCAAAAAGCTTCAGCCTGAAAAGATGGAACCCAAAGCAGAAAAGTGCGTCTTCATAGGTTACCCAAAGAAGACAGTTGGGTATACCTTCTATCTCAAAATCCAAGCGCAAAGTGTTTCTTGCTAAGGACGGAGCTTTTATTGAGAAGGAGTTTCTCTCGAAAGAATTCAGTGGGCGGAAGATAGAACTTGATGAGGTTGTCGAACCTCTAACCCCTCTAGATGGTGGTGCAGGGCGGCAATGGGTCGGGTTTGGTGCGGGTGGAGCTGGTCTAAATCCAACCCATGACCCATCTTCCTATCTTCTGCCCATCGACCAAAGTATCCATGGGCACAAGTTGTGCCCATGCCCAAACCCATTGGATACCCATATATCCATGGAGGTCCATGGGCATAAAATATCAGCATGACACCTTCCCAAAGATCAAATTAATTCATCATCATTCATTTGCAAATGACAACATAAGATACACCCATAAGTAGACAACAAGTACACTGTTCAAACATTGTCCACACATACAATGACCACTCAAATAGTCTGATAGTAAAAAACTTGTCTTAAATCTTATTACATAAAAAACTGAAGTAGAACTCTTGTCTTAAATAGTCTCACAGTAGAACTCTTGTCTTAAAATCATATTACATCACAATAGAACTCTTGTCTTAAAATCATAATGACAACTCTTAAATAGTCTCGCAATGACAACTCAAATAGTCTCACAGTAGAACTCTGGTCTTAAAATCATATTACATCACAATCAAAGTTGTAAGATCTTATTGAACATCATAACCGAAGTTGAATAAATAAATGACGTGCATGCTAGTAATGGCAGACCCAGACGCATGTCCACATGTAGGGATACATGGCTCCAAATTAGTTTTCAGTAATTTAATGCCATGTCCAGCACACTTGGCTCCAAATTAGTCTTCAGTAATGATGGACTCATTTTCATCGTGACATAAAAACAAAGAATTAAAATAAACAAGTTACTTCTGAATGCGCATGTATGATGGATGAAAACATGGCATCTAATCAAAATCCAACCATCAACCCACATTCACAAGTATGCATCTGAAACAAGTTCTGCACCAACAAGTAGTGAACCGCGCACATCACTTGTTATTTAAACGTACAAAACATAAATTGAAATGACAACAAGTAGTTACCATTATTTCTTCCTCATCCTCAAGAACAGATTGAACTGCTTGCAGAGCAAAGTTTATATCACCTATTGCAAAGACGAAGCAAAAATAATAAATTATTTACAGCAGAAAGGAACAGGATACAAATTGACAATTAACAAGATTGCCTAACATGTCCGCTCGTGACCAAGCTTGCATACACATAAGAGCTTCAGCTATGATTGGTGTAAGACGACTACGATGTGCACTTAGTAACCTCCGGCTAGTACTAAAGACTGATTTCGATGCCACAGATGTAGCAGGGATGGATAATATATCACGAGCAATCTTCTGCAAAGTAGGGTACTTGGCACCTCCAACTTTCCACCAATTAATAATGTCAAAATCTGCTGTTCTACGGATAAGGGGCTCGTCCAAGTAATTGTCCAATTTTGTGCAAACTTGAGATGGAGCAATAGGTTGTGAAGACAAATATTGCTCAAAGACACCCAAAATTTCATCCACACCACCATTATGAACAGCTGGGGTGCTTCCAACATCAGAAGTTTCCTTCTAGAACCAGTCAGTTCTGGCTGCTCCACTGCTGTACTAGTACCCTCTTGTGGAGTTGAACTTGTGACCACGACAGCTCCAGCCACGCCCAAGACATCCGCTGTAGGGGCAACACTGTTTGCGGGAGCTGAGAAAAGGATGCAAGATGCCATCAAATTTAAGTTTAACCAAGTAGCAATGGGCTCCACAAGCAAGAAATGTAAATTCTGCATCGTAATGATCAGTACATAGATAAAACTCCTTCATGAGAATAAAGCTATTCAATGAATCTTTTAATTAGAAATGTAAATTCTGCATAGTAATGATCAATACATTTTTTATAATTATAGCAAAGATGCTAATAATAAAGCTAGTTAGTGAATTGTTTCTAGTTCTATAAGAAATACTAAACATTAAGCTAGTTCCTGGCAATAATAAGAAAGTAAATTCTATAAATGCAAAAGAACATAATTTACACTACTTATATAAAATCTCTCATACTATAGATCAGAAGCAAGGAGAGCACTGAGCTGTAAGAACTGTAGCAACCATTTTCAGCGATGATGGTGCTGCCGTCGACACCCTGTTGCCCGTCGGTGCACGGCGACTCAACTCTTGGCCTTCCCATGGACATTCGCTCCCTTGGCCTTCCCATGGTTGACACTATTGCTGCTCTTGCCCCCTTCCATTGAAGGTTAACTCCTATTAGACAAATGAAACAGCAGCTTGCTTAGGATGAGATCGGTCGCCGATTGGGGAAGGAGAGAGGGAGTGGGACGGAGCATACCTGTCGAGGAAGCGGTTGCTGATGCTGGTCGCCGATTGGGAAAGGAGAGAGGCAGAGATGGAGTGGGACGAGGCTTGCCAGTCGATGAGGCCGCCCCCGATGCTGTCCGCCGATGCCTGACACCAAGGCTGGTCGCCGAGTTCGTCCCCGATGTTGTCCGCCGATGGCCGATGCCTGACACCAAGGTAGGTCGCTGATTCCAGTCGCTGGTGTGGGGGCTAGGGTTGTGGCGCTCGGTGCCGTCGCCGGCTCGCCGTGATGGGGACTAAGGGAGGAGCACGGGCTGTGGCTCTCGGTGCCGTTGCAGGCTCGCCGCGATGGGGACTAAGGGAGGAGCATGGGTTGTGGCGCTCGGTGCCGTCGCCGGCTCGCCGCGATGGGGACTAAGGGAGGAGCACGATTGGGGTTTCAGATATGGGTTTGAGCACGATTGACGCGATGTGGGTTGATGGCTTGATGCAGGGCAGCCAAATTAAATTAGGTATACTATAATTAGGTTGCGGGGATTAGGGAACGTGGGCCGTTTTGACCTTTTCTGAATCAATATGGTTGCGAATGACTTGGGTTGAAAAAATTCCTTGGCCCCAATGTCACTGTCATATGGCCCTGTCTATTACATGGGTATCCACTAGATATCCATGGAGCAGAAATTATAACAGTGCCCAACCTGCCTATTCGTGGATATCCAAATCCATGAATCCATGGACAGAAATGCGCTCCATACCCTTGCCCAACCGGGTCGGGTATCCGTGGATATCCGAATCCATGGGCAAAATTGCCATCCCTACTTCTATCTCAAAATCCGAGGGCAAAGTGTTTGTTGCTAAGAACGGAGCTTTTATTGAGAAGGACTTTCTCTCGAAAGAATTCAGTGGGAGGAAGATAGAACTTGATGAGGTTGTCGAACCTCTAACCCCTCTAGATGGTGGTGCAGGGCAGGGAGGGACCTCTGTCGAAGCGACACCAGTTGAGGAGGAAGTTAATTATCATGATCATGAAACTTAGGATCAATATCCTATCGGACCTCGTAGGTCGACGGGATCACGTACTACTCCTGAGTGGTACGGTAATCATGTCTTATCAATCATGTTGTTAGACAACAATGAACCTGCGAATTATGAAGAAGCAATGGTAGGCCCGGATTCCAACAAATGGTTGGAGGCCATGAACTCAGAGATAGGATCTATGTATGAAAACGAAGTGTGGACTTTGGAAGTATTACTTGAAGGTTGCAAGGCTATTCAGAACAAATGGATCTTTAAGAAGAAGATGGACCCAGACGGTAATGTGATAGTTTATAAAGCTCGACTTGTGGCAAAGGGTTTTTCACAAGTTCAAGGAGTTGAGTACGATGAGACGTTCTTACCGGTAGCGATGCTTAAGTCCGTCCAAATCATGTTCGCAATAGCTGCATTTTTTGATTATGAAATTTGGCAGATGGATGTCAAAACGGGTTCCTTAACAATTTTCTTAAAGAAGAGTTGTATATGATGCAACCCGAAGGTTTTGTAGATCCAAAGAATCCTAACAAATTATGCAAGCTCCAGCGATCCATTTATGGACTGGTGCAAGCATCTCGGAGTTGGAATAAGCGCTTTAATGAGGTGATCAAAGCATTTGGATTTATACAAGTGGTTGGAGAATCTTCTATTTACAAGAAAGTGAGTGGGAGCTTTTTGGCGTTTCTAATATTATATGTGGATGACATATTGCTGATTCGAAAAATGTGGAGTTTCTGGAGAGCGTAAATAATTACTTGAATAAAAGTTTCTCTTTGAAGGACCTAGGAGAATATTCTTACTTTCTAGACATTAAGATCTATAGAGATAGATCGAGACGCCCGATAGGACTTTCACAAAGCACATACCTTGATAAAGTTTTGAAGTAGTTCAAAATGGAAGAGTCCAAGAAGGGGCTCTTGCCAGTGTTACAAGGTATAAAATTGAGTAAGACTCAGTGCCAAACAACTGAAAAGATAGAGAGCAAATGAGTTCCGTCCCCTATGCTTCAGTCGAAGGTTCTATCATGTATGCAATGTTGTGCACTAGACCAGACATCATCTTGGCCATAAGTATGGCAGGCAGGTTTCAAAGGAATCCAGGAGTGGATCATTGGACGGCGGTCAAGAATATTCTGAAGTACCTGAAAAGTACTAAGGAAATGTTTCTCGTTTATGGAGGTGACAAAGAACTAGTCGTAAAGGGTTACGTCGACGCAAGCTTTGACACTGATCCAGATGAATCTAAGTCTCAAACCGGATACGTATTCATTCTTAATGGGGGTTCGGTAAGCTGGTGCAGTTCCAAGCAAAGCGTTGTAGCAGATTCTACATGTGAAGCAGAGTACATGGATGTCTCGGAGGCACCTAAGGAGGGTGTGTGGATGAAGGAGTTCATGACGGATCTTGGAGTTGTGCCGAGCGCATTAAATCCAATAACTTTGTTCTGTGACAACATTGGTGCCATTGCTTTAGGAAAGGAACCAAGGTTTCACAAGAAGACCAGGCATATCAAACGACGCTTCAACCTCATCCGCGACTACTTCTAAGGAGAGCACATGAATATTTGCAAAGTGCAAGCAAATCTGAATGTAGCAGATCCGCTGACTAAACCTCTTCCACGGGAAAAACATGATCAACTACAGAACTGTAAGGGTGTTAGATTTATTACAATGTAATTCGCATGGCCATGTGAGGACTATATTATTGACTCCATGCTATAGTTGTATTGAATGAAAACATAGATACATGTGTGGATACATAGACAGTACAAAGTCCTTGGCAAGCCTCTAGTTGTCTAGCCAAGGTTATCAAGGATAGTCAGGGTTTTCTGGCTATATTCAAGTGTTGTCGCTTGATGACTGGATCACATCATTAGGAGAATCATGTGATGGACTAGACCCAAACTATGAACGTAGCATGTGATCGTGTCATTTTGTTGCTATTGTTTTATACGTGTCAAGTATTTATTCCTATGACCATGAGGTCATATAACTCACTAGCACCAAAGTAATACCTATGTGTATCAAACGTCGTAACGTAACTGGGTGATTATAAAGGTGCTCTACAGGTATCTCCGAAGGTGTCCGTTGAGTTAGTATGGATCAATACTGGGATTTGTCACTCCGTTTGACGGAGAGGTATCTCGGGGCCCACTCGGTAATAGAACATCACAAACAAGCCTTGCAAGCAATGTGACTAAGTGTAAGTCACGCGATCTTGTATTACGGAATGAGTAAAGAGACTTGCCGGTAACGAGATTGAAATAGGTATGCGGATACCGACGATCGAATCTCGGGCAAGTAATATACCGCAGGACAAAGGGAATGACATACAAGATTTTATGAACCTTGGCACTGAGGTTCAACCGATAAGATCTTCGGAGAATATGTAGGATCCAATATGGGCATCTATGTCCCGCTATTGGATATTGACCGACGAGTGTCTCGGGTCATGTCTACATAGTTCTCGAACCCGCAGGGTCTGGACACTTAAGGTTCGATGATGTTTTACTATAGTTGAGTTATATGTGTGGTTATCAAATGTTGTTCTATGTCCCAGATGAGATCACGAACGTCATGAGGGTTTCCGGAATGGTCCGGAAACGAATATTGATATATAGGATGGTTTCATTTGGTCACCGGAAAGTTTCGGGCATTTCCGACAGTGTATCGAGACTGACGAATGGGTTCCGGGTGTTCATCGGGAGGGGCCCACCCACCCGGGAGTGAGCCCACTAACCCTAGGCTGGCGCACCAGGCCTTTGTGGGCTGGTGGAGCCAGCCCAAGAGGGCTACGGCGCCACAAGTGAAAAACCAAAGGAAAAAAAGAAAAAAAGGAAAGAGGGAGGTGGGAAGGAATAGGAGGACTCCTCCTTCCCAAACCAAATTGCAGGAGGAGTCCTCCTCCCCCTTTGGCCGGCGCACACTTGGGGACCTTGTGCCATAAGGCTAGCCCCTCCCCTCCTCCTATATATATTGGTGGTTTAGGGCTTTTTGAGACACAACTTTGCCAAGTGCAACTCAAGCCTATTCCACATAGTTTTGCCTCTAGATCGGATTTCTGCGGAGCTCGGGTGGAGCCGTGTAGGAGTAGATCATCACCACCACGGAGCACCATCACGCTACCGGAGAACTCATCTACTTCTCCGTCTCTCTTGTTGAATCAAGAAGACAGAGATCGTCATGGAGTTGTACGTGTGCTGAACGCAGAGGTGCCGTCAGTTCGGCGCTAGATCGGAACAGATCATGGGACAATGGTGATTTGAATCACGAAGCTGTACCACTACATCAACCGCATTTATTAACGCTTCCCGCTTAGCGATCTACAAGGGTACGTAGATCTAATCTCCTCTCGTAGATGAACATCACCATTATAGGTCTTCATGTGCGTAGGAAGATTTTTGTTTCCCATGCAACGTTCCCCAAGAGTCGGAGCTAAAACCGGCAAAGAAAAGCATGGGGAAGAAGTGGAAAAGTATCAGGAGACTCCTACAGAAACAATCGAGGGGAAAAGAGGGCCGGGGCAGTCGAGGATCACCGGAATTCGGATGCGACGAATCCGGAATTTGATCTTGGTCTTGGGGGCTTCCGGAGAGGTAGGAGAGATCTAGGAACTTGACCTGGGGTAGTAGGAGGATGAAGAGGGGAAGAGGGTGGCCTGGGATGGCCTTTTATAGGTGGGTCATGGTCCACCGAATGATGGTGCCCCGGCGAGGCCGTGGCAACAACCAGGAGAGGAGAGAGGGCTTGGGGTGTGTCTAAGGTCTTCGTGGACGCGGTTTGGGACATGAAAAGGAATAAGTGGGATTGGGGGTTGGCTCCTGGCATGCCGCGGTGGCGAGCGCCACCTGTCCGCTTTGGGTGGGCGAGGGCATGTGTCGCCGGAGGGAGGAGAAGGGGAGATTGGAGGGGCCCAACACGGCGCATGCACCGTTCGTCGAGGGAGTCAAAGTTGGAAAACACGGGGAGGCTAGGACGGGATAAGGTTGGCCTCCCACAGTGCGGACGTGCACTGCGGTGCATCCAGAGTGCATTTTTGCCATGGAAGGGCATCCTGGCATGGTCTGGTGTGCCCCAACATGTCCACTAGCGTCCTTCGGCTTTGGGGACGCTCCATGGATGCTTTGGAGGCAAGGAGAGAGGTGGTGGTCAAAGGGAGAGGGAGAGAAAGTCTTTGCGAGGATTGTACCAGAAAAGAGATTGGAGTTCTTGTCCACCACACCATTGAACCAGAGGTGAATCTCTTAGCTGCAAATGAGGGGTTATATAGTGGACTTGTGCTAAAATTTGGAGTGAAGGGAGATTTTCGAAGGGGTGAAAGTGGTTGTTTTACCAAATCACGAGAAGGTGTTTGATGCTGGTTTGAGAAAGATAAACCCCACAAATTGTAGTGAGATTTAACAGGATTAAATGGTGGGAAAAATCAGTAGGATTCACCAAGTTTGAGCTCATTTGAGCAAGGTTGACAATTTAGACATGGAAAACCCTAGAAAAGGGGTAGAATCATATTTCTGTGGACCAAGGTGATCAAATTAACTCACAGAAATGCACAACTTGGTGTGGCATCCTTACTTGGCGGTTGTATCACTTCTCAAAAGTTTGAGAGCAATTGGGTAAACTTGGCAATGTAGAGTTGCTGAAATTTGGGTCTAGACAAGAAGGGTTTTGGGGTAATAGGTGGATCAAATCAACTTGGATTGTGATGAAACTTTGTAGGATCACCACACTTATCATGTGTGATTTGCTAGAATTTTCTTGGTTTTATTGAGAATATTTCCCTTGGAAATTATTCAAAGCTTGAAATAGGCAGAAAGGGTTTCAAGGAGTTTTCTCCGATATTTCAAACATGACCATGTGTTTGAAGTCTAGTGTATGGATAATATATGTAGACTGAGTTTCCATAAGTTTTCTCAAATATTTATGAAGCAGGAAAATAATTCCCCCCGAAGAAATACCATTTCTACCCTCACAAAATAGTATTTACATAAAATGGGAAAATAACTTTAAATACAATTATTTTGGGGTTTTGGTAAGTCTTTTGATTAATAGAATCCAAATAAAATGATTCGGGCCAAACATCCCTCCTAAGTTAGGGACTTGTAGTACAAATCCCAACTTAGGGTTTTTTGAAACCTTAAAATAAATATATGCTTTTTTGTTGAAATAATATTTTGTAAAAATAGTTCCTCGTTCTATAGACATGGCATGATAATTGGGCAAGGGTTTTGTGTCAAGAAAAGGTGTTTTAGAGTGAAGAATAAGTTTCGGGATTAAAGACATAACCAATCACATAAGCAAGAAGCAACCAAATCAATCATCAAATGCCCGCGAAAAGTTTTAGTTGGTTTCAAATTTCCGTAAAGCAATATATGGTAAAAGAGGTACAAACACAGGGTGTGACCGATATTGAAGTTGGTTATGCAATAATAATGTTGGTGTTGTGTAGAGCGAGCATAGATGTTGTACAAACAAAGCAAATCACATTCCATACAATTTTTGGGTTTTAACCGTCTCCCCCACAACACACACAGCTTGTCCAAATGAATCATTTGGGTTACTTTTGGTGTCCCCACATGAACTAAACTATGAAACCCATCGGCAATGATTTGATCAGTAGTTGACAATTCCATACCAGCGAGCATCTCCCCACAACACACAGGTTACTAGCACCAATCGTTTGTATTATTTCTCGTGTTCGCACACGGTTGTGATTACTCACCTGTTTGTTGTATATCGCAAACATCTTGTTATGCTGAATCATTTGTGTTGTGATGTATCATTACACATAGTTGATAGTAGTGAACTGTGTGCCCTCTATCGCACACATATGGGTCTATGTAATTGTTCGTGTTATTTAGCTAATCACAAACAGTTTGTATTGAAGAATTGTATTCTACATATTGCACACATAAGTATTTTTGAAATCATGTTTGATGGTTCCGCCATCACACACAGTTCGTGGTATTCGCAATGGATCTTGAACTATATTGTTTGCAATTCCTGCATCCGAAACAATTTTCTCAAAGGGTCCCTGATTGATGTGTCATCTCTAGACCATGGTGTAGTAGTGTGTTTCCACACATGTATCCATGTTTCCTGTCAATACAATTCTAGCATGGATAATAAACTTTTATCATGAACAGGGAAATATGGTAATAATCAATTTATAATTGCCTCTACAACATATTTCCAACATCAATCCCCTTCTCTCACTGGGATTGAGCACTACTCCCGTTGAAGATAAATCAATCTAGTTGGCGAAACCAAACTAATAGATCGGAGGGAAACACAAAGAAATAATAATCACACATACATATAACCAACAAAGAATCGATATACTTTCATGAATAATATGAACATAAACCCATAAATCATTGGATACCAATAAACACACTCCAAAGATGATTACGGAAAGTGCGGTATATCAACTAGAGGGGAGTGAATAGGTGATTTTTATGAACTCATCACTGAGGAATTTCTTGTGAGGAACTTGCTCAGTCAAGAACAACGAGCAGCAGAATTGGTACTTAGGCGAATGTGCAACACATTAAAAGCATGGTCTTCATGATGATATGAAACAGTCTATTCGCATAAGTAGCGTTATCAGGATACGCACGTGAAGAACAAGTGAAGTGAAGAATTTGGGAAGAGGAAATTGTGAAAGTATTCAATCAAATTCTTCAAATGGTAATCATCAATTTCATCAACAAATAAATGAGTAAATAGAAGGGTTGAGAAAATAGAACCACCCGCTCGGTGAAGACAATGATTTGAGGATCCAGTTCCAACTGGTGTGGCAGTCATACATCTGGTTTGGAGCGGCTTGGTATTTAGACCAAAGACGCACAGTCATAGGACACTAAGTCCTTTATGTATTCTCATTGAGCTAAGTACACACAATCCTAGCTCAAAAATCATGCTATGTCTTCAGGGCAGACTTCCAAACCCTCACAAACTAGGTCACCCAACGATCCACAGTTTACTTCTAGATGCTCTAGATGAGAGACGCCTAACTATCTTCAAGATACACAGTCTTGAAAAGTAACAAGCGTCGGTTTCACACAGGAACAATTTCTTCAATGATGCTCAATCATTTTGGGTATGGGTTTTGGTTAGGGTATTTGGTGTTTTTCCTCGCTGATGATTTTCTCGCAAAGACTTCGAGAAACCGGTTGCTCTCAAATGACAAGTGTCAGTTTCTCTTCCGGAGCACCCAATGATCTAGTGGTTATGGGGGGCAGCTATTTATAGCCAGGGAGCAATCCCGACATTATTTGACATGAATGCCCCAATGATATGACCGTTATTTTGATAAGTATTGGGGAAAGCTTGCATGCGACACAACAACGATTGGAACTTTCAAGCTGTGAAAGTCCTCATGTCTCTCATATTCCTTACTTGTAGGTAATTCACAAAGGCGAAATCCTAACTCCTCAGTTAGAGGAACTTCCTCAGGGACCAGAAGATCTTTAGCCCTGTCAATGTAGAAATTGACTAAACTGTAAAAGATTTCCAAAGGCTTCACTCGAAGGATTGGGTATGTGTAGGCTTTGAAATAAGCATCATTTGGAAACTTTTCCTTAGTTTTACCTCAACCCCCTTTAATAGTATGGCGGTCCTATAACTGAAAAGAAAGTAAATGAAACAATGAACACAAAAGTCTTGATGCTTCAAATTCGTCACATCAATTTCTTCACGGACACACCAATTTCTTTGCTTTCAAAGTCTTCGAGGAATCTCCAAAGTCTTCAGTCGAAGACATTCTGTTTCAGGGGTTGATATTCTTTGAATAACTCGAACTCCTCAGCGACTTATAGAGCTAGTGTACACTCACAAACCCATTAGTCTCTTAACCTATAAGTCTTTAATAAACCAAAATCACTAAGGGGCACTAGATGCACTTACAATCTCCCCCTTTTTTGTGATTGATGACAAATAGGTTAAGTTTTTAACAGGGATAATAATACGAAGTGTAAGTACGGTGTTTGAGCAATTTGATCACAAGATATAGTGAAACTCCCCGTGAAAAGTGCATATTTGAGGAATTTTCTTTGGAATGCAAATGCACATTGTAGGTTTATAACATGGAGATCCCACTATATCTTCTAATCCACGCACACATTTAAAATATATCGTCAGGAAATTGAAATGCATGATGGAAAGTGGTGTCTAATGAATTTCATCATGCATGCATTAATCAACATGAGGAATAAGCATGCGAAGAAAATGGTACAAAAGTGTCATACCACCACCGGGCATAAGTTTACAACTCATACAACCAAACACTTCAGAAAAACAAGAGTTGCAACTTAACAAAAAAATATAGCCCACAAGGTAAGACCCGCTTGAAGATAGACTCGGATTTCTCCCCCTTTGTCACCAATTGACGAAAAGGGACAAAACTGACGACTAATGCCCATGAAGTATTTCAACTTGTTGGTGGAAGAGGAGCACCAGCGTTGTCGGAGTCGTTTCTCGTTCTCGGGCAGGCAGCAGTGTCATCAAGATCCTCAACTTCATCAGTTGAGTGCGATGAAGAAATTGAACTAGTCACAAGCCGGGGAACATGAACTTCCTTGAATATTTTCTTGGGAGGCGAGGACCAATCAAAGTCTTGCTGAAATTCCATTTCATTCATCTCTTTAGGAGTTTTGAGGTCAGACAGAATGGCCCATGTACGATCGAAGATTTCATGAAGATAGTAGTGATTTTTCTTCACAGTCTTTTTCACACACACATATCACACACAATGGCACCAAAATGATGCTCTACCCACTTGTGATTGCGATCAACCTTTTGAGGAAGACTTGGCAGAATCTCACAGTCCGTCATCACGCGCGGGGAAGACTCATGAGGAACTTTAGCCGAGGCTTGTACAACAGAGTCTTGCAATGCAGTGCCATCATTGGTTGAGTATGATGTTGTCTTGCGAAAATGTACATCAAGGGGACCAGGGCCTTCATCAATAACCGTTCAGCCCTTGCCTTCAATCAGATCGAAGGACTTCTTGATGACTTCAAGTGGGGCAAATAGCTAATGTCATTCTGAAAATCAGCTTTGTAAGGAATTGAGGATTTGGCCACGATGAATTACATGATCCATGGCGCATAATGCTTCAGCTCAAAGGGTGACATAGCAATATTCGCCAAAGTCCTCATGAAGAAATCATGAAGATTTATGGGAATTCCATGAATGATGTTGAATAGCAAATTCTTCATGATGTCTGCCACATATTCTTCTTCTTCAGAATTGTGACCCTTGACGGGGCTGAGGGTTTTGCTCAAGATGGAGTACATAGTCCTTGGCATATATAGCAGATCTTTGATGAGGAATATGGTGCTTGGTAGCTTGTGAGGAGCCAGGGGCTTAATCGTCACTTGCATTAGGCGATCAGGCAGCTCAGGTTCATCATAGATGCATTTGGCTCCTTCTGAGGGGATTGCAACTAGGACGACACGACGTAATTCCGTGGAAAGAGCTGTGTAATGTGTGTCTTCGGTCATCCAGTCAAGATCCCAAGTGTTTAAATTTGTGTTGACCGGAAAGATGCAAAGTGGCATAGAATTGAAGAATTAGCTCTTCATTCCAATCACGTATATCCATGCACAACGACAGTAGGTGTGAGCGCTTGGCATATTCGATATGATAGACTACTCATATCAATAAGGAATTCCGTATTTTCCGGGAGCCCATTCGAACAGAACTCCCAGGTTTAGCGTGCTTGGATAGGAGTAGTTCTACGATGGGTCACCGACCAGGAAGTTGGTCTCGGATGAGCATGAGTGAGGACAAAGTGCACAAAAAGACTAGTATTAATCTGTGAGTCTAGTCTAGATCCCGCCTAGAGTAATGACCACCGACGGGTGTGTCCGGGGCATTACAAGTTAGAATCAGACCCGACCCTCGCAGTTACACGGATGTTTGCGGACAGGTGCACGGTCACGTTGTTCATGAAGTTTGTGACCCGTCGTGGCACACGGCATGACACGTGTACTGGACTGGAAGCACCCACGTTAGTGCCAAGAGGGAACGTTCCTGTGACCCGGCGAGGATGCCGGTTCCTGTGAGTGGGGGTGTATGTGATAGCGTGGCATTCGAACACAACTCCCACGTTAAGTTTGCTTTGCTTGGAGTAGTTCTAGGATGGGTGACCGATCGAGAAGTTGGTCCCGGTTGCGCATGAGTGAGGACAAAGTACACAGCATGACGCATGTACTACACTGGATGAACAAACATTTGTGCCAATAGGGAACGTTCCTTTGACCCGACAAGGACGTCGGTTCCTGTGAGTGGGGGTGTATGTGACAGCCTATAATTCGAACACAACTCCTAGATTAAGCATGGTTGGCTTGGAGTAATTCTAAGATGGGCGACCGACCGAGAAATTGGTCTCGGGTGTGCATGAGTGAGGACAAAGTGGCGGGTGTGTCCGAGGCGTTACATTTGTCCTATATATTGTTGGTTCTCTAATTATTTGGTCCCAATGATTTTGGGCACTATTTTTCTTGTATTGCTGTTCTAGGAACAATTGGAGATGCATTGGATTCTCGGCTCACTTACAAAGAAGTTGTTGACACCATGTGATTATTGGAGCCAAACTAGGATGATGGTTTCACATTTATCTACTACATCAATCCAATCCTATCTCGGTAATAATTATCTGCATCATGCATACATTTCTTCTATTCAACCTTTCGTTGGTTTGATTATGGGATGACTTTCTTGATTCGTTCTTGTCGTACTTGTTTCCTTTCTCAAAACATCCAAATGATGATGTCTTATTGCTAGTTTTGAAGTATTTTGATGTTCGTGTGTTGGAAGTTCACTTATGTACAATAAGAAAATATAAGGCCATGTGCCATTGTTTGAAGAAAAGCTCTTATTGGTATATTTGTAACTTCCTTTTTGTATATCGTGTTTGTTCCTTCTTGTAACTATTTCGTCTGTACATCCTTCTCCGTGGATTGATATCATCTTGATTTTCATCTACCTAGAACCTTTTACAGATGAGAGAAGTTACATCTCTAGTTGATATTCTCTTTTCTTTCACGTCGACAGTTGCTTTTCATTTTTTATTTTTTTCTTGGTGGTTTCATGAAAGGATTTGTCTTGAGTTTGGATCTTATATCCTTGCATGTTGATGCACTCATTGGTGGTGATGATTATTTCTCCTCATGCTTGTCTTGACGAGGGTTTTCCATTTCGATTGGTATTCCTCCACTTGACAAGGCAATTATTTCCCATCTTGACCATGGGTTGTCACAAGCTTTGCTTTGTAAGTTTTTTATTATTATGCTTGTGAACCAATAAGGTAGTATCGATTGTGTGCATGGGAAGAATATGTCTTGCACTTTGTACCACATTTCATAAAGACTATGTTAATGCTTAATGCTCATCCTTATGTTAGTGTTCTTAAAGTACGTTCCCATGACTCACACACATCATTTTGGTTGAGCCTATGTTTAAGTTGCCTCTTTTACATGTTGTTCAACCATATGTTTGGTGCAAGTGTTATGCTTATTGTATCATCTACTTGCTAGCTCTTGTTGTGTGTTTTTATCGATTTTGGAGGAGCGATTATCCTATTTTGTGCACTTGTTTCAAATAAAACAAATTCATGATAGTGCACTAATCGTGGGGAGCTTTTCTAGTTTCTTTAAAATAATCCTTTGCCCATATCATAATATCTTCTATACATGTGGCTCTTAGGATCAAGTGATTTTTTTTCCAATTGGTATCTTTTGATTGCGTGCTTCACCCTTTTGTATGTCTGTGTGACATATCATCCATTTTGTATTCTTTGAATCCTAAAAATAGTTTGTCTTTGTCCAACTATTTATCATTGGATATCTGTATTTCATTGCACTCATATTTTGAGATACATACATTTTATACAGGAACACATATTATATTTTCTTTCTAAGCTTTTGGTCCGTTTTGGCAATCGATCAATGGGGGAGAAGTTTACAGAGTTTAGTATGGAGAAGTTAAGAGAGTTTTGTTTTGCTTTTGTTGCTTAAGCAATCGCATCTCATACCCATGCATTAATTCTTTACATGTTTGTGCTTGGTTGTGCTTATTTCCTTGTATAAACTCTCTTGAAAGTGATTGCCATCCATAACCAAAATGGGGGAGATTATTAGAGCATATATCTGCAAATATGGTTTTGGTAATTGATGAAAATCGCTATAGACTAATGGTTTCCTTGATTTATATTCAAAGGATTTTTTCCATAGGCACTTCTTGAAGTCCATCTTTTGGATTCAAGGAGTTTATAGGATGACCAAGGTGGTACTAAAGGTTCTATCCAAAGATTGGTCATAAAGACACAAGGTTGATCAAGACTAAGTCAATGAGTGAATCAAGTCGACCAACACACAAAGCGTACAAGATGTACCGAGATGGATCAAGTGATCCTATGGTATGGTATGCATTATCCATTACGCTTTATCCACAAACCCATGGTCTTTGTGGTAGTTCTATGTGGGGTTAAGTGTATTTCCATGGGCTTGCGTCAAGAGGAAGATCTCATTCAACCGATGGAAGATTTCAGTGTGCATGTTCAAGTGGATCATCATGAAGAGATCATGCTTGAATCTTGTCATCCATTGTGGTGGCAATGGACTTGTGAAGATGTGCTGAAGAGTGTCTCACATAGAGTGGAGTATGGGTGACCAATCTACTAGTGCTTATCGAGCTGGCACAATCAAGTTAGGTTGTCCATCTTTAGGAGGACAACATCGCCATCATCTAGATCAAGTGTACTATGTGCAAGGTATAGGTTTGCCCTTGATAGGTTTTCTATTTTACCAGTCTCATGGTGTTAGTTGGGAGACTGGGTTATAGGATCGATTGTCGTACTGTCAAGGGGGGCTCTCAAATGAGTAGCTTGATCGTATCATTTGTTGAAGTTCAAACCATTGCATTATTGGCATCATCACTTTTCTTGGTTCTTGGCTGTCTTTTCTCTATGTGTGTTCTCAAGCTTATGGTCATCTTCATAAAAAGATTGAGTTCATTGAAAATGGAGTTCATGTGCATCTTCTATGTGTTTTCAATGTTGGAGTTTTTGCGTGTTCTCCATTCATAGAGGTTTCACATCTCTATATAATTGGCATTTTCATAAATTCCTCTTCTTAAGATAACCTTGATCATGCATACTTAGTATATGTACTTTCTTTGGCATGCTTTCCTTCTTTGTAAGAATATATAGGGGAAACTCCACCTTGTCATAAATTGGCTAAAGTGTGCAGGAAATTTATGTGGAGTTTGTCTTACGTATTATTGGTTTCTAACTAGTTGGTCCCAATGAGTTGGGTAGCATTTTGTTTGTATTGTTGTCCTAGGAGCAATTGGAGATGCATTGGATGCTTGGCTCACTTACAAAGAAGGTGTTGACAGCTTGTGATTATTGGAGCCAAGCTAGGATGTTCGATGAACATTTATGTACTACATCATGTATCCAATGATATCTCGGTAACACGTATCTACTACATGTCTACATTTATTCTATTAAGTGTTTTGTAGGTTGCATCATGGCATGAAATTTTTTATTCGTTCTTCCGGTACTTGTTCCCTTTCTCAAAGCATCCCAACAACGATGTCTTGTTGCTAGTTGTGATGTCCGATGTTCTTGTGTTGGAAGTTCACATATATACAATAAGAAACTTCTAGGCCATGTGCAATTATTTCAAGCAAAGTTGTTATTGGTATATTTGTGACTTCCTTTTTGGTATATTGTCCGTGTCTTATTGTAACAATTTGGTGTGTACATCCATCTATGTGTATTGATATCATCTTGATTTTCATCTACCTAGAACCTTTTACACTTTAGAGAAGTTACATCTCTAGTTGATATCCTCTTTTCTTTCACATCCACCGTAGCATTTCATTTATTATTTTTTCTTGGTGGTTTCATTAAAGGATTTGTCTTTATTGTCGATCTTATATCCTTCCATCTTGATGCACTCATTGGTGGTGAAGATTATTTCCCCTCATGCTTGTCTTGACGAGGGTTTGCCATTTCGATTGGTATCCCTCCTCTTGACAAGGCTATTATTTCCTATATTCACCATTGGTTGTCACAAGCTTTGGTTTGTGAGTTGTTTATTACTCCCTCCGTTCCAAAATATAAGACCTTTTACGTATTTCACTAGAAGACTACATACGGAGCAAAATGAGTGAATCTATACTCTAAAATATGTCTAAGTACACCCGTATGTAGTTTATAATACAATTTCTAAAAGGTCTCATATTTAGGAACGGAGGGAGTAGTAAGCTTGTGAACCTACTCGGTAGTAGTTATTGTGTGTGTGGGAAGGATATGTCTTGCACTTTGCCTCATTTCATCAAGACTATGTTGATGCTTAATACTCATGCTTATGTTAGTCTTCTGAAATGCTTTTCCATGACCGAGACACATCATTTTGGTTGAGCGTGGTCTTAAGTTGCCTCTTTTACATGTTGCTCTGCAAGTGCTATGATTATTCTATTATCTACTTCCTTGCACTTAGTGTTTTTATTGATTTTGGGGGAGTGATGATCCTATTTTGTGCACTTCTATCAAATACAAAAATTCTTAATAGTGCACAAATCATGGGGATCTTCTCTAGTTTATTTAAAACACTCCTTTGCCCATATCATAATATCTTCTATTCATGTGGCTCGTAGGATCATGTGATTGTTTGTCTCAATTGGTATCTTTTGATTGCGTGCTTCATTCTTTTGTATGTCTCTCTGACATATCATCTATTTTGCATTCGTTGGATCCTCAATATAGTTTGTCTTCCTCCAACTATTTATCATTGGATATGTGTATTTCATTGCGCTCATATTTTGAGGAATACACACTTTTTGGAGTAACACCTATTATATTGGCTTTGTACGATTTCCGTCCATCTTGGCAATCAATGCCAATGGTGGAGAAATTTAGAGAGTTTAGTCTGGAGAAGTTAAGAGAGTTTTGTTTTAATTTTGTTGCTTAAGAATTTGCATCTCATGCCCATTCATTATTGCTTTTCATGTGTGTGCTTGGTTGTGCTTATCTTCTTGTATAAACTCTCTTGAAAGTGATTGTCATCCATTACCAAAATATGGGAGATTGTTAGAGCATATTTCTCCATACACTACTGGAATCACAGAATTTTCCATAAGTCCACTCTTTGTCGTCTGTCAGCTGACGACAAAGAAGTTCTTTGATGTTAGCTTCAAAAAAACAGACGACAAAGAATGCACCGATGGCAAATATACTATTTGCCATCAAAACATTCTTTGTCGCATGCCAGTAGACGGCAAAGAGCCTAAACGCAAACGGCAAAGAAACCAGCTAGGCCCCACTGGACCGTGGAACTCGCTAGGTCAAATGGACGTTGTAGATCTCGTCTCTTATTTCTCCGTTGTCTGCCTTTAGGCTCTTTGCCATTTGCTCGTAGACAACAAAGAGGTTGCCTATCTCTCTATCTCCCCCTCCCCCCTCTCTCTCCCCCAATTTCTTCCACCCCCGCAACCGCCGGCACCACATCCCTCCCCCCGACCACCTCCAACCACTACCGCACCCACACACCCACCTCCGACGATAGCCCACACTCTTTCCCCCAGTGGCAGTGTGCTCGCCTACTCGACCTGACGAGGCCACGTCCTCCTCACATCGCCACCGACCGCCTCCTCTTCGCGCCGCCGCCGGCTGCCTCCTCCTCACGTCACCACCGACCTCCTCCTCCTCGCATCATCGCCAGTATGTACCCCTCTCCCATTCCTAGCCTCCATCACATGGCCCCATCCATCTTCTCCTCGCGTCGCTGCAGGCTGGAGATCCTCTAGGCGACATCGACGCCAGCCATTAATAGTTGTTGCATTTTGCATAACAGAATATGGCACATTGTAGACATCCCTGAGGTTATTATGCATTGGAGATGTTGCATATATCTTAGTACAGTTCCGAAGCGCATTATATGTCGTCCACACGGGATCATGGGGATCCGGGGGGTACCTATAGACAAATGAATTATATGGTTTATGTAGTATTGTAGTCCACTGAATTAACTAGATTCAAAACAGCCATCTCTTTATCAAACTAAAAGTATACCTTGCACACAAAACTTATGCGGTATAAGGCTAAAATCCACGGCTACAACCTAAAGTAATTTATAAATATATTTTTCTACAAGATATTAAGCCACCAAAATTTTACATATGCCAATCAAGATGGCGCTAACGCATATTTATGTTAAAATTTGATTATTGAATTGTTTGTGGGCCCCACATGGAACCGATTAGAATTAATCACCACGAGCGATTGACTTGCATTTACCTCTGGGCAGAGGGTGGTATTTAGCGGCCTCAAATCCATACCAGAAGTAAATGGATTAGCCGTACCTTTGTTCACCAAACAAACTTGCAAGTACTCAGTATTAGCCACAAGTAAGATGTCCATCCAGTTGAATGCTCCTGCATCGCTGTAGTTAACTTCATGCCAGTAGTTTGCCCCCAGGTAAAGATCAAAGAAAGGAGGTTTGCCGAGGCCATCATTGTTTCCATAGTAGAAGGAGGCACGAAAAAGGTACTTAATTCCCATAATTAAGGATCTTAGGTTGTAGCAGTTCCTCGGACCATGTGGGAAGAGTCGGAGATTGGAATAGCATTTCGCATGTGATGGTTCCATGTAATCTGAGATCTCAGGGTTTAGGACTTCCTCGGACCAACGGCGTTTTTGGTTTTTTCTCGAGCTCCGACTCGATCACTCCAGGTTACAACGTGCGGGACGAGTGGATTTATACATGCGTGCAGTGACACGCCACACCGTACTCCCGACGCACCCACTCACCCAAGTCCCATGTACCACGCTCCATGGCTCGCGCTCCCGACACGCACGCATGCGCTCGAACATGACTGGGTCCAGCACCCGACGCGGTAAGACCACGTGCGTTTAAATATGCAGTTGTTTCGTCGTTGTGAGGGTGTGGTGTTCGATGACCTCCCCGTGTGTTTGACGACTTCTCTCCATTCGTGGGTGTGGGGACCCCGACTGGTAAGTCGAGATCACCAAATGCACGTGTATAGTTATCCCACAGATCTATGCTCACTGAACAAACATGTATTGAATAACAAGAGTCTTACATCCATACATAACGTCTGATACAAATAGGGCCATTAGGGCCATGTAATTACATAAATTTGGCCTCGAAGGCCGACACACCAACATACTACTGGAAGCGGATAACTTGATTGATAACGTGAACCTATGCCATCTGCCTTAACCTACATGCAGACTGACTGAGAAGCGTCCTAGATCGCATGTTCGTCCCCGACGAACTCTTCTCCGAACTCCGGTTCTTCAATGCCTAGCCAATTAAATAACCAGTGGCAAGCAAGTGAGTACTTTGGATGTATTCGCGAGTACCCCATGATATGGAACAAGGCAATAACGAAATATGACATAATACTAGTATGGTGTGTTGCGGAAAGCTGGATTTTCCTAATGCAAAAACATGATCAAGTTCTTGGGCGACATGGACAACAAGGCATAGCAGCAACCCGATGAATAGGTTACAGAAATCAATATCAACTGGGGTTCGGAGATCCCATGTCCACCCATCATGCCAAGTCACGTGACTTACCTCGAGCATCATGTTTTCCCATATCACCATCGTTTCCTCATACTAACCCCATACACACACTTGGTTTATGAGAAAACTACTAGACGTAGTTTAAGCACCACCACCCAATTGTCCTTGACCATGAACACGTCTATTCGAATAGTTTTACAGTCTGCAGAGGTTGCGCGCTCTACCCACAAGACTCGGGGAACTTTTGTGTCATCCACGACACACGATACATAACATACCCAAGGTAAGCACCCGAACAATGCCTTTCTCATGGTGGTACTAGACAAAGAGTCCACTCGTTGGTACACAACCCACATGATGTACACCATACGAGCCTCGCTCTAGATCATATCACCCATGTAGGGACCAACGGTGTGCCTGGAACCTGTAAAAACAGCATAGTCATCCTACCTGACACGACCCCGTCATGTGAGTGACCACGTCACCCCCATCACTAGTAATGCGGGATCTCTGCTAGTGTCGACCAACATAATCGACAAAGCCCCATCCCATAAGGGTATCGTGGTCGCACTTGTAAGGTTGGGATGGTCGGCAAATCTTAAATCTAATCCCATTTCCAAAAGCACACACACAAAACCTTTCTTGGTACATGACTTCTTTCTCAAATGGTCACCCATCTCAACACCATCAGCCTCGGGCATTAGTGGCACCCGACGTTTTTTTAAAAGCATTTGTAACACACTCTTAATTGTCATCATGCATATTTACATCCCTCCTTGCATAACACTACATCCCCGACGCAGAAACATCATAGGTGGAAGGATCATGCCCAAATGCAGGTTTCAACGAGGTGTTCTTCGGGGTCAATCCAACAAAGGGGGTCTCCGATCCAATAAGAATATATGCATAATTCTCCGGGGTCAAAGGGTTGCTTGCCTTGGTCAGCAAATTCTCCGGGGTCTTCGAAGTCTCCGATCCAACCACGTGATCTATCGCCATGATAGTAAGAGCAATAATAAGAATCACAACAAAAAAATAACACCAAATTCACTCCTAAAATGTTACCCTATTCTATAAAATACTAAATTCACATATAAAAATATTTGCTTCTGGTTTTGGAGTGCAACAAGTTTTTAAATCTATTTTACCATAGGCTAAAAATACTCAAAACTAGGTTTTAAAATAAAACTATGTATAAAAGATTTTGTAAAAAATACACAACTAGTATTATTAAATTTTACATATTTTTACAAGATTTATGGTATAAAAATAATTACATTTGGGGGAATATTTCTCCGTGTGAAATTTTCAGCAAAAGCCATAAAAAAGGAAAAAAGAAAAGGGCTTAGCACCTTGGCCAGACTCGGCCAGTCGTTGGGCCGGCCCTGCCAGCCATCCCAGGCGCGCGAGCATCGTCATGTTTGAACCTCATGCACGGGGCCCTGTGGCCAGTGATACAGTGAGGGGAGAGGGAGAGACTGAGGCCGACAAGAGGGGTCACCCTATCAGGGTCGTCTTCAACCTCACGACAAGAAGGGGGAGGAGCTCACTGGTGTTCTGATGAGCACAGGGGAGATGAGCACAGGAATGGACTCCTCGCACTCCCGCTGTTCGGATGAGGGTCGAGGTAGTTGTTAAAGTGGCTAGAGTCGCTGGTGACAAGGAGGATGCGGTGGAGGGTGTAGGGAGGTCGTTGGTGCCGATTCTGATTGAAGGGGAAGGAGTGGGAAAAAGATGGAGGTGAAGCTAGAACTTGCTGCGGTAACGAGGGGGGTGGAATGGTGGCCGGGGTGGTCGTGTGTCCGAAGATAGACTGAGCCCCGACACGGTGGCGCATTGGTCAATCTCGAGCACATGTGCTCGGGGAGCTCAAGTGGGGTGTTTGGGTCGTCGATTGAAAGCGAGAGAGACGTTCCAGAGGAGGGAGAGGATGCGCTGGTCTTTATATAGGCAGGGCACGGTCCACCGAAAGGTGATGCACCAACGAGGCCATGGTAATGGCTAGAGAAGGAGGGAATGCTCGGGTATGAGCCCATGGTCTTTGTGGGTGAGGTTTATGCCCGTATGAGTACTGAGAGGAGCGGGGCTGGCTTTGTGGCGCATCGCGGTTGCAAGCGCTACCTGACTGCTTCGGGAGTGCACGGGAACCCATCGCCAGGGGCACTAGAAAGGGAGAGAGGAGGGCTCGACGCGGCGCTAGCACCGGTCGTCGAGGCGGTCAAAGCTAGACCGCTTGTGGGGGAGACGCCTGGCCAGGGCTGGCCTCCTTTGGCTCGAGCGTGCACTGTGGCCTGTCCAGAACGCAATTTTGGCATTCTACGGCATGCTGGCGCACTCTGGCATGGCCCCACCATGTCTAATAGTGTGTGGGTGCTTCGGAGATGCCCGTGGGATACTTTGGAGCCGAGGGGAGGAGTGGAGGTCAAAGCAAAAGTGAGAGGCGGTGTCTGCCAGTGATGAACCAAAATATGATTGTGGTTTTGACTTTCTCCCATTGAATTAGAGATGTGGCTCTGGTCTGCAGATGTGAGGCTTACGCACAGACGTGTGATAAAAGGTTGGAGTGAAGGTAGGAAGTAGAAGTTGTGAAAGTAGCTATTTTACTAAATCATTAGAAGGTGTTTAATGCTATTTTGAGCAAGTTAAACCTCACCAAATGTAGTGAGAATTAACAGCATTAAATAATGGTTAAAAATAGTAGGATTCACCAAGTTTGAGTTCATTTGAGCAAGGTTGGCAATCTAGACATGGACAACACTAGAAATGGGCAGAATTAGATTTCTGTGAACCAAGCTGAGTAAACCAGCTCCCACAAATTCACAAATTGGTGTCGCATCCCCATTTGGGGATTGGATCACTCCTGCAAAGTTCGAAGAAATTGAGAAAACTTGGCAATGTAGAGTTATTCCAACTTGATTCTGGACAAGAAGTGTTTTGGATTTATTAGGTGAACCAAGTCAACTTGGATGAATATATAACTTTTCAGGATCACCTCATATAACATGCGGGACATGCTAAAATTTTCCTAGGATTTATTAAGAATATGTCCTTTGTAAATATTTCAAAAGCTTAGAATAGGCAGAAAGAGTTTTGAGGGGTTTTACCCATTATTTTCAACATTACCATGTGTTTATACTCACATATATGGAAAATATATGTCCTCTAGGTTTCCATAATTTTCTAAAATATTTCTAAGGTGGGAAAAAAAGTTTACCCTATGAAACACCATTTCTGGTCTCAGAAAAGGATAAAATTGGAATCTACCTTTTAAAATAATTATTTTGTGGGTTTGTAAAGTGATTTTAATAATATAATCCAAGAAAAATCATTGAGGCAAAATATTTATCCTAAATTAAGGACTTGTAGTGAAAATCCCAATTGAGGAGTTTTGAAGCTTTAAAAATAAATAAATGCCTTTTGTTGAAATAATAGTTTATGAAGAATAGTTTTTGATCCTATACACATGGCATGATCATTTGGCAAAGGTTTGGGGTCAAGGGTATAAGATTATAGAAATAAAGTTTCTTTGGTGAACTAAAACACAATCAAGCACTCAAGCAAGTTGCAATCAAATGAGTCATCTCAATCACTCAAAAAGTTTTAATTGGTTCCAAATTTTGTAAAACAGAAAATGACAAACTGGTACAAACACATGGTGTGACAAACCTACCCCCTTACAAGAATCTCGCCCCCGACATTCCTAGGCTAAGCGCTAAAAAGAAAAGGGAACTCGGATCTCAGGTAGCCTTCACGCTCCCATGTTGCTTCTGCTTCGGTGTGGTTGCTCCACTCGATCTTCAAGTACTTTATGGTGTAGCTTCGAGTGTGACGCTCGGCTTCATCAAGGATGTATATCGATCTCTTGCGATAACTAAGGTCTGGCTGAAGGTCACTAGCATTATGACTGATGTCCTTGTAGAGGTTCGGGCGCTTGGGGATTTTGAGGCACTTTCGGAGTTGTGACATGTGGAAAACGTTGTGCACACCCGAAAGCTCAGAAGGTAGATCCAGCTCGTGAGCTACTTCTCCTCGCCCTGCGGTGATCTTGAAGAGGCCAATGTACCTTTGTGTGAGCATTCCCTTGACGTGGACTTTCTTCGTCCCCGTGAGAGGCATGACATGGAGGTATACGTAGTCTGCACTGTTGAGTTCAACTTCACGACAGTGGGAGCCGGCCTAGATCTTCTATAGTGACATGGCGGTTTCCAATCGTTCCTTCACAAGTTGGACTTGTTCTTCGGCTTCACGGAGGATGTCTTGCCCAAAGACCAGTCCTTCCCCGTGTTGGTGATGCTAGGTCGACACCTATGGGGATCAACATGACACCCTTGTGATCATAGGATGGGGAAAACAGCGTCAAGAGCGGACCAAACAATCAACAGCCGGCAAGCCTGTTTACCCAGGTTCGGGCCGCTTACGCGTAAAATCCTATGTCCTGCTCGTCTGATCGTATTAAGCATTCCTTTGTTGTTCGTTTACAGTGATAATAATAATCTTCTTGGCCAATCTCCAAAAAGTCTAACCCCTTGTGAATGAGCTAAGGGCCTCCTTTTATAGGCAAAGGTGTCACCTACAGTGCTCAATGGTAGGTTCACGATATGTTACAGTGAACCTACATTGGTGCTTATCCATCTACCGCAGTCAGGTGCATTAAATGCACGTCTTGTCCATGTCAGCTGATTGCTGGTGAGGAGATGTGTCCAGGTGTTTCGACACCTGGACGCCCCGCTGGCGCATGCGGAACGCGCTGGAACACGGGGAGCAGTGGTACTGTGGCAAGGGCGGTCGCCCTCTCGCGTGCTGCCACATCATCTCGGTAAAAGGGGGCTTGCCGGGGCCTTGGTGCTTCATCCCGGCAAGGAGGCTTGCAGGGGGCTTCGGCTGTCTTCCCGGCGAGGGGGGCCCCTCGGGGCCTTGTGCTAGGTGTGTTCATCATGTCCGTTAGACAGACATGGCCTTGGGTGTCTTCCCGGTAAGACAGGCTTGCCGGGGCCTTGGATATCTTGGGGGTGAGTCTTGTGTGGATTTCGCCGAGCCCCTGCCGTCAGGGGCTCTTTGGACCCGTGCACAAGTCTGGGGCACTAGAGACCCCAGTCTTTAGTGCACTGATACGTCGATTTTGCATCATGTTTTCATGTTGTTATTTATCGCTTCTTTGACTGTTATTTCACTTCACGGTACAATTCTTATGCCTTTTCTCTCAGATTTTGCAAGGTTTACATGAAGAGGGAGAATACCGGCAACTGGAATTCTGGCCTCAAAGTGGAGCAAAGTTGAGATACCTATTCTGCGCAACTCCAAACACCGTGAAAATCAACGGGGATTTTTCCCAATTTATCAAAAATACTGGGCCGAAGAAGTGCCAGAGGGGCACCAGGGGTTGCCCACAAGCCTGCACGGCGCGGCCACCCCCCACGCCGCGCCATGGGGGCTTGTGGGCAGCCCACTGGCCCATTGGCCCCCCTCTTTTGAAATATGGAGGGCTTCGTCCAAGAAAAAATCAGGGAGGAGCTTTTTCGTGGTTTCGCCGCCGCCACGAGGCGGAACTTGAGCAGAACCAATCTAGAGCTCCGGCAGGATGATCCTGCCGGGGAAACTTCCCTCCCGGAGGGGGAAATCGTCGCCATCGTCATCACCAACACTCCACCCATCGGAGGGGACTCTTCACCATCAACATCTTCATCAGCACCATCTCATCTCCAAACCCTAGTTCATCACTTGTAACCAATCTCCGTCTCGTGACTCCGATTGGTACTTGTAAGGTCGCAAGTAGTGTTGATTACTCTTTGTAGTCGATGCTAGTTGGATTATTTGGTGGAAGAGTTTATGTTTAGATCCTTGATGCTAATCATTACCTCTCTGATCATGATTATGCTTTGTGAGTAGTTACTTTTGTTCCTGAGGACATGAGATCAGTCATGCTAATAGTAGTCATGTGAATTTGGTATTCGTTCGGTATTTTGATATGTTGTATGTTGTTTTTCCTCTAGTGGTGTTATGTGAACGTCGTCTACATACAACTTCACCATTATTTGGGTCTAGAGGAAGGCATTGGGAAGTAGTAAGTAGATGATGGGTTGCTAGAGTGACAAAAGCTTAAACCCTAGTTTATGCGTTACTTCGTAAGGGGCTGATTTGGATCCACTAGTTTAATGCTATGGTTATACTTTGTCTTAATTCTTCTTTCATAGTTGCGGATGCTTGCGAGAGGGGTTAATCATAAGTGGGATGCTTGTCCAAGTAAGGGCAGTACCAAAGCGCCGGTCCACCCACATATCAAACTATCAAAGTAACGAACGCGAATCATATGAACCTGATGAAACTAGCATGACAGAAATTCCCATGTGTCCTCGGGAGCGTTATTCCTCCTATAAGACTTTGTCCAGGCTTGTCCCTTGCTACAAAAGGGATTGGGCCACTTTTCTGCACCGTTTCTACTTTTGTTACTTGTTGCTTGCTACGAATCATCTCACCACACAATCACTTGTTACCGACAATTTCAGTGCCTGCAGATTTTACCTTGCTGAAAACCACTTGTCAGATCCTTCTGCTCCTCGTTGGGTTCGACACTCTTACTTATCGAAAGGACTAGGATTGATCCCCTATACTTGTGGGTCATCAAGGCTCTTTTCTGGAGCCGTTGCCGGGGAGTGAAGCGCCTTTGGTAAGTCGAACTTGGTAAGGAAACATTCATATAGTGTGCTAAAATTTATGGTCACTTGTCACTATGGATACTAATTCTTTGACGGGCTTGTTCGGGGTATCTTCACCTCGAACGGAAGCACAAAGAGTTTCTCCTCAACCTGCTGCACCTACTCAAAATATTTGCTTTGAATTTCCTTCGGGTATGCTTGAGAAACTGCTGGCTAATCCTTTTACAGGAGATGGAACATCACATCCAGACTTGCATCTAATCTATGTAGATGAAGTTTGTGGTTTATTTAAGCTTGTAGGTGTTCCCGAGGATGAGGTAAAGAAGAAGGTCTTTGAAGGATAAGGCTTTGACATGGTATAGGCTATGTGATGATACTGGATCATGGGACTACAATCGGTTGAAATTGGAATTTCATCAAAAGTTTTATCCTATGCATTTAGTACATCATGATCGGAATTATATTTACAATTTTTGGCCTCGTGACAGAGAAAGCATTGCTCAAGCTTGGGGGAGGCTTAAATCAATTGTATATTCGTGCCCCAATCATGAGCTCTCGAGAGTAATTATCATTCAGAACTTCTATGTTCGGCTTTCTCATGATGATCGCACCATGCTTGACACTTCTTGTACCGGTTCTTTTATGAAGAGAGATATTGACTTCAAGTGGAATTTATTGGAGGGAATTAAACGCAACTATGAAGATTGGGAGCTTGAATAAGGTAAGGAGTCAGGTATGAGTTTCACTTTTGATTGCATTAAGTCCTTTGTTGAGACAAATACTTTTTGTGACTTTAGCGCTAAGTATGGACTTGACTCTGAGATAGTAGCTTCATTGTGTGAATCCTTTGCTGCTCATATTGATCTCCCCAAAGAGAAGTGGTTTAAATATCATCCTCCTTTAGAAGTCAATGTAGTTAAACCCACTCCAGTTGAAGAGAAAGTCATTGCCGATAATGATCTTGTGGTTCCCAGTACTTATATTGAGAAACCGCCTTTCCCTGTTAGGATAAAGGATCATTCTAAAGATTCAACTGTGATACGTAGAGGCTATATTAGAACACCTACACCCCTTGAGAAAATTACAGTTGAACCTAGCATTGTATTATCAAAGATCTTCTGTCTGAAGAAGTTGAGGGACATAATATTCACTTATGTGAAGATGCTTCTAGAATTGCTAAACCTCACGTTAGAGACAAACATAGGTCTGTTGTTGGCATGCATGTGGTTTCTGTTAAGATAGGATATCATTGTTATCATGGTTTATGTGACGTGGGTGCTAGTGTTAGTGCAATACCTCCATCCTTATATGATGAAATCAAAGATGAGATTGCACCTGTTGAGATAGAGCCCATTGATGTCACTATTCAGCTTGCCAATAGAGATACTATCTTCCCTGTGGGAATTGTTAGGGATGTTGAAGTCTTGTGTGGTAAAACGAAGTATCCTGCTAATTTCCTAGTTCTTGCTACTGCACAAGAAAGCTTTTGTCCCATCATATTTGGTAGACCTTTTATCAATACCGTCAATGCTCATATTGATTGTGAGAAGCAAACTGTCACTGTTGGCTTTGAAGGAGTGTCACATGAGTTCAATTTCTCTAAGTTTGGTAGACAACCTCATGAAAAGGAGTTGCCTAGTAGGGATGAAACTATTGCCTTAGCTTCTATTGCCGTGCCTCCTACTGATCCCTTAGAGCAATACTTGCTTGAGCATGAAAATGATATGCATATGGATGAAAGGGATGAGATAGATAGAGTTGTCTTAGAACAATATCCTATCCTTCAGAATAATCTGCATGTTGAACAGCTTGGGGATCCACCCCCACCAAAGGGTGATCCTGTGTTCGAGCTTAAACAGTTGCGTGATACTCTTAAGTATGCCTATCTTGATGAAAAGGAGATATATCCTGTTATAATTAGTGCTAGCCTCTCGGAGCATGAAGAAAAGAAGTTACTAAAAACTCCGAGGAAGCATCGTGCTGCTATTGGATATACTCTTGATGATCGTAAGGGCATTAGTCCTACCCTATGCCAGCACAAGATTAAAACTGATCCTGATTTCAAACCAGTTGCTGATCATCAAAGGAGATTAAATCCTAATATGAAAGAAGTAGTGAGAAAAGAAATACTAAATCTCCTGGAAGCAGGTATTATCTATTCTGATGCTCATAGCGATTGGGTGAGTCTGGTGCATTGCGTTCCTAAGAAGGGAGGCATTACCATTGTCCGTAATGATAAGGATGAGTTGATGCCACAGAGGATTATTACTGGCTATAGGATGGTGATTGATTTTAGGAAGTTGAATAAGGCCACTAGGAAAGATCATTACCCTCTGCCTTATATCAACCAAATGCTAGAAATACTATCCAAACACACACACTTCTGCTTTCTAGACGGTTATTCTGGTTTCTCCCAAATACCAGTTGCACAATTTGATCAGGAGAAAACCACTTTCACCTGCCCTTTCGGTACCTTTCCTTATAGACGTATGCCTTTTGGCTTATGTAATGCACCTGCCACCTTTCAAAGATGTATGATGGTTATATTCTCTGACTTTTGTGAAAAGATTGTTGAGGTTTTCATGGATGACTTCTCCGTTTACGGGTCTTCCTTTGATGATTGCCTCAGCAACCTTGATCGAGTCTTACAGAGATGTAAAGACACCAATCTTGTCTTGAACTGGGAGAAGTGCCACTTTATGGTTAATGAAGGCATCGTCTTAGGACATAAAATTTCTGAAAGAGGTATTGAAGTCGATAAGGCTAAGGTTGATGCAATCGAGAAAATGCCATACCCCACAGATATCAAAGGTATAAGAAGTTTCCTTGGTCAAGCTGGTTTCTATAGAATGTTCATCAAAGACTTCTCTAAGATTTCTAGCCCTCTTACCAATCTCTTGCAAAAGGATATTCCTTTTGTCTTTGACGATGATTGTGAGGAAGCCTTCGAAATACTTAAGAGGGCTTTGATAACTGCTCCTATTGTTCAACCACCTGATTGGAACTTACCTTTTGAGATCATGTGTGACGCTAGTGATTATGCTATTGGTGCTGTTCTAGGGAAAAGAGTTGATAAGAAGTTGAATGTTATTCACTACGGTAGTGAAACTCTAGACAGTGCCCAAAGAAACTATTCCACTACGAAGAAGGAGTTCTTAGCAGTCGTGTTTGCGTGTGAGAAGTTCAGGTCTTACATAGTTGATTCCAAAGTCATTATTCACACTGATCATGCTGGTATTAAGTACCTCATGGAGAAGAAGGACGCTAAACCTAGACTTATCAGATGGGTTCTCTTGCTACAGAATTTGATTTGCACGTTGTCGACAAAAAGGGTGCTGATAACCCAGTAGCAGATAACTTGTCTAGGTTGGAGAACGTTCTTGATGACCCACAACCTATTGATGATAGCTTTCCCGATGAGCAACTGAATGTCATCAATGCTTCACATAGTGCTCCGTGGTATGCTGATTATGCAAACTATATCGTTGCCAAATACATACCACCTAGTTTCACGTACCAGCAAAAGAAGAAATTTTTCTTTGACTGGAGACACTGCTTTTGGGATGATCCTCACCTTTATAAGGAAGGAGTAAATGGTGTTATTAGACGTTGTGTACCTGAACATGAACAGGTACAGATCCTACAGAAGTGTCACTCTGAGGCCTACGGAGGACACCATGCGGGAGATAGAACTCCACACAAGGTATGGCAATCAGGTTTCTATTGGCCCACTCTCTTCAAGCATGCCCGTAAGTTTGCTTGTCGTGTGACGAATGTCAATATGTAATATTAGCAAACGTTAGGAAATGCGTATGAACTATTCACTTGTCATTGAACCATTTGATGTTTGGGGCTTTGATTATACGGGACCTTTTCCAAAATCCAATGGGTATACTCACATCTTAGTTGCTTTTGATTACATCACTAAGTGGGTAGAAGCTATCCCCACTAGTAGTGCTGATCACAACACCTCTAGCAAGATGCTGAAAGAAGTTATCTTCCCTAGGTTTGGAGTCCCTATATATCTAATGACCGACGGTGGTTCACACTTCATTCATGGTGGTTTCGTAAAACGCTCGCTAAGTACGATGTCAACCATAGAATTGTGTCTCCCTATCACCCTTAGTCCAGTGGTCAAGTAGAGCTAAGTAATAGAGAGATTAAACTAATTCTGCAAAAGATTGTCATGAGGTCTAGAAAGAATTGGTCTAAGAAGCTCGATAATGCATTGTGGGCTTATAGAACTGCCTATAAGCATCCCATGGGCATGTCTCCTTACAAAATGGTGTATGGGAAAGCATGTCACTTACCTCTTGAGCTAGAGCATAAAGCTTATTGGGAAATCAAAGAGCTCAACTTTGATTTCAAACTTGCTGGTGAGAAGAGGTTATTTGATATTAGCTCGCTTGATGAGTGGAGAACTCAGGCATGTGAGAAGGCCAAGCTGTTCAAAGAGAAGGTTAAGAGGTGGCATGATAAGAGGCTACAAAAGCGTGAGTTCAATGTAGGTGAAAAGGTCTTGCTATATAACTCTCGTTTAAGATTCTTTGCAGGCAAGCTTCTCTCTAAATGGGAAGGTCCCTATGTTGTTGAGGAAGTATATCGTTCCGGTGCTATCAAGATCAACAACATGCAAGGTAATTGTCCGAGAGTTGTAAATGGGTAGAGAATCAAGCATTATATCTCAGGTACTCCCATAAATGTTGAAAGCAATATCATGTGTACCATAACTCTGGAAGAATACCTAAGTGATATTTATCAGCCTGTTTCAGACTCCGAAAACGAAGAGGTATGTGATTCGGTAAGAAAACAGAGTCCAAAACTTTCCCAATAGGAAATTTTCTCCGTTTAGGAATATTTGCAAAAATAAAAAAAATGGAAGTAGTTTGGAAAGTGCGCGAGGAGGCGACAAGCCTGCACGGCGCGGGCTCACCCCCTGGCCGCGCCGTGAGGTCTTATGGCCACCTCGTGCACCTCCCGAACTCCGTTTTCGTGCAGGGGACTCCTTCTGGTCTGGAAAAAATCATTATATATACTTCCGTTTGGTCTGACCCCTGCATCACGCAGATTTCTCTTTTTTTTGTTTTGAGCCTGTTTTCTGCAGCAGATTTAGGTCAAGATGTCATCCTAGGAATCTCTGGGGAGAACAACCTCCGTCAAATCTATGGAGAAGTTCATGCTGATCTGAAAAGGATGGAAGTCATGGAGGCTAAGGAAAGGCTACCTAAAGAAACCAAGGACAAAGCTAAGGAGAAAGATCAGGCATGGGACGAAGTGCAATCTGTGCTCAACAAGGAAGAAGTTGAAGAAGTGGATTTCCTCCAACCCTACCTCCACCTACTGTCTCCATCTTTGATTGAACTCTTGAGGTTTTGTGAAACAACTCGTGCTCGCAATACTTGTCTCACTCGTGAAGTTGTTTTGCTGGAAAAACATATCGCAGATCTCCAAGGTATAAAGCAAAGATTGATGGCCCTCTTGGAGTCAAAGATTGCAACAACTCCTCCACCATCATCACCAAAGGAAGACAACTGAGCATTGGTATGGGCAATCCCCTTGGCTTGTGCCATGATTGGGGGAGTTGCCCCGGTATCGTCTCACCATCACATCTTTTGCCTTTACCTTTGTTTTAGTTTTCCTTTTCAGTTTTCTCTTTTTCTAGTAGTTTAAAAGTCTTAGTGTTTTAGTCTTGAGTTTTGATTTGTGTCACCCCTGATATATTGTTGCTCGTGAGCCATATAACAAAGAGTGTTTTAGTTGAAGGGCTTTGCCTCTTGCCATGACCAAAAGAGTGAGAATAGAACAAAAGCATGAAAGATCATGTAATGATCTTATGTAAAGTGATGGCTTCACATATAAAAAGAATGAGGATTGAAACTTGTTGAGGGTAGTCAAACGTAGACCTTGGTCATTGTTGCAATTAATAGGAAGTGATAAAGAAAGAGAGGTTCACATATAAATATATCATCTCTGAGACCATCTATGATTGTGAACACTCACCAAACTATTGCATGCCTAGAAGTAGATGTTGGACAAGAAAGACAACATAATGAATTGTGTTTGCTTGGTTCCGAACAATGAGATATGATTAGAGATCCCTTAGCATGTGAAAATTGCTTCCACCTCATATTAACCAAAAGCGCATGACAACCTATGCTTCCCTCTGCGAAGGGCCTATCTTGTACCTTTACTTTTTTACCCTTGAAAGAGTCATGGTGATCTTCACCAATTCCTTATTTTGCCTTTGTCTTGGCTACTGTCACATGCTTGGGAAAGATCTATATTCATATGTCAACTTGGGGGTAGGCATTCATGAATTATTACTGTTAACATTACCCTTGAGGTAAGCAGTTGGGAGGCAAAACTTGAACCCCTATCTTTCTCTGTGTCCAGCTGAAACTTTGATCTCATGAGTACCACGTGAGTTGTAGCAATTGTAGAAAACGAAAGAATGATTGCGTATGTGGATTTGCTTTACATGCTCTTATTTGACTCTTTCTGATGTTGTGATAAATTGCAATTGCTTCAATGACTAAAGGCTATCGGTTGTTACTTCTCGGTAAGGTTCTTGATCCATGCTTTACTTTGTGAAGAATTCATCACTTTAGCATGAGAGATTATATGTTGGTATTTCTGTTCTGATCATGATCATGACGCATGCATGTTCATATCTTGTTTTGTCGACACCTCTCTCCCTAAACACGTGGACATATTTATTGAGCTCGACTTTTGCTTGAGGACAAGCGAGGTCTAAGCTTGGGGGAGTTGATACGTCCATTTTGCATCATGTTTTCATGTTGTTATTTGTCGCTTCTTTGGCTGTTATTTCACTTCACGGTACAATTCTTATGCCTTTGCTCTCTTATTTTGCAAGGTTTACATGAAGAGCGAGAATACCGGCAACAGGAATTCTGGCCTGAAAGTGGAGCAAAGTTGAGATACCTATTCTGCGCAACTCCAAATGCCGTGAAAATCAATGGGGATTTTCCCCAATTTATCAAAAATACTGGGCCGAAGAAGTGCCAGAGGGGCACCAGGGGGTGCCCACAAGCCTGCACGGCGCGGCCACCCCCCAGGTCGCCCCATGGGGACTTGTGGGCAGCCCACTACTAGGAAAAGGCTTGCTAATGGCGCACCTATTTTCGCTACTAATGGCGCACTATAGGTGTGCCACTAGCATCACGCCATTAGATTTTTTTACTAATGGCGCACCACAAGTGCGCTTTTAGTATCTGGTATACTAATGGTGCACCAGGCAGTGCGCCATTAGTATTGCTCACGGTGCGCCATTAGTATCTGGTATACTAATGGCGCACCAAGTAGTGCGCCATTAGTATAGATCCCGGTGCGCCATTAGTATAGATCCCGGTGCGCGATTAGTATAGATCCTGGTGCGCCATTAGTATAGCTTATGGTGCACCATTAGTATGCCTCCCAGGGCCATATTTATCCATATGCTTATGGCTTACTAATGGCGCACTAGTCTGCTTTTGAAGTGCGCCACTAGTGTGCTGAGTGATGCGCCAATAGTATGAATATTAGGTATTTATGTTATTTTTTCTGATATTTGCACAGATTACAAAATATATTATTGCACATAATATAGATGGCACAACATATAAACAACAGATTTATCGAATACAATAGAAGATTAGTCTCCGAATACAATTCATGATATTAGTCTCCGAATTAAAAATACCGAACAAAGTTAGAACATTACAAGTCTCGAGACCGCGAGTAGCGAGTTTGTCTTCACATTACAAGTCGATATCGACCATCTAAACTACCATCACATAGAAGAGAGCTCGGTCATCACGATGATCATAATCGCAATGAAACTGGTCTACATCCGGTTCCTCCAACGCGCCCTCCTCTCTCCCGCTAGATAGCGCGCGTATCTAACTTCCGCCTCCGCCCTTGTGGTGTACCCTTTGTAACTGTTACCGCTGAATCGGTGAACCTGTCTCCGACACTCCTCCTAGGGAACCTTACCCTTGTACACGACATACGACGGCATCTCTATGCACTAGCCAAACAAAACGTTAGTAGAAATTCACAGAGACATACAAGTTCATTAAAGTTTAATATTACAACTATAACAACACGATTCATGGTCCTACTAATAAATAGCATCAATTATATATAAGTTGAACGACTGTCCAAACCAAAGAGACATACCAGTTCATTAAAGTTTAATATTGCAACATGAATTAGTAGCGATTCACGGGAACGTGGATGAAGCCGCCATATTTCATGATGGTCATGAAACTGTTGTCGTTGTCAGCCTGCATTTGTAGCATTGTATCTATCTCACTATTGGACAGCGGAGATCTGAGGTAGAACTGCCCCGAGGTATGAAGGACATCTTGATGGATGATTTCCGCAAACTCCGACTGGATGCGAAAGAATTCCTGTCTGATGTCCGCATCCTGGATTGCCGACAAGCATGCGGCCCAATCTTTGAGATTATTTGGTAGCCGAAGGTGATTACTGTCCTGTATGATCACCCACATGTGATGGAGGGCGTAGTAGGCATCCTTCTGACTGCCAGGCGGCTGCTTGACGCAGGCGAACGTCGTATTGTGGGTGAACACGTGCTTGCCATGCCTGAGACTTGTCCTGCTGAAGGTGCCTCCAGATATGGCGTAGCCGGGAAGAGCTTCATCAAGAAGTTTCTTGATATTTGTGTAGTCTTTTTTTGACTGACGGTCGGAGTCGAAATACGTGGCCGTGGAATATTTCAGGCTTAAGAGGATGAGTGTGCAACGTGTGTCACTGCACAAAACACGTAATGTTAGAAAAAAAAGGACGATCAAAATCTAAGAAATCATATGTTACGGGGCGATGAGGGGATAACTTACGAGGGAAAGTAAGGCACGAGGAAGTTATCCTTTTCTGACTTTGCCAGAATGACGCCTTCGAGGTATGAACTCGCGACTTGCCGGTCCCCAGCGCTGCCCAAGATCTTGGCACGCATTTAGAAGGGGCCGACTATCACTAGGTCCGGGGTCTTGCCTCTAATGATCCGCATCTCCATACTCAGCGAAAATAGCCGAACGAAGGTGTAGTGCAGCGGATGAAGGTTAAACATAGCGAAGATGTCAGCAAACCGCAGGACGATCATACCCCCGATGGCGCTATCGACAAAGCCCTTGCCCTCTGGCACCTTGGCCACGAAAACCGGGTATGCCACATTATTCTCGGAGAGACGGCGCTTCTCCAAACAAAGAACACTGTCATGCAGACTCCGCATAACACCGGTTGCAGCATTGAGCAGATTGGTCGGTAGCATCAGCCTACCCGCCACATGCACCCTCCTTGAGATATCCTTAGGTGAAGGTGGCCCGTCCAGAGCACGGATCGTACTCAGTGCTGGCTGGCTCGCACCCTTGTTAGTCTTTCTTTTTCGTCCCTTCTTTTGCTGATGTAATGGGATCGAGTTCATCTGCTCAGATACCACCTTCTTGAGTGTGTTGGGGCTGATAATATTTCGCGCCTCGGCTATCTGAGGCTCGGTGAAGGCGGCAGCTGGAGGCGTCTCCTCAAAACTAAACGCCAGACAAGGCCTGTTGCAATTGGGTTTCTCCGCGGTACCATCTAGATCGCGGTCGTCTTTTGCAGGGTTGGGTTCTTTAGAAGGAGGCCCCAAGAATTCCTCACCATACCCATGTTCGGCAAAGTACTTATCGACCTTGGTAAATGTACCATCGTCGTCATCGTCGTCGCCCGGATCATGTGTCATATGCATGTCCGGATCATGTGCCATATGCATGTCCGGTAGCGTTGCGGCGGTCTTGCCATGGCTTGGCGCCGGCACGACTGGCGGTGTTGTCTGTGGGGTGGTGTCCCCCGCCCCCAAACGAATCTGGCTCTTCGGCCAAAGCAAGGGCTAGCTTAAGCAGGCGCTGAGGGTCGTCACATCATCTTTGTCTGCCCCAGCGGGGAGGAATGGAGGTAACAAGTCATCGCAGCCTGGCAGCACCCGAACCAGTTGAACCCTATACGTGGTGGGTGGCATCTGTTTACCGTGGAACATGGTGTTGCCCGGTTGAACGATTCTGCCCTTGGCGACATCGATCAACTCGCCGCCCATGAAGTGCAGGGGAGTGCATGGAACGTCGGCGCCGGCGCCCTGCGAAAACATGTAGGGCGTCAAGGGATGCCCAGTCAAAGGCAAGGAGCTGAATTCATCGGCAGAGAGAGGCTTAGTTACCATTATGGCGTCGAGCTTGGCTAATGTCGAGGCACCGCCAACGGCGGGCGTGCAAGTGACGGAGGGGCCGCTTGCTGCCGAGGTGCCGGCCGGCGCCGGAGACACCAATGGCATCGCCTGCGCGTTGTGCGAGTTGCTGGCCGTGAAGCTGGGAATCGGGGGCGGCCCCTGTTGGCCGCCCGCAATCCACGCCTGCAGCCCCTCAATCTTGGTGATCACCCCTCCCACTTGGTGTTGCACTAGCTCTTGGACCATCTCCGGAATCCGCGCCACTTTTGCCTTGAGTTCTTCAACCTCGCGCGACTGGCTTTCCAGGTTGGTATTTCTCTCCTTTCGCCCACCAGCGTTATAGTATGACGACCATTTCGTGGACAAGCCTTTGCCGGCCACACGACCAGCTGACGACGGCTTACTATACTTATCCTTGTTTTTCATTATGTTAAACACCCTATTTAAATTGGTGTCCCAATGGGAGCTCTGAGACGACCCCGCGCTACTGCTTTCAGTGTCCTGCGGAAGGAATGAACCATTTAGAAATTTGGCTTCATTAATTAGAATGCAACCATATGGAGCTAATTACGTGGGGTGTATTCCTTACCAGAACACGCTCAAGCGCCCGGGTCTTCGCATCCGTGGTAAGCTCCTTTGTTACTGGGTCCACGTTGTACCGGGCCCTGACATAGTTCCTGGTCTACTTGTCACCGTATTTCTCGAAGCGGGGTGGTAGGCCTTGCTCGGCACGCTCCGCGTCCTCCTTATCCCATATAGGTTCCGCCACTCTGTAACCGCCGGGACCGAGTTGGTGGACCCCTAAGTTTAAATCCCGCATTTCTTTCCCCCATTGACTTGATTCCGCGGTTGCCTTGCTCTCACACTTGATCTTGAACTCCTTGTAGTCATCTTCGTTGATCGAAGGATTTTTCGCCTTGATCTTCTCATAACTATCACCTTTGTCAATCATTCTCTTCACCACGCTTCTCCAAGTAGACAGGGCCTTCCTCATCTTCGTGAGGGCAGCACTGTTCACTTTATTCCTTGAGAGGCGTGTGTTTGCGACGTCACTGGGGAACTTGTATCATTCGTGCAGCTTCGTGAAGAGGAGGTTGCGCAAATTCCCTCGGTCCTTATGCCTTACGTTCTCGGTGTTGATCGAGACAGTGCTCCGGAGAATGCACCCGAGCTGAACCGCGTACCCCTTGACTATTTCTTTGGGCGCCGTTGGATACCCGTCGGAGTTCACTTCAGTAAATTCCTCCTTTACGGTGTTGAGCACGTTCGGGCGCCGGTCCTTCCGTTGCCTCTTCGATTGGCTGCCATCTGTGCATGCGCTTCCATCATCAGTGGTGGCATCCTCGGCGGCACCATCAGTGGTGTCATCCCTGACGCCACTAGGGGTTGTGTACTCGGGATCGGTGTCTTCCGCGGCATCCTCATAGCGGTGAAGTTCTTCCTCCATCTCCTGGGACAGCTCCCAGAATGGCTTGCCCGAACCGCCGGCCTCATCGTTGTTGGCCATGTTTCGCTCTAAATAGGAAAAAAGTTTGGTAAAAAGTTTGTTATTGTCAAGGAACAAGATCATGATCTCATCATTTAGGGTTTGTCGACACTGAGGCATCCTAAAAGCTAAGCTTTTATCATTTAGGGTTTGTCGACGCCGAGGCACCCTAAAAGCCTAAGCTTTCATCATTTAGGTTTTTATCGACACCGAGGCACCCTAAAAGCCAAGGTTTTATAATTTAGGGTTTGTCGACGCTGACGCACCCTGAATGCTAAGTTAAGTTTTCATCATTTAGGGTTTATCAATGCCGAGGCACCCTAGGTTGACTGATATATATGGGTATCTTCTAATAATATACCCTATCAAGAAAAGGGAAGTTGGGCATAATCACTTGGCTCTATTGCCACCTATGGTTTAATGCAGCAAGAATAAAGGGGCAGTTGATCCTACTTAATTAAGTACTAAGATACCCCGGCCCATGCATTAGTCGCAAGTTCCCCATATGTCCTATTTTTAGCAAAGTCATGCTAAAATTCACGGAAAATTTCAGCATGACCTTTGCTGAAAATAGGACATATGGAGTACCCGAATTTGCCGGAACAGAAGTTAATCGATATTCCGGCAACTCAAGGGCCTCTCGGGGTACCTGCAAAATCATCACGACACGATGGTCGGAAACAAAACCCAGCAAACTAGCACTACAATGCTAACATCTGGATGCACTACAACTTAGCAAAAGAGTAAAACAGAGACTGACACAACCATAAGGCAGATCATGGATCAAGAACAATCAAAGGATTCAACATGAGACCATGGACTGATCACTGATGCAGCAAAAAACAAGAACCTACAATAGCAGGCCCAACACTAAGGGAACCATATCTGTTCAACAAAAACCAGGTCACGTTTAATCTACACCTCAATTCACATGTAATGTACTCTAGTATAAAATCGAATACGCTATTATATTATGTACGGAGCTAGTACCTGATTATGAGGTCATGCATGCAGCAATCTGTACACATGATTATTTCCAGAATTTTATACACTGCCCACGTTGTAAAACTAGCAAATAAATAGCCCATAGGAGGGGAAATTAAAATGTTTCTGTGCGTAAGCATGATAGATCCTGATCGAATGGGAGGCTGAGGGTAGGCTCACCGGTGGTTAGGTTGCAGGCGTCGCTGGAGAAGTCAACTATGGTGACGCAGTCGATGTGTCCCCTAAGGGTGTTGAGGTCGAGGTGGTGGTGCTTCTTGGCCACCTCCTGGAAGAAAACACACAATTCAGCTGACACCACACTCACCGCACATTCCAATATTTATATGGAACTATGAATGTCTACATTTCAACAGAAAGTGCCGGAATGGATGAACTATAAAGATTATGTTCTCCTAGGATACTTCTATGGCAGGCGTATGTCCAGCATGAAACATGGAAGTATCCCAAGATAGAAACAGAGGTTGCTGGTAGAAACTTAAAATGGAAACCCACTGGCTGTTGGTTCAACAAAATTGGGAAGATTAATATGCTGAACGTTTGAGAGAGCAGTGAAGGCAGTGAAAAAATTATACTGTACAAACAAGATAGTACTACTACTGCTGTACTGTACAAGGAAAGAAAGAACACCTGCAGCGAATGGGGTCGTCGTAGTGGATCGCTACTTGTCTTGGCTACATATACACATACATTTCTCAGTGTCAATATTGCCTTCTCTTCCGCGAGTAAATTTATTCATCAAGCTGTAAACATCGACATGTGCACGTCACAAGTATAAACCATACTGCTACAGTTATTAAATTTATTTGCAAGGAGCAGAGGTATTTATAGTTGACAGTTGATATAACTATATGGGTGCTACACATGAGTATTGTATTTCTTGCCTCTATCAGTGGCAGCTCTAGTTAGATGGTTCATGTATGCATGTTTTAAGTGCAAGTTTGTATGCTGCTTTTAATGAATGAAAGTATAGTACATTATTGCTGTTCCTTGTCTATTGCTGTGTGAATTCAACTCACTAAATCAACATATATTGGCTCCGTGCAATTAGCACAATCCAAGCCAAGACTTTGAAATGCTGATGAAAGAAAATGTTGGATAACATTAAAACAAGATGGCGAATAAGAACGGCACAAACTTGCATTTGCAAGATATCTATTGTGTTAAACCCCAGTGATACAGGTTTGATTTTATAGAGAACACTTGTTGAATAGGAAAATACTGCACGCTAATGCTGCCATAGGCTAGAGAAAATGAAGTATCAAACGAATTGAATAGTACTATTTGGTAAGGGCATTAAGCAAATACTGCATGCTAATGATGCCATAGGCTAGAGAAAACTCTGGAGGAAGATAGGAAAGCAGTACTCAGTTGAAAAGCACAAGGGAAGAAACAGAGACATCAGTTCTCATCTGGTAATCACAAACTGTTTAGCTGCCTTGAATAGATGAACCCTACAGGCAACACATTTCTTCAGCAGAATAAAGCTAATGAGAAACTGCTAGTAGTATTTGCACAAATAATGCAACACAGGGCATTTTAAATCCATGTAAAGCCGTAATCACAGTAACAAGAGACATCGTCGACTTCAACCCTCAGGAGAACTGGGAACTCCTGCATTTCTCTACATTTACAGAGCAGTCCTATCCCATGATTCCTACTCTATCCGTGTAGCCAGATGACTAGATGGGTAACAGCAATCTCTTCAGCAATAGAAATACAAGAAACTAGCCATGTGTCCAAAAACTAGTCTCTGAATCGGGATAATTCCTGCATTTTCCTACATTCACAGAGCAGTTCTATCCCATGATTCCTACTCTATCCATGTACCCAGATGAGCAATAGAAATATGTGCAGCCAGAGCAACTGAAGCCAGATGTAGCAAACTGCTAATCACTAGGCATGTGTGAGACAGAAGCAGAGCAGACCACGCTTTTTGGGATCCAAGGAGTGTTGGAATCCAAGAGCCAATCGGCAAAAAGGCGGGATTTTTCGAGTCAGACTTGCATCCCAAAAGCTGACCTTGACGACGATGTCAGACTTGGCTTCCACCAAGGAATCCCTCAGGTTCTGGGCCTGCGCCGGAGCCTGCAAAAGCACCATGAGAAATCTCTGTTAGAGCTAGTGCATAGGCCTACAGACTCCTCTGAACCCAAACAGCAGCAGAATAGAAGAAATCTGTGTGAAATCGGTCGCTCGGTTTGACCGCATCGACTTATGTCTTCATCCAAGCACAGTCTCAAGTAGCAGTGGAGTAGACAGTCATGGTAAATCTCGAGAGAGAGAGGAGGGGAGGCAAAGGAGAAGGTGGAGAGTGGACCTGTGAGCCCCATCCGATCACCCCGATCTGCTTGACACCCTTGAAGGCCTCCGGGAGCAGCGGGAACAGGTTCCGTCGGTGGAGACGACGAGGAGAGGACGAGGCAGGTGCTGCGCTGCAGGGGCGGAGGAAGGGGCGCCGCCGGTGGAGAGGACGAGGACGCCATGGGTCTTGCAGGGGGACTTGAGGTGGCGGTCAAGGACGGTGAGGTCCGGGAGGTGGTGGCCCTCCGCGGCGGCGGAGCTAGGGCTTGGGGAGACGGCGGGCGCTGCTGGGCGGTGCAAAGGGGGTAGGGGGAGGCCGCGCGCGGGAGAAAGAGAGGAGGGTGCGAGGGCAGCCGGTTTAGTAATGGCGCACCCCGAGCAGTGCGCCATTAAAATGTTTTTTATATAGTAATGGCGCATGTATATGAGGTGCGCCTTCTCTATGTTGTTAACCTCCGAAGTAGCAGCACAGTGGTACGTGGGTTTTGCCTCCTAGCAGGAGGTGGCGGGTTCGAATCATCTTCCCCCTCATTTTTTCCTTTTTTTTTCTATGCATTGTTTTCTTGTGCGGGTTGCACCTTGGTTTGAGAAGTGCCTAGTATTTTTTTTATGTTTCCAAGTAGATGGCTAGTATTTTTTTATGTTTGCAATTAGATGCCTATGAATATCTAGTGCCTCACAACAACATCTAGTGCCTAGTATTTTTTTTTATGTTTGCAAGTAGATGCCTATGAATAGGAGTTGAATCTGGTGAATAGGTGTTCTAGTGGTAAGTATGCCGACGGCGGCGGCGGTGGAGCGGGGGAGGGTGCGGGGGGTGCTCGGTGGCGAGGGGGATCTTGCGAGGGGTGATAGCGATCGAGATGGAGGGGATCGAGATCGAGTGTCCTCATGAATATTCAATATTTTTTCATATTCAATATGAAAAAATATCATCAAATATGAAAAATTCGAAATACAATCGAGAAATGAAGGCTACAATTTAAATACAATCGATCTTAGCTAGCTATTTCTACACAATCTTCTTGCCCTTATTTTTCGTAAATGGAGTTCTTCTCTTGAACGGACGTCCTTTAGGTAGGGTGGTCCTGCTTCTTCTTGTGGTGTATGCTGGTACTTCATCATCGTCGTCATGTTCCACCTTCGGGTCGCCGTACTTGTCGAAGTCTTGCTCATTGGCGACTCCATCCATTCCGATGATCTTCCTTTTGCCTCTCCTCATGACAACACTACTGGGCTTTGGTGGGTCGGTAATGAAGAAGCATTGGTCCACTGGGAAGCCAGTCCCCATGGCTCATTTTTTGCGGTGACGTTTGCCGCCGCGGGCTTGGATTTGGCTTCGGGTTTAACCATGGTGGTGAAATACCGGTCTTCTTTTATGACGCTCTTGGCCCATCTGACTTGGAACATCGGGACCTTCTCTCCAGCGTAGCTCAGCTCCCAGATCTCCTCGATCCTTCCGTAGTATCTGTCCTTGTCGTTACCGGTGTAGGATTCCATCGTTACCCCGGAGTTCTGATAACCATCGCTCTTCATGTCCTTTCCCTTGGTGTAGAATGTGTAGCCGTTGGTATCGTACGCCCATACGTCATCAGGTTGTGCTCGGCGCCCTGTGACAAGGCGAATATGAGTTGTTCTTCCGCAGAAGAATCCTCATGTAAAGGGTACGACAGAAGCTTCTGCTTGAACCAACGCGTGAAACATGAGTTGTGCTCTTTGATTATATCTCCGTCCGTCCTCTGTTGGCCTCAGTCATTGTACGTCTTTTCAATAAAGGTTTTGTGCTCTACGACCCAAGGATCCACCACGTCTATGTGTTGTAGTGCGACTAGGTTTGCTCTTTCAATGTCGGCGAGTCGACCCTCGAAGTCGACATGCATTTCGCGGCGACCCTCACGGTGACCCCATCCTGCGAGCCTGCCGAGGTGCCTGTTGACGGGCAGACCAACGGGGTTCTCGATGCCTAGAAAATTCGTGTAGTAGGAGATGCACTCTTCGGTCAGAAAGCCCCTGGCTATGCTTCCCTCTGGACGTGACATGTTGCAAACATATCTTTTGATGGCACCATTCATCCTTTCAAACGGCATCATGCTGTGCAGGAACGTCGGCCCGAGTTGGGTGATATCCTCGACGATATGGACCACCAGATGCACCATAACGTCAAAGAATGCGGGCGAGAAGTACATCTCAAGCTCGCATAGTATCACCACGATCTCTTCCTATAGCCTTCTGAGTTGCCTCACGCCAACCGACTTCCGAGAGATGATGTTGAAAACGTTGCATAGGCCAAATAGCGTTTCACGGACGTGCGCGTCCATGATCCCACAGATTGCAACTGGAAGTATCTGCGTCATCAACACGTGACAGTCATGAGACTTCATCCCGATAAACTTCTGCTTCGCTGAGTCTAGGTATCTGCTTATCTTCCCCGCGTAACCGTAAGGAAGTTTTACTCCTATGAGGCAAGTGAAAAACTGATCGATCTCCTCCTGACTTAGAGTGAAGCACGCGGGAGGGAAGTCATTTCCGGTCTTCTTGGACTTTTTGCCTTTGCGACGACTTTCCGTGTCCTGCTTCGCCTCATCATCATCATCATCATCATCATCATCATTATAAGCGTGAAGCTCCTCCCTGATGCCCATTGATTTCAAGTCTGCCCTTGCTTTCGGTCCATCTTTGGTTCTCTCTGGCATGTTGAGCAGGGTACCAAGCAGACTCTCGCACAAGTTCTTCGTGATATGCATGACATCAAGGCTGTGAGGCACACGGAGGATCTTCCAGTACGGCAAATCCCAGAAAACAGACCTCGTTTTCCATACCTTCAGCAATGGCTCTGGCGCCTTTCGCTTCTTTCCCGGCTCTGGCGCCTTTCCCGGCGGTGGGCACTCTTTCCAATTTTTCAACAGCTCGTATATTTCCTCGCCGCTCCTCATAAGGGGGCGTCTTCGGGGTTCGGTTTCACGATAGAACATATCCTTGCGTTTTCTCCATGAGTCATCGTCGCGAAGCCACCTTTGATGTCCCATGAACATGGTTTTTGAAGACCCGGGATCTCTATCTAGCTGGCGATACATTGTGTCATCCATGCACCTGACGCATCCAGAAAATCCGTGGACCACCTGCCCCGCGACATATCCGTAACCGAGATAGTCGTGCACCGTCGTGAGCAGTGCGTCTCTCATAGGGAAATATTCTTTCTCTGCGGCGTCCCATGTATTTGCTGGCATTTTCCACAGCGTGTCTAGCTCCTCTTTCAGCAGCACCAGAAATAGATTCATGTCGTTCCCTGGTTGTTTCGGCCCTTCAATTAGCATACTCAAGTGAATGTACTTCCTCTTCATGCACTACCAGGGGGGAAGGTTGTACATCCACACAAACACAGGCCAGGTGCTATGTGTGCTTCTCTGGCTGCCAAACGGATTGACTCCATCGGTGCTCGCGCCCAGCACAATGTTCCTTGGATCGTCCCCCAATTCTTGGTATTCGTAGTTCAACGCTTGCCACTGGCTCGCATCCTTAGGGTGACTCAGCATCTTGTCTTTTTTATTTATCTCAGGATCATTTCTGTCATCTTATCGCTTTTTCTCCTCTCTATCCGCGTGCCAACGTAGGAGCTTTGCTACCTTAGGGTCCACGAAATACCATTGTAGACGAGGAGTGATCGGAAAGTACCACACCACTTTTCGAGGAGCTTTCTTCCTCTTCTTGTATCGACTGACGCCACACACCGGACATATGGTAGACTCCGCGTGCTCGTCCTGATAAATGATGCAATTGTTCATGCACACATCGTATTTCACATGCGGTAAATCCAGAGGACACATGATTTTCTTCGCCTCCTCGAAACTGGTCGGTCATTTTGTGTTTTACCTTCATCTCCAGAGCCATGAGCATTACTTTCAGGCGGGTATCCTCGGGCCTACACCCTTCATACAATGGAGTAACCGTGTCTATCTCCAGTTGATCCAGCTTGGCTTTCTCTTGGGCGGCAGCTCTTGCGTTATCCGTCTGCTTGAGAAGCAGCTCTTGAATATGACAGTCCTGCACCCAGGCCATCGATGGTCCATCGTCGTCTGCTCCGGCATCTTCATCTTCATGATCATGCCCTTCGTCTGCTCCGGCATCTTCCTCATCATCATGTCCGACATCTTCTACATGATGACTGTGTCCTGGAGATTCTTCGTCTTCTCGCCCGCCCTCGCCGCGGTTGTCTTGCTCATGCCCTTCCTTATTTCTTTCCCGGCCCACATGGACGACTTCATAATCATCTTCATCACCTTGCCACCGATAGCCATCCATGAAACCACGCAAGAGCAGGTGGTCCCGCACCTTTACGGAATCCGGGTCCATAAGGCTCTTCAACTTGCATCTTTGACACGGACATCTTATCTCCTTCTCGTTCTTTTGAAGCATCTCGGCCTTCGCGGAGCTCAAAAACCTATTCACTCTGCCTTCGGTCATCGTGCGGACCATGGTCGCCTGCGGGGTAGAGCAAAACGATATTTTAGAACCAAAAATTTTTTTGGCAGGACTTTGCCTAAAAATAGGACAAAAAAGAATGCATAGTGCCAAATTCTCGCCGAAACGGAAATGAATCAACATTTCGGGAAAATATTGGCAACTATCGCATTTCAAATACCCGTACCTGCAAACACAAACATATATGCAACACCACAAACATACGTAGATCAAGCTAGGCCATAAAAAGTGCATGTGCACGTTGTTGGAGGGAGAAAAAAGTAGATCTACAACATAAAAGCTTTCCCCTTACTTACCTATCAAAAAAAGGTAATTTAACCACTTAATTTGGGTGAATCTATGATGCAAATGAGGTGAGGAGGAGGAGGCACCCGAGACAAGCTTGGAGGAGGACATGGAGAGAATGAAAGTGGGGAAAGTGAGTGTGGTAGGTGGTTGTCCAAAATATCTAGCTGGTCCCAGGTTACTAATGGCGCACCACCTTCATATGCGCCATTAGTAACCCTGGTTACTAATGGCGCACCTCCTCTGGTGCGCCATTAGTAGTTCTGCAAACAAAAAGTAGTGTCGCACCAACAACAGATGCGCCATTAGTAACACTGGTTACTAATGGCGCACTAGCTGCGGTGCGCCAGTAGTAGTTTGCAAGAAAAAACCCAAAAAAAAATTATACTAGTGGCGCTCTACTAATAGATGCTCCATTAGTAACCCTGCTTACTAATGGCGCACCAGCTACTGGTGCGCCATTAGTAGTTTTGCAAAAGTATATATATATATATAATAGTGGCGCACCGAGTGTGTGGTGCGCCATTAGTGTCCACCACACTAATGGCACACCTCACATGGTATCTATATCATCTATAGCCCTTTTCTTAGTAGTGGCCCACTGGCCCACTGCCCCCCTCTTTTGCTATATGGAGGGTTTCGTCCAGGAAAAAAGTAAGGGAGGAGCTTTTTCGTGGTTTCGCCGCCGCCACGAGGCGGAACTTGAGCAGAACAAATCTAGAGCTCCGGCAGGATGATCCTGCTGGGGAAACTTCCCTCCCGGAGGCGGCAATCGTCGCCATCGTCATCACCAACACTCCTCTCATCGGAGGGGACTCGTCACCATCAACATCTTTATCAGCACCATGTCATCTCCAAACCCTAGTTCATCACTTGTATCCAATCTGCGTCTCGCGACTCCGATTGGTACTTGTAAGGTAGCTAGTAGTGTTAATTACTCTTTGTAGTTGATGGTAGTTGGATTATTTTGTGGAAGAGTTTATGTTCAGATCCTTGATGCTACTCATTACCTCTCAAATCATGATTATGATTATACTTTGTGAGTAGTTACTTTTGTTCCTGAGGACATGGGATCAGTCATGCTAATAGTAGTCATGTGAATTTGGTATTCGTTCGGTATTTTGATATGTTGTATGTTGTTTTTCCTGTAGTGGTGTTATGTGAACGTCGACTACATAACACTTCACCATTATTTGGGCCTAGAGGAAGGTATTGGGAAGTAGTAAGTACATGATGGGTTGCTAGAGTGACAGAAGCTTAAAACCTAGGAAGACATTTGAAGACTACGACGTTCGGTGGGTTTTCACCATAGAATTGAAGTTCACAAATTGCTTCAACTCTTCCATAATACTCGATAACACCTTCGCCGATAGCAGAGACACCACAATTTGTAGATTTCCGGTCGGGCATAGATAGCTCTTTGCCAAAGGTACGAAAGAGATACCCGTTGATGTTGTATTTCTCAAATGAACGGAACTTATAGTCAAAACCATTAGTGACTTGTCTCAATTCGGTGTCCATAGACTCTGAATTAGCCTACAAGTCTAATACGAAACGGTTGTTGCATTAGCCGCAAGTTAGACCAAGAATGAAATGGTTCATTATTGATAATTACCGTTTGTTTGAACCAAGAGATGAAACCGGGATAGCCCCATCCTATCTTTGACAGAAGCTCATACTCTTCGACGTAATCATTTTCGATCACCGCTCCATCCGAGCATTTGACGACGTAACAGCTGTTTGAAATATCCGGGAATAAGAGCAGTTCAAATGAATTAGAAGTTACGGTAAAATGTGCCGAGAACTCACTCGATGTACGGCCGCACTTCTGTTAGGTTGTTGATGATATACAACAAAATGTTCCGCCATTCTTTGACATCCAACGTTATTGGTTTCGAAGCACCGGCTGGTGCGAGCTTCCCTTTGAATAGGCTGAGGTGGCCCCACCTTTTTTAGGGTCTACATCATTGTGCCGAGGCTTCGGATTATGCAAATGATGATTTTTGGCTTCGTAGTGTGCTGTCACAAAGTTTGCCACCTCCTCAGTAATGAATGCCGCAGCCATTGATGCTTCAATTCTACGCTTATTTTTACATTTTTCTCGAAGGGTCTTCTGCGTCCTCTCAGTTGCATAGCACCAACGATCTTGCACGGGCCCACCCAATCTTGCCTCGGTCGGTAGATGTAAAATCAAATGCTGCATTGGATTAAAGAAGCCCGGTGGAAAGATCTTCTCTAACTTGCACAACAACTTCGGTGCAAACTCCTCCATGTCTTCTACAACGCCAGGCGACAATTATTTCGCACAAAGAACACGGAAGAAATAGCTCAGCTCCGTGAGTACTAGCTATTCATCCTCAGGAATAAAGCAACGTAACATCACCGGCATTACCCGCTCTAGCCATATGTGCCAATCATGACTCTTGAGACCAAAGGTTTTTAATTTTTCAAGACTCGCTCCCCTCCTTAGATTCACTGCATACCCATCGGGGAACATCAAGTGCATTTTGACCCACAAGATAAATTCCCTCATAGCTAGCCTTCCAAGATTGGACCAGGCCTTTGGCTTCGACCACTTCTGCTTTCCTTTGCCTTCTCTCATGTTTTGTAACGGTCTATGACATAGTGTTTCTTGATCGACTCTAGCCTTAATATTATCCTTTGTCTTCCCATCTATGTCGAACAATGTACCAAAAATAGCCTCTCCAATATTCTTTTCAGTGTGCATCATGTCGATATTGTGTGGAAGAAGGAGGTCTTTGAAGTAAGGCAGATCCCAGAAGCATGGCTTGTGAGTCGAGCCGTGTATTGAATTATACCCCTTGAAATACCCTGGACGCTCTGGATTAGGCTCGAGGGCGTTTAACTGATCCATGATCTGTTGGCCTGTGAACGCAGGTGGTGCCAAGTTTTTGACAACTTTACCTTTGGTAAAGTTCTTCTTGTCTTTTCTAAACTGATGGTCAGGATCCAGGAACTGTCTATGCAAGTCAAAGCAAGAATACTTCCAACCCTCGTGCAACCAATGAAATTGAAGAGCTGCCTTGCATTGAGGGCACGGTAACCTTCCATGCACACACCATCCAGAGAATAGCGCATACGCTGGCAAGTCATGCATAGAGTACATGTACCACACATGCATTTTGAAGTTTTCTTTTGTACCGGCATCGTATGTCTTGACCCCATTTTCCCAAGCTTCTTCCAATTCATCCTCATGCGGTTGCAGGTAGACATTCATATTCTTCCCCGGATAATTGGGCCCTGGAATTATCAACGTCAGAAATATGTTCTTTCTTTGCATAATCTTCCCGGGGGGAGATTGAGTGGAATGACAAATACAGGCCAACCACTGTATTGGGTTGCCGTCATGCCGAAGGGATTAAAACCATCCGTGGCGGCGCAGACTCGAGGATTCCTTGGATCTGCCGCTTTATCCAGATGCAATCCATCGAAATGTTTCCACGCTTCCCCATCCGATGTGTGTACCATCATCTTATTCCCATCCGCATCTAGTTCGGTTCTTTTGCCCAATTTGTGCCATGTCATCTGTCTGGCTGTCTCTTCGACCATGAAAATACGTTGAAGTCTTGGTACGATTGGCATATACCGAAGAACACTAACTGCAATTTTGGTCTGCCTCTTCTCACCCATACCGTTGTCTACCACAAGATACCTGCAAGACTCGCAATTGGGACAATAGTCCAAGTGTGCATACTCCTTCCTAAATAAGACACATCCTTTCTCACATGCATCTATCTTCTCATAGGGCATCTTAAGTACCCGAAGTATTTTGTCCGACTGGTACAGGTTTGCAGGCATGACATGGCCTTTGGGTAGGAAACGTCCAAATAGTGTCATCATCGCGTCGTAGCATTCTCTTCCCAAGTTGAACTGAGCCTTCAGAGCCATTACTTGTGCAATTGCATCCAGCTGACAGAGCTCAGTGTGCTCATTGAAAGGACGTTTTGAAGACTCCAACATTTCATAAAAGGCCTTTGCAGATTCCTCCATCTCATCTTCTGAATCCCGAGCATCATCAAAGTCTTGCACCATGTCTTCGATCCCGGTACCATGCTCGTCCGTGCGACGACGGACCACCTCAGCTCTTGTGCGTTGTATAGACTCACCATGAAATGTCCACACCGTATAATTAGGCTTAAAACCCCTCCTCTGCAGTTGTTTAATCATTACAGCCTTTGTCGTCTTTTTATAGTTGTCGCATCTAGGACAGGGGCAATATTTTCTTTCTTGGCCATTTGCGAATCCGGCTTTCACAAATTCCTTTGTTTTTACAAACCATTCTTTCATCATCTCTTTCTGACTAGGGTGACCGGTATACATCCACGCACGATCACTCATCTTGCGTAGCTACTAAAGACATAAAAAATATATTTATATATAATTTAGCATTTATATTCATCGGTTAATCAGGTTCGCCTTTTTTATTACGTCCAGGCAACCTACACGCTAATAGGTAAAGATAGGTCCTAATCCCACCCGAGTATGTGTAGATTGGGTTTGTTTTCCCATGCTCTGCTCTGGATCCAATGCAAAATTTCGGCAGCACGTCCCCGTTGTTCTCCTAATACACGTCTCCGCAATAAACAGAGGATGTGCATCCGGAGATCAACAGGGAGGCACTGACGAAATTCCGCATCGGATCCAGAGCACAACATACGGGAAAACGAACCCAATCTACACATACTCGGGCTGTCCATGGATAATGTTGGACAATTCTAAAGGATGGCGGTTATAAATATGCAAAGACATGCATATTTATAGATGTCGCCCTTTCGAACGGGAGACGCATACTGGTCACGCATACTGATAAATTAATTGAATTAACTAAATCTAGAAAGTTTCATCTGGAAACCGAGCCACAGTAAATGAAGGGGCGGGGAGGAGATGAAATTTGTACTGACCCACGAATGCAGGGGCGGAGCTCGTACAACGCACTGGCAGGTCTTCGCAGAGCACACCTCACAACGACGAGACAACTATCACATGTAAATCCACCCGATCAACACAAGTATTCCAATTATGTCATTTTAGAGGAAAACAAGCTATGTATATAATATTCACGAGCTAACCAAGGTTCTTATGCCATTTTGAGGTTATTATGGCATTTTGGAGCTAAAGGGCTAATTATCTCATTGTTGGGGAAATTAAAGCAAGGATAATATGGAAGAGGAGAAGAAAGAGGAGGAGGAGGAGAAGAAGAAGAAATCAAAAAGGAGGAGAAGGAGGAGAAAGAGAAGAAGGAGAAGGAGGAGAAGGTATTTTTCTTCTCTTCTTCTCTTCTTCTTCTTCTTCTTCTTTCTTTCTTTTCATTTTTCCTATTTATTCTCCTCTTCTCCTCTTGTTGGAGCTAAATTATCTAATTATGTCTTTTTGGAGCTATATGGGCTAATTATCCCATTTTTGAGGAAAACAAGCTAAGTATATAATATTCATGAGCTAACCAAGGTTCTTATGCCATTTTGAGCTTATTATGGCATTTTGGAGCTAAATGGGCTAATTATGTCATTGTTGGGTTAATTAAAGCAAGGATAATATGAAAGAGGAGAATAAATAGTAGGAGGAGGAGAATAAGAAGAAATCAAGAAGAATGATGAGAAGGAGGAGAAGGAGGAGGATCAGAAGGACTAGAAGGTCCTTAGCCTTCTTCTCCTCCTCCTCCTCCTCCTTCTCCTTCTTCTCTTCTTCTTCTTCTTCTTCTTCTTCTTCTTCTTCTTTCTTTTCATTTTGCCTATTTCTTCTCCTCTTCTCCTCTTGTTGGAGCTAAATTACCTAATTATGTCTTTTTGGAGCTAAATGGGTTAATTATCCCATTTTAGAGGAAAACAAGCTAAGTATATAATATTCATGAGCTAACCAAGGTTCTAATGCCATTTTGAGCTTATTATGGTATTTTGGTGCTAAATGGGCTAATTATGTCATTGTTGGGGAAATTAAAGCAAGGATAATATGAAAGAGGAGAAGAAATAGGAGGAGGAGGAGAAGAATAAGAAATCAAGAAGAATGAGGAGAAGGAGGAGAAGGAGGAGGAGGAAAAGGACTAGAAGGTCCTTGGCCTTCTCCTTCTCCACCTCCTCCTCCTCCTTCTCCTTCTTCTCTTCTTCTTCTTCTTCTTCTTTCTTTTCATTTGGCCTATTTCTTCTCCTCTTCTCCTCTTGTTGGAGCTAAATTACCTAATTATGTCTTTTTGGAGCTAAATGGGCTAATTATCCCATTTTAGAGGAAAACAAGCTAAGTATATAATATTCATGAGCTAACCAAGGTTCTTATGCCATTTTGAGCTTATTATGGTATTTTGGAGCTAAATGGGCTAATTATGTCATTTTTGGGTTAATTGAAGCAAGGATAATATAAAAGAGGAGACGAAAGAGGAGGAGGAGGAGAAGAAGAAGAAATCAAGAAGAAGGAGGAGAAGGAGGAGAAGGAGGAGGAGGAGAAGGACTAGAAGGTCCTTGGCCTTCTCCTCCTCCTCCTCCTCATCCTTCTTCTCTTCTTTTCCTTCTTATTATTATTTTTTTCTTCTCCTTTCTCCTTCTTCTTCTTCTTCTTTCTCCTTCTTCTTCTCATTCTTCTTTCTTCTCCTTCCCTTCCTTTTCCTTTTCCTTCTTCTTCTTCTTCTTCCCTTCCTTTTCCTTCTTCTTCTTCTTCTTCTTCTTTCTTCTCCTTCCCTTCCTTTTCCTTTTAACCCCCCCTGTTCGTGCGCCACCACAACATAAGCCCCCTGTTTACCTAGCTCCCTTTTAACCCCCCAGTTGTGCTAATGATGCTGCTAATGGCCCCCTTTGAGTTGATTAGCTCTACATTAAGCAAATAATAGCACCGACTAGTCTAATTATTTTCTAAAATGACAAAACTTCCCTCCCTCATCTAGTATAAGTCAAAGTTGCTTGGCACAAGCTGCTCCTGTTCTCTGCTTGTTCCCCTCCCTGACCTAGCCGCCCCAAGCGCTGTTGCGCCTCGCCTCCGTCGTAGCTGCCCTAGCCGCCCCATCTCCATTGCTGCTCCAAGCTAAGGCAAGCCTCTTCCCTTCCCTAGCCGCCCCATTGCTGCTACACCAACAATGTCTCCAGCAAAAGGAAAGAAGAAGAAGATGACTCCAAAGAGGAAGAAATTAAGTGAACTGTGAACTCGTTTGTGCTGCCATGAACTACTTTTGCTGCTGCTACACCAACAAAGTCTCCAGCAAAAGGGAAGAAGAAGAAGATGACTCCAAAGAAGAAGAAATTAAGTGAACTGTGAACTAGTTTTGTCTATTGATCTACCCATTTGTTATTTATCCATTGACAAATCTGTTAAACATTGCAAAGGGGGGCATCAGCTACATCATGGTGAAAACTGGGTGGGGGGGGGGTTAAAAGGGAGCCACGCAAACAGGGGGGCTTATGTTGTGGTGGCGCACGAATAGGGGGTGATGATCAATTCTCCCCTTCTTCTTTTCCTTCTTCTTCTTATTTTTTTCTTCTCCTTTCTGCTTCTTCTTCTTCTCCTTTCTCCTTCTTCTTCCTCTCCTTTCTCCTCCTTCTTCTTCTCCTTTCTCCTTCTTCTTCTTCTCCTTTCTCCTTCTTCTTCTTCTCCTTTTCTTTTTTCCTCTTATTCTTGTCTTCCTCTCCTATTTTTCTTCTTCTTATTATTATTTCTTCTCCTTCCCTTCCTTTTCCTTCTTCTTCTTTTCCTTCTTCTTCATATTTTTTTCTTCTCCTTTGTCCTTCTTCTTCTTCTTCTTTCTCGTTCTTCTTCTTCTCCTTCTTCTTTCTTCTCCTTCCCTTCCTTTTCCTTCTTCTTCTTCTTCTTCTTCTTCTTCTTCTTCTCCTTCCCTTCCTTTTCCTTCTTCTTCTTCTTCTTCTTCTTTCTTCTCGTTCCCTTCCTTTTCCTTCTTCTTCTTTTCCTTCTTCTTCTTATATTTTTTCTTCTCCTTTCTCCTTTCTCCTTCTTCTTCTTCTCCTTTCTCCTTCTTCTTCTTCTCCTTTCTCCTTCTTCTTCTTCTCCTTTCTCCTTCTTCTTCTTCTCCTTTCTCCTTCTTCTTCTTCTCCTTTTTCTCCTTTACTAAACAGGAAACTAACCTAACTAAACCTAAACTAAAACTGAACCTAAACAAAACTAATTTAACAACCTAACTAAATAGCCTAACTAACCTAATAAACTAAAAAACTAACCTAACTAATATAACATAAATAAAAATAAGGAAAAACAAGAAAAATGGGGGGACTCACCGGTCGGGCAGCTGGGGCGTCGGGGCGGCGACGAGGATGGGTGCGATGGGGCAGTGGGGCATCGCCGGGGGCAGTGGTGGCGGCGGGGGCAGTGGTGGCGGCGGTGGGGTGCTGTGCGGTGGCGGGGGGCAGTGGTGGCGGCGGTGGGGGTAGTAGTGGCGGCGGTGGGCGCAGGTGAGGAGGCGGCGCAGGGGGTGGCGTAGGCGTCGGCGTAGGGGGCGGCACAGGGGTGGCCGGCCGCCGGTGGTGTAGGAGGGAGGCTCGCACGACGGTTTGAAGGAGAGACAGAGCGGGGAGTGGGGTAGTGGAGCGAGGGGCTAGGGGATAACGGCCGTCAGCTTTGCCGTCTGCCCCCGGACGGCAAAGGTCCCAATGGCAGATGGCAAAGGCCAGGCTGACGGCAAAGAGCCCGTCCGTTGGACCTGGCCAGGCCCAAGGTCTAGTGGGACCCATCTGCCCTCTTTGTCGTCTGCCCTAGGTCTCTTTGCCGTCCGCAGGCAGACGGCAAAGCCCTGGCCAATGGCAAATATTATTTTTACCATCAGTGAGCCCTTTACCGTCCGCTTTAGGTCAGCTGACGGCAAAGAGGGTCTTTGACATCAGCCAGCAAACGGCAAAGAACTGGGTGATGGCAAATTACTGTTTTCCAGTAGTGTGCGTTACTTCGTAAGGGGCTGATTTGGATCCACTAGTTTAATGCTATGGTTAGACTTTGTCTTAATTCTTCTTTCGTAGTTGGGGATGCTTGCGAGAGGGGTTAATCATAAGTGGGATGCTTTGCCAAGTAAGGGAAGTACCCAAGCGCCGGTTCACCCACATATCAAAATATCAAAGTAACGAACGCGAGTCATATGAACATGATGAAACTAGCATGACAGAAATTCCCGCGTGTCCTCGGGAGCGTTTTTCCTCCTATAAGACTTTGTCCACGCTTGTCCATTGCTACAAAAGGGATTGGGCCACTTTGCTAGACCGTTGCTACTTTGTTTTACTTGTTGCTTGCTACGAATAATCTCACCACACAATCACTTGTTACCGACAATTTCAGTGCCTGCAGATTCTACCTTGCTGAAAACCACTTGTCATATCCTTCTGCTCCTCGTTGGGTTCGACACTTTTACTTATCGAAAGGACTACGATTGATCCCCTATACTTGTGTGTCATCATGCACCGACAGGAGCCCTCGGTCCTGGGCCACACACGCGTCCAGAGCATTGTTGGGCCAGGCCCAAAGAGGTGTACGGCCTCTTGCGGCTCGATCTGCTGGCGGTTATCTTTCCCCACGCCGCGCATCGGATGCGCGAAGTCGGAGGTCGTGCGCGGAGTGGCCCCTCTGCCTCCTGAAACTCCTCTGCCACGCGCGTGGCAAGAGCAACCATTGATGGACATGTGACAGTCGAGGCCTTGAAAGGCGTAGTAGTGGCTAGGCCGGCCCGTGCATGCATTAGCGCATCAGGGCGGTTCTCTGTTTTCCCGTGAACACGAGCGACTTGTCGTGGAGGGTGGTGGCCTCTAGAGTAAGGGAGGCTAGCCCCCGCGCCCATGAGCTGGCGGTTTTCTCATCCAACTCCCTATGATTCCACCAACACCTCAACCTTGGTCTTCTGAATCTTCCCCTAACTGTTGGTGGCACTCATCCCAAACCATAATTAGGGGACGAGGTCGGCCACCGTCTGCCGTGAGGGCAGTGAGGGGATCCCGCTTGGATCATGCCACAACTTCTGGGGGTGCCGCGGCGGAAGGCGGCCCGGACGCCCGTGGTGGAGGAAGGGCGAGGGGCCGAGGTCGCCGCGGAGGTCGAGGCCGGGGGAGGCGGAGCGCTACTCCAACGCCTCCGCCTTCTCGGGGCTTGCTTTTGTGGCGACCCTCCATGTTACTTTATAGGGCCCCACGTGCGCTTCTCGACTTCTGCGAAGGTCACTCGAGCGACAATGGGAGCTCCGCCTTGAGCGAAGGTGATCATGGGGATGACGACGGCGGTGGTGCCGGGCCTAGTCCCAAGCCCGGGGGAGTTGAATCGGATGGCGATTCCCCTGGCTGGGACTGAGTTCTTCCTGCACTGATGCAGCCCGGTAACGCCCCGCCCTCGCCTCCGAGGGGGGATCTCAACCAGATCTGTCGCCCGCTCTTCACGGCTTGACGAGGCCGAACCCGCTTCCGTCGGTATAGTGCTGGGAGAGCCAGCGTGGATGTACCGCGGGCATTGTCGTTCCTTGTCGTCATGAACTCCAATTCCTCCGCGTGGGTCAAGCCTTCTCAAAAGACAGTGTCTTTAGGTTAGGACGACCACGCTTTGTAAGTGGAGCTAGATGTATCTATCCATATGAATGAGAAAGACCGTTTTTCCCTTTTTCGATTATGCTCTGTGTGTGATTTGTTTTTTCATATCTCGGAGCTTGTCGGCGACTACCGGCAAGACTCCTTGCCGCATTCGGTGCAACCATGGAAATCGCCAAGCACAGCTTGAGACGAAATTGGGTGCTACGTAGCCGCTTGCTTTGTTGACAAGGTTCGCAACTGTTTGAAGGCGCTCTATGTCCGTACAGGTCATTTGAACGAGTTCGAAACAAAGACAAGGTGCACCGAGCTTTGGGAAGGTCCCAGTACGCGCAAACTTCTCACACAAAGATTTGAAACTTACGAAGGGAAAAAGCAAAGGATCTATCTATTCCAAATCTGAACCTCAAACTAAAAAACTCATATGTCGGCGCTGTGATCCGGCGTCTGAATCTTTTGCTTGGGTGTCTAGGCCTCTAGCAAGCAAGGAAACACGACTCATGGTGGTCTCTTCTCCGGCAAGGGCTTCTTGCCGACGGTCCGTGACCATCGCTTGGAGGAAGAGCCAGCCAGGGTGTAACCCTTTTGCTTTTCTCTTGCTAGGCCGTGCTTGCGGAGCCCCCGAGCGTGTCTTCGGGTGATGATGCGACGCTCTCAGGGGCGCAACCTTCACACTGGAGTGCGTGTTGGGGCTTCGGGACCGTGTGGCACACCCTCAACGACTATGCATTGCTCCGCAAAGGTGCGTCCGCTGGAGTATGCGCTGGGGCCTCCGTGAAGCGCCCAAGCACGCCCTCGATAGTCGCGCGTTGGCCCCCCTCGAGCGACGCATCGGCTTGACGATGCCGCTCTTGGAGTTTCCGCAACCCTGCCCCGCCCACGCATGTAGAAACACGCTCGAGTAGGCCTTGGGAAGCCATAGTAGAATGGCGCGCCCGCCACAGTGCTCTGTTTCTCGAGGAACGCGGCATGGCGCCAAAACTTCGATGGAGCCGGTGTTGAGCCTGCTCCGATCCACGCGTCTCTCCCCGCCCCCTACCTGGCACGCCAAAGGTGTCGACAATGCTTGGACGACACCTATGGGGATCAATGTGACACCCTTGTGATCGTAGGGCAGGGAAAACAACATCAACAGCGGACCAAACAATCAACACCCGACAAGCCTTTTTGCACAGGTTCGGGACGCTTACGCGTAAACCCTACGTCCTGCTCGTCTGATCGTATTAAGCATTCTTTTGTTGTTCGTTTACAGTGATGATAATCGTCTTCTTGGCCAATCTCCAAAAATTCTAACCCCATGTGAATGAGCTAAGGGTCTCCTTTTATATGCAAAGGGGTCACCTATAGTGCTCAATGGTAGGTTCACGAGATGTTATAGTGAACCTACTGTGGTGCTTATCCAACTACCGCTGTGAGGAGCATTAAATGCACGTCTTTTCCATGTCAGATGAGTGCTAGTGAGGAGATGTGTCCAGGTGTTTCGACACCGGGACGCCCCGCTGGCGCATGCGGAACGCGCTGGAACACGGAAGAGCGGTGGTACTGGTGCAAGGGCGATCGCCCTCTAGCATGCTGCCACGTCATCCCAGCAAAAGGGGGCTTGCTTGGGCTTGGTGCTTTATCCCGACAAGGAGGCTTGTCGGGGCTTTGGCTGTCTTCCCGGCGAGGGGGGCTCCCCGGGGCCTTTTCCTAGGTGTGTTCATTACGTCCGTTGGACGGATATGGCTTTTGAAAAGGACGTGGATGTCGCCTAGAGGGGGGGGTGAATAGGCGCTTTAAAAATAGTTAAGGTTTAGGCTTGAACAACTGCGGAATAAAACTAACGATTAATATGTCAAGCACAAAACCTACAAACAACTAGGCTTACCTATGTGCACCAACAACTTATGCTAAGCAAGATAAACAACTAAGTGATAGCAAGATATATTACAATAAACAATATGTCTATCACAAAGTAAAGTGCATAAGTAAAGGGTTCGGGTAAGAGATAACCGAGGCACGGGGAGACGATGATGTATCCCGAAGTTCACACCCTTGCGGATGCTAATCTCCGTTAGAGCGGTGTGGAGGCACAATGCTCCCCAAGATGCCACTAAGGCCACCGTAATCTCCTCACGCCCTCGCACAATGCAAGATGCCGTGATTCCACTAAGGGACCCTTGAGGGCGGTCACCGAACCCGTACAAATGGCAACCCTTGGGGGCGGTCACCGAACCCGTACAAATGGCAACCCTTGGGGGCGGTCACCGAACCCGTACACGTGGCAACCCTTGGGGGCGGTTACCGGTACCCGTACAAATTGCTCGGGGCAATCTCCACAACCTTATTGGAGACCCCGACGCTTCCCGGAGCTTCACACCACAATGATTGAGCTCCGAGACACCACCAAGCTTCTAGGACGCCAAAGCATCCACGAAGAACAATATCAAGGGTACTAAGTACCGAAGGTAGTAAGCTTCTCAACTTCTCACTTCCACGTATCACCGTGGAGAACTCAAACCGATGCAACTAATGCAATGGCAAGAACACACGAAGTGGTCAAGTCCCTCACACTCAAATCCCTCCACAACAACAAAAGCTATGGAGAAATATGAGAGGAAGAACAAGGAGCTCACAAAGAACTCCAAGATCAAGATCCAAGGGGTTCCCCTCACATAGAGGAGAAAGTGATTGGTGGAGATGTGGATCTAGATCTCCTCTCTCTTTTCCCTCAAGAACAAGCAAGAATCATTGGAGGGATAGAGAGTAATCAAGCTCTAAGAATGTCAACAATGGAGATAGAACAAGAGCTCAACAGATGGATTAGGCAAGGGGGAAGAAGACCCCCTTTATATAGTGGGGGGAAGAATCAGACCGTTACCCCCACTCTCTGCCCGAGCTCCAGCGGTACTACCGCTGGCTGCAGCGGTACTACCGCTGGCACCCCAGCGGTACTACCGCTGTCACTCCAGCGGTACTACCGCCAGCTAGCGGTACTACCGCTAGCTGCAGCGGTACTACCGCTGGCACTCCAGCGGTACTACCGCTGGCCCCAGCGGTACTACCGCTGGGCCCTTGGTAGTGCAAAGGCACTACCACCGCCACGAAAGTCTTCGCAAAAAGGTCCGTCCACGAACAACCGCTAGGCAGGCGGTACTAAGCTCCTGGGGCGGTACTACCGCTGACCAGGGGCGGTACTACCGCGAGCCAGCGGTACTACCGCTAGGGCCAGCGGTACTACCGCCAACTCTAGCGGTACTACCGCTAGGTCGAGCGGTACTACCGCTAGGTCCAGCGGTACTACCGCTAGGTCCAGCGGTACTACCGCTCGCCACTGAAACAACCATAACTTTCGCATACGAGCTCCGAATCGAGCAAACCCAAGCTTGTTGGAAATCTTAAGACCATGCGGTTATGAATATGCCAAAGATATAGAGATGTGAGATCTCTATGAATGAAGAACCGGCAAAAACTCCAACATCGAAAACATCATAGTAGATGCATATGGACTCCGTTTTCGATGAACTCGAGCTTTTCATGAAGATGACCATAAGCTCTAAAACTCACAAAGAGAAACACCAACTAAGAACCAAGAAGTATGATGCAAGGATGCAAATGGTTTGAGCTCTCAACGAACGATACGATCAAGCTACTCACTTGAGAGCCCCCCTTGATAGAACAACAATCTATCCTAACCAGAAGACCTATCAAGGGCAAACCTATACCTTGCACCTCATCCTCTTGAGCTAGATGATGATGATCTTGGCTTCCTCAAGATGGACCACCTTTCTTGATTGTGTTGGCTTGATGAATACTAGTTGATTGCTCCCCCATACTCACTATGGGTGAGCCACTCTTTAGCATATCTTCACAAGTCCATTGCCACCATAATGGACGGCAAGCTTCAAGCATGCTATCTTCGTGCTGATCCACTTGAACTTGCACGTCGCAATCTTGATGACGATCACAACTTGACGTCATACTCCATTGGTTGTATGAGATCTTCCCTTTGACGCAAGCTCATGGAAACACACCTAACCCCCACATAGAACTCTCACGAAGACCATGGGTTAGTACACAAACACGTAATGGACAATGCTTACCATACCATGGGATCACTTGATCCCTCTCGGTACATCTTGTACGCTTTGTGTGTTGATCATCTTGATTTACTCTTTGTCTGAGATCTTGATCAACATGCGTCTCTATGACCATTTTTTGGATAATACCTTGAATACCATCTTGGTCATCATATAAACTCCTTGAACCCAACAGATGGACTTCAAGAAGTGCCTATGGACAAATCCTATAAATGTAACTTAAGGCAACCATTAGTCCATAGGAATTGTCATCAAGTACCAAAACCACATATGGAGATATATGCTCAATATATGCTCCAACAATCTCCCCCATTTTGGTAATTGATGACAACTATTTCAAGAGAGTTTATATAAGGAAATAAGCATAACCAACCGCACACATACAAAACAATAATGCATGTGTGCAAGATGTAAATGCTTACGCAATAAAAGCAAACCCCTCTAAACTTATCCAAAGTAAACTAAACTCTCTAAACTTCTCCCCCATTGGCATCGATTGCCAAAATGGACGAAAAGTTTAGAAAGCCAATATATTTGGTAGCCTCCAAAAAGTGTGTACTTCTGAGCAAATGAGTGCAAAGAAATACACAAATACAATGATAAGTAGTTGGAGGAAAACAAACTATATTGAGGACCCAAAGATTGCAAATAAAGGAATCGTATGCCACAAGGACATACCAAAATAGAGGCAAGCAATCAAAAGATACCGGATGGAACAAACAATCATATGGTCCTTCGAACCACATGAATAAAAGATATTATGATAAAAGCAACGGAGTGTTTTATCAAAACTAGAGAAGCTCCCCATGATTTGTGCACTAATAAGAGATTTTTGTATATGATATACAAGTGCACAAAATAGGATCGTTGCTCCCCCAAAATTAATAAAGACACACAACGGGTGCAAGAAGAAAGATGAGACAATAAGCAAATCTCTTGCACAAACCAAGTGGTTGAGCAATATGTAAAAGAAGCAACTTAAGATTAGTCTCAACCAAACTAATGTGTGTGAGTCATGGCAAGGCACTTGAGAAGACTAAGATAAGGATGAACATTACTCATCAACATAGTCTTGATGAAATGAGACACAAAGTGCAAGACATATCATTCCCACAAACACCTACTAGAAAATGGGTTCACAAGCTTACAAATAAACAAAATAAGAACCAACGCTTGTGACAACCCATGGTGAAGATAGGAAATAAGAACCTTGTCAAGAGAGGAGGGATACCAATCGAAATGGCAAAACCCTCATCAAGACAGGCATGAGAAAAAAAAATTATCTTCACGGCCAAAGAGTGCATCAAGATGTAGGAAAATAAGATACGCACTCAAGACAAATCCTTTCACGAAGCCACCAAAAACTGAAAAAGGAAATGCAACGGTGGACGTAAAATAAAAGAGGATATCAATTAGAGATGTAACTTCTCTCATGTGTAAAAGCTTCTAAGTAGAACACAATCATGATGATATATATCCACAAAGAAGAATGTACACACGAAATGGTTACAAGAAGGAACAAACTAGATATCCAAAAGGAAGTCATAAACATATCAATAAGATCTTTTGCTTGGAAGCATAGCACATGGCCTAATATTTTCTTATTGTACAATATGAATTTCCAACATACGAACATAAAAGACATCCCAACTAGTAATAAGACATCATCGTTAGGATGCTTTGAGAAAGGAAACAAGTACTACAAGAACGAATCAAGAGATTCATGCCATGATGCACCCTGTAAAGAAAAGACAGGGGCCTTTGCAAGAAAAGAAAGCATGAAGTAGATACTTGTTACTGAGACAACATTGGATTGATGTAGTAGATATATGTTCTTTGATCATCCTAACTTGGCTCCAATAATAACATGGTCTCAACACCTTCCTTATAGGTGAGCCGAGCATCCAATGCATCTCCAATTGTTCCTGGAACAACAAAACAAACAAAATGGTGCCCAAACTCATTGGGACCAAAGAGTTAGAAAACCAACAATACATAGGACAAACTCCACATACATATGTGCATATAGATATGAATTTGAATTTCATGCACACGTTAGCCATTTTATGACAAGGTGAAGTTTCCCCTATATATTGGGTCAAAGAAAGAAAGCATGCCACAGGAAATACATATAGTAAGTATGCATGCTCAAGGCTTTCAAGAATCCAATCAACATATTGTTGATAAGATACCAAAAGACAAGGTATCAAGTGATAAAAAGATAGCAAATGAAAAACTATCACTTGAGGGATATCAATTAAAATATTCAACAAGGCATGAGATATCCATTGACACATACCAACTAAAAAAGGAAACAAGATACCAATTGAAGGAAAACAAACACGAGGTATCTAGTTCCCAAGAGAGAGCTAGGTTCCAACAAACCAAACCCTCGACAAATTTTCATGATGGCACAAAGCGTCATAAAGAGCAAGACTTGCCTCCCATCAACATCCACTTGATGGGGACCAAAAGATTTTCTGATGGACGAATAAAGAGAGTGTTCTAAAGAAAATAGGATAGCTCCCCCAAGGGTTGTGCGTCATATAGAATTTGCATTTAAATACAAAATGCACAAGATGGGATCATCACTTTCACTATATCTATAGAAACACTAGACAAGTTAAAATAGATCCACAAGAGGCAAGGAAGACAGACGAAACACAAAATCCAATGCAAAGACGATTAGCAATTCCTACCACATGATGGGAATACAAATTGTCAAGGACAAGAAGTATTTTGGAAATGATACTCATTGGTAGATCGCAAATATATCCAAGATCATCTTTACCCATAAAACGCAAGCAAATGACACTTGTAGAGCAAACATGCCACCTAGGAACAAGATAATTTGCAATATCAACACTAAGTGGCAATACCTCAAATGTACACATTCTCTAGGCTTGTAATATGCACATAGCATATTACTCCCCCATAATGTGATAACCCAACAATATTAACAAGTGGCAAACAAAAAACCAACAAGAGATAATTAATGGACCATTTAGAATTTGAATTTCTCATGAGTAAGACATACCACATAGAAACTAGATAATCTTGAAATATCAATACTAAGTGTTATTCCCCATGTATACACATTTATAGGATCGTGAGGTGTGTAAAGGACATCACTCCCCCATAGTGAAATGATCCATTAATCTCTCACAAGAGCCAATCAAAGATACAAACAAGATGCAGTAAGGCTCAATACAAGACTCACATGTACATGATATGCAAACCAACATACACAAACTTGGTTATTCAACATAAGCAAGTTGGAAGCATAACATGTACAAACACATGCAAGGTACAAAACCACAACATGCAGAAGGGGCAAGCAACTAACAATGTAAATAGTTTAAGTACAAGTTACCGTAAGGAGGCACATTGGATATAAGATAGAAACTCGATAATCCAAATGACTTGGCTTGAGATAATATGAATGATGAAGACCCCTTAATTCTTCATTATGTATCCAAGTCTCCAATGTCCTCCATATTCACCTATTGATCAAGTTTGAGCTTGTTGGTCCCCAACCACGTTGGGTCCTAAGAGGTTAGTCACAATAGGCTTGGCAACCCAAATGGTACTTTTCTTGACACCACTTTGAGTACCAACAAACTTGGCAAACACATTGCCAAACTTATCCTTCCCAAGAGAATAGATATCATCAATAATGATTGGGTTGGATAAATTACCTCTCGTGCAAGAAGAAGCAAAGTGACCCTTCTGACGACGTAAGTAGCAACATCTACCCTTTAATTTCTTCCCTATTGATTTCTCAACATGAGGAGTGTTGGATTGGGTCTTCTTAGGAAGGGGCCTTTCTTCAACTTGTAGTTGAGTATGTGAGTGCACTTGTGGCCTCTTCCCTTGTTGCTTGTGACTTTGGGGCTTCTTCTTTAGTGGGCAAGATCTAACATGGTGCCCTTCAATTTTGCACTTGAAGCAAATAATCTTGGCCAAATTCTTGACTTGTTCTTGGCCCTTCTTCTTGAAGCTTTTGGACTTCTTCGTCTTGTTGGAGTTGAATCCAAGTCCATTTTTATCATTCGGGGATTTTTGTCGACACAAGACATTGTTGAGTGTGGACATCCCTTCATGACTCTTTTCCAAGTCTTTCTTCAAGGAAGTGACTTGGGCCTTGAGCTCTTTGATTTCCTCTACATGGTTAGTATCAACACAAGTACTAGAGGAAGTATAAGCTTCATTGTTAGAGCAACAAGGCATGGAAAGTAATTCATCACAAGATGTAGCAACATTATGAGTAGATGAATTACAAGGACTAGCACATGGCAATATAGCTTTTTGACTAGAAGTAGTGCTAATGTCCACCTGAGGCTCACTCGATGTTACCTTGGTAGTAATAGCCTCATGAGCTAATTTTAGCACATTATGGGATGCTAGAAGATCATCATGAGAGCTTGTGAGCATTACATGGCTTTCTTCCAATTTCCCATAATTGCTAGATAGCAACTCAAGTTGAGCCCTTAGCTCAACATTCTCCTTTAAAATGGATGCTTCACAAGAAGTAGAGTTAGTAGCACAAGCATCATTAATAGCAATAAGAGGAGAAGGCACCTTGGCAAGCTCTTTAGCATATGAAGCTTCAAGTTGAGCATGAGACTCGGTGAGTTCGATGAGAGAGCTCTTAATAGCCCTTGAGCCATTTCCGAGGTGCTCATAGTCCTCAAGGAGTTTAGCATGTGCAACTTGAATCTTATCATTTTTAGTTCGAAAATCATTAGCCACCACGAGAGCTCTATCATAGGATCCCTTTAATCTAGATAATTCTAGAGCAAAGGTTTCCTCAAGAGATTCCTTGGTGGTTTGTTCATTATCAAGAGCTTGAGATAGCTCTGCGATCTCATTAGCGTAATCACGCTCATGACCTTGCATTGTCTCAATGGTGGCCTCATGCTCCTCAAGATGAGCTTCCAACTCCTCAATGTATTTCTTGCCCTCAGTGGCAATAGACATGATTTCCAAGAAGTTGGAACAAGCAAGTTTATTCTTATAAAGAGATTTAAAAATCATTTGACCCTTAATTTTTAAGGATGCAATATTATCACTCTCTTTATCATTATCCTCATCCCCATTATCATCAACATCATCATCATGAGATATATTGGAATTCAAAGTAGGAGATACCTTTGAAGCCTTAGCCATAAGGCAAAAGTGAGTCACAATAGATGATGATGTAGGATCCCTTGAAGCATCATTCAAGGCCACATCTTGTTCCATGGAGTGATGAATTTCCTCTACATTGTTAGCACAACAACTCGAGGAAATATATACATTTTTATCATGGCAACAAGATATAGGAGGCATATCATCATGAGATTTAGACAGGCAGTTTTTACATGATATGCATGGACTATCAACACAAGCATGTGAAACATTTAGAGTGCTCGAAGTGTTAACGCCCAAAGATGAAGCATTGCAATAATATAGTGATGAGGGATCATCAACAATAAACCCACTTTCATTATTGCAATGGTCACCACTACTCACCATATCATTACCTTGTGGCAATCCACATGTAGGTGAAGTAGATGAAGTTGAGAAGACCACACGACCGGAGGTGGATGGAGAACAATCATCCCTGCAAATCTTGGACACACCATATTTGTCTTGAAGCTTTGTCCACAACTCATGAGCATCCCGGAATGGCATGAGTTGAAATATAACTACATTGCTCAAAGCATCAAAAAGCACATTAGAAGCTTGAGCATTGAGATAAGAGTTTTTCTCATCCTCTAAAGATATACTTTGAGAATCCTTTGGAGGAGAAAAACCCATATCTACAATTCGCTCTAAATTTGGGTCCATGACCCTAAAGTGATTAAGCATGCGAATTACCCAAACATCAAAATTTGTGCCATCGAAACTAAGAGTGTCAGTGAATCCTAAACCCCTAGTCGACATCCTTACTCTCTAGGTGGTTAAACCTGATAAAGAGAGACCTAGCTCTGATACCAATTGAAAAGGACGTGGATGTCGCCTAGAGGGGGGGGGTGAATAGGCGCTTTAAAAATAGTTAAGGTTTAGGCTTGAACAACTGCGGAATAAAACTAACGATTAATATGTCAAGCACAAAACCTACAAACAACTAGGCTTACCTATGTGCACCAACAACTTATGCTAAGCAAGATAAACAACTAAGTGATAGCAAGATATATTACAATAAACAATATGTCTATCACAAAGTAAAGTGCATAAGTAAAGGGTTCGGGTAAGAGATAACCGAGGCACGGGGAGACGATGATGTATCCCGAAGTTCACACCCTTGCGGATGCTAATCTCCGTTAGAGCGGTGTGGAGGCACAATGCTCCCCAAGATGCCACTAAGGCCACCGTAATCTCCTCACGCCCTCGCACAATGCAAGATGCCGTGATTCCACTAAGGGACCCTTGAGGGCGGTCACCGAACCCGTACAAATGGCAACCCTTGGGGGCGGTCACCGAACCCGTACAAATGGCAACCCTTGGGGGCGGTCACCGAACCCGTACACGTGGCAACCCTTGGGGGCGGTTACCGGTACCCGTACAAATTGCTCGGGGCAATCTCCACAACCTTATTGGAGACCCCGACGCTTCCCGGAGCTTCACACCACAATGATTGAGCTCCGAGACACCACCAAGCTTCTAGGACGCCAAAGCATCCACGAAGAACAATATCAAGGGTACTAAGTACCGAAGGTAGTAAGCTTCTCAACTTCTCACTTCCACGTATCACCGTGGAGAACTCAAACCGATGCAACTAATGCAATGGCAAGAACACACGAAGTGGTCAAGTCCCTCACACTCAAATCCCTCCACAACAACAAAAGCTATGGAGAAATATGAGAGGAAGAACAAGGAGCTCACAAAGAACTCCAAGATCAAGATCCAAGGGGTTCCCCTCACATAGAGGAGAAAGTGATTGGTGGAGATGTGGATCTAGATCTCCTCTCTCTTTTCCCTCAAGAACAAGCAAGAATCATTGGAGGGATAGAGAGTAATCAAGCTCTAAGAATGTCAACAATGGAGATAGAACAAGAGCTCAACAGATGGATTAGGCAAGGGGGAAGAAGACCCCCTTTATATAGTGGGGGGAAGAATCAGACCGTTACCCCCACTCTCTGCCCGAGCTCCAGCGGTACTACCGCTGGCTGCAGCGGTACTACCGCTGGCACCCCAGCGGTACTACCGCTGTCACTCCAGCGGTACTACCGCCAGCTAGCGGTACTACCGCTAGCTGCAGCGGTACTACCGCTGGCACTCCAGCGGTACTACCGCTGGGCCCTTGGTAGTGCAAAGGCACTACCACCGCCACGAAAGTCTTCGCAAAAAGGTCCGTCCACGAACAACCGCTAGGCAGGCGGTACTAAGCTCCTGGGGCGGTACTACCGCTGACCAGGGGCGGTACTACCGCGAGCCAGCGGTACTACCGCTAGGGCCAGCGGTACTACCGCCAACTCTAGCGGTACTACCGCTAGGTCGAGCGGTACTACCGCTAGGTCCAGCGGTACTACCGCTCGCCACTGAAACAGCCATAACTTTCGCATACGAGCTCCGAATCGAGCAAACCCAAGCTTGTTGGAAATCTTAAGACCATGCGGTTATGAATATGCCAAAGATATAGAGATGTGAGATCTCTATGAATGAAGAACCGGCAAAAACTCCAACATCGAAAACATCATAGTAGATGCATATGGACTCCGTTTTCGATGAACTCGAGCTTTTCATGAAGATGACCATAAGCTCTAAAACTCACAAAGAGAAACACCAACTAAGAACCAAGAAGTATGATGCAAGGATGCAAATGGTTTGAGCTCTCAACGAACGATACAATCAAGCTACTCACTTGAGAGCCCCCCTTGATAGAACAACAATCTATCCTAACCAGAAGACCTATCAAGGGCAAACCTATACCTTGCACCTCATCCTCTTGAGCTAGATGATGATGATCTTGGCTTCCTCAAGATGGACCACCTTTCTTGATTGTGTTGGCTTGATGAATACTAGTTGATTGCTCCCCCATACTCACTATGGGTGAGCCACTCTTCAGCATATCTTCACAAGTCCATTGCCACCATAATGGACGGCAAGCTTCAAGCATGCTATCTTCGTGCTGATCCACTTGAACTTGCACGTCGCAATCTTGATGACGATCACAACTTGACGTCATACTCCATGGGTTGTATGAGATCTTCCCTTTGACGCAAGCTCATGGAAACACACCTAACCCCCACATAGAACTCTCACGAAGACCATGGGTTAGTACACAAACACGTAATGGACAATGCTTACCATACCATGGGATCACTTGATCCCTCTCGGTACATCTTGTACGCTTTGTGTGTTGATCATCTTGATTTACTCTTTGTCTGAGATCTTGATCAACCATGCGTCTCTATGACCATTTTTTGGATAATACCTTGAATACCATCTTGGTCATCATACAAACTCCTTGAACCCAACAGATGGACTTCAAGAAGTGCCTATGGACAAATCCTATAAATGTAACTTAAGGCAACCATTAGTCCATAGGAATTGTCATCAAGTACCAAAACCACATATGGAGATATATGCTCAATATATGCTCCAACAGCTTTGGGTGTCTTCCCTGCAAGACAGGCTTACCGGGTCCTTGGATGACTTGGGGGTGAGTCTTGTCTGAATTCCGCCGAGCCCCTGCCGTCAGGGGCTCTTTGTGCCCGTTCATAAGTCTGGGGCACTAGAGACCCCAATCTTTAGTGCACCGACACTTCGGTCTCGTACTAGTTGAGGGGTGTGCGGCAGTTGCGTCCATACAACACCTCAAATAGTGCGATCTGAAGGCTGGACTGATAACTGTTGTTGTAGGAGAACTTGGTGAAGCGGAAATAGTCCTCCCATTTGGCTCCATATGCTAAAACACAAGCGCCGAGCATATCTTCGAGTATCTAATTTACTCGTTCCGTCTGTCCGCCGGTCTTAGGGTGAAAGGCAGTGCTGAAGGAGTGCTTGGTTCCCATGGCTTCTTGAAACTTCTTCCAAAATCTAGAGGTTAACTACGTGCCTCGGTGAGACACAATTTCTTTTGGAACTCCATGAAGACTCACGATGCGATTGATGTAGAGGTTGGCTAGCTGGCTACTATCATATGTGGTGTTGATGGGAATGAAATGGGCCACCTTGTTCAGGTGATCGACAATGACCCAAATGGAGTCATGTCCTTTCCTTGATCTGGGCAGCCCAGTGTTGAAGTCCTTCCCGAATCGATCCCACTTCCATGCTGGCAGTTTGAGAGGTTCAAGCAACCCAGCGGGTCGTTGGTGCTCAACCTTGACCCTCTGGCATATGTCGCACTTAGTGACATGTGAAGCTATTTCCCGATTCATGCCATGCCACCAGAACCTTGCCCTGAGGTCTTGGTGCATCTTGGTTCCTCCAGCGTGAATAGTGTATGGGGCGTCGTGTGCTTCTTACAAGATCAGGTTCTTGAGGTTAGCTTTGTTGGGTACAAAAATGCGGCTCCCAAAGCACACGACTTGTTGTTTGTCCATGGAGAATTCTAGGGTCTTGCCGTCCTTTATTTTACTCATAATACCTTTGATTATCTTGTGTCCCTTACGGGCCCCTTAATATCGTCCATTAGTGTAGCCTTCGCTTTGATGTTGGCCAGGAATCCTGGTGCAAATAGATCCAACCCGAAGCTCTCAAGTTCTTCATATAGGGCGGGTAGCCTTTCCGTGATCACAACATTCAAGGTGAAAGCCTTTCTGCTCAAGGCATCCCAGGTGCGCCATTAGTATGCCTCCCAGGTGCGCCATTAGTATGCCTCCCAGGTGCGCCATTAGTATCCTTCTCAGGTGCGCCATTAGTATGCCTCCCAGGTGCGCCATTAGTATGCCTCCCAGGTGCCCCATTAGTATAGCCCATGGTGCTCCATTAGTATCTGGTATTCTAGCATATATATGTTGTGTTTCAAAACCACAAAACCACAAATTCAACAGCACATAACATATATATCAAATATATAATACATAATATGTGCCCAATAGTTTTACTGATCCACAACGCATAACATATATGCAAAGTTGCATAACAAATTTCATGATCCATATATCAAAACTCCATAGCATCCATACATCCAAAATTCCATAGCATCCATATATACATATAGTTCCATAGCATCCATACATACATAGCTCCATAGCAACAACGATACTTTGCGGGCATTAGTAAGTAATATTTGGCACTAAAACAAATGCCTTCATGTCCATATCGTAGTCCAAAGAGCATCCGCGTGGCAATGGGTGGGTTCATCCTCCTCGTTGTAATCACCATCGACGTCCTCATCCTCTCGTCATCGTCCTACTGCAATGTAAATAAATAGCAACACCAGAAAATCACAAAGTAATGACATTTTTTGCAAGGTACAGAGCAATGACTGATACGATCAAATATCAATAAACATCAACATAGTCAAGTATGCATGCCAATGTCATTAGCAAAGTACAGAGTAATGACTGACATAATCAAAATGTCAACAAACATCAGCAAAGTCAAGTATGCATGCAAATGATATTTTCAGGGTGATCAGATCAAAGAAAATAGCCATACAAATACTGAATATTCTTTGTTGATGATTTTGTTTTATTTTGCGGGATAAGTAACCACCGGTATAGTCAAAATATCAGTATACATCGGAGAGTTCTGTAGTGTAAGAAGTAAACTTTTCTTCTAACAGGCACAACTGGAGGAAATGCACTATTCTGAATCAACTCCATTCGCAAAAAAGAGGGGAAGGAAAAGATAGTACTCCATAAGAAGAAGGAATCAAAGATGATAACAGGCAAGGCAATCATGATGATATAAACATACATACAGGTGAGACGCCCATTAGAAAATAGCCATACAAGTGGGAACAATCATGTATTCACAAACATTATCGGGCCTGACATAGACTGTAGACTGTTGGGCAACCCTGGGCATTATCGGGCTGACATAGACTGTAGACTGTTGGGCAACCCTGGGCATTATCGGGCTGACATAGACTGTAGACTACAAATGATCCATGCTGGTAGAGCTGATTCGAACATGCCAATGTTTATGGATGTGTTTGCAGTTTCCACTTGGGAGATTTGGAAAGAGCGAAATGATAAATTGTTCAGAGGGATCCCACCATCGCATGGCTCCTGGCTCAGGCTGTAGGTGGATCTGGGAATAAGTGGGATTAGTGGGTTCATCCCACTTAAATTGATTAATTGGGCTCCCACTCGACAGAGAAAAAAATAAGTCGCTAACCCTATTAGCCCACTGGAGTCCCACCTATCCACCAACCCCATCCACAAGCCTTCCATCCTACGCAGGAGGCGTCGCGGCTGTGCCTCACTGTCCATACAGGCGACATTGGATTTGTTGCTGCTCCAAGAAGCAGCATTAAGGGGTTTGTTGCTGCGTTTTTTTGCTGCAAGTAGTCTATCTTGAGAGAGGCTTTTTTTGCTGCAAGTAGTCTATATTAAGGAAGCAGCAGCAGGTAGTCCAAACAGGGGTTATATTAAGGAAGCAGCAGAAGGTAGTCTATATTAAGGAAGCAGCAACAGGTAGTCCATATAGTAGTCTACATTAAGGAAGCAGTTATAGTGATTCAGATATGCTACAGGATTCTGTTTCTTGTAGTTATAGTTACATTTCTGTTTTATAAGTGGTTTTCTATAGATTTATTATTCTACCATCTTATGAAATTTTCTATAGATTTCCAGTTTCCTTCCTATGCAATTAAATAATACATTTAAAAAGTGGGAACCCACTTGATCCCACTTAACCCACTTAAATTTTAGTGGATTGTTGGCTATAGCCCACCAAAACGTGTTGGAATTAAGTGGGATGTGGTGGGACTCCCGCTATTAGTCCCACCTGCAGCTTGACTCCTGGCTATCTGGTTTAAGGGAGGCTTTGCATTGCTGGTTCATAGGAGAAAGCAGAAGCTAGAATCTTTCATTCTCTCTTTTGCACAACCTCTGTAATCTCATCTAGTAGGCATAGTTCCCCCCTCTATTTCACCACTGACCCCTGCACCCCCACCCCTCTTTGTTAACTCCAATATTGAAAAGCAACCGTAAACATTGTTAACCCCAATATGTACTTTACTTGATGATTGTTCACTAGCCATGGCTGGCATAATATGCCAATAAAATGAAAACTATGTCATAACTCAAACATATTAGTGTAGTAACATGCTGAACTACCAAAATAATTTACTTGGACAATCAGTTCTTGGTGTCTTTCGAACTTTGAGGTAGTCCTCAAAGGTCCAAGCCCATGCATCCCTCTTTGTGAGGTAGTTAGCACGTAAATTAAATAGCTTTTTCACTGTCGCAGGGATGGATGAATGCTCATACTGTGATTATTCCTGCGGACCATTTGGTTCATGGATCACTGCAGAAAATTCAAAGCAAGGTACTTATTTAGTACTGAGATATTGATATAAAAATCAAATCACAAAAAGATAAACAGAGAAATTTCAAGATGTAGAGGTTAAACTACTGGTCAAGTTCCAAGTTTTGTCTACTTAATACAAGGGTCTTAACTGGAAGCAAAGGTGGCATTAGAATGATGAAATAGAAAGCAAGTCCACCTCTTGATAACAAAACCTGTAAACTGCTACTTATCCACTGTTCCAATCAAAATAAAACACGATCAAATATTCACAAGCCAGTTAATTTCTATTCCTGTAGCTGCATAATTTCCGAATGGAGTCTTTAAGAAACTTGTTGAAGTTCCAGAATTTGTCAAATTAATAGAGTGGGCAAATAGGAAGCAATCATCAACTACAGAACTCGCGTTAATCCCTGACAGTCACTGCATCGAACAGTTGGCGTGCGCGAGCAAGATGAGGGACATGGGCGTACCTCTCGGGGCCCGTAGACGACGGCGATGACCCTGGTGTTGCCCATCTCGAAGAGCGCCGAGCCGTCGGCCCTAGAGACGACGCCGACCTCGCCCTTGAGCTGCCGCATCTGCGAGACGCCGGCCGCGAAGAATCAGAGCCAGCCGAGCTGGAACCGGACGAAGGCGAGAGGGAGGGAGCGGGGGCTCACCTCGTTGGGGCGGCGCCCGTCGACGCGGAATCCGCCGGCGGGGAGGTGGCGCCGCTGCGCGCGGGGGGGCTCCGGCTTCGGCTCTGCTCCGGTGGTTGGGTGCGTGGCTCTGGGCCTCGGGGTCCCTTCCCGTTGATGGCGACCTCGCGGCCGTTGTAGCGGCCAGAGTAGACGCGGCTGTGGCGGCCGGAGGCGAAGCGGGCTCGGATCTCGAGCCCTGCGTGGGAGCGGCGGCGGGTACTGGAAGGGCGCGGCGGCGGGAGGGAGGGAAGGAGGGAGCCCTGCGCGCGGTGCAGAGCATGGGAGCGGTGGCACGGGGGAGGGGGTGGGGGTGGAGAGAGAGTGGGCACGGGAGAGAGAGTGGCCTGGGAGGGGGTGGGGGGCAAAAAAAATTAATTTTTTTATTGTAGTGGCGCACCACCAACATATGTGCCATTAGTAACCCTGGTTACTAATGACGCACCTCCTCTGGTACGCCATTAGTAGTTCTGCAAAAAAAAATAGTAGTGCCGTACCACCAACAGATGCGCCATTAGTAACACTGGTTACTAATGGTGCACTAGCTGTGGTGCGCCATTAGTAGTTTGCAAAAAAAACCCAAAAAAATTATAGTAGTGGCGCACTACTAACAGATGCGCCATTAGTAACCCGGCTTACTAATGGCGCACCAGCTGCTGGTGCGCCATTAGTAGTTTTGCAAAAAAGATAAAAATAAAAAATATAGTAGTGGCGCACCGAGAGTGTGGTGCGCCATTAGTGTCCACCACACTAATGGCACACCTCACATGGTGCGCCACTACTATATAGTAGTGGCGCACTGCTTGTGTGGTGCGCCATTAGTATCTATATCATCTAGACCCCTTTTCCTAGTAGTGTTTAGTTGGTAGTATACACACATGAGGTCGTTCTTAGAGAAACCTTTGGACCATTCAACTGTTCGAACTGGTCATCAACCTTGGGGAGTGGATACGTGTTCTTTATCATGACCATGTTGAGGGAACGGTAGTCAACACAGAGTCTGATAGTTCCGTCCTTCTTGGACACGAATAGAACAGGTAATCCCCAACGAGAGGCACTAGGCTGAATAAATCATTTCCTGAGCTGCTCGGCCAGTTGCTTCTTCAACTCTGCCAATTCCTCGGACCCCATCCTATATGGCTTCTTATAGATGCGTCTTGATTCGGGCATCAGTTAAATAATGAACATGATGTATTGGTCGGGAGAAATCCCGGGCAGTTCGTCAAGAAAGACATCTGGGTACTCACATACCACTCGGACTTGGTCCAACTAGTTCCGGAAAGGCAGTTATCCTAAGGGGCTCGACCAGAGGCGGGTTTGGCAACATACTTGACCTTGACTGCTTTGTCACTGGTCATAGTAATAGTCCTCTTGGCACAGTCCAACACGCTTTGGTGCTTCGATAACCAATCCATACCAAGGATCATGTCCATGAATCTTGACTTCAGGACGATGCGATTTGCTACGAAGTCTACCCCGTTGATGTTGGTCCCAACTCCTCTACATCCTATAATGGTCCTCAACAGTACACCCGGGGTTTGTACCGATATATGACCATTCAGGAATATAGGCTTCAAGCCACTCTCCGTCGCAAACTTTTGGGTGAAAAAGATTGTGGAGCACCACAACCAAACAATACTGATGCTGGAGTTGAGTTGACAAGGAACTTACCCAGTATGCAATCCGGGTCCTCCTAGGCTTCCTCTCCGGTGACGTGATTCATACGACCCTTGTCGTTGTAGGGCCAGTTGCGGGAATCCCGGTTCCGGGTTGGTGCTGCACGACATTTCCCTTGATTTGGCGCATTGTCATGCGGTTCATCGGCCTTCTTGTTGGTGCACTCCTTCGAGATGTGTCTGGGTTGATCAAACCCAAAGCAGGTGACATGCCCAAATTTGTTGGCCTTGCCACCATTGTTGTTGCTGGGAGGGTTGTATGTCAGCTTGGAGTTGACCTACGGCTGAGGCTGGTAGCTCGGTCGAAGTGCAAGAGTCCTGGGGTGTTGAGGCTGACCGCTCGGCCTAGCCAGAGCTTATTGCCACGGGCGAGTCTTCTGGTTGCTGGAACCATTGATGTTCAACAGCTTGCGTTTGTGCGTGTCCTCCATAGCATGGTGCTTATCTTCAAGCATGAGGGCCTTATTCACCAGATCGCAGAAGGTTAGGAAGTCACAGACAACAAGTTGGTACTGCAGTGACTGTTGAAGCCTTTCCATGAAGCGTTCTATCTTGGCAGCTCATTGCTAACATCATCAGGTGCATACCTCGATAAGAGGTGGAATATGTGCACGTACTCCTTAACTAAGCCACTTCCTTGCTTTAGCACGCGAAACTCCCGCTTCTTGATAACCATCATCGCAGAGGAAATGTGGGCAGTACGGAATCCTTCCTTAAACTCAGCTCAGGTGATGACATGTTCGCCTTGCATGACCTTGAATCAGTCCAACCAATCACTGGTGGTACCTCCTAGACAGCGAGGGGAATAAAGAACATTTTCACGGAAGTTAGTGCAGTTGACCAGTGCAAGGAGGTCGTCGATGGTGCAGATCCATTCATCGGCATCCAAAGGCTCGGTTGTCTCGGTGAAGTCCTCATGAATTCTCATAGAGTGGAGTGCCAATTGCCGTTCTAGCCATGCTGCGGGTTGTTCACCAGGACGTGAACCCTCTGCTAGATAACAACATTGTTGGCTTGGCGCTCCTCTCGCAGAGCGTGAAGAAACTTAGCCATGGTCAGGTTCTCCGGAGGAGGCGGTGGCGGGGGAAATGACGCCTTGTGCCTGCTCCTCGTGAGTGTCAGATTTAGGGCTTCGCAAAACGCTAAAGAATCAAACACAGGGGCGTGCACGAAGATCTCCCACGGCCTAACCTCGCCTAGCTTGCTACTCGATGGGGCAAGACAAGGAACTCACTCGATGGTGAGGAAGAAACAGAACACAACAGTTTACCCAGGTTCGGGGCGCTGTGAAGCGTGATACCCTACTCCTCTTTGGTGTATTGCCTCTCTTCGAGGAGGGTGGAAGAACTACTACAGTGTTCTTGAGGGCCTCCGGAGGCTTGATGGCTTTGCATGGTGCTCGTCTTTGAATGAATCTATCGGAGCCCCCTCTACGAAGTAGCCTACCATCTATATATAGTGGCGGCCCCGGTCCTCTTCCCTTATCATTTCGGCGGGAAGGGATCCCACAATGGCTAATATGAAAGGGGGAGAGGGGAACATGCTTCCCCTCTCCAAAGGTGGTCTTCGTTTGCAAAGTGGCTGCCAGTGTTGCACAGGCGGGTTGAGGGATGACGTCCGTCCTGCCGGCGGGCGGCCATGGTCTTGTTGCACCAGAGTGGAAAGCTTTTGGAGATTCCTTGAGTGCCTCTGGTATTTCCTTGCCTCCCTTGCACTAAAGGGGGAAACTGTGTTGCCCAGCTGTCTACTGCTCACCTGTCCTTCCCATGCGTCATCCTTGACTCCTGAGGCCGGGCCTCGACTCGGAATATCCGCCGCTCCGGAGAGGTCCTGAGGAGGCCCCCGTGTGGGTCTTGATGTTGTTCCTCCTCGTGAGGCTTGGGCCCTCACGAGGGCCTTTCCTTGAGTGATGTCGTGCCTGTTAGCTTGCTTGATGAAGTGTGCCAGCACTAGGACGCAGGAAAGCAGTTCTGTGTACTCCCATTCCTAGAACGACGACAGTGAGCTCCAGCTTGAGCAGACCCACTGGCTCCTAGCTGCTGTCTAGAGTGGCCAGTGCTCGGGTGGTCAATGGTACTAGCACAAGTAGGAGTCACCATCATGTTTGGTGCAGCCAAGTCAACTATTGGAATATACGAAAAGAACAACACGAGAGGGGAACGTGCCTAAATAGGGGAGAGGGTTGGTACGGTGCAAGTGTGTCAAACAAAAGGGCCAAAAGACCCAACACATAAACATTAAGTAAGATAGAGATGTAGCTATTTACATGTTGCCTAAGGCAAAAGCATGGCTTGCGTCGAGGCACAAACAAAAAAGCAAACAACAAGCACACATGGTTTTCTAAACCATTACACATACTCAACTTCGCATGAGGGGGTTCCTAGCTTGTCCTACCCTAGGGGTTCTTGGACTCAAGTAGTGGATTTCTTGGTATCATACTCACGCTCCTCTGGGTCTTCCTCCTGGTCATCATCCGTGCAGGAATCGTCTCCTATTGAGGGTGTTGGGGAATGAGGAGGTCCATCCCGATGACGCTTCGTCAGGGGAGCGGTGAAAAGATCTTGATAGTCCTTGGCACTCATGGGACGACTCCGAATGGGGGTGACCTTAAGTGGTGGTATTCCTCCTATGTATGAGACAACAGGTTGTCCCTCGGAGCCTCCATCCCTCTTGATCTTGAGTTTCTTCATCTTCACTTGACGGAGTAGCTGGCGGACGTGGTGAAGTTCCTGGCAGATCTTAACTAATTCCTTGATCAGGTTGTGAGCCAGACTATTGGCGGAGAGGCTGAAGTAGGTCTGAAACTTGAGCGGTCTTCCTTCTTCCGAGGTTGGGGTTAATGTCCAACTCCCGCCAACCTTGTCTTTAACAAAAGGAAAGTGATGGGTAGCCGGTTCGTTGGCCATCTCATGAAGGATGTCACGAAGGTGGATGAGCACCTTCCGCTCCGCTGTCTGAACTGTTAATACCAAAGTCTCCATCTGTAGTCCTTCGAAGAACCAACTAGTTGGAGAGTCATTTTCCTTCATGACCACATCAACATGGTACTCCTTCGTGGTGGCATTGACCCAGTGCTCATGGTAGATAAAAAATGGTGATCGGCATAATCGACACTTTTCCAGGCTGTCCTCCAGGAGTAGGGGAAAGCCGGACTCTAGGAGGCGCTCGGGTACGATGGCCATCTACAAGGTTTTGGGTGAGGTGTCAGTACAAAGGGTTCTAATGGTATAGTGGAAGAGGTGAGGGATGCATATAACCCGAACTGTAAAGGCTAAGTGTAGTTTTTTAGAGGGGCTTCGTCTCATCTCACATTCATGCTATCTAAGGCTTCCTAAAGTCAGGATGGTTCTGATACCAGCTCTTTGGGGACCCCGACTTATAAGTCGAGATCGCCGAATCCACGTGTACAGTGACCCAAAGATCAATGCTCACTGAACACACATATACTAAATAACAAGAGTCTTACATCCATACATAACATCTGATAAAAATAGGTCCATTAAGGCCAAGTCATTACATACATACGGTCTCGAAGGTTGACACACCAACACACTACTAGAAGCGGATAGCTTGGTTGATAACTTGAACCCATGCCATCTACCTTAACCTACAGGCATTCTATCTGGGAAGCGTCCTAAATCGCATGTTCGACCCCGATGAACTCTTCTTCGAACTCCAGTTTTCCATGCATGGCCAATTAAATAACAAGTGGCAAGACAATGAGTACTTTGAATGTACTCGCAAACAACCCATGATATGGAACAGTGCAATAACAAAATATGACATAGTACTAGTATGCTGATTTTTGCGGAAAGCTGGTTTTTCCTAGTGCAGCAATATGATCAAGTTCTTCAGAAACATGCACCACAAGGCTTAGCAGTAACCCGATGAACAGGTTACAAATATCAATATCAAATAGGGGTTGGACATCCATGGTTCACCCATCATGCCAAGTCACCTGACTTAGCTCGAGTATCATGTTTTCCCATGTCACCATCCTTTCCTCATACTAACTCACACACAATTGGTTTATGTGAAAATGCATGGACGTAGTTTAAGCAGCACCACCCAACTTTCCTTGACCATGTAAATGCCTATTCGAATAGTATTACACTCTTTAGAGGTTGCACGATGTACCCACAAGACTCGGGGAACTTCTGTGTCATCCACAACTCGCGATATATAACATACCCAAGGTAAGCACCCGAACAATGCCTTTACCATGGCGACACTAAACAAAGAACCCACTCGTTGGCACACAACCCACATGATGTAAACCATACAATCCACGCTCTAGATCGTATAACCCATGCAGGGACCAAAGTTGTGCCCGGAACTTGTAAAAATAGCATAGTGCTCCTACCTCGCATGACCCTATCACGAGAGTGACCATGTTACTCCCGCCACTAGTAATGCGGGCTCTCTGCTAGTATCGACCAAGGTAATCAACAAAGCCCCATCTGATAAGGGGTATCGTGGTCGCACATGTAAGGTTGGGACACTCAACAAATCTTAAATTTAATCCCATTTCCGAAACCAGAGACACAAAATCTTTCTTGGTACACCACTTCTTTCTAAAGTGGTCACCCATCTAAACACCGTCACCCTCGAGCATTAGTGGCAACCGACAGCTTTTTTGAAAATCCTTTGTAACACACTCTTCATCGTCATCATGCATATTCCCATTCCTCCTTGCGTAGCACTACTAGCAAGTAACTACATCCCACATGCCCAAACCTCGTAGGTGGTACGGTCATGCCCAAATGCAGGTTTGAACGGGGTGTTATTCGGGGACAACGCAACAAAGGGGGTCTCCTATCCAACAAGAATATATGCATTAGTAAGAAAACATATGACAAGCAAGTAGAAGTTCCTTATGCATTGTTAAAGGGTTGCTTGCCTTGGCCAGCAAAGTCTCCCAAGTCTTCGAAGTCTTTGGGTCCAACTCCTTCGTCAACCACATGATCTATCCTCGCGATGGTAATAGCAATAATAAGAATCGCAACAAAAACAGAACACAAAACTCACTCTTAAAATGTTACCCTATTATGTAAAATACTAACTTGACATCTAAAAATATATGCTTGTGGTTTTGCAGTGAAAAAGGTTTTAAAGTCTATTCTAACAGAGGCTAAAAATACTCAAAACTAGGTTTAAAAATAAAACTATGTATAAAAGTTTTTGTCAAAGCTACACAAGTATTATTATTAATACTACATATTTTTAAAAGATTTACGGTGGAAAAATAATTAGATTTGGGGGAATATTTATCTGTGTGGAATTTTTCGCAAAAGCCAGAAAATAGGAAAAACGAAAAGGGGTTACCACCCTGGCTAGACTCAGCTAGCCGCTGGGCCGGCCTAGCAAGCCTAGGCGCGCGTGCACCATCAAGTTTGAACCTGACGTGCAGGGCCCTATGGCGATTGACCGAGAGAGGGGGAGAGGGAATGAGACTGAGGCCGACAGGTGGTGTCACCCTGTTAGGGTCGTCTTCAGCCTCGCAACAGGAAGGGGGAGGAGCTCACTGGCATCATCTTCGTTGATGGCGAGGGGACATGAGCACATGAATGGATTCCATGCACTCCCGCTATTCACATGAGGGTCGAGGGAGTGGCTGAAGTGGCCAGAGTCTCTAGTGACGAGGAGGCCGTGGCGGAGGTTGTCGGGAGGTGGTTGGTGCCGACTCTCAGTGAAGGGTTAGGAGCGGGAAAGAGGTGGAGGTGAAGCTAGAGTTGTCGCACTCACGATGGAGCTGGAATGGAGGCTAGAGCATGCACGTGTACCGAGATCGACGCGGCCCCAACGTGGCGGCACCTCCGTCGATCTCGAGCACCGGTGCTCGAGGAGATCAAGTGGGGTGTTTGGGTCATCAATTGAAGGTGAGAGAGAGGTTCCAGTGAGGGAGAGAGGCCGGAGTGGCATTTATATAGGTGGGGCGTGGTCCACTGAAAGGTGGTGCGCTAGCGAGGCCATGGCAACAGGTATGAGCCCACAGTCTTCGTGAGTGAGGTTTACGCACGAATGAAGGTTTGAGGAGGAGCAGGGTTGGATTTGTGGCGCGTTGCGATGGCAAGCGCTAATTGACAGCTTCGTGCGTGCACGAGCACGCGTCGCCAGGGGTAAGAGCAAGGGAGAAGGAGGGCTCGACGCGGCGCTGCTACCAGTCATCATGGCGGTCAAAGCTAGACAGCTTGTGAGGGCGAGGCCTGGCCGGGACTGGCCTCCTTTGGCTCGGGCGTGCACTGTGGCGCATCCAGGGCCCAGTTTTGGCATGCAATGGCATGCTGGTGCATTCTGGCACGCCCCAATCGTCTCTTGTAGCGCCTAGGTGATTTGGAGATGCCCCTGGGATACTTTGGAGCTAAAGGGAGACGTGGAGGTCATAGCAAAAGTGAAAGGCTGCCAGTGATGAACCAAAATAGGAATTGGGGATTTGTATTTCTCCCATTAAATTAGAGATGGGGCTCTCGGCTGCAGATGTGGAGCTAACCCACACACTAGTGATAAACTTCGGAGTGAAGGAAGGAAGTACAAGGGGTGAAAGTAGTTGTTTTACTAAATCACCAAAAGGTGTTTGATGCTCTTTCGAGCAAGTTAAATCTCACCAAATTTAATGAGAATATATAGGATTAAATGATGGCTAAAAATAGTAGGATTCACCCAGTTGACCTCATTTGAGCAAGGTTGGAAATGTAGAAATGGAAAACCCTAGAAATGGGCAGAATCAGATTTTTGTGAACCAAGGTGAGTAAACTAGCTGCCACAAATGCACAAACTGGTGTGACATCCTCATTTGGGGTTGGATCACTCGTGGAAAGTTTCAGAGCAATGCTAGGATGGCAATGTAGAGTTGTTCCAACTTGGTTCTGGATAGGAAGGGTTTTGGTTTATTGGCTGAACCAAATCAACTTGGATGAGGATGAAACTTTGCAGGGTCACCTCATATAGAATGTGGGACATGCTATAAGTTTGCTAGGATTTATTAAGAATATTTCCTTTGGAAATATTTCAAAAGCTTAGAATAGGAAGAAAGAGTTTTGAGGGGTTTTGCCTATTATTTTGAACATGACCATGTGTTGAAACTCACATATATGGAAAATATATGTACTTTGAGTTTCCCTAATTTTTCTCAAATATATCTGAGGTAGGAAAATGATTTTTCCGCATGAAATACCATTTCTAGGCTAATGTAACGACCAAGATGCGGTCCTATCCTTATTTTGGCGCGACGGCCTCGAGAGGGATAGAAACGCACCTCGTCGTTTCGCAAAAATGGATATCGTTACAAGTACATGTAGTGAAAAGATGAGTATAGGGAGTTGGCATATACTCGCCACAAGCTACATCAGAGTCACATCACTACAATACATACAAACATCATAAGAAGAGTAGGGTCCATCTACGGACGAAAACAAACGATAAAAAACAACGTCCATCCTTGCTATCCCAAGCTTCCCGCGTGGAACCCATCCTAGATCGATGAAGAAGAAGAAAGTCCAAATGGACAATCAACACGCTCGCGTCAAGTAACTCTTTACCTGTACCTGCAACTGGTGTTGTAGTAATCCGTGAGCCACAGGGGACTCAACAATCTCATTTCCAAAGGTATCAAGACTAGCAAAGCTTAATGGGTGAGGTATGGTTAAGTGGTGAGGCTGCAGCAAGCGACTAAGCATTTATTTGAGGTGGCTAACTTACAAGTACAAGAATAAAAGTGGCGGATGATGTATGCATAACGGACGAGAACTACTGATGATCAAATAAGAGATCCTGAACACCTACTTACGTCATACATAACCCCACCGTGGCCTCGATCGGAGAAGGAGCTCACAAAAGATATAGTCACGGTTACACACTCAGTTGGCAGGTTTTAATTAACTTTACTTCAAGTTATCTAGAACCGGATGTTAAACAATGTTTTCATGTTGCCACATATCCGCGGGCATGACTTTTTGAGAGATTTAACCCTGCAGGGGTGCTCAAACTTGTCCATCACAAACTACCACACGCTGTGATGGAATGACCTTGATCAGGGAAACCGGTGATCTCCTCGGATTCCTACTGGAAAATCTCAACTTCGAGATAACCCAAATCATCCTCGGAATCCCTCGCACAAGACGCTCGAGAAAGGTAAAACAAGTCCAGCAAGGCCGCCCGACGTGTCGACGATCCCGATAGAAGCCGCGTATCTCGTTCTTAGGACACGGTGGATAATCACAACGTACGATGGCCTGATAGAAATGTCCCGAGATGCCCCGGGTTGGCCCCGCAAACGTCTCTAGTTTGGACCAGCACCAGCAGCACTAGCCCCGTGTATTATGTTGAATTACTCCTCGAGTTCATGACACCCTATGTTTTTCAGTATTAGTAGAATCATTATGTTGGGAAAATATGGTACGAATGATGGTCCTTGCCAGACGAGTTTTATCCCAAAACAAGAATCTATGGGGTCCCCATAACAACCCCAAGCATGTTAGGAGCACTCATTTATGGAACATAACACCTGTACCCGAAACTAAGGTGGCAAAGGTGGAATAAAACACTAGGCTAGAAAGGCAAGCCTTCCACCTGTTACCGAGTATATAGGTGCATCAAATTTATTAGCAATAATAGGGTGATATAACAAGGAACCCATGTTAACACATGGAAGACACTGCACCTGCAACTAGCAACACTAACACATGGTCAAGAAAGCGGTAACATAGACAATCAGTGGTTTTCTAGGTTGTAGAAAGGTTGAAGGTTTTCATGGCAATGTTGGGAGGCTGATATTTTACAGGTGGTAGGCAACGAGACATAATGACAGAAACGAAAAAACTAGCATGGCAATGATAGTAATGGTATCTAGGGAAATGATCATCTTGCCTCAGATCTTGCTTGGATGAAGAACGACTCCGTGAAGCAGATGCACGATTCGGTGCACACCCTAATATGATGCATGATCAGTTAAATTATGGAAGGCATGGCATGGCAATTCACATCATGCAAACACTACACCTTAAGTGAAGCTCAATATGCAATGAGTTACATATTGACAAAACTCCATGTTTAATTATTTAGTTCACTCCCATTTCTTAACACGACAATATTAAAAATTTGTTAACATGGCACGAGGTGAAGCACAATTGAACTCCCTATCTAGGCATTTTAAATATGGCCAAAACGTCATATAACATCTCCGAACTGACCCCATGTGTTACATTCTAATTCTATCCACATTGTCCTAATCACATCTTATGTTTGTTAAACCCCACAACAAAGTGGTTCACGTGAAACTACACGTCGCTTTGGTCCATTTACATATATGGCTTATCTCCAACGGAGCTACGGCTAATTAACTACGACCTAAACCATTTCTAACACGTCGACATGCAAACCAATGCAAACAACACACTAAACAGCTTTACAAAAGCATGAGAGTTAGAAAATATTATTCTACGCCAAATTTTAGCCAAGTTACATATGTAACTTGATCTGATCCGACGCACGGTTTCAAATAAGGGATGTTTGAAAATCATGCATTTTTCTGAAAATACTAAATTCGCAAACATAAAAAAACTAACGTGCTCAATCTATTGAGCACTGGATAGCAAAACAGTGCTCGGGCGCAATTTAGAGGGGTTCGGGTGCTTGCTCACCTTGGGCCACATGGGCTGGCTCGGTTGTAGGCTGGCTGGGCCTGTTGGTGCGTTGGGCCACGGGAGGCAGGCCGACTGGCTGGCGAGGCGACGAGCCTGGCGCACGCGGGTGTTGGGCAACCGGTCCAAGCCAGAGGATGTGGGAGCGCCTCGACACCCTCGTGCCTCTGCTCGACAGAAGGCTTGGGGCGGCGGTGGTCAACGCCCATGGCGGCGGGGCACACACCGACGGGGTCCCGGGCGATGGTGGTCGGCGATTGCTCTCCTGGACCGGATCTGGCCGGATCGGTCGGCTGGGCCTTCAACGGCGGACGGCAGCACGGATAGGGGGCCGGCGGCTAGCTAGGTTGTGGGAACTCAGATGCAGAGAGGAGAAGCACGACAGGGTGCGGCCTGGCGAGGAGATCTTGGATGGTAGCCCGCCAGAGGATGACAGCTCGCCAAAGGGACGACATCTGGCCGGCTCGAAGGAGCAAGGGACAGGGGAAACTACTCGTGGGCTCCTCCCCTCGATCTGAGGTGCTGGCTCACGGGAGAGCTGCTGGCGGCGGTTGGTGCGGATCTCCGGGGCCTATTTCGGCCCGAGGCGGGCCCGATCTTGGATGCTGCGGTGGGGAGGAGAGAGGTGAGCGAGGTGGTGGCTAGGGTTTCAGAAATCGAGTGAAGGGGGGTTTGCTGTCCAGATTACAGAGGGGGTGTCTAAATAGGATTTGGGGCTAGGTTAGGGGAATTTGGCATCTGATTTCAACAATGTGATCGTGATCAAACGTCCCCGAACACGGGGATGGGCTAGGCTGGGTTGTGTATCCATGATGGGATGAGAGAAGAGATGAGTTTGTGGCCCGATATGATATTTTAAAACAGTGAAAAATGTCCGACGATAATCCGAAGGCGATGCCGCTACAGTCGACTGTTCGTGTATCAAACAGACTCCGATTGCAACGATAATTGGCAGGCGGCCTACCTACACTATATTGAGACCGCACGCCAAGTTTCAACCCAATCCAAGAATATTTTCCCGACACTTTTAAAAACAAGATATTAACGATGTCGCGGGCGTGTGCGTGTGTGGTAGGGATCAAAATGGACAACGACGAAAATAGAGAGAACCTGCTACTAATAACGGATGCAAGTTTTGAAAACTGGCGGCAACGGAGTGCTGATGCAATGCAGATGATTTGCTTGATGCGATGATGATTGCGACAGACAATCAAATCGCATGGCGGCAATGGAATAAGAGGGGGACCTTCTGGAATGCCGGTCTCGGGCTGTCACAACTCTCCTACACTAAAAAGAGATCTCACCCCGAGATCTAATAATCAAAGGGGAAGAGGATGAGAAAGCAAGAGGTAAACTTAGTTGCTTCTTTGACAAACGAGTGAAACCAACGATCCTTGAAGGTTGCAAAGAGATGAAAAATGATATGAGAAACAAGCAATAATTCACACAAAATTTCGACACCACTTCGGTAGGAAAAGGGGACAAAACTTTAATGAAATATGGAAAGATCTTGACAAGACTCACAACAAACTAACTAAATTGAATAAGCAATGAGATACCATGATCTTCATAGAACAAGATGATAGATTCAAGAGAGCAACATCACCACAACTCCGAACCACAGAATAGAAACTAGATCATTGAGAAGAAGGAATGGAGAAGAAAATGACAATTTCCAATTGAATTTGGCAAGCAGCCTTACAAGAAGAATTGAACGGAGTTGTTGGCAAACCAACAAGAGAAATAACAAGCTTGTAGTGGACTTGTGAAAACCATCCCAAACTAATTAGGTGACAACAAGTCACTAATAGAAACAAGGATTGAGAGAAACAAGAAAGGCAAAACTTCTTACACCGAGAGGATAAATTGAGAACTTTGATCAACGATAATCACCATAATAGCAACAATCTTTAGAAAAAGCTTTAGGTGAAATCTAAATCCATATAACTAAATGAAGAAACCATGGGTTCAAAATAATCTCATGATCAAAGGATTTGGTGGGTTGACATATTTCATTCTTGATACAACTTCACTTCGAGACAAATCCACTAATTAAGAAGGACACTATAACACCACCTCAAATGATAAAGGAGGAAGAATTGATCTTTGAAATGCACAGAGAGAACACTTGAGGTACTACTACAAGAATCCGGAAGAACACCTGTAGAATGAGGAGATCTTGAGCCGCCTAACAGAAAGTTCAACAAGGCACCGGAACAATTGAGAGACGAACGAAGAGACAACAATTCAGAAGAATTTGAGAATGAAGCTGAAAGCCGAGGGCGAAGAAATCTTCTGAAATGATGGCCTTCGGCGGTTCAAGAATGAAAACAATTCTGAAATGCACCGGATAGCAAGAAAGGGATTACTCATGATTGGAAATAATTCAAGATGACAACACAAAGCTGAAATGATGAATCTTCAGGAAAATGGACCAAGATTTCAGAGAAACACTCCTTCAGTCTACCAAGCTAAGAATGAAGAGAAGGGACACCACCAAAATAAATAAGACACTCTGGAATAATGAACAATGAAAAGTTGAGAGAATGATGAAAAAAATTCGAAGAGGTCTTGGAGAAGGAATATGACAGATGAATTTCATACTATGAAAGAACCTGTGGGTTATGGGCCTACTCAAAAGAAACCACCGCTGAAACAATTGATTAGAAAAGAGAGATCGCACCGGTATAAAGAAAACTGGATGAGCTTGGGAACCTTGAAATAATTGAAAGGATTGAGAACCAGAAACTCTGAGATATCTTGAACACTCCGAATAGAATAGCGAGAGATGAAAAACAATATAGAGTTGATAAGAATTTCCAACATGGGAAAGAATTTAAAGGATGAAAAGGATATGAAGGACGCCGAGAGCTTGAATTGAATCCACCGGAAAAGAGAACAACAATGAAGAAATGATGAACGAGAAACTCCTGAGAATCTTCACAATGAATCACCATGAACAATATGGAAGAAAAGAGAGCGGAAGCATTGATGAAAAGAAGGCACGTGGATGATAATGAAATCATTGGAGAAAAAAGGGTGGAGGGCGGGGAAAAACAAAGACAACTTGGGAAAGACGAGATGAACTCCGGAAATAAATTAGAGATTGATCTTGCAACTCCCGAAAAGGATAGAACTGACTTGAAGAGAAGCATGCACGATGAAAATTGACATGACGATTCCAGTTGACAAGAATTGATATGACACTTTGATTGAGCAAAAGAATTTGCATTCCCATAAAAATATGAGAACAACTATTGGAAAGATATGAATTCACCACTTGACATCGAAGAAACTCGAATTACCACACTCCAAAAAAACAAAGATGAGGCTTACGAAACAAGCCGGTACAAATTCATGACACAGATTTCGCTCGATATCTTGTGGATAGGATCGCATGGGCTCTATCCTATAGTAGGCATCAGGTACAAGGCAGTGCACAAGATATACGAAGGGTCCTCGAGTCATAGCAAGCTACAAGGACTCTTTAAGACACAACGAGAACCGTTGCAAGACGATCATGAACAAAAGAATCCACTAGACGTCGAATCCCAACCTCACATCATGCATCTGTTGGAAGATTGTCCTATAAGTAACTACTTGAATTCCCACCTAAGAACTCCCAAAATTTTCTGGTCAAGCAATCGGGTCCACGGATACAAGGAGTAAAATCCATCACTCAACTCCTAGCAATAACACTACCTGTCCAGTGTATCACATCCGTCAACACACACCTAGAGACCTCGGCCACTCATCAATCTCAGATCCTCGAAAACACAATGATACTAAGTATGGCAGTACCCGCGAACTCTTAGCACTAGTACTGGGGTTGTCGGCGTTATCTCGCCACCACTAGTATTGAAGCAATTTCAAACATCCTCTGTCCTATGATACTAAGAAATCTGAATGATAATGATGTGCTCAAGGATCCCCTGGAGCTCAACTTCCTGGAATAAAATCAACACAGCAGGAGGCACCAAGTCAGAACTCCGTCACATCCACATCATATAGATTCCAAAAATATCTGCGTGATCCTAAAAAAAGTAACGTGAGAAGAGGAGTAGAATTAAAATTATTACATGAAGATTCCTCACCAGTGCATAGAAGAGGAGAAAAAAGAATCCTACTCTTCGATATATAACTAGAATCAAAGTAGTTTTTCACTAGACTCGACTCGGCCAAGTTTGATCAATCAAGGGGGCTCCTAGGTCGGTACTGCTTTGATACCAACTTGTAACGCCCAAGATGCGGCCCTATCATTATTTAGGCGCGAGGGCCTCGATAGGGATAGAAACGCATCTTGTCGTTTCGCAAGAATGGATATCATTACAAGTACATGTACTGAAAAGATGAGTATAAGGAGTTGGCTTACACTTGCCACAAGCTACATCAGAGTCACATAAGTAAATACATACAAATATCAGAAGAAGAGAAGGGTCGTCTACGGACGAAAACAAATGATAAAAGAACGACGTCCATCCTTGCTATCCCAGGTTGCTGGCCTGGAACCCATCCTAGATCGATGAAGAAGAAGAAGAAAGTCCAAATGAAGAATCAACGCGCTCACGTTAACTAACTCCTTATATGTACCTGCAACTCGTGTTGTAGTAATCTGTGAGCCACACGGGACTCAACAATCTCATTCCCAAAGGTTTCAAGACTAGCAAAGCTTAATGGGTGAGGTATGGTTAAGTTGTGAGGCTACAGCAAGCGACTAAGCATTTATTTGAGGTGGCTAACTTACGAGTACATGAATAAAAGAGCAGATGATCTACACATATCGGACGAGAACTACTAATGATCAAATAATTGATCCTGAACACCTAATTACGTCAGACATAACCGCATCGTGTCCTCGATCGGAGAAGGAGCTCACGAAAGAGACAGTCATGATTACACACTCGGTTGGCAAGTTTTAATTAAGTTTACTTCAAGTTATCTAGAACCGGATGTTAAACAAAGTTTCCACGATGCCACATAACCGCGGCCACGACTTTTGAAAAGAATTAACCTTGCAGGGGTGCTCCAACTAGTCCATCACAAACTACCACATACTATGACGGAATGACCTCGATCAGGGAAACTCGTGATTTCCTCGGGTTCCTATTGGAAAACCTCAACTGCGAGATAACCCAAAGTATCCTCGGAATCCCTCGCACAAGATCCTCGAGAAAGGTAAAACAAGTCCAACAAGGCCACCCGGCGTGTCGACGATCCCGATAGGAGCCGCGTACCTCATTCTCAGGACACAACGGATAAGCACAACGTAAGGTGGCCTGATAGAAATCTCCCGAGTTGCCCCAGGTTGGCCCCGTAAACGGCTCTAGTTTGGACCAGCACCAGCAGCACTGGCCCCCCTGCATTATGTTGAATTACTCCTCGGGTTCATGATGCTCTATGTTTTTCAGTATTAGCAGAACTATTATGTCGGGCAAATATAGTACGAATGTTGAGCCTTGCCAGACGAGTTTTTCCCCAAAACGAGACTCTAGGGGGTCCCCATAACAACCCCAAGCATGTTCAGAGCGCTCATTTATGGAACATAATACCGGTAGCAAAAACTGAGGCGGCAAAGGTGTAACAAAACACCATGCTAGAAAGCCAAGCCTTCCACCTTTTACCAATTATATAGGTGCATTAAATTATTTAGCAATAATAGGGTGATATAACAAGGAACCCATGTTAACACATGGATGCAACTTCACCTACAACTATCAACACTAACACATGTTTAACTAAGCGGTAACATAGGCAATCAGTGCTTTTCTATGTTGTAGAAAGGTTGAAGGTTTTCATGGCAATGTTGGGAGGCTGATATTTAACAGGTGGTAGGCAGCAAGACATAAAGATAGAAACGAAACAACTATCATGGCAACGATAGTAATGATATCATGGGAAATGATCTTCTTGCTTGAGATCCTGCTTGGAAGAAGAACGAATCAGTAAAGCAGACGAACCGACGTAGTCGAACGGATCCTCACATTCCGACACGCTTGCGGAACTCTATCGAGACGAAGCAAACCGAAACAATAATCAACACACACTATTCACCACGGCACGTGCATGATATGATGCACACCCTAATATGATGCATGATTAGTTCAATTATGCTAGGCATGGCATGTCAATTCACATCACGCAAACACTACACCTTAAGAGAAGCTCAATATGCAACGAGTTGTATATTGATGAAATTCCACGTTTAATTATTAGTTAACTCCCGTTTATTAACACCACAATATTAAAATGTTGTTAACATGGCACGACGTGAAACACAATTAAACTACCTATCCAGACATTTTGAACAAGGCTGGAAACGTCATATAACATCTCCGAACTAACCCCATGCATTACAGTATAATTCTATCCCGATTGTCAATTCACATTTTATGTTTGTTAAACGCCACAACAAAGTGGTTCACATGAAACTACACGTCGTTCTGGTCCATTTACATATATGGATCATCACCAACGGAGCTACGGCTAATTAACTACGACCTAAATCGTTTCTAACACGTCGACATACAAACCGATGAAAACGACACACTAAACATCTTTAAATAAGCAAGAGAGTTAGAAAATATTATTCTACACGAAATTCTAGCCAAGTTACATACATAACTTGATCCAATCCGATGCATGGTTTAAAACTTATGAACATTTCAAAATCCTGCAATTTTCTTAAAATACTAAATTCACAAACTTAAAAAAACAAGAGTGCCAAATCTACTCAATGCTGGATAGAAAAATAGTGCTCGGACGCAATTTAGAGGGGCTCGGGTGCTGGCTCACCTTGCGCTACACGGGCGGGCTCGGGTTGTAGGCTGGCTGGGCTGGTTGGTACGTTGGGCCACGGGAGGTAGGTCAGCTGGCTCGTGAGGCGACGGGCCTGGCCCATGCGGGCGCTGGGTGACCGACCCATGCGAGAGGCTGCGGGAGCACCTTGTCTCCCTCGTCTTGTGCTGGACAGGGGGCTTGGGGTGGCGGCGGGGCGCACACCGGCGGGCTCCCGGGCGATGGTGATCGGGGATTGCTCTCCCGGACCGGATCTTGCCGGATCCGGTCAGCTGGGCCTTCAAGCGGCGGACAGCGGCGCGGATCGGGGGACGGCGGCTTGGGAGGTTGCGGAAACTCGAACGCGGAGAGGAGAGGCACGACGGGGTGCTGTCTGGCAAGGACATCGTCAATGGTAGCTCGCCAAAGGGATGACAGCTCGCCGGATGGACGACATCTAGCCGGCTTGAAGCAGAGAGGGACATGGCAAAGACCCCGAGGGCTCCTCCCCTCGATCTGGGGCCCTGGCTCGCGGGTCAGGTGCTGGCGGCGGCTAGTGTGGCTCTCCGGGGCCAGTTTTGGCCCGTGGCGGGCCCGACCTGGTCCGGTGAGGAGGGGAGAGGTGGGTGAGGTGGTGGCTAGGGTTGCACGGAAATCAAGGGAGGGGGTTGGCTGTCTAGATTATGTAGGGGGTGTTTAAATAGGATTTGGGTCTATGTTTGGGCAATTCGGCATCCGATTTCAACCACGCGATTGTGATCAAACGGCCCCGAACGTGGAGATGGGCTAGCGTGGGTTGTGTAACCATGATGGGCTCAAAGGGAACTGGCAACTAATAGCGGATGCTTGTTTTGAAAACTAGATGATGCAGATGATGCGCACGATGCGATGATGAATGCGAAAACAATCTAATTGCACGGCAGCAATGGAATAAGAGGGGAATATTCTAGAGCTTCGGTCTCGGGCTATCACACCTAAGAAAAGGGTATTTAAATAAAATAGAAAATAATTTTTAAAATAATTATTTAGTGGTTTTGGAAAGTTATTTTAATAATAGAATCCAAGAAATTTTTTGGAGCAAAACATCTCCTAAATTAAGGACTTGTATTGGAAATCCCAGTTCAAGAGTATTGATGCTTTAAAAAGAAATAAATCCCTTTTGTCGAAAGAATATTTTATTAAGAATAATTTTTGATCCTATACACAAGGCATGATCATTGGGCAATTGTTTGGGGTCAAGGATAGAAGCTTATAGAAAGAGAGTGGTTTTGGTGATCTAAAACACAGTTGGTTATAATCAACTCAATCACTCAATTTTTTTAGTTGGTTACAAATTTTGTAAAACAAAAAGTGACAAACTGGTATAAACACAGGGTATGACACTGGTTGAGCTCAAATGATATATCCTCTCCGCCCCTTCATTTGATATGTTCTGGTCTTCGTGCCTATTATACTTGCTAGATATAGGTATATTCAATCATTAGTATGTGTGATCAATATGCGTCTTCTGTTCGAAAGAGCGATGTCTATAAATATGCATGTTTTCATATTTATAACCATCATCATTTTGAATTGTCGATGTCATCCATGGACAACCCAAGTATGCGTAGATTGGGTTTGTTTTCCCATGCTTTGTTCTGATTCCGATGTAGAATTTGATCAGTGCCTCCCTGTTGTTATCCGGGTACACATCCTCTTTTTTAATGCCGATATGTGTATCAAGATAATAGAGGGGAGGTACTGCCGAAATACTTTGTCGGATCTGCAGTAGAGCATGGGAAAACGAATCCAATCTACACAAACGCAGGTTGGATTATGACCTATCTTTACCTATTAGTGTGTAGGTTGTATGGACGTAATAAAATTGACAAACTTTATTAACTAGTGATTATTTGTGCTGAATTATATATATATATATATATTTGTGTGTTTAGTAGCTATGCAAGATGAGTGATTGTGCATGGATGTACACCGGTCACACTAGTTAGAAATATATGAATAATGAATGGTTAACAAAAACCAAGGGGTTTGTGAAAGCCACATTTTTAGTTTGCCAGATAAAAACCTGGTGCCCTTGTCGTGGGTGCGACAACTTTAAATAGATGAGAGAGGATGAAATGTGTAAAAACCTGCAAAAGTGGGGTTTTACATCTGATTATACAGTGTGGACATTTCATGGTGAGTCCGCCCAACATACCATAGGTGAGGTGATTCGTGGTCGCACCGACGAGCATGTTACCGACATTGAAGACATGGTGCAAGACTTTTATGATGCACGGGAATCGGGACGATAAGATGGAGGAATCCGCAAGAGGCCTTCTATGAAATGTCGGAGTCTTCAAAACATCCTCTCCACAAGCACACTAAGCTTGGTCAGGTGAATGACATCGCAGAAGTAATGGCTCTGAAGGCTCAATTCCACTTGGGCAAAGAATGCTACGACCCGATGAGGACACTATTTGGAAACTTTCTACACAAAGGCCATGTTATGCGTGCAAACCAGTACCAGTCGGACAAAATACTCCGTATACTTAAGATGCCTTATAACAACATAGATGCCAGTGAGAAAGGATGTGCCTTATTTAGGCTTGAGAATGGGGGGTTGAACTGTTGTCCCATTTGCAAGTCTTCTAGGTATGTTGTTGTAGACAATGGTATGGGTGAGAAGAGGCAGACCAGAATCCCTGTTAATGTTATTTGGTTTATGCCAATATGTTGGAGAACGTTGCATGGGAAACAAAAAAAATCCTACGCACACGAAGACCTATCATAGTGATGTTCATCTAGGAGAGGGAGATCGGATCCACATACCCTTGTAGATCGCTAAGCGGGAAGCGTTAATAAACGTTGTTGATGTAGTGGTACAACTTCGTGATTCAAATCACCGTCGTCCCACTATCCGTTCCAATCTAGCACCGAATGGACGACACCTCCACGTTCAGCACACGTACAGCTCCATGCCGATCTCCGCCTTCTTGATCCAGCAAGAGAGACGGGGAAGTAGATGAATTCTCCGGCAGTATGACGGCGCGCTGGTGATGGTGATGATCTATTCCTGCAGGGCTCCGCCCGAGCTCCGCAGAAAACTGATTCAGAGGAAGAACTACGAAGTAGAGGTTTGAGTTGCACGTGGAAAAAGTTGTGTCTCAAAAACCCTAAAACTTCTAGTATATATAGGAGGATGGGAGGGGCTAGCCTTGGGGCTCAAGAGAGCCCCAAGGGCGCTAGCAGAAACGAGGAGGAGGACTCCAACTCCAATTCTGTTTGGGGAAGGAGGAGTCCACCTCTTCCTTCCCAACTCCCTCCTTTTTTTCTTCTTTTCTTTTGGTTTTCTTTTCGTAGAACCATAGCCCACTTGGGCTGGCTTCACCACCCAGACACCCACCTTAGCTGCCTCCGAGGAAGCCGTGTACTCCGCTTCACATGTAGAATCTGCTACAACGCTTTGCTTGGAAGTGTACCAGCTTACCATACCCCATAAAAAATAAATATGTATCCGGTTTGAGACTTAGAGTCATCCGAATTAGTGTCAAAGCTTGCATTGACGTAACCCTTTACGACGAGCTCTTCATCACCTCCATAAACGACGAACATTTCCTTAGTCCTTTTTAGGCACTTCAAAATATTCTTGACCGCCATCCAGTGATCCACTCCTGGATTACTTTGATACGTGCCTGCCATACCTATGGCCAGGCTGACGTTCGGTCTTGTGCACAACATTCATGATAGACCCTATGACTGAAGCATAGGGGACGGTGCTCATCTTTTCTCTATCTTCCCCAGTTACTGGACACTGAGTCTTACTCAACTTTATACCTTGTAACACTGGCAAGAACCCCTTCTTAGACTGCTCCATTTTGAACTTCTTCAAAACTTTATCAAGGTATGTGGTTTGTGAAAGTCCTATTAGGGTACTCGATCTATCCCTATAGATCTTAATGCCTAATATGTAAGCAGCTTCTCCTAGGTCTTTCATTGAAAAATATTTGTTCAAGTAATCTTTTACGCTCTCTAAAAACTCAACAGTGTTTCCAATCAGCAATATGTCATCCACATATAATATTAGAAACGCTACAGAGCTCCCACTCACTTTCTTGTAAATACAAGATTCTCCAAGAACTTGTATAAACCCAAATGCTTTGATCACCCTATGAAAGCGCTTATTCCAACTCCGAGATGCTTGCACCAGTCCATAAATGGATCCCTGGAGCTTCCATACTTTGTTAGCATTCTGTGGATCGACAAAACCTTCGGGTTGCATGATATACAACTCTTCCTTAAGAAAACCATGAAGGGACTCCGTTTTGACATCCATCTGCCAGATTTCATAATCGAAAAATGCAGCTATTGCTAACATGATTCAGACGGACTTAAGCATCACTACCGGTGAGTATGTCTCATCATAGTCAACTCCTTGAACTTGTGAAAAACCCTTTGCCACAAGTCGATCTTTATAAACGGTCACGTTACCATCTGCGTCCGTCTTCTTCTTAAAGATCCATTTGTTCTGAATAGCCTTACGACCTTCAAGTAATACTTCCAAATTCCACACTTTGTTTTCATACATAGATCCTATCTCACAATTCATGGCCTCTAGCTATTTGTTGGAATCCGGGCCCACCATTGCTTCTTCATAATTCGCAGGCTCATTGTGGGCCAACAACATGATAGATAAGACAGGATTCCCGTACCACTCAGGAGCAGTACGTGATCTTGTCGACCTGCAAGGTCCGATAGTAACTTGATCTGAAGCATCATGATCATCATCATTAGCTTCCTCCTCAATCGGTGTTGCCTCGACATAGATTTCTCTCTACCCAGCGCCACCATCTAGAGGGAGCAGAGGTTCCACAACCTCATCAAGTACTATCTCCCTCCCACTCAATTCTTTCGAGACAAACTCCTTCTCAAGAAAAGCTCCCTTTTTAGCAACAAACACTTTGCCATCGGATCTGAGATAGAAGATCTACCCAACTGTCACTTTTGGGTAACCTATGAAGACACACTTTTCCGCTTTGGGTTCCAGCTTTTTAGGCTGAAGCTTTTTAACATAAGCATCATATCTCCAAACTTTAAGAAACGACAACTTTGGCCTCTTGCCATGCCATAGCTCATATGGTCTCGTCTCAATGGACATTGATGGTGCCCTATTTCAAGTGAATGCAACTATCTCTAATGCATAACCCCAAAATGATAACGGCAAATTGGTAAGAGACATCATAGATCACGCCATATCTAACAAAGTACGATTACAACGTTTGGACACACCATTACACTGTGGTGTTCCAGGCGGTGTCAACTGTGAAACGAGTCCACATTGTCTTAAGTCAGCACCAAACTCGAAACTCGGATATTCACCCCCTTGATCAGATCGTAGGAACTTTATCTTCTTGTTACGATGATTTTCAACTTCACTCTGAAATTGCTTGAACATTTCTAACGTTTCAGACTTGTGCTTCATCAAGTAGATATATCCATACCTACTAAAATCATTTGTGAAGGTGAGAAAATAACGATATCCACCGCGCGCCTCCACAATCATTGGACTGGACACATCAGTATGTATGGTCTCCAACAAGTCACTTGCATCCTCCATTGTTCCAGAGAACGGAGTCTTAGTCATCTTGCCCATGAGGCATGGTTCGCACGTGTCAAGTGATTCGAAATCAAGTGACTCCAAAAGCCCATCATCATGGAGTTTCTTCATGCGCTTTACACCAATATGACCTAAACGGCAGTGCCACAAAAAGATGGCGCTATCATTATTAACTCTACATCTTTTTGTCTCAATGTTATGTATATGTGTGTCATCACAATCAATATTCAATATGAACAAACCCTTCACATTGGGTGCATGACCATAAAAGATATTACTCATAAAAATAGAACAACCATTATTCTCTGACTTAAATGAGTAACCATCTCACAACAAACAAGATCCACATATAATGTCCATGCTTAACGCAGGCACTAAATAACAGTTATTTAAGTTCATAACTAATCCTTATGGTAATGGAAGTGACAGTGTGCCGACGGTGATTGCATCAACCTTGGAACCATTTCCCACGCGCATCGTCACTTCATCCTTCGCCAGCCATCGTTTATTATGCAGTCCCTGCTTCGAGTTGCAAATATGAGCAACATAACCGGTATCAAATACCCAGGCACTACTACGAGAGTTGTCTAGGTACACATCAATAACATGTATATCACATATTCCTGGTTTTGTGTTGGACGCCTTCTTATCAGCCAAATACTTGGGGCAGTTGCGCTTCCAGTGACCCATCCCCTTGCAATAATAGCACTCTATTTCCGGCTTAGGTCCAGCCTTGGGTTTCTTCGTCGAACTGGCAATAGTTTTGCCGTTCTTCTTGGAGTTACCCTTCTTGCCTTTGCCGTTTCTCTTGAAACCAATGGTCTTATTAACCATCAACACTTGATGCTCTTTCCGGAGTTTTGACTCTGCGACTTTCAGAATCGCGAATAACTCGCCGGGTGACTTGTTCATCCCTTGCATGTTATAGTTCAACACAAAGCTCTTGTAGCTAGATGGCAGTGATTGAAGAATTCTGTCAATGATAGCCTCTTGCGGGAGTTCAATCCCTAGCTCAGCTAGACGGTTTGAGTACCCAGAAATCTTGAGCACATTTTCATTGACACACGAATTCTCCTCCATCTTGCAAGCGTAGAATTTATCGGAGGTCTCATACCTCTCGATCCGGGTGTTCTTCTGAAAGATAAACTTCAAGTCATGGAACATCTCATATGCTCCATGACGTTCAAAGTGTCATTGAAGTCCTGGTTCCAAGACATACAAGACTGCACATTGAACTACTGAGTAGTCCTCCTTACGTGATTGCCAAGCATTCAAAATATCTTGATCAGACGTAGCGGGTGGTTCATCTCCTAGCGCAGCATCAAGGACATAGTTCTTTTTCCCAACTTGTAGGATGAGCCTAAGATTACGTGCCTAGTCTACAAAGTTGCTACAATCATCTTTCAGCTTAGCTTTCTCTAGGAATGTATTGAAATTCAGGGTCGCTACTGCGTGAGCCATTGATCTACAACATAAAATATTGCAATGTGGACTTAGACTATGTTCAAGATAATTAGAGTTTAACTAATAAAATAACTAATAAACTCCCACTAAAATAGACATCCCTCTAGTTACTTCAGTGTGACATGATCCAAATTCACTATCTCAAATCCGATCATCACGTGAGTTGAGTGTAGTTTCAGTGGCAAACATCTCTATGCTAATCATATGAACTATACGATTCATGTTCGACCTTTCGGTCTCTTTTGTTCCGAAGCCATGTCTGCACATGCTCGGATCGTCAAGTTTAACCCGAGTGTTCCGCGTGTGCAACTGTTTTGCACCCGTTGTATGTGAACATTGAGTCTATCACACCTGATCATCACGTCGTGTCTCGAAACGACGAACTGTTCCAACAATGCATAGTCGGGAAGAACACAATTTTATATTGAAATTTAGTGATGGATCACCTTATAATGCTACCATCGTTCTAAGCAAGATAAGGTGCATAAAAGGATTAACATCACATGCAATTCATAAGTGACATGATATGGCCATGAGCTTGTGCTTCTTGATCTCCATCACCAAAGCACCGGCATGGTCTTCATCATCACCGACGCCACACCGTGATCTCCATCATCGTGACGCCATCGAGGTTGTCGTGCTATCTATGCTATTACTACTAAAGCGATAACCTAGCAATATAGTAAACGCATCTGCAAACACAAACGTTAGTTTAAAGACAACCCTATGGCTCCTGCCGGTTGCCGTAGCATCGACGTGCAAGTTGATATTAACTACTACAACATGATCATATCATACATCCAATATATCACATCATGTCTTTGGCCATATCACATCACAAGAACACCCTGCAAAAACAAGTTAGACGTCCTCTAATTTGTTTGTTGCATGTTTTACGTGGATGCTATGGGTATCTAGTACGATAGCATCTTACTTACGCAAGAACCACAATGGAGATGTGCAAATTTCTATTTAACCTCTCTCCAAGGACCGCCTCCATCAAATCCAATTCAACTGAAGTTGAAGAAATAGGCACCCGCCAGTCATCTTTATGCAACGAGTTGCATGTTAGTCGATGAAACCGGTCTCTCGTAAGCGTACGAGTAATGTTGGTCTAGGCCGCTTCAATCCAACAATACCGTCGAATCAAGAAAAGAGAAAGGAGGGTAGCAAATAGAACATCATCACCCACAAAACTTTTGTGTTCTAGTCGAGATTACATCTACGCATGAACCTAGCTCATGATGCCACTGTTGGAGAACGTTGCATGGGAAACAAAAAATTTCCTACGCACACGAAGACCTATCATGGTGATGTTCATCTAGGTGAGGGAGATTGGATCCACATACCCTTGTAGATCGCTAAGCGGTAAGCGTTAATTAACGTGATTGATGTAGTGGAACAACTTCATTATTCAAATCACCGTCGTCCCACGATCCGTTTCGATATAGCGCCGAACGGACGGCACCTCCGAGTTCAGCACACGTACAGCTCGATGACGTTCTCCGCCTTCTTGTTCCAGCAAGAGAGACGGGGTAGTAAATGAGTTCTCTGGCAGCGTGACGGCACGCCGGTGATGGTGATTATCTATTCCTGCAAGGCTCCACCCGAGCTCCGCAGAAAACTGATTTAGAGGAAGAACTACGAAGTAGAGGTTTGAGTTGCACGTGGCAAACGTTGTGTCTCAAAAACCATAACACCTCTAGTACATATAGGAGGAGGGGAGGGGCTAGCCTTGAGGATCAAGAGATCCCCAAGGGCGTCGGCTGAAAGGAGGAGGTGGACTCCAACTCTAATTCGGTTTGGGAAAGGAGGAGTCCTCCTCTTCCTTCCCACCTCCCTCCTTTTTTTCTTCTTTTCTTTTGGTTTTCTTTTCCTAGCGCCATAGCCCACTTGGGCTGGCCTCACCAGACCACTAAGGGCTGGTGCGCCACCCTTGGACTATTGGGCTCACTCCCGGGTGGGTGGGCCCCTCCCGATGAAAACCCGGAACCCATTCGTCACTCACGGTACACTACCGGTAATGCCCGAAATGTTTCCGAGACCAAACGAAACCATCCTATATATCAATCTTCGTTTCTGGACAATTCCGGAAACCCTCGCGACGTCCGTGATCACATCCGGGACTCCGAACAACCTTCGGATACCAACACCTATAACTCGACTATACCGAAACGTCACGGAACCTTAAGTGTGCAGACCCCGCGGGTTCGAGAACTATGTAGACATGATCCGAGACACTGCCCGGTCAATGTCCAATAGCGGGACCTGGATGTCCATATTGGATCCTATATATTCTATGAAGATCTTATCGGTTGAACCTTTGTGCCAAGGATTCATATAATCCCGTATACCATTCCCTTTGTCCTTCGGTATGTTACTTGCCTGAGATTTGATCGTCGGTATCCCTATTCCTATTTCAATCTCGTTACCGGCAAGTCTCTTTACTCGTTCCGTAATACAAGATCCCGTGACTAACACTTTAGTCACATTGCTTGCAATGCTTATGTGTGATGTTGTATTACCGAGTGGGCCCCGAGATACCTCTCCGTCAGACGGAGTGACAAATCCTAGTCTTGATCCATGCTAACTCGACGGACACCTTCGGAGATAACTGTAGAGCACCTTTATAGTCACCCAGTAACGTTGTGACATTTGATACAGACAAGGCATTCCTCCGGTGTCAGTGAGTTGAATGATCTCATGGTCATATGAATGAATACTTGACACGCAGAAAACAATAGCAACAAAATGACACGATCACATGCTACGTTTATAATTTGGGTCTTGTCCATCAAATCATTCTCCTAATTATGTGATCCAATCATCAAGTGACAACACTTGCATATGGTCAAAAAACCTTAACCATCCTTGATCAACTGGCTAGTCAAATAGAGGCCTACTAGGGACGTTGTTTTGTCTATATATCCACACATGTATCTATGCTTTCATTAAAAAAATTATAGCATGGATAATAAACGATTATCTTGAAAGAGGAAATATAATAATAACTATTTTATCATTGCCTCTAGGGCATATTTCCAACACAATTATACCAAGAGTACAAAGTATTTTGATGGTCGAGGAGACGGCCACATAATTGACATGGCACAAATTGGGTAAAATAACTGAATGCACATGTGAATAATATGTTGGTACACACATCATATGCTTTTGCGTGGAAGCACTTCGATGCATTAAATCTGGATAAAGCGACAGATCCAAGGCATCTTCGAGTCCGTGTCGCCACAGATGGGTTCAATCCCTTTGGTTTGACAGAAATCCAATACAATATTTGGCCTGTATTTTTCATTCCAATCAATCTCCCCCCCCCCCTCTCAGACAGTTTATGCAAAGAAAGAACATATTCTTGACGTTGATAATTCCAAGGACTAACTATTTGTGGAAGAATATGAATGTGTACATGATGTTGCTTAAGGATGAATTTCAAGAATCTAGGGATAATGGGTTCAAGACATACGACGCTGCTAGAAAAGAAAAAATCAAAATGCATGTCTCGTACATCTAATCGATGCATGATTTGAAGAATATGCTCTATTCGCTAGCTGGTGTGGGCATGGAAGGTTCCCGTGCCCCACATGCAAGGGAGATCTTTAGTTTGATTGGCTTCACGCGGGTCAGAAGTATTCTTGCTTCGACTTGCATAGACAGTTCTTGGATCCAATCCTTGAGTTCAGAAAAGACAAGAAGAACTTTATGAAAGGTCTAGTTGTCAAAAACTTGACACCACCTGCGTCAACAGGCCAACTGATCCTCAACCACTTAAATGCTCTTGAGCCTGATCAAGAGCGTCCATGTTATTTCAAGGGGTATAATTCGGAACACACTCGGACTAGCAAAACATGCTTGTGGGATCTGCCTAACTTCAAAGACCTCCTTCTTCCACACAACATCGACTTGATGCACACTGAAAAGAATATCGGAGAGGACGTTTTTGGCACATTGTTTGATATAGAGGGGATGTTAAAGAATAATACTAAGGGTAGAGTCGAGCAGCAAAATCTATGTGATAGACAGTTACAAAACATGCGATGATCGAAAGGAAAGTTGAACTAGTTGAAGCTAAAGGGGGAGCTATAACAGAAATTATCTCGTGGGTCAAAATGTAGTTAACATTCCCCGATGGGTATGCAACAAACTAAAGAGGGGAGCAAATCTTGAAAAATTGGAAATAATTGGTCTCAATAGTCATGATTGGCACATATGGCTTGAGCGGGTAATGCTGGTGATGTTGCATGGCTTTATTCGCGAGGATGATTGGCTAGTATTGGTAGAGTTGAGTTGTTTCTTCCGTGTTCTTTGTGTAAATGCATCTAGTTCCCCTTAGTGAATTTGGTGTATTGAAGACTTATAGATTAAGAGACTAATGTGTTTGTCAGTATACACAAGCTCTATAAGTCGCTGAGGATTTTGAGTTATTTGAAGAATGTCGACCCCTAAAAATGAATGTCTTCGGCTGAATACTTTGCTAATTCCTCAAATACTTTGAAAGCGAGGAAATTAGTGTGTACTTAAAGATATTGATGCGAGGACTTTGAAGCGTGAATACTTCTGTTTTCGTAGTTTCATTTCTTTCTTTTGACTCATAGGACCACCGTACTGTTAAAGGGGGTCGAGGTAAAACAAAGGTAATAATTCCAAGCGATGCTCATCTCAAAGCCTAAACATACCCAATCCTTCAAGTGAAGCCTTTGGAAATCTTTTACAGTTTAGTCAATTTCTTCACTGATAGAGACGAAGATCTTCTGATCTCTAATTAAATTTCTCTAACTGAGTAGTTAGTTTTTCGCTAGTGCGAATTACCTACAAGTGAGGAATATAAGTGACATGAGGACTTTCACAGCTCGAAAGTTTCGACCCTTGCAGCGTCGCACGCCAACTGTCCCCAAACCTAATACACATAAGAGTCATGTCATTGGCGTATTTATGTCAAATCATGTCGGGATTGCTCCCAGGCTATAAATAGCCGCCCCCATAACCACTAGCTAGTTGGCTGCTCCGCAAGAGAAGCTGACACTTGTCATTTGAGAGAAACCCATTCCTTGAAGACTTCGAGAGAAAATCATCAATGAGGAAAAACCCCAAACATCCATACCAAAACCCAAAACCTAAAGTGATCGAGCATCACTCAAGAGATTGTTCCTGTGTGAAACCGACACTTGTTACCTTTGAAGAGTGTGCATCTTCTAGACGGTTAGGCGTCAGTAGTCTAGAGCATCCAACAGTAAATTGTGGATCGTCGGGTGACCGAGTTTATGAGGGTTTGGATGTCTGCCTTGAAGACTTACCACATGTGTTGGGCAAGGATTGTTTGTCCTTAGCTCAAGGAGAATATGGTATGGACATAGTGTCCTAGGACTTCGTGTTCTTTGATTTAAATACCAAGCCATTCCAAACCAAACGTACGGCTGCCACAATAGTTGGTACTAGGTCATCAAATCATTGTCTTCACCGTGTACCTGGTTCTACTTCCTCAACCCTTTTATTTCCTCACTTGTGTGTTGATAAAATTGATCATTACTGTTTGAAGAATTTGATTGAAGACTTTCACAATTTCCTCATCTCAAATTCTTCACTTCACTTGTACTTCACCTATGAATCCTGATCACGGTCCTCGCACTAAGTGTATGTTTCATTTCGTCGTGATGACTATGCTTTTGTTGTGTTGCGCTTAGGCCTGAGTACTTACTCTGCTGCAAGCTGTTCGTGACTAAGAAATTCCTCACCGGCAGATTGCCAGTGACGAATTCATAAAATCGCATATTCACCCCCGTTTAGTGGATATAACGCACCTTCAATTGATATCAGAGGAAGATACTCCCTTGTTCTGTGTGATTTTGGTTTAAACACCTAGAGTTTTAGTTCTATCGACCGCAGGTATGATCACAGTCACTCTGGGCTGTCCTACCTTTGAAGGGAGGGACTACCCTACTGGAAGAACAAGATGCGCATGCATCTTGAAGCAATTGACAACGATCTCCGGTATGTTGTGGCAAGATATGTTACCAGTGTGTGTGGAACTATCAACGCTTTTGATGTGAAGAGCTTCAACCAACTTGACTCTGAAGTAAAGAATATCATCTGTAGCCATCAGAGCAAAGGTCAGTATGGAAGATTGAGTGATTTGAGAATTGCAAAGCTCATCTGGGACAGGTTCTCCAAGGTCAAGTAAGGAGTATCTTCCTCGGGTTGATGTTGTTCGCAATCTCTTCAACTCCTTCGAAAGACTCAATAATGAAAATTGTCAGCAAACCATCGATCACATAACTGATATATCCAATGACCTACATGCTTTCGGGCGATCAACATCACAAACCATGAGGTTGTAAAGACATTGCTCTGATCTCTTGATTCTTCATTCCATACACTGGTTCTGATGATTCAAGAGCATAGAGACTACAAGTTACTAGATCCTGCTGATATTTTTGAGAGACTCAATACTCATGAATTCCAACAAGGTGAGAAGAGAGATCTCTATGAACCAAGCTATAGAAGATCTTGCGCGCTAAAGGTAAAGGTTGTTTCCTCATCTGAAGAAGAAGAATCTGATTCAGTCTTGGTGATTCTGAAGAACTTGATTAGGAACTTGCTATGCTTGTGAGGAAATTCTGCAAGTTCTCCACACGAGGTCATTTTGGAAAATCTTCAAGAAGAGATTTAAGAAAATCAAAATCTTCATTTGAGGACTACATGAAAAGAACTTGACATAAATGCAAGAAGTGTGGTCACTACATTGCTGATTGTTCTCGCTAGGTGAAGGAATCAAAGAATAAGAAGTGCAAGGATGACAGTTCTGATGATTCGAATCAAAAGAAGAAATGCTCAAAATCCTCATCACCAAAGTCCTCATCGCACAATAAGAACATTTTCAGAAAGGCTCGGGCTCTCATTATCAAGGAAATGGATTCTGAGGAACAATCTGAGGAATCTGATGAAGAGGAAAGATATGAGGAGGAGTCACAGTCTGGTGTGGCAAGCCTAGCCATTGCTACCACATTCGTCACCAAGTCCATCTTCTACCTCGAACAAAATAACAACGTCAACAACACTGATGACTTCGACGATGACTTTGCTCCCACCTATTTCTTCATGGCAAAAGGTGCCAAGGTACCCAAACACATTTCCTTTTCTGACTCAAGTGACCATGAACCTGATGATTATCAGAAACCCAGCTACTACAAGCTTGCTAATATTGGCACTAAGCAACAAAATGTTCTTGAACAGCTTCAGAAACTGCTAGACAAAAGTGATGACCCATTGAACGAGGAAATGGATTGGACTCAAAACTTGACTGATGATGTTCAAAGTCTTCAATGTAAGTTTGAGAGTCTTCAAGAACGTCATGACACCCTCTTGGCTTATCATGAGAACCTTCCTTACGAATTTGTTCAAAGAAAGCAAGAACTTGAGAAACTAAGGGCGTCTCATGATGATCTTCAAAGTGAAAATGATTCTTTGCTTCCTCAACAGATCAATACCACTCATGAAGAATTGTTTACACCATCCATGAAATGCATTGAACGTGAATCTGCTAATTCTTCACCTGATAATGAAAATGCTTCTATTGCTACAAATTCTTCAATTGTATCTATCATAACAGATTCCTCACACGAGGAAACCACAAATCTCACTGATGAAAATACAGCGTTGAAGGAATTATATGTGACAGGCGTATACAAAAGCCTCAAAGGGCATCAAATCCTTTGCGATGTGCTTAAAAGAAGATTCTCAACAGAAACCCTTGGAACGAGGGTATTGGATTTGAGAGGACATTGAATGTTGATGGCCCATACTTGAAACCTTAGCAGTACCCCAAAATCTCATGGGTTGTTGCAAAAGGACCTCGTGTTGATCCATCTTCATGATGAGGCTTTGCATGTGAAATTTCATATTCCCGTGATGAGTCATTTGACTCCAACTATAAACTATTCAAAAATCAAAATGGTGAAGTATTTGCTAGATATGTTGGAACTAAATGTAGGAATGGACCACCCTTGAGGAAAATCTGGGTTCCTAGAAGAAGCTTGGAAAGTGTTCAAGTGAATGTCCTCATGATACCACCCATGAAGAACAGGAACCCTAGATCAAATTCCTCAAGTGAACCAAAGTGTTCACGAGGATCAAATTCGTCATATGGTCAAAATTTTGCTCATACTCGTGGTAATGCTTCAGATATGAAGGAAAACTACAAGGGTCATGAATCTGTGCACTATTCATCAAACCATTATGCTAACAAGTCCTCGAAGAATTTCTCTGCATATGCATTCGAGTACACTAAACCCCCTCGTCTGAAAAGAAGTGCATTAGCTTCAATGCCAAAATTATCATATGGTGGTTGCAGGATGATGAGCTCATTGCCATCCATTCAGATGTGGGTAGTGAAGAAATTAAACCAACCTCTTATGCAGGTCAGGTCTCCGGACGAACTTGATGATCTGAAGAATTTGCTCGAGATGTGAGGAAATGCTTGATAGGACACAAGCTAATCATGATGAAATGATTATCATTTCACATGTCCACATATTATCTTAACTCTACTCTATGTGATGAAATTCAAGTCTAATGAATTTCATACCATATTCTTCACTTTGAAGCATGGGAGATGCTAAGCAGTACTAATTCATCTGCAGGATGACAACCCCAAAACCACTGAGTGGGTTCTAGACAGTGGATGTACAAATAATATGACTCGTGACAAGAGTCTATCCATGAACATTCCATTAACTCCATCACCACTGAGGCATATCACCCATGAAGACGAAGTAAAGAGAAATGTATTGGGTCTTCGTAAGGTGGTTATAACCAAGGACCGGCACATGGACAAAGTCATGCTTGTCGAATCCCGTGGGTTTAACCTCATGTCTATCTGAATGCTTTTGTGACATTTATATGATTGTAATCTTTGGGAAATATTGTTGCAGAGTCATCACGGAATCTGACCAATCCAAAGGATTTGAAGGCTTTAGAAGAGGAGACTTGTACATTGTTGATTTCTCTATAGCTCCACACTCGGCCAAGTGTATGGTTGCAAAAGCCTTAGAGGGATGGATATGGAATCAACGACTTGGTCATGCAGGCATGAGGAATCTGCACGCTCTTGTGAACAAGACGAATGTCATAGGCATCAAAGGTGTCAAATTCCTCTAGGATCATCTGTGCGGGGCTTGTGAGTTTGGAATGACCAGATCCAAGCACCCCTCGAAGCCTAACATGACCACCATGCGTCCTTTTGAATTGCTTCATATGGACCTGTTTGGATCTACTCATTATGCTAATCTAACCAATGCAACATCTCTATATGGCTTTGTCATTGTTGATGATTATTCACGTTACACTTGGGTGCATATTATGTGTTACAATACTGAAGTGTAGGAAGTCTTAAAACGATTTAACTCAAGGGCCTCGACGAATTTTGATGTCAAGATCAAACACATCCAGAGTGACAATGGGATAGAGTTCAAGAAGACTGGTCTTGATGACTATCTTGATGAACTTGATCTTACTCATGAGTTGTGTGCCCCGTATACTCCTCAACAGAATGGCGTCGTGGAGCGCAAGAACGAGACTCTTGTTGAGATGGCTCACCCTATGCTTGAAGAATATCAGATTCCTAGTCGCTTCTGGCCTGAGGCCATCAACATTGCCTGCCACATCATCCACAGGGTATATCTTGACAAATTCCTTAAGAAGACCTCATATGAACTCCTCAGTCACAAGAAACCGAATGTAAGTTATTTCAATGTCTTTGGTGCAAGATGTTGGACTAGAGATCCTCACCAGAGTTCTGAATTTGAACCGAAAGCACATGAGGGTTTCATGCTTGGTTACAGAAGGCACTCGCATACCTATAGAGTCTTCAACAACTATGAAAAACAAAGTTGTTGAAACAGTAGATGTGCGGTTGTATAAAACTAATGGCTCTCAAAGAGAGCACATTCCTCCTGTGCTAGATGAAATGCCTCCTCAGCAATCCATCAGGTTCAAGGCTAATGAGGATATCATTCCCACTGAAGAACCACTGCCTTTTGAAGAATCATACCAAACAACAAAGAAATTCGGGATGGTGCACATTTGGAAATTGCTCCTAATCAAAATGCTCAACCCGCTCAAAGTATTCAACCTGCACATCAAAGGATTGCAAATGAAGTGCACATTTACCAAATCCTCGATGACATCAATGCACCAGGTCCCCACAGTCGCTCAAAAGATTCATACTAAAATTTCGTGGGCAATCTTCCTTTGTGTCTACCACATAACCATCAAAAGTTGATGAAGCCTTCATGGAGCGTGAGTGGATTCAAGCTATGCAAGAATAACTTCATCAATTGAAGCTTAACAATGTGTGGGAACTTGTCAAGCGTCTTGATCCTCGCAAGCACTATATCATTGGCACCAAGTTGATTTGCAAAAAAAGAAAGATGAAGATGGTCAGTTAGTGAGGAACAAGGAATGACTTGTAGCACAAGGCTACACACATGTTGATGGAATTAACATTAATGAAACTTTTGTAGCTGTTGCTAGACTTGAAACTATTCATATATTGCTTGCTTATGCTAACCATCATAATATGATCTTATATCAAATGGATATGAAAAGTGAATTCCTCATTGGTAAACTCGTGGAAGAAGTATATGTTGCTCAGCCCCCAGGTTTTGAAGACCAAAAGCATGCTGACAAAGTTGTCATAGTCAACAAGGTTCTCTATGGCCTCAAGCAAGCCCCTCGGGCATGGTATGACACATTGAAGGAATTCCTCATGAAGAAAAGCTTTAAACCCGGTTCAATTGATCAAAGTCTTTTCACAAAATCCTATGAGAATAAACTATTTGTGTGCCAGGGACGATATTATCTTTGGATGTATTGACAAATGTTACAGTGATGAATTAGCCTACATGATGGGTGAATAATATAAAATGTCCAAGGTGGGAGAGTTGAAATTCTTCCTCGGACTTCAAATTCGTCATCAATGTAATGGCATGTTCATATCTCAAGAGAAATACCTCAAGGATGTCCTGAAGAAATTCGTCATGCAAGACTGCAAAGGCGTCAAAATTCCATTGCCTACCAACAGCGACCTCATGCATTGACAAAAATGGTAAAGTTTCCGATCAGAACGTATATCGATCCATGAATGGCTCTTTGTTGTACCTATGGGCATCTAGGTCAGATATTATCCTTAGTGTTTGCATGTGTGCCCATTTCCAAGCAAAACCAAAGGAGTTACACCATAAGGCTCTTAAGCATATTCTTTGATATCTAGCTCACATACCAATGCTTAGATATGGTACCCCAGGGGCTCAAATCTTCATCTCGTTGGATATTCTGACTCCGACTATGCTGGTGACCGTGTGGATCAAAAGTCAACGCCAAGCACCTGCCATATTCCCCGAAGAAATAGAGTTACGTGTCACTTTCCACTACTGAAGCTGAGTATATTCCTATTGGTTCATGTTGTTGTCAACTACTATGGATGAAGCAAACCCTCAAGGACTATGACATTAATGTGAAGAATGTGCTACTGTACTATGACAATGAGAGTGCAATCAAGATTATGAAGAATCCAGTATAACACTCGATGACCAAGCACATCCAGATTCATCATCTTTTTCTTCGTGATCATGCACTCAATGGCAATATCTTCCTCGACCATGTGATGACTAAAGAACAACTGGCATGTATCTTCACTAAGACTTTGGATGAAAAGCTATTTTGCAGCTCGCAGTATGAGCTAAATAACTTAGAATCTTCGAATGTTCTGTGGAAGGATACATATCCTAACACTTTTGAAAAATTGATGACTTAGATGTGCAACTCACAAAGTAACATTTTTCTTCAATCAATGAAGACTAATACGTCTAGCGTGAAGAAATTAATGAAGAATTTGATTCTAAGGAACCTACGACAATTGCACGCGGTGTCTGAATTTATCATTCTTATACGGTGGGTTAGGCCACCAACCCAAGTTGAACTTCTTCAAATTTGAAATTCTTCAAAGTTGAGATTTCTGCAAATCTTAAAATCTTCAAATTATTCAAGATTGCAAATTTCTCAAAAATTTCAAATTCTTCAGACTTTTCAACATGTGTTCTTCATTGACTATATACTTATTTGTGAGCTTTCAAAGTCCTCAACGTCATTAACTTATTACTAAGTCTTCATGTTGGTTTTTCTTCTAAGTGAATGCGATTGGACCCGTTCTCCCTCTATGCTAAGTTCAACCGAGTTTGTTTTCAAATTATTAATATGCGTTCTATTTGAAACCCGTTCAAAGTCTTCGGTGAGTCCTTATCAGTTTGAGAATTTACGAACAAAATCTTCAAAAAAATCATATCAAAGTTTTTGGCTGTTGGCGCTCACACCACTCCAACTACCCACATCCGGATAACCATGATATCCCACTAACTCCACCAGTTATTACGTGGGTGACACATGTCGAGCACACAGGAAGAGTCAGGGGCTGTTTGGTCTGAAATTTTCGGGCAGGACCGTTTTCACGTAGGCTATAAATAGCCCTTTCACTCCCCTTAGTTATTCTCTTTCTCTCGATCTCACTTCTCACCACTCGAAGCCCATATCTTGTGCCGCCGCTGGAAATCATCATCGCCGGTGAGGAAGAGCTTCACTGCCTCGACCTCCTTGTCGTCGTACTCACACTAACTGCAGACATCCTCCCTCCACCACCGCCATAGTTGGCTTCAGCCGCCAAGTTAGGGCGCAAAATATGTAACCCGATGAGACTCTCCCCCACTTCCTTGTGTTCGTTGGGTTCTTGGGCAAGGGTAATTAAAATCCAGTTTTACTACCCTTGTAGATCTTTGTGATTCCATAAAATCTTCGAAAAGTATTTATTCCTGAGGAAATTCGACATATGAATACTCCCTATGCTTAGTTCACTTGATAAATTTCCCTAAGATACACTATTCTTCAAAATATTCCTCAATTCTGTGAATTTTTGGATCTTCTCAACTCCAAAACCTAACTCAAGTACACTTACCTAAATTATTCAAGACATTATTGGTCAAATTCCTCAACTTGAGTTATTTTCGAAAATCTTCTGAGAACGCATATGACCTCTTCAAATTATTTGCACCTATACTATGTTCACTGATACAAAACGTATGCTAACGAATCACTAGGTTCTCATCAAATTAACTCATTTGTAGAATTTCTTGAAGAAAATTTTCACACCTCCTAAGAGTCCTCAAATGTTATAATTCCTCAAGTGAAGAAAATGGTTGAAGGAAAGAAACAACAGAAAGGGGGAAAGAAGCCTCTGACAAACACAACTTTAGAAATACCTGAAGACATCTATGATGAATACTGCACGCCGGATGAAAAAATATATGTGAAGAAAACCAAAGAGAAGTGCAAGACACGCATACATTAAATAGAAAGGAGATGGGCTAGAGAGTGAAGGGATTACAGGTATGTGAATCCAAGTACATAAAGAAATTCACACTGAAACCTCCCGCCCAAGACCTCCTCTGGCTGATGGACAAGTTGATGATCCCACAAGCCTTGTCATAGATGAATAATTTCCTATCGAGTGGGCTAAGCTTCACGCAAAACTGCAGACGACTGTAAAAGATGTCGTGAGGAGATTCAATTTGGAGACTGCCGCTGCATCTGTTGCTGCCACCTCTATGCTGCTGAAGCTTCTAGCATAGAAAAACCTCCGAAGCGATCTTTGGTTAAGAAATTGGATATGAAGACAAAGTCTTCAACTGCACATTCCTCACAGAAAATTCCTCAACCACTTCATACTATGGTTGCAATGTCTTCAGCGACTTCCACAAAGTCCTCAATGCTAGTGCAACTCGAAAAAAGTCAGCATATAATGGGGACTGCAATTCACTCAGGACCCTTTGCTTCTGGCTGTGTACATACTTCTTCAAGTTCCACCATGAAGAAAAATATGACTGCTGGGTGAGGAATAAGACCAAGCACTAATAACGTGGTCTTCAACATTCCCTATGGATCTGAGAAAGAAGAGGCTGATGAGGAAGAATTAGCTAAAATCATCAGAAACAAACAAGAGAGGGTTTCTCAAGCTAAAGGCACAAATATTCCCCTCATGCTGGATTCCAAGGTGCTGTTAGACTTTAGCAACCTATGGTATCCAAATCCAATTTCAGCAGTGTCCTCAAGATCCTCAGCTTCATCAGTTGAGCGCGATGAACAAAATGAACTAGTGACTAGTAGAGGAACATGAACCTTCACGAATTTCTTCTTCGGTGCCCACGACTAGTCAAAGTTTTGCTGAAATTCCATATCCTTGAGTTCTTCAGTAGTCTTGAGGTGAGATAGAATGTCCCATGTGCAATCAAAGATTTCATGAATATAGTAGTGATTCTTCCTCATGGCTTTATGCGTCACAGTCATATCACACACAATGGCACCAAACTAATGCTTTACCACTTGTGATTCCAACCGAACTTTTGATGAAGACTTAGAATAACCCCACGATCAGTCATCACGCGTGGGGCAGACTCATGAGGAACTTTAGCTGAGACTTTTTCCACAGAGTATTTTGATGCAATGTCATCATTTTTTGAGTAGGATGTGCCTTGCGAAATTGTCCATCAAGGGGACGAGATCGTTCATCAATAAATGTTTTTCCCTTTCCTTAAATCAGCTCAAAGCATTTCTTGATGACTTCGAGTCTGGGCAGATAGTTGAAGTGATCCTGAAAATCAGCTCTGTAAGGAATTGAGGATCTGGCCCAGATTATTTTCATGATCCATTGCGCATAAGGCTTCTGTTCAAACGACGACATAGCAATATTGTCCAAAGTCCTCATGAAAAAATCGTGAGGATTTATGGGAATCCCATGAATGATGTTGAATAGCAAAAAAATTATGATTCCCACCATGTCTTTTTCAGAGTTGTGACCTTTGATGGGGCTATGGGTTTTGGTCAAGATGCAGTACACAGTCCTTGGCACATAAAGAAGATCCTTGACGACGAATGTGGTTCTTTGTGCCTTGCGAGGAGTCAAAGGCTTCATTATCACTTGCCTCAGGTGATTGGGTAGCTCAGGTTCATCATAGATGTCTCTGGCTCCTTCTGAGGGGATGCAACTGGGATCACATCAAGTAATTCTGTTGCAGGAGCAGTGTAGTGTGTGTCTTCGATCATCCAGTCAAGAACCAAAGTGTTTACATCTTGTGCTTCACCAGAGAGATGCGGAGTGGCATAGAATTGAAAATTAGCTCTTCATTTGAGTCACATATATCCATGTGGAATGGCAGTAGGCCAGCATCATGAAGAACAATGAGGACTGGTGTGAAGCAGGGAATGAATTCCATGTGTGCATGAGGAATTTCGTGATGCTAAAAAAGCTTGTTCTTCCCATAGAGCACAACACCATAGAAGTTCATGTGACTCGCAGACCAGAATCACTTGCGCCTTATCCTCGCATGGTCATACGGATTTGCACCGATGAAAAATGATGTTCATAAAAAAAATCACCTTGAGGAATTTGGGTATGTTTGTCCCTCTCAAGGGCTAAAGAGTCTTGGGTTGAAGATTTGTCTTGTATATGCCCACATGTCTTTTGAGCTCTTCTTCAGTTTGAGCAACTTGAGCCATAAATACTTCTGATTGATGATTTTGAACATGAGGCTCATCAGATGTATCCTCAACTTGAGGAGGAGTTTCTTCAGGCACAACTTCTTCAGTTTGAGGAACATGGTTTGCAAATTCATCAATGACCGGTGGAGCAGTAACCTAAGTGGCGGTTTGATTTATAGTTTCATCAGCTGATGCAGTTGTTTCTTACTCTAGTATATATTTCATTGGAATGTGTTTGTCCTTAGACCCTGTATAAATTTGTTCAGTGATAGTAGGGGACTGAGGATTTTGAGGAACTGGAGTGGCCAGCAGTGCGCTCGGATGAGCTTCTTCCCAAAAATCATGATTGATAACTCGTGTTTGGCAACCAATGAGTCGAGAAAAAAAGACACCTATGCGAAACTCTAAGGATCCCTTGATCGTTCGTCGGAGGGAGAGAGGTGGCACCAAGAGCGGAACTAGCGATCAGCACCGGCAATGTCGTTTACCCACGTTCGGGCCGCTTGGTGCGTAAAACCCTACTCCTCCTTTGTTTGTATTGGGTGCTTACTGTAGGGTTATTTGCCACAGTTATTAGCTGATGATCAAAGAGTCTAAAACCCCAAAAGGTCCAACCTAGAAATGATCTTTGGGCCTCCTTTTATATGCAAAGGGGTCACCAACAGTGTGCTCAGGAGCTGCATAGTGAACAAGGTTCACCGCTTATCTATCTATGGCGGTGTCAGGGGCAGTAAATGCCTTGTCAGGCCCCCTTACAAGCATCAAGGTGGCTTCGACATGTACCCAAGTGTATTGACACGTGGGATTTGCGCTGACGCATGAGGGATGCACTGGAGCGGTGGCGGTCGGTGGCACTATGACAGGAGGGACACCTGTCGGGCGAAGGGAGCCTGCCGGTCTGGCATCCTTGCATGCGGCCTAACCCATCTTCCCGGCAAGGATACCTTGTCGGGGCCTTGGATATCCTCTCGGAAAGGAGGGCTTGCCGGGGCCTTGCGAGTCTTCCAAGCAAGTAGGGCTTGACATGGCCTTGTGGGTCTACCCGGCAAGGAGGGCTTGCAGGGTTCTTGTAGCCTGGGCTGGTTCTTCACACCTTTGGTGGGGTGTAGCCTTGGTGAGCCTGGGGATTATCCCATCAGCTCTTCGTGTAATGCCACCAAGAGCGTTGTTGGTGTCTGTGCACAAGTCTGGGTCACTAGAGACCCCAGTCTCTAGTGCACAGACAGGAGCCACCGGGCCTAGGCCATACACGCGCATGACGCATCATTGGGCCAGGCCCAAAGTGGTGCATGGGCTTCTGTGATAGGGTACTTGTCATCTTGGAGAAGTTGCAAGTGGTCCTTCCCCACGTCACGCATCAAGCGCGCGAGGTGGAGAGGCGTGCGCACAGTGGTCGACCTACCTCCCGAAGAATTACTGCCACACGTGAGGCATGCGCAGTAACGGTCAGGCGAGTGGCGATTGTGGCCTTAAAGGTCACAGTCGTGGCACGACCCACCCCTGCATGCATTCGTGCAGCACGAAGGTTCCCTGTCCGCCTGTGATCAAGTGTTATTGGACGAGAGGGGCGGCAGTTTGTGAAGTTAGGAGAGCTAGCCCATGCGCCTCGCCCTATAAATTAGGAGGTTTGCGAGGGATTTTGATCATCCGTCCAACTCGTGAGACACTTAGCATCTCCAACTTGTTTCTATAGTATCTTCCTTGGCTTCAGGTGGTGCTCGCCCCTATCCATGGCTTTGGGACGGGGGCAGCCACCATCGGCTGCCAGGGCGGTAAGAGGATCACGTTCGGATCATGCAACAGCTTCAGGGGCCACAGTTGTGGAGGGTGGCCCGAGCGCTCGAGGTGACGGAGGGGCGAGGGGCCGCGGTCGCTGCATAGGTCGTGGCCAGGGAAGGCGGGATGCTACTCCAGCACCGCCATCTTCTCCAAGCCTTGTTCCCGAGGGGACTCATGTTGAAAGGACTCCATTGGAGTTTCTTGTCAAACTGCAAGGCCGCATTAAGACCCGACTTCAACTCCCCATCGCCTTCGCCAAGGTGATGAGCGAAGAGAAACTCCCGATGTTGTGGCTTCAGGTGCATGGTTGCGATAACGGTGCCGTACCGGTGGCCGTGGAGCAACCGGGGCCTCGGCTCCTGTTCCTCGGCCGTTGGTGGAAGAGCTTCGCTCGTGCCCAAAATATCTTGGATGGGCATGTTCTTCACTTCAAGATGATGGAGGACAACCTCCTCTCCGTCAAGATATAGGGGAGATCAGGAGTGTGCCTCAGATGCTGCAAAAAGATCTCAAGTGGGACTGAAAGCCCTTCCTCGCGCGAGGGCGACGAGGATGGGACAGACGGTAGCGACAACAGGTACGGGTCAGACCCTCGGCAGGCTAAGCCTGGGTATGAGGATCTGACCTCGGACGGACCGCCGGTCGCACCATCACTGTGAGTCCCTGGCTCTCCTCCTCCTGAGTTGGGACCGACGATCCGGAAGAACCGACGCTGCGGCATATTGCGGGCAGCACTTGCTTCCCAGCTCTGTCGTCCAGTCTGGCCCCGTTCCCCTATGCGCAGTGCTGGTCCAGGAGTAGCCATCTTGGGTTGCGCCAGAGGCCTTGCAGCTTTTTGTCTTCTTGAACTTCTTTCCAGCAAGCATGTCCCTAGCCAAAAGACAGCATCATAGGTTAGAGTAGTAAAAATCATCCATGTAATATGTCTGAGTTTGCCCCAAACAGATGAATGAAATGTTGTTTTCCCTCTTCTCTGATCCCCCTTTTTGTATGCTACAACCCTTGCATTTTCCGGAAGCTTGCCGGCATGACTGGTCCTGCTGCTAGTGCTTTGAGGAATGGATCATTAGCAGTTCTTCGGAAGGGCCATTACTGGCAAGACTCCTTGCCGCACTTAGTGCAGCCGTTAGATCGTCGAGCGCGACTCGAGGAAAAATAAGGCGTTGCGTAGCCGCTTGGTTTGTTGAACAGGTTCGAAACAGTGTGAAGGCGCTCTGTGGCCAATTAGATCATTGAACGATGTCGAAACACAGCCAAGGTGGACTGATTCTGACAAGGTTCCATCTTCGTGCAGGTTTCTCAAGCAAAGATTGGGATTTCTAGAATGGAAACAACCTATCTACTCGAAAACTTCATCTAGAATCTCTATCACTTATCTGTTGTGCAGCGACACTTCTTCCCGCGTCGTCTGGATCTTTTGCCGGGGCCTCAGATTCCCGGCAAGCAGAATGATACATTCCCCCGGCAACTTCCCCACCACCAAGGTTCTTGCCGATAGTTCTGGACCATCGCATAGGAAAGGGGTTGCCGGAGTATAACTCCTTTTTCTCTTTTGCCAGGCCGTGCTGGCAGAGCTCCCGAGCGACACTTGGGGTGGCGACGCGATGCTTCCAAAGGGGGGAATCGTTTCCGCTAGAGTGCGTGCCTAGGCTTCGGGACCTGTTGGCGCATCCTCGACGGTTGTGCATCACTCCGCGGAGGTGCGTCAGCCGGAGTATACGCCAGAGTCCTCGTCGAAGCCCCCAGGCACACCCTTGACAACAACACACTGTCCTGGGGTAGCGCGACAGCCTGTGCCACCGAGCTTGGGGTCTCCGCCTCCTTGGCATGTGCTTGCGCAGCAGCGCGCTCGCACAAGTGTTAGGAGGCCATAGCGAAGTGGAGCGACCACCGTTGTGTCCCACTTTGGGGAACTGCGGCGGTGCGCCCAACTTCCCAAGATCTAGTGCTGAGCTTGCTCGAATCCTCAAAAAAGCTCACAACAGCTCCTCCCCCTACCTGGCGCGCCAAAGATGTCGGCAAAACGACAGCTATGGGAAACTCTAAGGATCCCTTGATCGTTCAGCGGAGGTAGAGAGGTCGCGCCAAGAGCGGAACTAGCGATCAGCACCGGCAAGGTCGTTTCTCCAGGCTCGGGCCCCTTGGCGCGTAAAACCGTACTCCTTCTTTGTTTTTATTGGGTGCTTACTGTAGGGTTATTTGCTACAGTAATTAGCTGGTGATCAAAGAGCCTAAAACCCCAAATGATCCCACCTAGAAATGAGCCATGGGTCTCTTTTTATAGGCAAAGGGGTCACCAACAGTTTGCTCACGGGCTGCATAGTGGAAAGGGTTCACCGCTTATCTATCTACTGCGCTCTCAGGGGTAGTAAATGCATTGCTAGGGCCCCTCACCAGCATCAAGGTGGCTTCAACACGTACCCAAGTGATTTGACACCTCGGCTTTGCACTGGCGCATGAGGGATACGCTGGAGCGGTGGCGGTGGGTGGCACTGTGACAGGAGGGACACCTGGCGGGCGAAGGGAGCCTGCCGGCTTGGCGTCCTTGCCTGCGGCCTAAATCATCTTCCCGGCAAGGATGCCTTGGCGGGGCCTTGGACATCCTCCCGGCAAGGAGGGCTTGCCAGGGCCTTGCGAGTCTTCCCAGCAAGTTGGGCCTGCCGGGGCCTTGTGGGTCTTCCCGGCAAGGAGGGTTGGAGGGATCTTGTAGCCTGGGCTGGTTCTTCACACGTTTGGTGGGGTGTGGACTTTGCGAGCCTGAGGTTTATTTTCCCGTCGGCTCTTCTTCGTGTACTGCCTCTAAGGGTGTTGCTGGTGTCCATTCACATGTCTGGGGCACAGGAGACCCCAATCTCTAGTGCACCGACAAAATGCCCATATCTTCATCCATTTCTTCAATGGGTGCCTCTGGTATTTGTTGACACGGAGGTGAGGATGCTTGAGGAATTGAAGTACTTGGTTCTACTTCAAATTTTTCATCAACCTGCTCTATGAAAGCAGTAGATCGATTATCTTCAATTTCTTCATCCCCTTATGGGATGAGACGTTCGACGCCAAATGGCACCATCACATAAGAGGGTATCGTGTGTTGGGGAACGTCGCATGGGAAACAAAAAATTTCCTACGCGCACGAGGACCTATCATGGTGATGTCCATCTACGAGAGGGGATTTCCGATCTACGTACCCTTGTAGATCGCACAACAGAAGCGTTAGTGAATGCGGTTGATGTAGTGGAACGTCCTCACGTCCCTCGATCCGCCCCGCGAACCGTCCCACGAACCGTCCCGCGATCCGTCCCACGATCCGCTCCGATCTAGTGCCGAACGGATGGCACCTCCGCGTTCACCACACGTACAGCTCGACGATGATCTCGGCCTTCTTGATCCAGCAAGAGAGACAGAGAGGTAGATGAGTTCTTCGGCAGCGTGACGGCGCTCCGGAGGTTGGTGGTGATCTAATCTCAGCAGGGCTCCGCCCGAGCTCCGCAGAAACGCGATGTAGAGGTAAAACCGTGGAGGTATGTGGTCGGGCTGGCGTGGCAAAAGTTGTCTCAAATCAGCCCTAAAACCCCACTATATATAGGAGGGAGGGAGGGGAGGAGGCAGCCTCAAAACCTAAAGGTTTGGCCGAAATTGGAGGTGGAGGAGTCCCACTCCAATCCTACTTGGAGTAGGATTCCACCTTCCCACTTGGGAACTCTTTCCACCTTGTGTTTTTTCCTTCTCAAACCTTATGGGCCTTATTGGAACTTATTCCAGCCCACTAGGGGCTGTTTTATCTCTTCCCATAGCCCATGAGACCCCTTGGGGCGTGACACCCCTCCTGATTGTCCCCGGCACCCCTCCCGGCACTCCCAGTACACTACCAATGAGCCCGAAACTTTTCCGGTAATTCACGAAAACCTTCCGGTAACCAAATGAGGTCATCCTATATATCAATCTTCGTTTCCGGAACATTCCGGAAACACTCATGACGTCCATGATCTCATCCGGTACTCCGAACAACAATCGGTAACCAACCATATAACTCAAATACGCATAAAACAACATCGAACCTTAAGTGTGCAGACCCTGCGGGCTCGAGAACTATGTAGACATGACCCGAGTTACTCCTCGGTCAATATCCAATAGCGGGACCTGGATGCCCATATTGGATCCTACATATTCTACGAAGATCTTATCGTTTGAACCTCAGTGCCAAGGATTCATATAATCCCGTATGTCATTCCCTTTGTCCTTCGGTATGTTACTTGCCCGAGATTCGATCGTCAGTATCCGCATACCTATTTCAATCTCGTTTACCGGCAAGTCTCTTTACTCGTTCCGTAATACAAGATCCCGCAACTTACACTAAGTCACATTGGTTGCAAGGCTTGTGTGTGATGTTGTATTACCGAGTGGGCCCTGAGATACCTCTCCGTCATACGGAGTGACAAATCCTAGTCTCGATCCATACTAACTCAACGAACACCTTTGGAGATACCTGTAGAGCATCTTTATAGTCACCGAGTTACGTTGCGATGTTTGATACACACAAAGCATTCCTCCGGTGTCAATGAGTTATATGATCTCATGGTCATAGGAACAAATACTTGACACGCAGAAAACAATAGCAGCAAAATGACACGATCAACATGCTACGTCTATTAGTTTGGGTCTAGTCCATCACATGATTCTCCTAATGATGTGATCCCGTTATCAAGTAACAACACTTGCCTATGGCTAGGAAACCTTGACCATCTTTGATCAACGAGCTAGTCAACTAGAGGCTTACTAGGGACAGTGTTTTGTCTATGTATCCACATAAGTATTGTGTTTCCAATCAATACAATTATAGCATGGATAATAAAAGATTATCATGAACAAAGAAACATAATAATAACTAATTATTATTGCCTCTAGAGCATATTTCCAATAGTCTCCCACTTGCACTAGAGTCAATAATCTAGTTCACATCACCATGTGATTTCGACGAATCCAACACCCATATAGTTCTGGGGTCTGATCACGTCTTGCTCGTGAGAGAGGTTTTAGTCAACGGTTCTGAAACTTTCAGATCCGTGCGTTCTTTACAAATCTTTATGTCATCTTATAGATGCTGCTACTACGTGCCATTCGGAAATGCTCCAAATATCTACTCTACTATACGAATCCGTTTCACTACTCACAGTTATTCGGATTAGTGTCAAATCTTGCAGCGACGTAACCCTTTACGACGAACTGTTTAACCACCTCCATAATCGAGAAAAAATTCCTTAGTCTATTTAGTTAATAAGGATAACTTTGACCGCTGACTAGTGATTCAATCCTGGATCACTCTGTGTACCTCTTAACGGACTTGCTGCAAGGCACACATCAGGTGCGGTACTTAGCATGGCATACTTTAGAGTCTACGGCTAAGGCATAGAAGACGACCTTCGTCTATTCTCTTTATTCTGCCGTGGTCGGGTTTTGAGTCTTACTCAAATTCACACCTCACGACGCAACCAAGAACTCCTTCTTTGCTGATCTATTTTCAACTCCGTCAAAAACTTGTCAAGGCATGCATCTTGTTGAAACTTCTATTAAGCCCTTTCGATCTATCTCCATAGATCTTTGATGCTCAATGTTCAAGTAGCGCAATCCAGGTATTCCATTGAAAACTCCTTTCAAACAACCTTGTATGCTTTACAGAATTTCTACATTAGTTCTCATCCACAATATGTCAACCACATATACTTATCAGAAATTCTATAGTGCTCCCACTCACTTCTTTGGAAATACAAGTTTCTCATAAACCTTGTACAAACCCAAAATCTTTGATTATCTCATCAAAGTGTATATTCCAACTACGAGATGCTTGCACCAGTCCATTGAAGGATTGTTGCAGCTTGCATACTTGTTAGTATATTTAGGATCGACAAAACCTTTTGGTTGTATCACATACAATGTTTGCGCAAGGAAACCGTCGAGGAAACAATGTTTTGACATCCTATGTGCAATATTTAAAAAATAATGCAACAACTACTAACATAATTCTAACAGACTTTTAGCATCGCTACGAGTGAGAAAGTCTCACCATAGTCAACTGTTTGATCATGTCGGAAACATCTTTGCGACAAGTCGAGCTTTTCTTAATAGTGACTTACCACCATCGTCGTTTGTCTTCCTTTTAAAGATCCATCTTTACTCAATAGTCCTATGACCATCAAGTAGTTCTTCCAAAGTCTACACTTTGTTTTCATACATGGATCCTCTCTCGGTTTCATGGCTTCCAGCCATTTGTCGGAATCCGGGCCCACCATTGCTTTCTCCATAACTCGTAGGTTCACTGTTTCTCAACAACATGACCTCCAAGACAGGGTTACCGTACTACTCTGCAGTAGTACGCGACCTTGTCAACCTACGAGGCTTGTAGTAACTTGATCCGATGCTCGATGATCACCATCATCAGCTTTCACTTCAATTGGTGTAGGCGCCACAGGAACAATTTCCTGTGCCCTGCTACACACTGGTTGAAGTGATGGTTCAATAACCTCATCAAGTTCTATCACCCTCCCACTCAATTCTTTCGAGAGAAACCTTTCCTCGAGAAAGGATCCGTTTCTAGAAACAAACACTTTGCTTTCGGATCTGAGATAGGAGATGTACCCAATTGTTTTGGATATCCTATGAAGATGCATTTATCCGCTTTGGGTTCGAGCTTATCGGACTGAAACTTTTTCACATAAGTGTCGAAGCCCCAAACTTTCAAGAAATGACAGTTTAGATTTCTCTAAACATCAGTCTATATTGTGTCATCTCAACGGAAATACGCAGCGCCCTATTTAAAGTGAATGCGGTTGTCTCTAATGCATAACTCATAAACGATAGTGGTAATTCTATATGAGACATCATAGCATGCACCATACCGAATAATGCGTGGCTATGACGTTCACACACATCATCACACTATGATGTTTCAGGTGGCATGAACTGTGAAACAATTTCCACATTGTCTTAACTGCGTACCAAAACTCGTAACTCAAATATTCATTTCTATGATCATATCGTAGACAGTTTATCCTCTTGTTACGACGAACATCACTCCGAAACAGAATTGAACTTTTCAATATTTCAGACTTGTCATTCATTAAGTAAATACTCTTGTATCTACTTAAATCGTCATTGAAGTAAGAACATAATGATATCCACTGCGTGCCTCAGCACCCATTGGACTGCATACATCAAAATGTATCACTTCCAACAAGTTACTATCTTGTTTCATCTCAATGAAAACAAGGCCTTGCTCATGTGGTATGATTTGCATGTCACTAGTGATTCAAAATCAAGTGAGTATAAAGATCCATCAGCATGGAGCCTCTTCATGCAATTTATACCAACATGACTCAAGCGGCAGTACCACAAGTAAGTGGTACTATCATCATTACCCCGTATCTTTTGGCACCAATATCATGGACATGTGTAACACTACGATCGAGATTCAATAAACCATTGAAGGTGATTATTCAAGCGAATAGAGTAACCATTATTCTCTTTAAATGAATAATCATATTGCAATAAACACGATCCAATCATGTTCATGCTTAACGCAAGCACCAAATAACAATTATTTAGGTTTGACACCAATCCCGATGGCAGAGGGAGCGTGCGACGTTTGATCATATCAACCTTGGAAACACTTCCAACACGTATCGTCACCTCGCCTTTAGCTAGTCTCCGTTTATGAAGTAGCTTTCATTTCGTGTTACTAATCACTTAGCAACCGAACCGGTATCCAATACCCTCGTGCTACTAGGAGTACTAGTAAAGTACACATCAACATCATGTATATCAAATATACTTCTTTCGACTTTTGCCAGCCTTCTTTATCTACCAAGTATCTAGAGTTGCTCCGCCTCAGTGACCGTTCCCCTCACAACAGAAGCACTTAGTCCCGGGCTTGGGTTTAATCTGGGGTCTCTTCATTAGTGCAGCAACTGCTTTGCCGTTTCACGAAGTATCCCTTCTAGCCCTTGCCTTTCTCGAAACTTAGTGGTTTTCCTAACCATCAACTATTGATGCTCCTTCTTGATTTCTACTTTCGTAGTGTCAAACATCGCGAATCGCTCAAGGATCATTGTATCGATCCTTGATATGTTATAGTTCATCATGAAGCTCTCACAGCTGGTGGAAGTGACTTTGGAGAACCATCACTATCTTATCTGGTAGATCAACTCCCACTTGATTCAAGCGATTGCCGTAGTCAGATAATCTGAGTGCACGCTCAACGATTGAGCTTTTCTCCTTTACTTCGTGGACAAAGAATCTTGCCGGAGGTCTCATACCTCTTAACAAGGGCACAAGGATGAAATCACAATTTCATATCGTTAGAACATCTCTTATGTTCCGTGACGTTTCAAAACATCTTCGGCGCCTTGCTTCTAAGCCATTTAAGTATTTTGTACTGAACTATCGTGTAGTCATCAGAAACTTGTATGTCGGATGTTCACAACATCTACAGACGACGCTCGAGGTGCAGCACACCGAGTGGTGCATTAAGGACATAAGCCTTCTGCACAACAACGAGGACAATCCTCGGTTTTACAGACTCAGTCTGCAAAGTTTGCTACTATCAACTTTCAACTAAATTTTCTCTAGGAACATATAAAAAACAGTAGAGCTATAGCGCAAGCTACATCGTAATTCGCCAAGACCATTAGACTATGTTCATGACAATTAGTTCAATTAATCATATTACTTAAGAACTCCCACTCAAAAAGTACATCTCTCTAGTCATTTGAGTGGTACATGATCCAAATCCACTATCTCAAGTCCGATCATCACGTGAGTCGAGAATAGTTTCAGTGGTAAGCATCTCTATGCTAATCATATCAACTATACGATTCATGCTCGACCTTTCGGTCTCATGTGTTCCGAGGCCATGTCTACACATGCTAGGCTCGTCAAGCGTAACCCGAGTGTTCCGCGTGTGCAACTGTTTTGCACCCGTTGTATGTGAACGTTGAGTCTATCACACCCGATCATCACGTGGTGTCTCGAAACGAAGAACTGTCACAATGGTGCACAGTCGGGGAGAACACAATTTCGTCTTGAAATTTTAGTGAGAGATCACCTCATAATGCTACCGTCGTTCTAAGCAAGATAAGGTGCATCAAGGATTAACATCACATGCAATTCATAAGTGACATGATATGGCCATCATCATTTGCTTCTTGATCTCCATCACCAAAGCACCGGCACGATCTTCTTGTTACCGGCGTCACACCATGATTTCCATCATCATGATCTCCATCAATGTGTCAGCATCGGGGTTGTCGTGCTACTCATGCTATTGCTACTAAAGCTACGTCCTAGCAATATAGTAAACGCATCTGCAAGCACAAACGTTAGTTTAAAGACAACCCTATGGCTCCTGCCGGTTGCCGTACCATCGACGTGCAAGTCAATATTAACTATTACAACATGATCATCTCATACATCCAATATATCACATCACATCGTTGGCCATATCACATCACAAGCATACCCTGCAAAAACAAGTTAGACGTCCTCCAATTGTTGTTGCATGTTTTACGTGGTGACCATGGGTATCTAGTAGGATCGCATCTTACTTACGCAAACACCACAATGGAGATATATGAATTGCTATTTAAGCTCATCCAAGGACCTCCTCGGTCAAATCCGATTCAACTAAAGTTGGAGAAACCAACACTCGCCGGTCATCTTTGAGCAACGGAGTTACTCGTAGCAATGAAACCAGCCTCTCATAAGCGTATGAGTAATGTCGGTCCAAGCCGCTTCGATCCAACAATACCGCGGAATCAAGAAAAGAATAAGGAGGGCAGCAAAACGCACATCACCGCCCAGAAAAATTTTTGTGTTCTACTCGATATTACATCTACGCATGAACCTAGCTCATGATGCCACTGTTGGGGAACGTCGCATGGGAAACAAAAAATTTCCTACGCGCACGAGGACCTATCATGGTGATGTCCATCTACTAGAGGGGATTTCCGATCTACGTACCGTTGTAGATCGCACAACAGAAGCGTTAGTGAACGCGGTTGATGTAGTCGAACGTCCTCACTTCCCTCGATCCGCCCCGCGAACCGTCCCACGAACCGTCCCGCGATCCGTCCCACGATCCGCTCCGATCTAGTGCCGAACGGACGACACCTCCGCGTTCAGCACACGTACAGCTCGACGATGATCTCGGCCTTCTTGATCCAGTAAGAGAGAGAGAGAGGTAGATGAGTTCTCCGGCAGCGTGACGGCGCTCCGGTGGTTGGTGGTGATCTAATCTGAGCAGGGCTCCGCCCGAGCTCCGCAGAAACGCGATCTAGAGGTAAAACCGTGGAGGTATGTGGTCGGGCTGCCGTGGCCAAAGTTGTCTCAAATCAGCCCTAAAACCCCACTATATATAGGAGGGAGGGAGGGGAGGAGGCAGCCTCAAAACCTAAAGGTTTGGCCGAAATTGGAGGTGGAGGAGTCCTACTCCAATCCTACTTGGAGTAGGATTCCACCTTCCCACTTGGGAACTCTTTCCACCTTGTGTTTTTTCCTTCTCAAACCTTATGGGCCTTAGTGGGAACTTACTCCAGACCACTAGGGGCTGGTTTATCTCTTACCATAGCCCATGAGACACCCCTCCTGATGGTCCCCGGCACCCCTCCCGGCACTCCCAGTACACTACCCATGAGCCCGAAACTTTTTCGGTAATGCACGAAAACCTTCCGGTAACCAAATGAGGTCATCCTATATATCAATCTTCGTTTCCGGACCATTCCGGAAACACTAGTGATGTCCGTGATCTCATCTGGGACTCCAAACAACATTCGGTAACCAACCATATAACTCAAATACGCATAAAACAACGTGGAACCTTAAGTGCACAGACCCTGCGGGCTCGAGAACTATGTAGACATGACCCGAGTGACTCCTCGGTCAATATCCAATAGCGGGACCTAGATGCCCATATTGGATCCTACATATTCTATGAAGATCTTATCGTTTGAACCTCAGTGCCAAGGATTTATATAATCCCGTATGTCATTCCCTTTGTCCTTCGGTATGTTACTTGCCCGAGATTCGATCGTCAGTATCCGCATACCTATTTCAATCTCGTTTACCGGAAAGTCTCTTTACTCGTTCCGTAATACAAGATCCCGCAACTTACACTAAGTCCCATTGCTTGCAAGGCTTGTGTGTGATGTTGTATTACCGAGTGGGCCCCGAGATACCTCTCCGTCATACGGAGTGACAAATCCCAGTCCCGATCCATACTAACTCAACGAACACCTTCGGAGATACCTGTAGAGCATCTTTATAGTCACCCAGTTACGTTGCGACGTTTGATATACACAAAGCATTCCTCCGGTGTCAGTGAGTTATATGATCTCATGGTCATAGGAACAAATACTTGACACGCAGAAAACAGTAGCAACAAAATGACATGATCAACATGCTACGTCTATTAGTTCGGGTCTAGTCCATCACATGATTCTCCTAATGATGTGATCCCGTTATCAAGTAAAAACACTTGCCTATGGCTAGGAAACCTTGACCATCTTTGATCAACGAGCTAGTCAACTAGAGGCTTACTAGGGATAGTGTTTTGTCTATGTATCCACACAAGTATTGTGTTTCCAATCAATACAATTATAGCATGGATAATAAACGATTATCATGAACAAAGAAATATAATAATAACTAATTATTATTGCCTCTAGGGCATATTTCCAACATCGTGCTGATTAGAGTAGCGTCAATAGGTGCACTTGAAGAGCTTGACAAAGTCCTCAAGTGTTTGGCTTCTAAGGAATCTATGCTTGTTGATGCCTTTTTCTTGTTAGCAGTTTCCTTTTCAACAGGCTTAGTTTTCTTCAATTCCGATGAAGAAGGAAGTCTCAATTTCTTCACCTTTGAAGATTTTTTTGTTGGAGTATTTTATTGAGGCACAGCAGTTTCTTCAGCTCGACTGGCAGGTTCTCCAGGTGCAAAGTCTTTAGGCGGTTGAATTTGTTCAGCCCTAACAGTTTCTTCACGCGGATGTGCGGAGGGGCTGGCCTGAGGACTTTGTGGTTGTGTTGGAGCTGCAACCCTAGTGTTATTATCCATGATGGCTTTGGTCACCATGTTGATGAACTTGATCTTTACACTTTTCTAGTCCGCATGATAGCGATTGTATTCTTCACTCAGGTTTTTGATCTTAGTTTGTGTGGAAACAAGCTGGTGAGGGGTCAAGGAGAGGATATAATTCTTCAGAAACCTCTCCCTCTGAGTTTGTTCCTTTCTAGCCCTCTTGTCCTTCTCAACTTTCCATTTTTCTTCAGCAATGAATGCAGCTAACACATGGCTTGGCCTGTGTGGAAGCTACAAATTGTCAATCAGAGTATGAGGATATTGACGACACTGCTGCCGGCCCAACTATGTCAAACGACCCCGAAAATGTTGGCAATCCTTCTCCACCAAGTTGAGATTCTTCACGGGCTTTAATCCTATTTTTCGTCCCTTTTTCATCACTTGATGACAAACAATACTGGAAACAGAAAATTTGCCATGTGCCTAATCTTTGCCGTGCGCTGACGGTTGGCAAAGAATTTCTTTGCCATCAGCTTACAACTGCCAGACGGTAAAGAAAAGACTGATGGCATACAGATGATTTGCCATGTGCCTTTTGTTTACCGTCTGCTAACGTATGGCAAATATCCCAAAGGCAGACGGCAAAGAGGTGCCAGCTCTTTGCCGTGTGCCCACAGATGGCAAAGAAAATTAAGGCAGACGGCAAAGGCTAGTACCCAGTTTTTTTTTTTTTGCATCGACAGTACAAACGCTCTCTCTCTCTCAACGTTACCCCAAATCAAACTAAGGAAGACGGCAAAGGCAGTCTTTCAACGTTACCTCGCGTCCCGTCGTACCAGCTCGCGTCCCGTACCAGCTCGCGTCCCGTCGGCCGCCGCCGCCGCCGCCCTGCCCCGTCTGCGCGCCGCCGCCGCCCCGAGCCTGCGCTCCGCCGCCCCGAGCCTGCGCGCCGCCGCCCCGAGCCTGCGCGCCGTCCTTGCCCCGTCCCGGCTGCGCGCGTCGAGCCTGCGCGTCGTCCTTGCCCCGTCCCGGCTGCGCGCCACCGCCGCCCCGCCCCGTCTGCGCGCCGCGCCCCCGAGTCTGTGCGCCGCCACCCCCGAGTCTGCGCGCCACCGCCGCCCCGCCCGTCTGCGCCCCGCCCGTCTGCGCCCCGCCCCGTCTGCGCCCCGCCCCGTCCGTCTGCGCCCCGCCCCGTCTGCGCCCCGCCCCGTCCGTCCGCCGCCGCCGCCCCGCCCGTCCTTGCCCCGTCCCGGCTGAGCTTGCGTCGTCCTTGCCCCGTCCCGTCTGCGCCCAAGTAAGTTTTGGCTTATCATCTCAGTAGTTCTTTATTAGATTCTTACTTTTGCAATCTTGTGATAAGTTTCAAACAAGACACTTTGCTAGAATAGTAACTGGACCAAATCCAGATCGTGTTTCATATTTCAGAAGTGTTGCTGTTCTCCAAATCTTGTGCCAGATGCACTTTGCTAGAAGAATAACTGCACTAAATCTCCAGGAAACATTGTTATTCTGATTTAATTTGGAAGCAAGAACTATTAGTTTTACTTCCGAGTTAGAGAAACTTTCCTGTGCAACTCAACTGCAATTGTATCCTAAAGGAAAATTTTAATGCTCTTTGAACCAGAGTAACACACAAAAGGAACACTGGATGAATGTAGAAGTAATCAAATGATAGAAGGCACAATTTTTTGCACTGCAAGGAGGCAGCTTGCAGGTAGCAGGGGATTTTAACATGATTTATCGGGCCCAACTGCCCAAGATAAAAATAACCCCAATGTCCCCTGCCGTGTCATGGATCACTCCTGCCGTGCGCTCGATGGTTTGGACCTGCGTGAGCTACCTGTAATGTCGTCGATACACATGGTCAAACGAAATAGATTGAAGAGGGACAATAAAGAAAAAATATCAATAGGCAAATCCATTTTGACTTATATATACTTGTTTTCCATTCTGGAAAGCTGGCCCTTAAGTCATAGGAGTATGTTAATTTGTTTTCTTAACCTTTATTTAAGTAATGTTTTCTAGGTCTTTTAGCTAAGTTGAGATGTGAAGGTTTCACAAAGCCCTCTAATTTTGTAGTGGAGACTCTGTACCCACTATTCTGAACAGAACTTGGTGTTCTTATCTTAGATCTTGGACTAAATCTTGTGTTCCAGGAGTTTTGGATTGAATTCCTGCTGCCATATGTGTTATCTTTGCCTTTTAGAATGATATCTAGGGCAATGCGTTGAAGTAGTTCCTTCAACACATGTGTTGTACACTTTGTAGATGCAAAGGCGGCGTTTCTCGTCCACAACCTTGTGCTGTTTTAGGCTAAAAAGCACCGACATGGCGACACGGACACGGCGACACGCATACGGGGACACGGGATACGGCTTTTTCCAAAAACAGCCCATCGGGGACACGGCAAGTATATATAAAAAATAAATATAAATGTACATGTAATATACAGTTAAAGACAGAAAAGAGAAAGAAATACTGCCCCAATTTAAGTATCAAGCATGATAGTATATATGTTTGTTCAGTTTTTTCTAGAATGAGTTACTAAATTGAGTAGACCAAAATTACTATGAAGGAAATAAACATATTATTATAAATAAACGCATCGCACGACCCTTCTACAGTCGAGCCTTCTCCAGGGCAGCCTTCTCCAGGTGAAACAAGCCAGAGCCACCGTGCTTCACCCTAACTTAGGTATGTTATTTCTAGTGTTTTAATAAAAAATAGCTAGACTTCCATCTAATGACAGAATTAGCTTAGTTAGCTCCAAAATAGCTAGACTTCCATCTAATGACATAATTAGCTTAGTTAGCTCAAAAATAGCTAGACTTCCATCTAATGACATAATTAGCTTAGTTAGCTCCAAAATAGTTAGACTTCCATCTAATGACATAATTAGCTTAGTTAGCTCAAAAATTGCTAGACTTCCTTCTCCTCCTCCTCCTCCTTCTCCTCCTCCTCCTCCTCCTTCTTTTACTTCTTCCTTCTCCTTCTTCTTCCTCCTTCTTCCTCCTTCTCCTTCTTCTTCTTCTTTTCTTCTTCTTCTCCTATTCCTTCTCCTTCTCCTCTTCCTTCTCCTTCTCCTTCTTCTTTTCTTCTTCTTCTCCTCTTCCTTCTCCTTCTCCTCCTCCTCCTCCTCCTCCTTCTTTTACTTCTTCCTTCTCCTTCTTCTTCCTCCTTCTCCTCCTCCCTCTCCTTCTCCTTCTTCTTCCTCCTTCTTCCTCCTTCTCCTTCTCCTTCTTCTTCTCCTTCTCCTTCTTCTTTTCTTCTTCTTCTCCTCTTCCTTCTCCTTCTCCTCCTCCTCCTCCTCCTCCTCCTTCTTTTACTTCTTCTTCTCTATCTCTTCTTCTACGTAGCTTAGACTCATCCAAGAAAGGCTAAATTGGCTAATTATCCTACGAAATGACATAATTAGCTTAGTTAGCTCCAAAATGGCCTATTTAATAAAAAATGACCTATACTTAGCTAATTATCCTCGAAATGACATAATTAGCTTCAAAAAGGCATTCTTAGCCAATTTAGCCCGAAGAAGGGGACAAGAAGAGAAAAAGAGGAAAAATGAAAGGAAGGAAGAAGAAGAAGAAGAGGAGAAGAAAAAGGAGGAGAGGGAGGAGGAGAAGAAGAAGGAGAAGGAGGAGAAGAAGGAGAAGGAGCTCCTCCTTCTCCTTCTTCTTCCTCCTTCTCCTTCTCCTTCTTCTTCTCCTTCTCCTTCTCCTTCTCCTTCTCCTTCTTTTTTTCTTCTTCTTCTCCTCTTCCTTCTTCTTCTCCTCTTCCTTCTCCTTTTTCCTCCTCCTCCTCCTCCTCCTCCTTCTTTTACTTCTTCTTCTCTATCTCTTCTTCTACGTAGCTTAGACTCATCCAAAAAAGGCTAAATTGGCTAATTATCCTATGAAATGACATAATTAGCTTAGTTAGCTCCTAAATGACCTATTTAATAAAAAATGACCTATACTTAGCTAATTATCCTCGAAATGACATAATTAGCTCCAAAAAGGCATTCTTAGCCAATTTAGCCCGAAGAAGGGGACAAGAAGAGAAAAAGAGGAAAAATGAAAGGAAGGAAGAAGAAGAAGAAGAGGAGAAGAAGAAGGAGGAGAGGGAGGAGGAGAAGAAGAAGGAGGAGAAGGAGGAGAAGAAGGAGAAGGAGCTCCTCCTTCTCCTTCTTCTTCCTCCTTCTTCCTCCTTCTCCTTCTCCTTCTTCTTCTCCTTCTCCTTCTTCTTCTCCTTCTCCTTCTTTTTTTCTTCTTCTTCTCCTCTTCCTTCTTCTTCTCCTCTTCCTTCTCCTTTTCCTCCTCCTCCTCCTCCTCCTCCTTCTTTTACTTCTTCTTCTCTATCTCTTCTTCTACGTAGCTTAGACTCATCCAAAAAAGGCTAAATTGGCTAATTATCCTACGAAATGACATAATTAGCTTAGTTAGCTCCTAAATGACCTATTTAATAAAAAATGACCTATATTTAGCTAATTATCCTCGAAATGACATAATTAGCTCCAAAAAGGCATTCTTAGCCAATTTAGCCCGAAGAAGGGGACAAGAAGAGAAAAGGAGGAAAAATGAAAGGAAGGAAGAAGAAGAAGAAGAGGAGAAGAAGAAGGAGGAGAGGGAGGAGGAGAAGAAGAAGGAGGAGAAGGAGAAGAAGAAGGAGAAGGAGCTCCTCCTTCTCCTTCTTCTTCCTCCTTCTTCCTCCTTCTCCTTCTCCTTCTTCTTCTCCTTCTCCTTCTTCTTTTCTTCTCCTTCTTTTTTTCTTCTTCTTCTCCTCTTCCTTCTTCTTCTCCTCTGCCTTCTCCTTTTCCTCCTCCTCCTCCTCCTCCTCCTTCTTTTACTTCTTCTTCTCTATCTCTTCTTCTACGTAGCTTAGACTCATCCAAAAAAGGCTAAATTGGCTAATTATCCTACGAAATGACATAATTAGCTTAGTTAGCTCCTAAATGACCTATTTAATAAAAAATGACCTATACTTAGCTAATTATCCTCGAAATGACATAATTAGCTCCAAAAAGGCATTCTTAGCCAATTTAGCCCGAAGAAGGGGACAAGAAGAGAAAAAGAGGAAAAATGAAAGGAAGGAAGAAGAAGAAGAAGAGGAGAAGAAGAAGGAGGAGAGGGAGGAGGAGAAGAAGAAGGAGGAGAAGGAGGAGAAGAAGGAGAAGGAGCTCCTCCTTCTCCTTCTTCTTCCTCCTTCTTCCTCCTTCTCCTTCTCCTTCTTCTTCTCCTTCTCCTTCTTCTTTTTTTCTTCTTCTCCTCTTCCTTCTTCTTCCCCTCTTCCTTCTCCTTCTCCTCCTCCTCCTCCTCCTCCTCCTCCTCCTTTTACTTCTTCTTCTCTTTCTCTTCTCCTATAGTTAGCTAGGGTTCCACCTAAATGACATAATTAGCTTACTTAGCTCCTAAATGGTCTATACTTAGCTAATTTCTTTCGGAAATAACCTATATATACACTACTTCATCCAGTATTATTTTTCTAACTTTCTTATTTGTCATTTTGCAGATTACCTTCACTTCACGGGAAGCTTGGTTGATGGAATGCTTGAAGATGATTTCTTGTACCATGCGTTGTATTGAAACTATTGTAGTATATGAAATATATGAAACTTTGTATGCACGTGGATGAAACTGGTGTAATATATGGTTTGGTACGGATGTAACTTGCATAATATGTATGCACTATCGATGAGAGTTATTTTAATATGGTTATGAGTACGGAAATAAATTTATTTATGTCAAATATATATATATATATCCTGATTATTGTTAAAAATGCTAGATATAACAAAAAATAAATAAATAAGGGGCTGGTTCCCCTCTTTGCCGTCTGCCAACACATGGCAAAGGGGGGAAGGCACATGGCAAAGGGGGAATCTGCCCCCTCTCTCTCCCCTCTTTGCCGTCTGCCAACACATGGCAAAGGGGGGAAGGCACATGGCAAAGGGGGAATCTGCCCCTCTCTCTCCCCTCTTTGCCGTCTGCCAACACATGGCAAAGGGGGGAAGGCAGACGGCAAAGAGGGTATCTGCCCCCTCTCTCTCCCCTCTTTGTCGTCTGCCAACACATGGCAAAGGGGGGAAGGCAGACGGCAAAGAGAGGAGGCCTGCCGTTAACACTTAACGGGGACGTTGCAATATATGCCGTCCCATTTGCTTTGCCGTCTGCCCCCTCATGGCAAAGCTTCTTTGCCGTCCGCTTTGTGAAAGCAGACGGCAAAGAGCCTCTTCACCGGATTTTTTTTTGCCGTCTACTTTGCCATGAGGGGGCAGACGGCAAAGCCTTTGCCGTGTGTGGTTGCCCCCTTTGCCGTCTGCCTTGGCAGACGGCAAATTTCTGAATTTCAGTAGTGAAAGGGGGAGAAATCTGAGTGAATTAGTCTTCAAACGGGTCTTACCTTGTTGGCAAATTTTTGTTTGTTGCATTGCAACTTTCGTTTTTCTGAAGTGCTTGGTTGTATGAGTTGTAAACTTTTGCCCGGTGGTGGTCTGATAATTTTGAACCATTTTCTTTGCATGCTTACTCCTCACGATGATTAATGCATGCTAGTTGAAATTCGTCAGACACCACTTTCCATCATGCTTTTGAATTTCCTCATGATATATGCTAAATGCATGCATGGATTACAAGATATAGGGGAGATCTGCATGGTATAAACCTACAATGTGCATTTGCAGTCCAAAGCAAATACCTCGAAGATGCACATATACAGGGGAAATTTCTCTATTACTTGCAAATCAAATTACTCAAACTTTGTAATTACACTTCATATATTTATCCCCATTGAAAACTTAACCTATTTGTCATCGATCACCAAAAGGGGGCGATTATAAGTGCATCTAGTGCCCCTGAGTGATTTTGGTGTATTGAAGTACCGGGAAGCTTCTACAAGGTTCCGAAAACTTCCAGAGGAGTCTGGAAGTCCACCAAGAGTTCTACCACGTCCCAAGTATTTTCATGGCCTAAGCGGATACATTATGGCCTTATTGGGCCAACCGCACAAGTCCCTCAAGGCCCATGCAGTTGGGAAAGGTCCAAAGTCCACCATTGTATGGAAGGTAAGGAAGGAGACTAGGATTCCACTTCCTCCCCTCTTGGTCGCGCCCTACGGCTTGGAGCGGCTATTCCCCACGCCCTCCACCTATATATAGAGGGGAGGGGGACCCAAGAGCACACACAAAGCCCTTGGCGCCCCGCTCTCTCCCTAGATTGTTTTCTCCTCCGTTCGCGATTTTGGTAGCGCTAGGGGTAGCCCTAGCGGGACACCAACACCACCACCACCGTCACGTCGTCGCACTGCCGGAGAACTCATCAACCTCTCCTTCATTGCTTGTTGGATCAAGGAGGCAGAGAATGTCATCGAGTTGTACGTGTGTTGAACGCGGAGGTGCCGTCCGTTCAGCACTAGATCGGGACGGATCGTGATGGGATCGTGGGATGGATTGCAATTTGGATCGCAAAGACGTTCGACTACATCAACCACGCTATATATGATTCCGCTTAGCGATCTGGAAGGGTATGTAGATGTGCTCCCCCTCTCGTAGATGTTAGTCTCCATAGATTAATCTTGGTGTTCGTAGGAATTTTTTTGTTTCCCATGATACGTTCCAAAACAGTGGCATCATGAGCTAGGTCTATGCATAGATGATATCACGAGTACAACAAAAAGGAGTTTGTGGGCATTGATATTCATATTGCTACCCTCCTTTGTATTTTATTGGTTCAATGGTACTGTGGGATGAAGCGGCCTGACAAACTTTACTCGTCCACGTACGAGAGACCGGTTCCATCGACTAACATGCAACTTGTCGCATAAAGATGGCTGGCGGGGGTCTCTCTCACCTACTTTATTTGAATTAGGTTTGACAGACGCAATCCTTGTAGAAGGTTAAATAGCAACTTGCATATCACCGTTGTGGTTTTTGCATAGGTAAGAAGCTTTCTTACTAGATACCCATCGCAGCCACATAAAACATGCAACAAAAAATTAGAGGACATCTAACTTGTTTTTGCAGGGTATGTTGTGATATGATATAGTCAAAGACATTATGATATATATTTGATGTATGAGATGATCATGTTGTAATAGTTAATATCGACTTGCATGTCGATGTTACGGCAACCGGCAGGAGCCATATGATTGTCTTTTATTTTTTCAGTGCTAGGTAATGATTTACTTTATAGCTAAACGGTAGCAATAGTAATACAAGCATGGTTGCCGTGACAGCCTTGATGGAAACACAATGATGGAGATCATGGTGTGGCGCTGGTGACGATGGAGATCGCCGGTGCTTTGAATATGGAGATCAAAAGCACTAGTTCATGGCCATATTATGTCACTTATGATTTGCACCATTTTATGCACCTTGTTTCTCTTAGGACGACGGTAACATTATAAGGTGATCCCTCACAAAATTTTCAAGATAAAATTTTGTTCTCCCTCAGTGTGCACCGTTGCGACAGTTCGTCGTTTCGAGACACCACGTGATGATGGGGGTGATAGACTCTATATTCACATACAACGGGTGCAATACAGTTTTGCACACGCGGAACACTCGGGTTAAACTTGACGAGCCTAGCATGTACAGACTTGGCCTCGGAACACAAGAGACCGAAAGGTTGAACATGAGTTATATAGTTGATATGATCAACATGAAGATGTTAACCATTAAAACCAGCTCATCTCACGTGATGATCAGACTTGGGTTGGTGAATTTGGATCCTGTACCATTCAAATGACCATAGGGATGTCAATTTCAGTGGGACTTCTTAAGTAATATGATTAATTGAACTCATTATCATGAACATAGTCAAATGTCTTTGTGAATTATGTTGTAGATGATTAGATTGCGTTGTAGCTCCCGTGTTTGTTTAGATATGTTCCTAGAGAAAATTATGTTTAAAGATGATAGTAGCAATTATGCGGACTGGGTCCCTAAACTGAGGATTGTCCTCATTGCTGTGCAGAAGGCTTATGTCCTTAATGCACCGCTCGGTGAACTACCCCAAGCATCGTATGTAGATGATGCAAACATCGGACATACACATTTTGATGACTACATCATAGTTCAGTACGTCTTGCTTTACGACTTAGAATTGAGGCTCCAGAACATTTTGAACGTCACGGAACATATGAGATATTCCAAGTGCTGAAATTAGAATTGCAGCCCCGTGCCTTGTTGAGAGGTGTATGACCTTCGACAATATTCTTTATCCGCAAAGTAAAGGAGAAAACTGAATCGTTGAGTATGTGCTCAGATTGTCTAGGTGCTACAATTACTTGAATCAAATGGGAGTTGATCTTCCAGACAAGACAGTGATTGACATAATTCTCCAAAGTCACTGCCACTAATAAATTGAGCTTCGTGATCAATTAAAGCATACCAGGGATGGAGAAGATGACCGATGAGCTATTCACAATGTTTGACACCGCGAAGGTAGAAATCAAGAAGGAGCATCAAGTGTTGATGGTTAGTAAAACATCTAATTTCAAGAAGGGCAAAGGAAAGAAGAGAAACTTTTAAAATAATAAATCAATTGTCACTCCAAAGAAGAAACCCAAGGTTGAACCCAAACCCAAGGGGAATGATCACTGAGGCAGAACTGCCATAGACACTTGGTAGATAAGAAGGCTGGCAATGTCAACAGAAGTATATTAGATATACGTGTTATTGATGTGTACTTTACTAGTACTCCAAGTAGCACCTGGGTAATAGATACCGGTTCAGTTGCTAAATGTTATTAACTCGAAATAAAATCTACAAAATAGATGGAGACTATCTAAAGGCGAGGTGATGATGTGTGTTGGAAGTGTTTCCAAGGTTGATAAGATCACCATCACACGCTCCCTCTACCTTCAGGATTAGTGTAAAACCTAAATGATTTTTGGAGTTTGTGTTGAGCACGAACATGATTGGATCATGTTTATTGCAACACGGTTATTCATTTAAAGAGAATAATGGTTACTCTGTTTACTTGAATAATACCTTCATTGGTCATGCATCTAAATATGAATGGTTTACTGAATCTCGATCGTAGTGATACACATATTCACAATATTGATGCCAAAAGAAACAAAGTAGTAATGATAGTACCACTTACTTGAGGGACCGCCCCTTAAGTCATATTGGTATAAAACACATGAAGAAGCTCCATGCTGATGGATTTGTGTACTCACTCAATTTTGAATAGATTGAGACATGAGAACCATGCCCATTCGTTTAAACACATGAAGAACTCCATGTAGATGGATCTTTTCGGACTCACTTCATTTTGAATCAGTTGAGACATTCAAATCATGCCACGTGGGCAAGATGACTGAAGGCCTCGTTTTCAGTAAGATGGTTACATTTTGATGTATGCGCTCCAATGAGTGCTGAGGAACGAAGTGGATATCGTTGTGTTCTTGATTCACAGATTATTTGAGTAGATACAAGTGTATTTACTTGATTAATAACGAGTCTGAATTGTTGAAAAGTTCAAGCAATTTCTGAGTGATGTTGAAGATCATCGTGAAAAGAGGATGAAATATCGACGATGTGATCATAGAGATGACTATTGAGTTGCGAGTTTGGTATACATTTAAGACAATATGAAAATTGTTTCACAATTTGTGCCACCTGGAACACCATAGTGTGATGGTGTGTCTGAACATCGTAGCAGCGCCCTATTAGATATGGTGCATAATATGGTGTCTCTTATCGAATTACAAGTATTGTTTTGGGGTTATGCATTATAGATAACCATATTCACCTTATATAGGGCACCATATAATTCCGTTGAGATGACACCATATGAATTACGGTTTAGAGAAATCTAAGATGTCGTTTCTTAAAGTTTGGGGCTGCGATGCTTGTGTCAAAATTCTTTAGGCTGATAAGCTCGAACCCAAAGCGGATAACTGCATCTTCATAGGATACCCAAAGGAATCAGTTGGGTGTATCTCCTATCTCATATCCAAAAGCAAAGTGTTTGTTGATGAAAAATGGGTACTTTCTCGAGAAAGAGTTTCTCTCGAAAGAATTGATTGGGAGGATGGTGAAACTTGGTGAGGTTTTTTACCGTCACATCAACCAAAGAGTAGAATGGTGCAAGAAATTGTTCCTGTGGCGCCTAATCCACTTGAAGTGGAAGCTGATGATGGTGATCATGAAAGCTTCAGATCAAGTCACTACCAAACATCATAGGTCGACAAGGACATGTACTGCTCCAAAGTGGTATTGTAATCCTGTCTTCAAGGTCATGTTGCTAGACAACAATGAACCTACAAGCTATGGAGAATCAATGGTGGGCCCGGATTCCGATTAATGGTTGGAGGCCATGAAATCTGAGATAGGATCCATGTATGAAAACAAAGTGTGAAGTTTGGAAAAACTACTTCATGGTCGTAAGTGTATTAAGTAGAAATGGATCTTTAAAAGGAAGACAGACGATGATGGTAAATGTCACCATTTGGAAAAGCTCGGCTTGTCGCAAAGAGGTTTCTGACAAGTTCAAGGAGTTGATGACAATGAGAATTTCTCACCCATAGCGATGCTAAAGTCTGTTGGAATTAGATTAGCAATTGCTGCATTTTTCAAGTATTAAGTTATGCAGATGGATGTAAAAACATTGTTTCCTCGATGGTTTACTTGAAGGAAAGGTTGTATGGGATACAACCAACATGTTTTGTCAAACCTAAGGACGCTAACAAGTATGCAAGCTCCAACAATCCTTCTATGGACTGGAGCAAGCATCTCGGAGTTGGAATATACACTTTGATGAGGTGGTCAAAGATTTTTTGTATACAAGATATATAAGAAACTTTTATTTCCAAGAAAGTGAGTGGGAGCAATATAGCATTTTTGATATGTATATGTGGTTGACATATTGTTGATCAGAAATAATGTAGATTTCTGTAAAGCATATAGGGTTGTTTGAAAGGAGTTTTTCTAAGAAAACCTGGATTAAGCTACTTCCACCAAGCATCAATATCTATAGAGATAGATCAAAACGCTTGATAAAGACTTTCAATGAATACATACCGTGACTAGGGATGGCGACGGGTCGGGTTTGGAGCGGGTGGCGCTGGTCCAAATCCAACCCATGACCCATATTCCTACCCTGTGCCCATCCACCAAAGTATCCATGGGGGAGCTCCATGGGCATAGAAAAATAAACATGAAGCCTTTCGAAAGATCAATTTTACTCATCATCGTTCGTTAACTAAGATTAGGTTTAATAATTATGTTAGTGGATTTGTGTGGGATTAGGGAAGATGGGTCACAATTTGACCTTCTCCGACTGCGAGTGACTTGGGGTTGTACATTTTCTTAGTTTAAAGTCACTATCATAGGAGCCCTTTTGTCATATTGGTATCCACTGGATATCCATGGAGCAAAAATTAAAGCTGTGTCCAACTCGACTTTTCATGGGTATCCATATACATGGATCCATCGGTAGAAATGTGCTCTATACCTTTTCCCAACCGGGTCGGGTATCCACAGGTATCCAGATCCATGGATAAAATTGCCATCCCTGACCGTGACAAGATTTTTGAACGAGTTCAAAATAGATCGGTCAAAGAAAGAGTTCTTGACTGTATTTTATGGTGTGAATTTGAGTATAGACTCAAAGATTTACCATGGCAGAAGAAAGAGAATGGGCGATGGTCATCCTCTATTCCTTAGCCGTAGGCTATATAGTATACTATGATGTGTACCGCACCTGATATGTGCCTTGCCATGAATCTGTCAATGGGTACAAGACTGATCCAGGAATGGATTCCTGGACAGCGGTCAAAATTATCCTTAGTAACTTGCGGAGTAAGGAAATATTTCTAGATTATGAAGGTGATAAAAGAGTTTGTCGTAAAGGGTTACGTTGATGCAAGCTTTGACACCAATCCGGGTGTCTATGAGTAGCAAACCGGATTCGTATAGTGGAGCACTCATCTGGAATAGTTCCATGTGGAGCGTGGTAGCAGCATCGATAGTATGACATAGAGATTTGTAAAGCACACGCGGATCTGAAAATTTTAGACCCAATGAATAAAACCTCTCTCACAAGCAAAACATGATAAACCCCAGAACTTATTGGGTGTGAATCACATAGTGATGTGAACTAGATTATTGACTCTAGTGCAAGTGGGAGACTGTTGGAAATATGTCCTAGAGGCAATAATAAATTAGTTATTATTATATTTCCTTGTTCATGATAATATTTTATTATTCATGCTATAATTGTATTGATTGGAAACTAAAATACATGTGTGGGTACATAGAGAACACACTGTCCCTAATGAGCCTCTAAAGGACTAGCTCGTTGATGAGAGATGGTCAAGGTTTCCTGACCATATACATGAGTTGTCATTTGATAATGGGATCACATCATTAGGAGAATGATGTGATGGACAAGACCCAAACTATGAACGTAGCATGTGATCGTGCAAGTTTATTGCTAATGTTTTTTGCATGTCAATTATATGTTTCTATGACCATGAGATCATGCATCTTCCGGGCATCGGAGGAGTGCCTTGTGTGTATCAAATGTCACAACATAACTGGGTGACTATAAAGATACTCTATAGGTATCTCCGAAGGTGTTTGTTGGGTTGGCATGAATCGATACTGGAATTTGTCACTCCGTATGACGAAGAGGTATCTCTAGGGCCCACTCGGTAATACAACATCACAATGAGCTTTCAAGCAATGTGATTAAGGAGTTAGTCATGGGATCTTGTATTATGGAACAAGTAAAGGGACTTGCCGGTAACAAGATTGAACTAGGTATGGATATACCGACGATCGAATCTCGGGCAAGTAAGATACCGATGGACAAAGGGAACATTATACGGGATTGATTGAATCCTTGACATCGTGGTTCGACCGATAAAGATCTTTGTAGGATATGTAGGAGCCAATATGGGCATCCAGGTCCCTCTATTGGCTATTGTCCGCAGAGTGTCTCAGGTCATGTCTGCATACTTCACTAACCCGCATGGTGTACACACTTAAGGTTCACCGACATATCGGTATAGTTGAGTTATGTATGTTGGTACCAAAGGTTGTTTGGATTCCCGTATGAGATCCCGGACATAGGAGGAGTTCCGGAATGCTCCAGAGGTAAATATTTGTATATGGAAAGTCATATTTTGGCTAACGAAAAAGATTTAAGTTTTTCCGGTATTGTACCGGGAAGCTTCTAGAAGGTTCCGGAATCTTTTGGAGCCGTACAGAAGTCCACCAAGGGTTCTATCACGTCCCAAGGGTTTGCATGGGCTGAGAGGAGACATTAAGGCCTTATTGGTCGAAGCGCACAAGTCCCTCAAGGCCCATGCACTTGGGAAAGGTCGAAAGTCCACCTTTGTATGGAAGGGGAGGAAGGGAGCTAGGATTCCACATCTCCACCCATGGCTACGCCCTAGGGCTTGGAGGGGCTGTTCCCCATGCCCCTCCACCTATATATAGAGGGGAGGGGGCGCCCCAAGAGCACACACGAAGCTCTTGTCGGCCATGTCTCTCCCTAGACTATTTTCTCCTTCGTTCGCGGTTTCGGTAGCGCTAGGCGTAGCCCTCCCGGGACACCAACACCACCACCACCATCACGGCTTTGTGCTGCTGGAGAATTAATCAACCTCTCCATCCTTGCTTACTGGATCAAGGAGGCGGAGAACATCATCGAGTTGTACGTGTGCAAAGCGCTGAGGTGCCGTCCTTTCGTCACTAGATCGGGATGGATCACGATGGAATCGCGGGACGGATTGCGATTTGGATCGCAAAAACATTCGACTATATCAACCGCGTCATATATGCCTCCGCTTAGAGATCTATAAGGCTATGTAGATGCACTCCCCCTCTCGTAGATGTTAGTGTCCATAGAATGATCTTGGCGTGCGTACAAATGTTTTTGTTTCCCATGCGACGTTCCCCAACATTTAGATGTTCCCGATGTCTATATTACGACTCAACAAGCGACCCAACTTTTCTATCTATAATGGGCTTGCCAAACCGATAAGAATCTTAATGGTCGGGTTATTGTTTATGAAGTGTTTCCACGTGCTAGACCACCTCCCCAGTGAAGAGGATTGTCCACCTCACATTAACCAAGACACATATGAAGGACAATTCTTCCAAGAAACCCATCATTCCAAGAAACGTTTAAAGAACCTCTCTACTTCACCCAACAAAATGGAAGTAGATAGCGACAGTGAATCCGACTTCACCCCTGAGAAGGAACAAGCATAGACGGAACTAGAAGAGGTCGCTGATGCGTATGACCTATAAATGCTTGACTGATTACATAAAGGCCTTCCACATGCTGATGTGGCGGAACCCGATGAGCACGTCATTCATGACGAGACGCATGATAGTCATGATGATAATGCATTTATTGATCCCGGAGCATATATAGAAGATCCATACTATTATTAGTTTGTATGCATCCCAACTTAAAATATGTACATATTATTATTCATGTCAGGTATAACAGCCTGGAACCGATGCTCGAGAAGATTCCCCCTTTATTATGTTGTCGCCGTGTGTTTATTTGTTTGTTGCATTCATCATCGTACCATACGCATCATGCATATTGCATCAGCACTTTGTTATCATCATTTTTCAAAATTTTCATCTGTTCATAGTTGTCGGTTCTCTCCGATTTTGTTGTTGACCATTTCTTTTAAATGTGTGTATGTTTTTTTCTCGGATTGGGTTGAAAGTTAGTGTGTGGTATTAATATAGTGTAGGTATGTAACGCTCAAGATGTGATCCTATCCTTGTTTTTGGTACAAGGGCCTAGAAAGGGATAGAAGCACATCTCGTTGTTTTGCAGGAATGGATATCGTTACAAGTACATGTACTAAAGAGATGAGTATATGGAATTCTCTTAGACTCGCCACAAGCTACATCTAGATCGCATCAATACATCAACATACACAATCACCAAGTGGAAGAGCATGGTCCGACTACGGACAAAAACAAACGATAAAAGAACGACGTACATCCTTGCTATCCCAGGCTGCCGGCGTGGAACCCATTCTAGATTGATAAAGAAGAAGAAGGAAACTCCAAATAGAACAATTATCACGCTCATGTGAAATTATCGATTTACCTGTACCTGCAGCTGGCGTTGTAATAATCTGTGAGCCACACGGACTCAGCGATCTCATTTTTGAAGGTATCAAGAGTAGCAAAGCTTAATGGGTGAGGTATGGTTAAGTGATGAGGCTGCAGCAAGCGACTAAGCATTTATTGGAGGTGGCTAACTTACGAGTACAAGAATAAAAGAGGGGGATGATCTACGCATAGCGGACGTGAACTACGGATGATCAAATGAATGATCCTGAACACCTACTGACGTCACACATAACCCAATTGTGTCCTCTTCGGATACAGAACTCACGAGAAGAGACAGTCACGGTTATGCACACAGTTGGCATATTTTACTTAAGTTTTCTTTAAGTTATCTAGAACCGGATGTTACACAAAGTTTCCAGGTTTTCCACATAACCGCGGGCACGACTTTCTAAAAGATTTAACCCTGCTAGGGTGCTCCAATTAGTTCATCAAAAACTACCACACGCTGCGCCGAAATGACCTCGATCAGGGAAAACCCGTGATCTCCTCAGGTTCCTATTGGAAAATCTCAACCTCGAGAAGTATCCTTGGAATACCACACACAAGACGCTGGAGAAAGGTAAAACAAGTCTAGCAAGGCCTCCCAGCGTGTCAATGATCCCGATAGGATCTGCGTATCACATTCCCATGACATGACGGATAAGCTAAGCATACGGTGGCCTAATAGACATCTCCCGAGTTGGCCCCGCATGGTTCTCTATTTTGGACCAGCACCAATAGCACTAGCCCCCTTTCACAATGTTGAATTACTCCTCGGATTCATGACGCCCTATGGTTTTTAACAATGTTCAGTATTATTATGTTGGTGAAATATAGTACCAATGTTGGGCCTTTCTAGACGAGTTATATCCCAAAACAAAAGTAAAGGGGGTCCCCATAACAACCCCAAGCATGTTAAGAGCACTCATTTATGAAACATAACACTAGTAGCCAAAACTAAGGTGGCAAAGGTGGAACAAAACACCAGGCTAGGAGGCCAAGCCTTGCAACTTTTACCAAGTATATAGGTGCATTAAATTACCAATAATATGGTGATATAACAAGGAACCCATGTTGGCACATTGAAGCAACCGCACCTGCAACTAGCAACGCTAACAAAAGGCTGAGAAAGCGGTAACATAGCCAAACATTGGTTTGCTGGGTTGTGGAAAGGTTAGAGGTTTTCATGGAAATGTTGGGGGGCTTATTTAACAGGTGGTAGATAGAGAGACATATAGAAAGAAACAAGACAACTAGCATGTCAATGACAGCAATGGTGTCTAGGAAAATGATAATCTTGAAGAAGAACGAGTCCGTGAAGCACACGAACCAACGTAGTCGAACGATTCCTCACACCCCAACATGCTTGTGAAATTCTATCCAGAAGAAGCAAGCTGGAACAACAATGAACACATGATAACACCACAACATATGCACGACATGATGCACAACACATTTTATCCATGCCCGGTTTGATTATGCATGGCACGACATGGCAATTCACAACAATCATAAGCTACACATTAAGTGAAGCTCAATATGCAACGAGTTGCATATTGACAAAACTCCACATATGAATTATTTAGTTTACTCCCATTTAGGTACATGACAATATTAAATGTTGCTGGACATGGCAAGATGTGAAGCACAAATACACTACCTATCTTGGCATTTTAAATGAGGCCGGACACATTATATAGCCTCTCCGAAATGACCCCATGTATTAACTTCGAAATCAGTCCAGATATGAATTAAACATATTTTATGTTTGTTAAATGACAAAAAAAAGTGGAGCGCGTCAAATTACACGTCATTCTAGTCGATTTACATATACGGTTCATCTCCAACGGAGCTATGCTTAACTAGCTATGAATTAATCTGATTTAGCATGGCATCACGCAAAACGAGGCAAACAGAAGTTAACATTTTTTAAATATGCATGAAAGTTGAAAATTATTAATCTACACGAAATTCTACACGTCTTACATATCTAACTTATTTTGATCCAACACACGGTTTCAAAGTTATGGGCATTTTAAAATAGGCAACTAAACTGTAATTCGGAGAAATCCATACAAAATTTGGAAACTCGCAGGACATAAAAAAATGAATACGGGCCGAGTCTATCTAACGGGCCAAGCAGAGGCATGGGCCCAACATAATATATCGCGCTACAAGCGTTGGCTAGGGCAGAAGGGGTCAGCTCACCATGGGACTCTTGGGCCAGCTCGGTGCAGCGGTGGAGCAGGCCGGCGACGTTGGGCTGAGGAATGGACTCGGCCTGGCACGGATGGGCTGATAGGGCGAGGCCTGGCCCATCTAGTACGAGGCGCTGGCTTGCGTGGTGCTCCCGCACTGGAGGAGACCGGGGCGGCGGCTGCACATGGAAGGACGATGGTAGAGCAAAGATGTCGTGCGGGAAGGCCAGGGCCGAGCGGATCGGAGGCAAGGTCCCCTAGATCCAGTCAGGGCGCTCTCATCTCCGGCGAGGGAGGCTCGAGGCAGCATCGGGGCGAGGAGATCGGCGGCGGCTCGCCATGGATGTTTCCGCGGGGAGAGAGGTTAGAGGGTGAGGGCAGAAGAAGGAGATGAGGAGGAGATGCGCGGCACGGGGTCAACCCGGTGGCTTGCTGGCAAGGTCCGACGCTCCAATGGCCGGCGGCACGGTCTAGCATGGCGACGGGTTGCGGGGCTGCAGCAGCTTTGGGGCTCCTCCCCTCGGGCGCGAGCTACAGCGCTGGGAGCTCAGGCGGCAGCGGCCAGATGGGCCCTGGAAGGCCTGAGCCGGGCTCGGGCGGGCCTGGCAGCTGAGGAGAGAGGAGGAAGGTGGCTAGCAGCGGCACGGATTCTTAGGAGGATTAGGGTTAGGTCAAGTTGGGTAGGTGGAGGTGGTATTTAAATAGGAAAGGGGGCTAGGATAGGTTGTTTTGCTACGTTTTAGGTCCGTTGGATAACGATCTGATGTCTCCGATCAAAGGGTGTTTTGCTAGGTGGGATTAGTGACTGTGTAGAGGGTATGTTGGGCTAATATGAGGGGGAGATGGTGTGGCCTTTGGCAGAGTTTTAAAACACCAAAATGTGTGACAGTTAAACCGGCTATAGTGCCGCTATATTTGAACGGTACGGGTATCAAACGAACTCTGATTGCGACAAAATTTGGCACGCGGCCTACTTACATTAGAATGAGACCGCACGCCAAGTTTCAGTCAAATCCGAGAATGTTTTATACACACCTCTAAAAACAAATATATTAAGGATGTCGCGGGCGCGTGCGTGTGTGGTTGCTCTCGAAACGGTTAACGAGAAAAACGGAGAGAGCCGGCAATTAGGAACGGATCCAAGTTTTCAAAACTGTGGGCAACGAAGTGTCGATGCAATGCGGATGATGCGATAATGAATGCGACAAACAAACCAATCACACAGCAAGAACAGAATATAAGGGGAATCTTCTGGAGCGTCGGTCTCCGGCTGTGACAAGGTAGGCCGCCTGCAAAATTTCATCGTAGTGAGAGTCCGTTTGATACCCGAACCATTAAATGTACAACGACACTATAGTCGGTCAAACTTCGGAAATTTTTCGTATATAAAAACATCTTGCCGGGTTGTCCATTTCCCTCTTGTCTCCGCCTGGCCTCTCTAGACAGTGCACCGAACTCCTCGCAACCTAGTCCGAAATCCTCCTGGAACCCAAACTTCCGATCTTGACCATTGGGTCCGGATCAACCCCATAATACCCCAAACAATCATCTTTTTTTCAATTGGACTCACTAACCTATTTTGATTGAGCGTTTGATCTGAATCGGAGGGCCAATTAAACCGCATTTGAAAAATAATTGTTATTTATATGTTGAAGACCAAATTCCTACCCTAACCATAGCACATCCTGGCCGAAGGTCTAGCCGATTCCTAACCCTGGCCTCTCCTGAGTGAGCCGCCACCTGCACTGTCTTCCATGTAGGAGTAGAAAGCCATGATCCCCTCTCATCTCTCTCCCTCATTTCCCTCGCTCCAAACAAAGGATAGGATGGCATCTTGGGCGTTACAAGATGGTATGAGAGCAGTACCTACCTAGGAGCCCTCTTGATTGATTGAACTTGGCCGAGTCGAGTTTAGCGAAAAACTACTTTGATTCTAATTATATATCAGAGTGTAGGATTGTTTTTAATCCTCTTCTATGTTCTGATGAGGAATCCTGGCGTAGGAATTTTATTTCTACTCCTCTTCTCACTCCAATTTTTTTAGAACATGCGGTTATTTTGGAAAGTATATGATGTCGTTGTGACCTTGATTTTGTTCATGGTGCCTCGTGTCAATTTGGGGACAAGTGTCCTCGGGAGTTGAGCTCGAGGGGATTCTCGTCACACTCGCTATCGTTCAGTTTCCTTACTATCTCATGACGGTGGATGTTCAAAATTTCTTCAATACTCTTTTTGGGGAGAGGAGTTTGGCATCACCCAGTACTCGGGAGAGCATCGAGATGTACTGCCATAATTGGTATCGTTGTGATTACGAGAGTCTGAGGTAGATGAGTTTCCGAGATATGGTTATGTGTTGATGGATGTGATACAATGGATGGGTAGTGTTATTTCTAGGAATTGAGTGATGGATTTTACTCCTTGTATCCGTGGACCCGGTTGTATAACTGGAAATTTTGGGGAGTTCTTAGGTCGGAATTAAACTACTTACCTAGGATTATCTTCCAACAGATGCATGATGTGAGGTTGGGATTTGACATCGAGTTGATTCATTTGTTCAAGGTCTTTCTTAGAGAGGACAATCTCTATATTCTTCATCACATACACTTCGTCAAGCCTTGTAGTTAGCTATGCCTAGGGAGAATATTTGAGCATCATTTCAATATGACAATCCGATGTACTATCGAGCCTGTGCAAACCTTACCACAAAAATATCAGACGAAATCTCTGTCATGAATTTGTTTCTCGCTTGTGTCGTAAGTCTAATCCTTGTTTTATGAGAGTATGGTAATTATAGTTGCTTCTTGTCAAGTGGTTATTTAATATTTAGTCTAAGCGGCGTTCTCATATTTTACGAGAATGCTAATCCTTTTGCTCAATCAAAATGCCATGTCAATTCTCTGTGACCGGTGTGCTTCTCTTCAAGATAATTCTATCCTCATATTTCTTTTCGGAGTTCGTCTCACCTGTCCCAACTTTTATATTTTCCCCACCCTCCCTTCATTTTTCTTCAGTGATTCAATTATCATCCAAGTGCCTTTATTTTCATTGTTGCTTCCACTATATTCACTTCTGTATCATATCCGGTGATTCATTGTGAAGACGCTCAAGAGTTCCAGGTTCATCATTTTTTCTTCTCCGGTAGATTCAATTCAAGCTTTCGGTGTTCATCATATCATTTCATTTGTTCTATGCTTTCCTGTGTAGGAATTTTTTTACCAAGCCTCTCATGTTTATTCATCTCTCTCTCTATTCTATCTAGAGTGCTCAAGATATAGAAGATTGTGTTTCCGTATAAATCCTTTCAATTATTTCGAGGTTCTCACCTGCTTAAGTTCTCATTTATACCGACGAAATTTCTCTTCTAAGCAATCTTTCCAACAGTGGCTTCTTTTGAGTGCGAACATAACCCACAGGTTCTTCTCTAGGATCATACCTGGCTCTTCTAATCTTTTCCGAAGATCTCTAATTCTTTTCAAGTATGTCGTCAGTAAGAATTCCATCAGTCATATTCCTTCTCCAAGATTTCTTTGAATTAATTTCCATCATTGGCTCAACATTTCCTTATTCATTATTCCGGAGTGTCTCACTAATTTTGGTGGTGTTCCTTGTCGTCATTCTATGCTTTGAAGGCTAATGAAGTATTTCTCTTAAATCTTTGTCCATTGCTTTGAAGATAATTATCTCAGCTTCGTGGTATCCTCTCAATTGTTTTGATCACGAGTAATTCCTTCCATATCTAAACAGTGTATTTCAGTGTTGTGTTCATTTCTTGATAACCGAAGGCCATCATTCTCAGAAGATTTCTTCATTCTTATCTTTCAACTTCCATTCTCAAATTCTTTTCAATTCTTGTCTCTTCGTTCGTATCCCAATTATTTCGATGCATCATTCAGTTTCTGCTAGATGGATCATGTGCTCTTAGTTATCATGTGTCCCATTCATTCGAAGTATTCTCATTCATTCTAATTCTTAACGGTGTTTGTTAAAGACTTCTTCAAGTTTGTGCCCTATCTCTCTCTTCATTCTTTTCAAGAAGAATCAGTGGTATGCTAAATTCGTTGCTTGTCATCAATTAACTTGATGAAGGATAAGCATAACATAATTCTTTTTCTTGTTTCATCAAATGACTATATTCCTTTTCCACAGATGTTCATGATATCAAATTCTTATCGCAAGTGCGTCATCTTTTCTTTTCCGAAGTTCAAGTTTTCTCTAGTATCTCTTTGCGAAGCTTCATCTATATATTTGCAATGTCATAATCTAATTCTTTTCAATGTTCATTTATTTTCATCATTCTTTTGTATACGTAAGTTTGTCAAGGTGGTTCTTCAAGGATTTAATTCTTTATCAATGTGTTCTTCAAGATTCTTGTTGGAGAATCTCAAGTTTTCTTTTTCTTGCATCTCCAAGTGCAATTCTTTCTCCATTTTCCTTTGAGGTGATGTTATAGAATTCTAGATTCAGGAGGAGTCTCGAAGAGAATTTGTCAGGAATGAGATAATTAAACCCATTTTTTTCTTCAGTTGAGTTATCTTTTTTGCATTTCACCCAAAGCTTTCCCTAAGGATTGTTACTATTATGGTGATCATCATTCATCCAAGTTCTCAATATCTCCTCTTGTTGAAAGAAGTTTTTCATATTTTGTTGCTCCTAAGGAATCTTTGTTTTTGTTAGTGGTCGGTTGTCACCTCATAAGTTAGAGATGGTTTGTGCAAGCCCACACCAAGTTTATTCTTATCATTGTGGATTTTCCAACAACTCCATTCCATCCTTCTTCTAAGGATGATGTTAAATTCAATTGTGGTGGAAGTTTTCATCTTTATTCTTCGTCAAAAGATCTCGTTTCTATTATTTTGTTCCGGGTCCATTGTGATTCTGCTTTCTTTCATACATTATATTGTTTTATCAAGATCATGTTATTCTCTTGCTTGTCCATTTAACCAGAGTGTTGTGAAATCTTCTCAAGTTGTTTCGATCTTATCAAATTTTGCCTCTCATTCCTACCGAAGTGCTGCCTAAATTTCTATTAAATTCTTGCTTGTTCCTCTTGCCATTCTTCATATATTTGCAACTTTCACTCGTTTGTATCGAAGCAACTAAGTTTTACCTCTTCCTTTCCTATTCATCTTCCCCTTTTCATTCGTAGATGTCAGGTCGAGACCTCTGGTTAGTGGAGGACAGTTATAACAGCCCGAAACCGATGTTGTATAAGATTACCATTTTATTAGGTTGTTGTCGTGTATTTTATTTGTTGGTCTCATTAATCATTGCATCACATGCATCATGCACATTCAATTGGCACTTCATTGTCGTCATTTTTCAAAACTGGCATCCCTTCATAGTTGTCGGTTCTCTCCGTTTTTGTCGTTGACCATTTTGAGACTAACCACACATGCACACGCTCGCGGCATCGTTAAAATATTGCTTCAAAGTATGTATAAAACTTTCTCGAATTGGGTTGCAAGTTGGCGTGCAGTCTTAATATAGTGTAGGTAGGCCACGTGCCAAATTTCATTGCATTCAGAGTCCGTTTGATACCCAAACCATTAAATCTATAGCGGCACTATAGCCGGTCATACGTGGGATGTTTTACATATAAAAAACATGTTGCCTCGCTGTCTTTTTTACCTATCATATACGCCTAATCTCTTCGCACAATGCACTCATCTGCTCGCAACCTAGTCCAAACACCTCCCGGAACCCGAAAGTTATGGTCGTGACCGTTGGGTCCGGATCATCCTCGTAATACCCCAAACCATCATCGATTTTCCAATTGGTCTCCCGAACCTATTTTTATTGAGCATCCCATCTGAATCGCAGGGCCAATTAAAGTGCATTTGAAAAATAAATAATTGCTATTTATATGCGGAATCTGGATCAAATGCCTACACTAACCCTAGACCAAACTGGCCTATGGCCGAGACAATACCTAAGCCTAGCCTCTCCCGATCGAGCCTCCGCCTGCACTCACTCCCACGAAGGAGTAGAAAGCTTCGATCCTCTCTCATCTCTCTCCCTTGTTTCCAACGCGCCAAAATAAGGATAGGATCGCATCTTTGGTGTTACATGACGTATTCAAGCATTTTATGTTGTACTAATTTCTTTTACTCTTTGTCATGGAAGGTGTTGAAAGATGGTGGGCGCGGGTCTGGAGTGCTCTGCGGGTACTTCTTTCTCAGCGGCCCATGGGAGGCCTACTTCCATTCAACACCTATCTCTTCGGAGAGCATCGATAGATAGTATGGGGACACCCGCAAGCGCATCAACGTTAGCATCGTTACCCACTAGGAGAGCATGTCGGGGAGGGAAGAAGCAGAGAGGTACAAGACGTGGCCGCAGGAGAGGTAGACAGACTGTTACGTCTTCCTCGCCACCATTCCTAGCTCATTTACCCGAGCGCAGGACTACTAGGGTGGATCCGTCTGAGGTGGATGCTATGGGGATTCTGGACCACGAGCCTCGGGACAACGGGCCTTCGGCCTGCGAGACTCTGGTCCAAGAGGCTTCGGCACACGAGAGTCCGGTCCTAGGGGCTACATCCCAGGACACTCCACTCCTAGAGGCCTTGGTCCATGAGACTTTGGATCCAGGGGCTACGTCCTAGGAGACGTACGGATGGGGTACCTCGCCGCATCCGACTAAGGGTCCGGGTGGCCATGATTATGGCGGCGGGGATGAGTCTACTAATAGTGAGGGTGAGGTGCTTGAGGGGGTCCTTGTTTATAAGTGCACATGCGGGTGATTAGGCTTGATGGGGAGAAGTAAGTGCATTTACTCTTTTTGAACCTTTTGCCTTCACGTTTCTTAAAATAACTAACTCGTTGAACTTTTCATACTACATGGGTTGGCATCACCCCCGTGGAGTCAACATGCTTAACACGGTCCTTGGGTTTTCCTACAAAATTTCCTGGGGTTTGTCACGTTGCCCGGCGAGGGTCAACTTCCTCAGCTAGGATTGAGCTGGAAGCAGTATAAGGATGCCCTGGCCCCAGCGAAAGAGATGATCGATAGTGTCTTCTGCCACACAAGGGCTAATATGGTAAATCAACAACTTTTGGGTAATTTCTCCTTTACACAATCTAAAATTAACAATAGCTAGTTATTGTACTAATCAGTGTTGCCTAGTTTGATTGCAGACCTTCTGCAGGTGTGAGGAGGGATATGAGGAGGAGGCGGCCAAGTTTATTGATACCGAGTGCAAGCGCCTATTATAGAACTTACGCCATGAGGCTCGACCATAGGTTGTTCGAGACTACCACACCATGCGTGGTATTAAGACGGAAAAGTCATCTTGCAATGAAAAGTTTCTGAAGAAGGAGCGGTACATGATGGTAATTACTTATTTTTAATGCCTTGTAGTTAGTTTCCTTGAGTTTATTTGTAGGCGTAGCGCTGAAATTTCACTTTACTAACTTATAGGTGCCTCGAGATGGTGTGCGAATAAGATGGATTGTTGGGAGGCGTTGGTGGATGAGTGGTGCTTAGGCCGATGGCGGGACGTCCATGACAATGTGAAGGACCGGAGTTACAAATGATTGGTGTGCCACACAATCAAGACATCGCCAACTTATTTTAGTTCCGGCGGAACCGGGATATGGTTTGCTTCATGATTCATGCAATTCATTCGTCATGCTAGCTTGATCCGTTTACTAATACTTTGTTCCTCGCTTTTAGGCGCATCACAATAACACGGAGGTGCCAGAGGTGTACGGCCTCTATGCCATGGACAATACTGCCTCATAGAAGAAGGCCAAGGCATTATCTGAGTTTGACCTCGATCATCCTGAGAAGTTCGCCAACATCTCCTCCCAACACAAACTCATGAGGTATAGTGAGGAGGGGAAGGTGATGAAAGGGGAGGACTTTAAACCGAGCAAACGATCTTTGGATTCAGAGCTGGTGATAATATCTTGTGGTGGGAGGCCTCACGGCTCGATAGCTATTGGAGATGGGCTGATATGTTGTCCTCTCACTCTCCTGGAGATGAAGGTGTGCCAAACGAGCTCCTGTCTTGAGATAAGGACTCAACCACGACCACTCGTCCACTCACTCAGATAACTTTCCTTCATTACATTGTGTGTGTGTGGCCATCGATGATAACAATGCTAACGAGGAGTGGCTTTGCAGGCTGCTCTTAACAGAGAGAGAGAGCGACAACCCAGGCACTTCCGCAGGAGAGGGACCAGGTGGCCGTGGAGAAGGAACGGGCCGCGGTGTAGAAGATGGCTCGGTTGTTGGAGTAGGAGAGGGCACGGAATAAGGCGGTTCATTTTGAGTGTCATCATGCTAACGAGACATTGCAAATGATCTTTAGTGCAAAATAACTCCCGAGCCGCATCGCACAACCCTTCTCCAGGTGAAACCGTCCCGAGCAACCCCGGTGCTTCACATCTGTGATGAGGACGACGATAAGTCCTCTCTAGTGTTCTGCTTAACAAATGCATACTTAGCTCGGTACATGCTAGTTAGCCCTATTATGCCACGTACTTGGCTTATTTTCCTCTAAAATGACATAATTAGCTTAGTTAGGTCAAAATGGCCTAATAACCATGGTTAGCTCATAAATGTCATAATAAGCTTATTTTCCTCCAAAATGACATAATAAGCTAAAAATGGCAGAAAAATAAAAAAGAATAGAAGAGGAAAGAGAAGAAAAAGAAAGAATTAAAGAAGAAGAATGAGCTTCTACTTTCTTTCTTCGTATTATTTTCCTTCTCATTCTTCTTCTTCTACTTCATCTTAGTGTTCTTCTTCTTGTTATCCTACTACAACTACTTCTTCTTCCTCATCATCTTCTTCTTCGTCGTCTTCTTCTTCTTCTTCTAGTCTTATTCTTCTACTACGACTACCACTTCTTCTTCTTCTTCTTCTTCTTCTTCTTTTTCTTCATCTTCTTATTCTTCTTCTTCTAAGATAATTATCCTACAAAATTACCTAATTAGCTTATTTAGTTCATTTGTGACAAAATTAGGTTAGTTAGGTTAGAAATGGCATTATAACATTGGTTAGATCATAAATGTCATATACTTACCTTCTTTTCATGTAAAATGACATAATTAGCTTAGTTAGGTCGAAAATGGCATAATAAGCTTGGTTATCTCATAAATGTCGTATACTTAGCTTATTTTCCTCCAAAATGACATAATGATCTCAAAAATGGCATACAACAAAAAAGAAAGAATAGAAGAGGAAACAAAAGAAAAAGAAAGAATAAATTAAGAAAATGAGTTCTTCTTTCTTTCTTCTTATTTTTTCCCTTCTCTTTCTTATTCTTCTTCTTCCTCCAGTCTTCTTCTTCTTCTTCTTCTTCTTCTTCTAGTCATTTTATTCAACTACTACTACTACTTCTTCATCTTCTTCTTTTTCATCTTATTTTTCTTCTTCTTCTTGTTGTTCTTGTTCTTAGCTAATTGTCCTCCAAAATGACATAATTAGCTTATTTGGTGCATTTATGACATATTTAGGTTAGTTAGGTCATAAATGGGACAATATCCTCGGTTAGCCCATAAATGTCATATACTTAGCTTGTTTTCGTGTAAAATAACATAATTGGCTTAGTTACGTAAAAATGGCATAATAACCTTGGTTATCTCCTAAATGTCATATTAGCTTATTTTCCTCCAAAATGACAAAATAATCTAATAAATGGCATAAATATAAAATGAGATAATAGAACAGGAAAGAGAAGAAAAAGAAAGAATAAAAGAAGAAGATTGATCTTATTCTTTCTTTCTTCTTATAATTTTCGTTCTCTTTCTTCTTCTTTTCTCTTCTTATTTTTCTTTTACTTTTTTCTCCTTCTTCTTCTTGTTTTTGTTCTAGTATTATTCTTCATATTCTTCTTCTTGTTCTAGTCTTCTTCTTCTTCTTCTTCTTGTACTACTACTCCTACTTCTTCATCTTCTCCTTCATGTTCTTCTTCTACTTCTTCTTCGTCTTCTTATTCTACTTCTTCTCAGCTAATTATCCTCGAAAATGAAATAATTATCTTATTTAGTTCACTGATGACATAATTAGCTTAGTTATGTCAAAACTGGCATAATAACCTTGGTTAGCTCATAAATTTCATATACTTAGCTTATTTTCCTCCAAAATGACATAATAAACTAAAAAATGGCATTAATAGAAAAAGAAAGAATGGAAGAAGAAAGAGAATAAAAAGAAATAATAAAAGAAGAAGAATGAGCTTGTTATTTCTTTCGTCTTATTAATTTCCTTCTCTTTCTTCTTATTTTTCTTCTTATTGTTGTTCTTCTAGTCTTCTTCTACTACTGCTACTACTACTACTACTACTACTTCATCTTCATCTTGTTCTTCTTCATCTTCATCTTCTTCTTCTTCTTAGCTAATTATCCTCTAAAAGGAAATATTAGGTTATTTAGTTCATTTATGACATAATTAGGTTTGTTAGGTCGGAAATAGCATGATAACATTGGTTAGCTCATTAATGTCATATACTTAGCTTGTTTTCCTCTAAAATGACATAATTAGCTTAGTTAGGTCAAAAGTGGCATAATAACCTTGGTTGGCTCATAAAAGTCATATACATCACTTATTTTCCTCCAAAATGAGATAATAAGCTAAAAAGTGGCATAAAAAGAAAAATAAAGAATAGAATAGGAAAGAGAAGGAAAAGAAAGAATAAAATAAGAAGAATGAGCTTCTTTTGTCATTCTTCTTAATATTTTCCTTGTCTTTCTTCTTCTTCTCCTTCTTCTTCTATTATTGTTCTTCTTCTTGTTCTTCTTCTAGTCTTCTTCTTCTTCTTCTTCTATGAGTACTACCACTACTACTCGTACTACTACTACTATTACTACTACTACTACTACTACTACTACTACTACTACTACTACTTCTTCATCTTCTTCTTCTTCATCATCATCGTGTTGTTCTTCTTATTCTTCTTCTTCCTCCTCTTATGTTTCTTCTTGGATAAATATCCTCCGAAATTACATAATTAACGTATTTTGTTCATTTATGACATAATTAGCTTAGTTAGGTCGGAAATGGCATAATAACCTTGGTTAGCTCACAAATGTTATATACTTAGTTTGTTTTCCTCTAAAATGACATAATTAACTTAGTTAGGTCAAAAATGGCATAATAACCTTGGTTAGCTCATAATATCATATACTTAGCTTATATTCCTCCAAAATAACATAATAAGCTCGAAAATGTGATATAATATTCTTCTTTCTTCTATCTCTCTTATTCCCATTTTGTCGATTTGTTTTATCACGTCGAAGCTAGCATTGATTGAGTGCTTTTGTTTTTGTTTTGATTTTTGTTATTGAACAATGTGGAACTATATATATGTATATATGGATGAACAGTGTTAAACTTTGTGTGTATTGGTTCTTTTAATATCTATTGATTCGTTCGATATGGCCTAGCTCTCTATATATCATATATGTGCTGTGAACTATATATATATTATATATGTGCTTTGAAAATGCAGGGAAATAACAGAAAACAAATAAAACATGGGTAATATAGTTACTTTGTCGTGTGCGAGGTGATGACAAAGGCCTTGGTCATCTGCCAAATAATGGCATAGGTGACACGTGGGAGGAACCTCTGCAACCTGGGAGCACTAGGTCTAGCCCATTTGGTAATTTTGCCACCGGCTGGCACACGGCAAAAGCCACGGCTGGCAGATGGCAAAGGGTAGGAGCTGCCGGTGGCAGGCCCGCTCGCAGTTGGAAAAGGCCAAGGATGGCACATGGCAAAGGATAGGGTTGGAGACGATAAACGCAGACATGTGTCAGCTGATGGCAAAGGATGTCGTTAGCCACATAGCGGGGCTGACATCTATTCTTTGTTGTCTACCCCCTTTGATGTCTGCTTTTCTAGGAAGACCGATGACTAAGATTTTTGTCGTTCTCTTTGCCCTTGCAGACGAGAAGAATGACAGTACCGTGACTTTGAGTGCCAAACGTGGGGCCATCTGCCAGTAGACGGCAAATGCCTTTGTTGTCCATTACCATGTACATTTCCATCAGCTATGGCAAATGGCAAAGAAGTTGATTCTTATAGTGATATGTGGTTTTGGTAATTGATGATAATCCATATGGACTAATGGTTTCCTTGAGTCATATTCGAAGGATTTGTCCATAGGCACTTCTTAAAATCCATCTGTTGGTTTCAAGAAGTCTATATGATGACCAAGGTGGTACTCATGGTTCTATCCAAAGAATGGTCATAAAGACACAAGGTTGATCAAGGCTAAGTCAAAGAGTTAATCAAGTTGATCAACACAAAATGCGTACAAGATGTATGGAGAGGGACAAAGTGATCCCATGGTATGGTAAGAATTTCTCATTATGCTTTGTGTACTAACACATGGTATTCGTGAGAGTTCTATGTGGGGTTAGGTGTGTTTCCATGCTTGCGTCAAGAGGAAGATCTCATTCAACCCATGTAAGTCTTCAATGTGCATTGTTGTCGAAAGGCTCTTCAACACATCTTCACAAGTCCATTGCCACAACAATGGACGTCAAGAGGAGCATCACGAAGGAATCATGCGTGAAACTTGTCGTCCATTGTTGTGGCAATAGACTTGTGAAGATGTGTTGAAGAGTCTTTCCACGTGGTATAGTATGGGGGAGCAATCTACTAGTGTTCATCGAGCCGATCAAGAAAGGTGGTCCATCTGGAGGAGGACAACATCGTCATCATCTAACTCAAGTGGACTTTGCGCAAGTTATAGCATTTCCCTTGATAGGCTTTCTATTTTAATGGTCTCCTTGTGTTAGTTCAGATACCGAGTTATAGGATTGACTGTCGTACTATCAAGGGGGTCTCTCAAATGATTAGCATCATCATATCATGGTGTTAGTTAGTTGAGAGCTCAAACCATTGCATTCTTGGCATCCTCATCTTGCTTGGTTCTTGGTTGGCTTTTCTCTATGTGGGTTCTTCAGCTTATGATAATCTACATGACAAGCACAATCTCATCGAAAATGGAGTCCATGTGCATCTTCTATGATGTTTTCGATGTTGTAGTTTTTGCCAGTTCTTCATTCATAGTGGTTTCACATCACTATATCATTGGTGTTTTCATAACGGCCTCTTCTTAAGAGAACCTTGAGCATGCATACTTAGTATATGTACTTTCTTTGGCATGCTTTCTTTCTTTTATCCAATATATAGGGGAAAATCCACCTTGTCATAAATTCTCTAAATTGTGCATGAAATTCAATTTCATATCTATATGCACATATTTATGTGTAGTTTCTCTTATGTATTGTTGGTTCTCTAACTCTTTGCTCCCAATGAGTTTGGGCACCATTTTATTTGTATTGTTGTTCTAGGAACAATTGGAGATGCATTGGATGCCTGGCTCACTTACATCGAAGGGGTTTACACCATGTATTTATTGGAGCCAAGCTAGGATTATCGATTAACATTTATCTACTACAACAATCCAATGCTATCTAGGTAATAAGTATCGACTTCATGCATACTTTTCTTGTATTCAACCTTTTGTAGGTTGCATCATGGCATGAATTTCTTGATACGTTCTTCTCGTAATTTTTTCCTTTCGCAAATCATCCCAACGATGATGTCATATTTCTAGTTGTGATGTGTTTGATGTTCGTGTGTTGGAAGTTCACTTATGTACAATAAGAAAATATTATGCCATGTGCTATTATTTCCGCAAAGCTCTTATTGGTATATTTGAGAATCCCTTTTTGATATCTTGTCTGTTCCTTTTTATAACTATTTCATGTGTAGATCCTTCGGTGTGGATTGATATCATCTTGATTTTGATATACCTAGAACCTTTTACACTTGATATCCTCTTTTCTTTCATGTCCACCATTACATTCCGTTTTTCTTATTTTTTCTTTGTGGTTTCATGAACAGATTTTTCATGAGTGCGGATCTTATATCCTTGCATCTTGATGCACCCATTGGTGGTGAAGTGTAACATCCCAAATTTTCTATTTGGAATGTTTTACAATTGTACCTTAGCATCTATGCATTTTTATTTGAATGAATGTGGCATTTTAACTTTCCTTTGGTTTTGGTTTGAATATTATTTTTACACAAGATTTCAACCACAAAGTTCTTCCTGACAATATACTTGCCAAGTAAGAAAGAAAGGAGGTAACATGACACCCCCTAAATAAATAAAAGTTAGAAGAAAATAGTGCCAAAACTTTTAAAGGCAAAATTTGGATTTTTATTGGATTTTAAAAGAATAAATTTTTATGAAGTATTTATTTTACGAAAAATAAAATGTCCACGTGGTGGGAAACATTTTTCTGAGAATTTTGATATGTAATACCTATATTTTTGGAAAAAGGATTTACTTCCTTTTACTATTTTTCCTTTCCTATTTTTATTAGAAGGAAACAAGTCTTTTTTTGGAATGTTATATGGGCCTAATAGGAATCCAATCCGGCCCGGGTCCCCATCATCCCCTATCTCCCGCGCCTTCCTTCTCTACTCATGGTCAGCGCCACCACGAAGCTTCCTCGCCGGATTTCGCGAGATCCCTTCCTTCCCCTCGCCTCCCTCGCCCCTATATAAGACCCCCACGACCTCCTCTTTCCGTTCCCCCAACAAACGTCCCCTCCCCTCGGCAGGACACCACGCGGCCCCACCTCGCCGGAGCCCTGCCAGGACCGATTCCAAGGAGCTCTCCCGCGAGCCCCTCGTCGCCCAAGCCACGCCCGACGCCACCTGAACCCCGACACCACCTCCCTCCGTCGGATCCCTCTCCCTACCACCGTTTTCCCCGCCGGCGCCAGGACACCACGCCGCCCCACTTCGGCCGGCCATCGCCGGAGTTCCTATAGCAGGTATGTTTTCCTCTCTCTCTCTCTCTCTTGTTTTCCCACCATTAGATCTTAGATAGACGGCTTAGACTAGAACTAGCTTACCTCTTCGGTTAGTTAGAATAAACCAATCGGTTCTGTTAGTTAGATTATAAAACCTTAAGTTTTTCCTTATATTGCAACCGTCTGTTTGTTAGCCTAAACCGCGCACGATTTCCAGCCAATCACAGCCTGCCACGTCGCCTCTCTATTTTTAATCTTTTCTGTTTTTAATTCTGAAACAGATTTGAACCTGATTTTAGATTGCTTATAACTTTTAATCTATAACTCCAATTGAGGTGATTCTTTTTTTCCTTTGGATCACAAATTTTATGCAGTTTCTGTCGATATAAAATTTTACCATGTTTAAAAATGTAAAATTTGAATTTAAACAGATTTGCCTTAAATCTTGTTTTGTTAATATCTGGAGTTTAAAAATAGATTTTTAGTTGATTCTTTTTGGTACTGACCACTAGTGATCTTATTTATCAGTATGTTTAATTTCAGAATTTGGAGGAAATTGTATCTTGGGGTTTTCAACAAAACAGATTCTGTTTTGGTTCTTGAAAGACAATTTTTCTCTCATATGTTATAACTACTTTATGTTTGTTGTTTTATTTTGATTACTTGTTATTGTGATGCTTATTGTGTGATATATTGTTTCGTTAGATTATCCAGAGTGTGAAGCTTGTTATCTAGAGGCGCTCAAGTTAGACAATCGTCAACAAGGCAAGTCACGTTAATCATGTTTTTACCTATGTTCTATATGCATTGTAGTTCTACCTTCTTCACCCAACTGCATGCAAAGTAGGTACTTGGAAACTTGGATCTTGATGTAGTATCATGTGGTAGGAACCCATCACCCTTGCTACTTGGCCCGGGACGATGAATTTTATTTTGCTATGCTTTTAGAAGACGGGGTTATGGTTGAGTGTTTATCACGAGTGTTGTGAGAATTTAATAATCAAGACCAGATATTTCAAGACTTTTCGAGACCTCGTGATGCAATATACCTCTGGGTGAAGGATGGTTCAGATGGGCTCCCTGGGAAAACCAGCGGAGGACCCGGGATGCATGGAGAAGCGCCATGACATCTTGCAGAAAGCTTCACCCAGGCACGAAGAGATGGATGGATGCTTCAAGACCCAAGGCTTACCTGCACAGCCACAAGTCATTATGGGCTCTGGCTTGGTTTTACAATGTGGTGGCTCCGGACGGGCGGTGCTACGATATGTAGAAGAACGGTAGGACTGGATGGGCACCAACAGAGGCTCACAGCAACCCGTTGAAAGACCATGTTTTGATCATCCCGTTCTCAAACACCCTGAAGTGCGAGAACTCCAACGGAGGCGATCAAATCTTGTGGGAACGTGTGCAGAACTCTGCAGAGTACCCTAACCTAATCGATTAGCCGTGTCTATGGTCATGGACAACTTGAGCCGAAGGAACTGAAACTATCTGGAATTCTCAACACAAATAATATTAATGATGTGGGTATTATTGAAAACTTTGGTATGAGAATTGGTTGGTGGAACCATCTCATTAACAACCAACATTGTAGTAATATTTTGCTTTTATCCCTCTCTTGTTGTAGGAGAAAACTTTGCTTTCCGCTAGAAACATACAGCCCCGCCTGCCATATATGCATATAGTATAGTTGATACTTTTTCACCTGTCTCTTTTCTGACTTGCCGGCATATTCAATATGATGACCTACACGGCTGCAATGTGTTATGTTGTAGAGTACTTTTTTGACCAGTAGTGAGGTCACGGTCTACGCTCGGTGATATGCCCTGGAGTCAGATAGACTCAACTACCTTTGAAGCTTCCGCTAGTCTTTGTTTAGTTATCTCATGAGTTGGCCTTCAGCCACTTTATTGTAATCATTATTGAAATAAAGTACTCGATATGAGATCTGATTAATAAAGCTGTGTGATTGAACTCTCGATATATACATTGATGTTCTGTGTGTGTACCAGCATGATCTTGGGATGGTGCGGAAACACCAGAGACTTGGCCGTATTAGGTCGGGTCGCTACATGAATATTATTTCTCCTCATGCTTGTCTTGATGAGGGTTTGCCATTTCGATTGGTATCCCTCCTCTTGACAAAGCTATTATTTCCTATCTTCACCATGGGTTATCACAAGCTTTGGTTTGTAAGTTGTTTATTACTAAGGTTGTGAACCTATTAGGTAGTATTGATTGTCTGTGGGGGAAGTATATCCTTGCACTTTGTGCCTGATTTCATGAAGACCATGTTGACGCTTAATGCTCATCCTTATATTAATCTTCTTAAAGTGCTTTGCCATGACTCACACACATCATTTTTGTTGAGCCTATTCTAAAGTTGCATATTTTACATGTTGGTCAACCGTATGTTTGGTGCAGGTGCTATGCTTATTGTATTATCTAGTTGCTTGCACTTGTTGTGTGTTTTTATTGATTTTCAGGAAGTGATGAACCTATTTTGTGCACTTGTATCAAATACAAAAATTCTTATTAGTGCGCAAATTATGGGGAGCTTCTCTTTCTTATTTAAAACACTCCTTTTCCCATATCATAATACATTCTATTCATGTGACTCGTAGGATCATGTGATTGTCCGTTCCAATTGGTATCTTTTGATTGCGTGCTTCACTCTTTTGTTTGTCTTTGTGACATATCATCCTTTTTGCATTCGTTGTATCCTCAATATAGTTTGCCATCCTCCCACTATTTATCATTGTACATGTGTATTTCATTTCACTCATATATTCAGAAATACACACTTTATGGAGGAACACCTATTATATTGGCTTTCTAAGATTTTCCTCCATTTTGGATATTGATGGCAATGGGGAGAGGTTTAGAGAGTTTAATTTGGAGAAGTTAAGAGAGTTTTGTTTTTCTTTTGTTGCTTAAGCATTTTCATCTCATACCCATGCACTATTGCTTGTCATGTACGGGCTTGGTTGTGCTTATTTCCTTATATAAACTCTCTTGAAAGTGATTCTCATCCATTACCAAAATGGTTGTGATTGCTAGAGCATATTTCTCCAGATATGGTTTTGATAATTGATGACAATCCATATGGACTAATGATTGCCTTGAATTATATCCGAAGGATTTGTCCATATGCACTTCTTGAACTCCATTTGTCGGTCCCAAGGATTTATATGATGACCGAGGTGGTACTAAACGTTCTATCCAAAGATTGGTCATAAAGACACAAGTTTGATCAAGACTAAGTCTAAGTGGGAATCAAGTTGTTCAATACAGCAAGCGTTCAAGATGTATCGCGAGGGACCAAGTGATCCCATGGTAAGTTAAGGATTGTCCATTACTGTTTGTGTACTAAACCATGGTCTTCATGAGAATTCTATGTGGGTTTAGGTGTGGTTCCATGGGCTTGCGTCAAGAGGAAGATCTCATTCAACCCGTGGAAGATTTCTGTGTGCAACACTTTAACTCGAGCATCATGAAGAGATCATGCTTGAAGCTTGAGGTCCATTGTGGTGTCAATGGACTTGTGAAGTTGTGCTAAAGAGTGGATCAGTCATAGTGGAATATGTTGGAGCAATCTACTTGTCTTCATCGAGCTGGCACAATCAAGAAAGGTCATCCATCTTGAGGACAACATCGTCATCATCTAGCTCAAATGGACTATGCGCAATGTATAGGTTTGGTCTTCATAGGTTTTCTATTTTACTAGTCTCATTGGCTTAGTTGGGAGACCTGGTTATTGGATCAATTTCCGTACTATCAAGGGGAGCTCTCAAATGAGTAGCTTGATCATTCGTTGTGAGATCAAACCATTGCATTCTTGTCAGCATCATCTTTCTTGGTTCTTTGTTTTCTTTTTTCTATGTGGGTTCTTGAGCTTATGATCATCTTCAACACAAGCTCGAGTTCTTCAAAAATGGAGTTCATGTGCATCTTCTATGATGTTTTCGATGTTGGAGTTTTTGCCGATTTTTTTATTCATAGAGGTTGCACTTCTCTGTATCATTGGCATTATCATAACTGCCTCTTCTGAAGATAACCTTGATCATGCATACTTAGTATATGTACTTTCTTGAGCATGCTTTATTTCTTTGACCCAATATATAGGGAAAACTCCACCTTGTCATAAATTGGTTAAATGTGTGCTTGAAATTAAATTTCATATCTATATGCACATATTTATGTGGAGTTTGTCCTGTGTAGTGTTGGTTCTCCAACTCTTCGGTCCCAATGAGTTTGGGCACCATTTTATTTTTATTGTTGTTCTAGGAACAATTGAGGATGCATTGGATGCTCGGCTCACTTACAAATAAGGTGTTGACACCACGTGCTTATTGGAGCCAAGCTAGGATGATTGACGAACATTTATCCACTACATAAATCCAGTGCTATCTCGGTAACAATTATCTATATCATGCATACATTTCTTGTATTCAAGCTTTTGTAGGTTGCATCATGGCATGCATTTCTTGATTCGTTATTGTGGTACTTGTTTCCTTTCTCAAAGCATCCCAACGATGATGTCTTATTCGTAGTTGTGATGTCTTTGATATTCGTTTGTTGGAAGTTCACTTATGTACAAGAAGAAAATATTAGGCCACTTGCTATTGTTTCAAGCAAATCTATTATTGATATATTTGTGACTTCCTTTCTGATATCTTGTCCATTCCTTCCTATAACTATTTCGGGTGTACCTCCTTCTCCGTGGATTGATATCATCTCTATTTTCATCTACCTAGAACGTTCTACACTTGAGAGAAGATACATCTCTAGTTGATATCCTCTTTTCTTTCACGTCCACCGTTACATTTTATTTTTTATTTTTTCTTGGTGGTTTTGTAAAAGGATTTTACTTGAGTGCAGGTCTTATATCCTTGCATCTTTATGCACTCATTGGTGGTGAAGATTATTTCTCCTTATTCTTATCTTGAGGATGGTTTGCCATTTTGATTTATATCCCTCCTCTTGACAAGGCTATTATTTCCTATCTTCGCCATGGGTTGTCACAAGCTTCTATTTGTAAGTTGTTTATTAGTATTCTTGTGAACACATTGTGCCTCATCTCATGAAGACTATGTTGATGCTTAATGCTCATACTTATTTTAGTCTTCTTAATGTTCTTTGTCATGACTAACACACATCATTTTGGTCGATCCTATTCTTAAGTTGCCTCTTTTACATGTTACCCGACCACATGTTTGGTGGAATTGCTATGCTTATTGTATTATCTACTTCCTTGCACTTGTCGTGTGTTTTATTTATTTTGGGGAGTGATGATTCTATTTTTTGCACTTGTATCAAATACAAAAATTCTTAATAGTGCACTAATCATGGGGAGCGTCTCTAGTTTCTTTATAACACTCCTTTTCCATATCATAATATCTTCTATTCATGTGCCTCATAGGATCTTTTGATTCTTTGTTCCAATTTGTATCTTTTGATTGTGTGTTTCACTCTTATGTACGTCTGTGTGACATATCATCCATTTTGTGTACTTTGGATCCTTAATATAGTGCGTCTGACTCCAACTATTTATAATTGTATTTGTGTATTTCATTGTACTCATATATTGAGAAATACACACTTTTTGGTGGAACGTCTATTATATTGTCTTTCTAAGCTGTTCGTCCATTTTGGCTATCGATGCCAATGTGGGAGAAGTTTAGAGAGTTTAATTTGGAGAAGTTAAGAGAGTTTTGTTTTTCTTTTGTTGATTGATAATTTGCATCTCATACGCATGCACTATTGCTTTGCATGTGTGTTCTTGGGTGTGCTTATTTCCTTACCAAAATGGGGGAGGTTGTTAGAGCATATTTCACCATATGTGTTTTTGGTAATTGATGACAATCCAAATGGAGTAATGGCTCACTTGAGTTATATTCGAAGGATTTGCCCATAGGAACATCTTGAAGTCCATCTATTGGTTTCATGGAGTTTATATGATGAGAAAGGTGGTACTCAAGGTTCTATCCAAATATTGGTCATAAACACACAAGGGTGATCAAGACTAAGTCAAAGAGTGAATCAAGTTGATCAATACACAAAGCGTACAAGATGTAGTGAGAGGGATCATGTCGTGGTATTTCCGGGACCTAGTCTAGAGGGTGGCTTAGTACGTGGTTTGGGGCCGATGGGCGCCGACTGTGTATGGGAATGGGTGTAGGCCCAACAGACATGACGCCGATATACCCAGGTTCAGGGCCCTCCGGTGAGGTAAAACCCCTAGTCCTGTCTGTGTTACTATATGAGAATCATAGTATAAATGGTGCTCGTTGAGTTGTTGGTGCGGAGGGAGACGGAGCTCTAGCTGCCGGTCTCGCTGCCTCGGTGGTGTTCTGCGTGGGGGGTTCGATGGGATGAATATCTGCTAGCCCCTCTCTTGGGGGGCTGGGGTTTGGCTTTATAGTCCAGCCAGAAGTGTACAGTGGTAAGGGTAGGACAGGAGGTGGGGGCTAGATGCGAGCCTCTCTAGCTGGACGCGGGGCCCGCCGGTTGTCCGCTCTTGTCTAGCATTGGGCCCGCCAGCTGTGTGCATCAGCTGGTGACGTATCGAGTCGCTAGGTGGCACGCAAGGGGGAATATGGCTACAGGGCCGTCTCGCGCAGTCAGTGTCGACGGTGATGGGGGCCCTATAGCCTCGCTGACCCTTTTATCATCATGCCGCGGCCATGTCGAGTATGTCAGCACGTACTGTTGTCATGATAGCCTCTGCATTATTTGTCTTGTTTTGTCTTGGTACGGAGGTAAAACCAGATGGGACGGGAGCCGGCCGTCCGGCTGGCGACGGGCCAGCCGGCAAGCTGAATCCTGCTACTCGGCCTAGCATGCGTTGGCCAGGTCGGTCGGCCATCGCTAGCCGACCACATGCACATTTGCAAAGTGGGCCGGCTATCACAGTGTTGGCCGGGCACGCGTTGGCCAAGTGAGCCAGCTATCGCGAGCCGGCCTGGGGGGCCAGGCGGCCCCCAAATGTCTTGGAGACGGCTAATCTCTGCTCTTGGTATACCCAAGGTCAATATCCCGATCAGTAGCCCCCGATACCGTTGGGGTTCGGAGGCCTCCCGCCGATGGGGCGAGTGGTTTCCCCCCTTGTACCGGAAGGAGTTGTCGAGGCCGGCCGGCCGGCTGGGGCCAGCAGGCGGTGAGGTGTCTTTCAGTCGGCTAGAATGGTAGTCGGCCTGGGCCAGAGCCAGTCGTGACCCAGCCAGCCGCCGCAGCGCCTCGGGTTCCGCGACGTCGCTTCAGCTCTAGCGCCGGCTCGGGAATGCGACGTGTGGATCGGTGGCGGGTGGTTGGCCGTACACCACCCGCACGCCACTGCATCGGCCTACGCACAGATTTACTTCGGCTGCGGGCCCCCGGTTTGTGTTCCCCGCACGGTTTAATGAGCGGGGATCGTGGGTAGGTGGGGGTCGTGGGCGCAACTGATCCCACACCCTCCATCTCCCCTCTTCTTTAAAAGGGGAAGGGGAAGTCGGTTTCACCATTGCCTCCCCTTACTCCCGTATCCTTCGAGTTCTCGCATCCTCGCTCTGCGCCTCCTTCCTTCCTCCTCGTGCCCGCAACGCTTCTCCGCGGTGGATCCGCTGGGGGCGCTTTTCTCTCGCCTTATCTCCTTCATCTCACCGCCGGTGGCCAACGAGATGGCCTCGCTTAACACTGCCTCGTGGTACGGATTTTTCATCACCGAGGGGAACATCGAGTACCTCCGGCGGAGGCAAAAGCTTCCGTCCGAGGAGCTCATCGAGGCCTGCACGCCCAGAGAGGAACGCGTGCTGGAGCCTCGCCCCGGAGAGTGCATCGTGTTCGGTACCCACTTACTCGTTGGCTTCGGGCTGCCGGGGAGCATCTTTCTTCGGCAGTTCCTTGAGTTTTACGGGCTCCAGATGCATCATCTGGGGCCTAACTCCGTCTTGTGTCTCGCGAGCTTCGCCACTTTGTGCGATGCGTACTTGGTCCTATGGCCCTTTTCGTCCTTCTTCCGCCACCTCTTTCATTTCCACGTCCACATGCACCGCGACGTGTCGTACTCTTGTGGTTGCGCGGTGGTGTACACACGGGGTGGCTGGCCATTTTCTAAAGATGAAGTGGAAGGAGTCCTTCAAAAAGTGGAAGCGCGCATTCTTCTATGTCTGCAACATCGTCCTGGGCGGTATTGGGTCAATCTCTCGCCTTTCTACGATGAGCCGCCGACCGGAGAGCACTTGGACCTAGACGTGTGCACCGACGAGCTGGGCTGATCGCCGACCAGATGCAGGAGCTCGCGGCTTTGATGGGGCTGGTTGCCCCGGACCTGGTGGCGGCCTTCGTGTCCCGCCGAGTGTTGCCGCTGCTGGCGAGGCCGTACCGGATGGGCGACATGAGCGGCCGCAAGGACCCGACCGGCTGTCGACGGTGGAGTTTCCACTTCACAAGGTGGCCGCCCAAGTGAATAGTATTACCAACTTTCAGCTGGACGAGGAAAGTGGAGCTTTGGCCTAGAGCCGTTCCACCACGGCAACTGGGCACCGGTGGTAAGTCTTCGACCGACTCGAGCTGTTCCCCTTGTTTTTCTTTCTTATCGGTAGCATTGACGCATGTCTGTGAAGCTCCTAAGCGTTTTGTTTGGCAGAACACGCCGGATGGCTCGAACCCGAAGCACTTTGGCCCGGACCATGAGGAGTCCGACGCCGACGACTTCGAGTCGCACGGGGATGTCCCTGATGTGTACTACACAACTTTATTCTTGTACACTCGTGTTGAGCCTCCAATCGCAGAGTTTTGTAGGACAGTAGCAATTTTCCATCAAGTTGTTGACCTAAGGTTTATCAATCCGTGGGAGGTGTAGGATGAAGATGGTCTCTCTCAAGCAGCCCTGCAATCAAATACAAGAAATTTCTTGTATCGCCAACACACCCAATACAATGGTAAATTGTATAGGTGCACTAGTTCGGCGAAGAGATGGTGATACAAGTTCAATATGGATGGTAGATATAGGTTTTTGTAATCTGAAAATAAGAAAACAGCAAGGTAACAAGTGGCAAACAGCGAGCAAAATGTTGTATTAATGCTTGTAAATAAGGCCTACGGTATATACTTTTACTAGTGCAATCTCTCAACAATGCTAACATAATTGGATCCCTCGACGTGAAACTAAGAATCACTCCAAAGTTCCTATCTAGTGGAGAACAATAAGATGAAATTGGTGTAGGTAGTAGAACCACCTCAAAGTTATTTTTTTCGATCAACCTATTCAAGAGTTCGTACTAAGATAACATCAAGCTAACCTTTCCAATCGATCTATCTACCATTTCGTATTATAATAACACCAATGATACATATCAATCGACCCTAATGTCACCGAGATACTCCAATGTCACCTCAAGTATCCGTGGGTAAATTATGCGACATGGGTCAAACAATTTCAGAGCTATCATATTCAATCGAACACAAAGAATATGCAAGGAGGAACCCAATATTTCTATCAGAGAACATGATATGAAAACGTGCAATCAACCCCTATGCATAGATCCCCAAGGTCACCGGAACCCGCAAGTTGATGCCTCAACATATATCAAGTGAATCAATAGAATACACGAATGTCACTATGGGTACCACAAAAGACTTACATCAAGTGCTGTCATACCAATATGCTCAATCCAACATGACGAGATCTTAAAGGAAAAGACTCAATTCATCACAACTAGATGGTAAGGGAACTACATTGTATGATCCAACTATATTAGCGAAGCCCGTGTTCTTGAGATCGTGCCATCTCAAGAAAGAGAGAGAGAGAGACAGAGATTGAACACATAGCTACTGGTATATGCACTCAGCCTCGAGGGTGAACAACTCCCTCCTTGTCATGTCCTTCGGTGATGGTTTTACCTCTCCTGCAGGGTACTGGAATCACTCCAGATTGGCTTTTCGGTGATACAAAGAGTTGTGGTGGCGGAGCCAAAGTTCTCTCTTTATTTCTTGGGTTTCTGGAATTTATAGGAATTTTCAGCGTTGGAATCACGCGCAACGGAGCCACGTGGACCCCACAAGCCATTAGGGCACAACCAAGGCCCAGGCCGCGCGCTGTTGGTTGTGCCTCCATGGTAGCCCTCCTATGGTGGTTCTTCGCTCCAATGTTTTCTCATATGTTCCAGAAAAAATCATAAAAAAGTTTCTAGCGATTTCGAGAACTTCCCTTTTCTGCACAAAAAACAACACCACGGTGATTCTGCTGAAAGCAACGTCAGTCCATGTTAGTTCTAAATAAATCATGTAAAGTGCATCAATACCATATAAAGTTATTATAAACATAGGAAAATATGGCATGAATACTTCATAAATTATCGATACATTGGAGACGTACCAGCATCCCCAAGCTTAATTCCTACTCGCCCTCGAGTAGGTAAATGATAAAAGAAATAATTTATGAAGTGCGAATGCTAGCATAATGTATAATATTGATCAAGGATAATTTCAGCCATTTTTCTAGCATCATAACCCGCAAGTATTTCTCATAAAGCTTCTCAAGATCGAGTAGCAAGTTATTCACAAGGACTAACCATTGAAGCACAAGATTGGGGAGAAGACATCACATAGCTACTGGTCACGGACTCATGGTCCAAGAAGGACTACTCACGGCACGTCCGGGAAGCGTCCATGGCGGTGGAGCAGCTTCCGGAGGTCATTCCTCCATCCGGCAGGGTGCCGGGAAGAGGTCTCCGGACGCACCCGATCTCGGAAGCGCTGCGGCGGCGAAACGATGGAGAAATTCAGAATTCTAGAAAGTCTGCAAGGGTTTCCTCTCGGGACTCTAAATATAGGCCAAAGGAGGATACCGGAGGAGGTGAGACCCACCCAAGCGGCCTCCTGGCGCGGCCTAGGGCAGGGCCGCGCCATCAGGCCACCTGGGAGGCCCCTGGCCCCCCTGGACCATCTTCGCTGATCCTGAAGCTTTCGCTTCACTGAATTTTTTTATATTTTTTCTGGAATTTTTCGGGCTTCGGAAAATTGGGCAAAATCATGTGCAAAATAGACATCAACAGACAGAAACTGGCACTGGGTGCACTGGGTTACTAGGTTAGACCAAATGTGTGTAAAATGATATAAAAGCGTAGCAAAACATATAACAATGTCACTCAAAAGAGCATGGAACAAGCAGAAATTATAGATACGTTTGGGACGTATCACGGGGTTGGACAGGTCAAATATCTGACAACCCCTCTCTCGGGGGGCTGGGGTTTGGCTTTATAGTCCAGCCAGAAGTGTTAGTGGTAAGGGTAGGACACGAGGTGGGAGCCGGATGCTAGCCTCTCTAGCTGGCCGCAGGGCCTGCCGGTTGTCGGGTCTTGTTTGTCGTGGGGCCCGCCGCCGGTGTACATCAACGGCTGACACACCGAGTCGTCAGGGCGCGGGCAAGGGGGAACGTAGCTAGAGGGCCATCTCGGTCGGTTAGTGTCGTCGGTGACAGGGGCCGTGTAGCCTCGCCGATCCTTCTATCATCCCGATGCGGCCATGCTGAGTATGTCAGCACGTACCATTGCGTTGATAGCCTCTTCATCATTCATCTTGTCTTGTCTTTGTAGCGACCATTTTTTCAGAAAATAATTTCCAGAAAACAAGTCTTTGTGTTCACCAGCCCCCGGACTACTTTTAGCTGGTAGACAATCACTTGATACAGAATATCCCTGCAAAAATATAAATCTGGGTTACAAGAACAGAAAGGTTTACTGGTTTCGAAAAAAATCTGAGGTTGACGGCAGAAGCGACTCGAGGAATCTCCAGTGTCCGTGGGACTCCATTCCCATAGGAACAGCTCACCTGGATAAATTCCTATCTCACAAGGCTGCTATCCTGGACACCTAGGCTCCAGGGTCGACGGCATCATGCTCCTCTACGAACGCAATCTGGCCAAGACAATAGGTAGGGACAAGCCAGTGAGTACTTTGAATGTGCTCGCAAACATCAAGAAAACAAATAAGTTAAAGAAGGTGGGATGGATGGAATAATCCACTTAATAACTCTACCATGCCATTACAATTTAAATCATGGAGGCATTTAGGAACATAAGAAATTTCCACCAATGTTGTATAAACAAGCAAGGAAGGTAACAATGAATAAGTAATAACATGCGTGCCGCAGTCGGGCGTCGGAGCGACACCACCTAAAGGGCTCACATACAAGTAATAACAGTTGCCATTGTCGGGCGTCTAAGCGACACCACGGAAAGGGCTTATAATAAATAATAACGATCATGCCACAGTCGGGCGTCTACGCGACACCACAAAAAGGGCTTATAATAAATAATAACGAGCATGCCACAGTTGGGCGTCTACGCGACACCATAGAAAGGGCTTACAAGAAACAATAATAAATATGGAATATCCAGGAGGTAGAACCGTCCCAGGGATATCGAATAATCATAATCATAGGGGTTAGTCTACAATAATCATAATAATAGTATGATCATCCACCACATTTCCTGATTAGTCTCACGATTTCTTTAACTTCCTTCCAAGACCGACACTCAGACCGACAGTTTACTAGTCAACTAGTCATCCTTGACCGTGGACACGACTACTCGCATAGTTTTAACTTTGCAGCGGGTGTACTCTTTTCGCATAGCCCACGGGTTTCAATAGTCACTCGGACTAATCCCGCATACGTTACTTCATAAGCAAACACTCAGAACCAGTACACACCTAGTTTTCTCCCCCGAAGACCGATATCAATCAGACTATGCTTCCAGAGAAAAACCATAAGACGGGGAGGCTCCAACCTCGACTCGCATGGGATCAAATTTATACCACGCGCTACAAGGGAATGGCCATTCTCTCTCGGTCATAGACCGGAAACCCCCCATGCCCCCTCATCGGATGACTGGAATTAGTCTAGTGCCCCGGATACCTTCATCCCTGCCTCTCTACTTGATGTGTACCTGGTAATAGGTTTACGACCTATTAGACTGTATTCCCTCTCGGAAAGACCTATGGAAGCATGAAGGTAAGGTGACACACAAACAATACTCGTTCTACGGTGAACTGAGGAGGTATAATATTTTCCTGCAAGGGTTAGTAACACACATTCTTGCTGGTGGAATTATCTCAGGGTTACTTCCATCACACCCGACATGCTTTCAGTGAACACTCTCGTCCCACGAGAAATCAACCCATGGTCTCATTTCCACCAAGACACACCTTACTCTGAGGTTTTCCAGACCAACATAGCATATGAGGTATGAGATAGTACCCACTCACCACCTGCCTTCCACAAACTTAACAACAAAAATATCCATCATATGCTCTTATGCAAGGTATGATTTCATGCGATATTTTTATTAACATAACCTAAAGTCACGCAATAGATGCACCACCACAAACATCACACAACTTTATGCAAATGAGAGTTCATGGTGCTTGCCTTTGGAGTTCGAGGACGGTGAGGTGCACCCCAAAATCTTGGAACAAGCCTCCTCTCTCCATGTCCTATTTTGAAAATACATTAATTAACACACACATTCAAAACAACACATAAAGTTGTATGAAATAATTTGTAAATAAATCTTAAAATAAACTAGAGTAGATTTTAGAGAGGAAGGAAAAAGAAACATTTGCTTTGGAGTTTTCTTTAAAAAGTTAGAGCCATTTGAAGATCCCAGTCAAATCTTTTTTTAATAAAATCAGAGAAGGAAAACGCTACGACCAAGAATACGCTTCCCAGCAGAGAAACTGTATTTACCGAAATGCCTGCGGCAACTACGCTTTAACCAAGTGAAAACGTACCACAGGGGTTGCGCCACTCGAGGGCTTGCCTGGCTCACCAACAGGCAGGGCCCGCCTGTGAGGTTCCTCTCCTTCCTCCCGAGCGCAAGAGAATCGGGGTAGGGGCGACCTCCGGTGATGCTTGCTGGCGCTAGGGGGCTCTGCTCCCGGAGCTGAGCACATCCGCGTGTTCAGGGATGAGGACCTCGTCCCCTGGAGGGCACACGGGCTACTGGGGAGCTCGGGAGCGACTGCTCTTTCAGCCATGGCGGATTGGGGGCTCACGTAAGCACGACATCGGCCTACGGTAGCCATGGTGTAGAGGGACGGAATGAACAAGTTCTAGGGTGACGGAGGAGCTAGCCGAAGCAATGGTGGAATTAAAAGAGATGTGGGTTGCCGGTATTGAACAGAGGTTTCCTCATGGCCGTGGCGGTCGACGACGACAAAATCGAGCATGGGGAGCCAATTGTTTTGGCAGAGAGGCTACTCGGTATGGTATGGGTGGCTCGGTGAGCTTGGTAGGGCCTAAATACATGGGGAGAGGCGGTTCCCGTGGTGCCAGAGGTAAGATCGCCGGGGATTACCATACGACACCACAGAGGAGGTAGCAGGGTCGGCAGCAGGGGCAGCAGGGGTAGCGGGGCCGCCTAAAGACGAGGCAGGGAGGGGACCGGGGAACCTAGCGCATGGGGAGACTGGTGCGGCAGCGGGAACTCCTGAGCTAAAGCACGACCACCAGCCGCAGCGCCTTTGTCGGTGGCAGCCATGCTTCGGCCACGACAGGGGCTTCAGCCGAGCACAACAGGGAGAGGAAGACCTGTCGAGGCTTGACGCGACTCTGCGGGCTGGCAAGGGGCACCAGCAGGGACACGGCAGCTCGGGCGAGAGTGTGCAAAATGTGCGCTCTGGCCACGCCCACAGCACACACGACACCTGCTCTATCAAATGCGAGGCATCACCAAAGGACTCCAAGCCTGCTGAAATTTACCAGGGTTAAGCTATGGGTTAAGGGCAAGCTGCTGGACAAGGTCTTAGGGTTAGTGGGGCAACTTTGAAGTGCAGTTCAAAGCTCATGTCAAATCTGGCTATTTACCAATGGTGCTTGATGAAATGCCAGAGGCTTCTGAGTAGCTTTGATGTCCACCCAAAGCTCGAGATCGGGATCTCTCTAGGTGTTAGTCAAGATGGTCAAGTTAGTTGGGCAAAAGGTTAACCTGGGTAATGCAAATATTTAAATTCATCCAATGGGGCTCAATTCATGATGTTAAGGTTTTGTTACGGTGTTACACAGGCATGCAAAATCTTAAGTCAATGAGAGCAAGGAAAAATATGGTTGTAGTACAAAGCATCAAACTGGACCAGAACAAAACCAGAGTTGTTTTGCTAAAGTTTTCCAAAGAACAAGGTTGGGTTTTGTATAAAAGTGAATCTCATGCCTCACTTGACATCCCTAAATTTTTATAGAATTTTTGAAAGGTTATAACTAGGGGTTGTAGTACAAACTCCAATTTGGGCCAGAATAGAAATGAACTTAATGTACTCAATTTTTTCAAAACACTTGGCTAAGCTTTTACAAAAATATGATCCACGGAGATCATAGGCCATCTTCAAGTTTTATATAGAATTTTTAGAAGAAGTTGTCAAAAAGTTGTAGTGCAAAACACACCCTTAAAGGAAATAAAAGTCATTTTTGAATAAAAGAAACTTTGGCAAAAACTATTAAAAAGAAAGTCACCAATGATTTTTTTCAGAAGAAAAGAAATGTTTTGCTGCAAGCACTATGGTTCCAACATAATTTTCAAACATATTTACTTGAGGAAGGATTTTATAACTAGGGAAAAAGGTTGGTTAAAAAATCAAGTGAAAACCCAGAAATTCAGATATTAAATAAACATGGCCAAAATTATATCTTAGTTTAATTAAATAAAGAATATAAAAGGTCTCATGTAAAGGCTCAAGCACTAAATGATCTTTCAAATGCCACTTGAAAAGAAAAGTTTTTGAAGGAGGCTTTGAAAAGAGTCATGAAGCAACTTATTTCTCAATATTTTTATTCTAGGAAATGTTTTATATTATAAAAATATTATGAAATTTTTGGGGTGTGACACACACTACCCCCCTTAAAAATAAATCTAGTCCCCGAGATTTTCTTAGCGAAAGAAAATAATTCAGTCTTGAAAACACGGAATCATGATCACTCAATTGCAGGTGCAAACAAGGCAATCGTATAGCACACAATACCTCATATGCAGGTGCAAACAATGTAATCAAATAGTACACTATCACTCGCCTAGCATTAGGAATGCACACTACTAGACTAATGTACACTCCGAGGGCAGTCAACGAGATACGAGCAAGGGCTTCCCGAGAAAATATTCCCGGTCACGGAAACACATTCTACTTTTCCCAGACGGAGTCTCGAGAATGTGTCCCTCTTTTGTCTGACAACAACGGCCCACCAATGGAAACTCTAGAAAATTTTCCAATGGAAGTAATGCGGAACTTATCCATTAGTTGATGGGTCAACACCCTTGGTGACAACCTAAAGGACAAGGGATGGGCACACTGGGGCTCCTCTATACTGGGCTGGGAGGCAACACAATTTCCACTCTGGGGTTGCATCCAGAATTTTCCGGATGAATCCCAGTGGGTAGTCATGGGGAGGATTGGCTTAGGGTAGTGCACTTGCTGAGAAGTGCTAGAAGCGGTCATGGGTGGTCTCACTAGGTACCTAGTTAGGGACACAAAGTATAACACTATTGTGACCTGGGTCATCGGGGTGGAAACTCGGGTATCAAATCCCAAGTGACACATCACTCGGTTAGCTGGCTTGGTGGTTAAGTGGTCACGCCCAAAATTTTATTCACAGGGTTGCTGTGGAGACAATGTCTCGGACGGCGTGCCCTTAGCATAGCTTCATTGCAGAAGGCATCCAAACTGTGGTGAAGTTCCGCCATGGTCATGGTCTGGTGGGCTAACATAATGCCTGGGGCAGACCTCAGAGATCTAATAGGTCTCCCAACCAATATGCAGCGGTTGCTGGAGGCGGTTGCGGCTTCATGGTTTGCCGGGGTCAGGCGAGCAGTTGGCGTGTGACTCCTGACCAGGTCAAAGGTGATCGGATCAATGAGTGCCTCCTGCGCTTTCAAATAGTGAACAACCTGCACCAAGGCAGGGTTTGCCTCAAGGTCTTCGCAGGCAATTCGGGTCAGACTACCATAGCCTTGACGACTAGGATAATAGCAGAATGGTCTGCTATTCATCCATGGCGACAGATGTCGTATCTGGACTATAGGCTCTCGGGTTGCAAGTTGATGGGCTTGGGCTTTGTTGGTAGCTGCTCTGCCAGTGAAATTGTAAGGGCACTCCAGCTAGAAATTCCCTCCATATATGTACACCGAGGCCCAATAGTAATGAATAGCATCACTCGTAGGCTCATCATGTACAACATACACTCGAGGCTCTTCTATGCTAGAAACTTGGCGGCTCAGGTCAGCGAGAATGACTACGAAGTCTCCTGGCTCGGACATGGTGGTCTCGTTGCGAAGAACACGACCCGACATCGTGCATGTCAAGGGGGATTACTAGGGTAGGGGTCTCAAAGTTGCGACTTGTTGGGTTGAGGCAAGGCGTTACTATATAGGGTAGAGAGTCTTTCATCGCACGCTAGGAAATGTGACATCTCCCGTGTCGGTCATAGACACACATCTTAAGGGCCGAACTGACAGGTTGGGTACCGACTGCCAAAAGGTGTCGGATGAGCACTATGGTTGGTTATTGGGTAGGCTAGGATGGGTTACGGATATTTGAATATCCGGCGTGGGGATAGCAACCTCGCTAATATAGGTTTAGCCAATGGTTTGCCTCGCTCTCATATCAAGGTTGTACTGACCGGTTTTTCAGAAATTATTTTCCAGAAAACAGGTCTTTGTGTTCACGAGCCCGAGGACTACTGTTAGCTGGTAGACACTCACTTGATACCGAATATCCCAGCAAAAATACAAAATCTGGGTTACAAGACCATAAAGGTCTATTGGTTTGGACAAAAGTCTAAGGTTGACGGTGGAAGCAACTCGAGGAATCTCCAGTGTCCGTGGGACTCCATTCCCATAGGAACAGCTAACCTGGATAAATTCCTATCTGATAAGGCTACTATCCTGGACTCCTAGGTTCCGGGGTTGACGACATCGTGCTACTCTTCGAACGCAGTCTGGCCAAGACAATAGCCAGGGACAAGCCAGTGAGTATTTTAAATGTACTCAAAAACATCAAGAAAACAAATAAGTTAAAGCAGGTGAGAGGCATGCATAATCCACTTGATAACTCTACCATGCCGTTAGAATTTAATTCGTGGAGGCATTTAGGCAGATAAGCAATTTACACCAATATTCTATAAACAAGCAAGGAAGGTAACCATGAATAGGTAATAACATGCGTGCCGCAATCGGGCGTCGAAGCTACACCACCTAAAGGGCTCACATGCAAGTAATAACAGTTGCCATAGTGAGGTGTCTAAGCGACACCAGAGAAAGGGCTTATAATAAATAATAACGAGCATGCCTTAGTCGGGCGTCTAAGAGATACCACAAAAAGGGCTTATAATAAATAATAACGAGCATGCCACAGTCGAGCGTCTACACGACATCACAGAAAGGGCTTATAAGAAACAATAATAAATATGGAATATCTAGGAGGTAGAACCTTCCCAGGGATATCCCACAATCATAATCATAGGGGTTAGTTCACAGTAATCATAATAATAGTATGATCATCCACCACATTTCCTGATTAGTCTCACGATTTCTTTAACTTCCTCCAAAGACCGACACTCAGACCGACACTTGACTAGTCAACGTGTCGTCCTTAACCATGGACACAACTATTCGAATAGTTTTAACTGTACACAGGATGTACTCTTTACCCACAACCCATGGGTTTCAATAGTCACTCGGACTAATCCCTTATATGGTACCTCAAAAGCGAACACTCAGAACCAGTAAGTGCTGGAATTCAGTTATTTGCCGTCAACCCCTTCTTTGCCGTCCGCTGGCTGATGGCAGAGACCCTATTTGCCGTCAGTCACCAGAAAACTGACGGCAAAGAGCAGACAGATGGAAAAGATACTCATTGCCATAATTCTTGTCTTTGCCGTCTGCTGGCAGACATCAAAGAGCAGGAGGGCAGACGGCAAAGAGCCCACCGCACACCCCCCTCCCACCCCATAACGGGTGCTACCTTTGCCGTCTGCCCTCCTTCTCTTTGCTGTCGGGGTGCGGACGGCAAAGCGAGCCCCCCCCTAATGGTTGTCTCCCCACCCCGTCCCCCCTATCTCCTGCTTTTTGTCGTCGGGGGGGAGGGGGGACGGCAAAGAGAGCCCCCCCTAGCGGTCGTCTCCCCACCACAGTCTCCTCCGCTCCGACAGTAGTCACTGTTTCTCTCACCCGCTCGTCCCCCGCCCGCCGGCCGCCTCCGCTCCCGCCCCCTCCTCCCCTCCCGCCGGCCGCCTCCTCCCCCGCCCCCTCCTCCCCTCCCGCGGCATCCCTCCTCCCCCCCTCGTCGGCCGCCTCCCCTCCCGCCCCTCCTCCCTGCGCCCTCCTCCCCGCGCCCTCCTCCCCACACCCCTCCTCCCCGCCCGTCGGCCGCCTCTGCTCCCGCCTGTCGGCCGCCGCACCTCCCCCCCGTCGGCCGCCTCCCCTCCCGCCCGCCGGCCGCCTCCCCTCCCGCCCCCTCCTCCCTGCGCCCTCCTCCCCGCGCCCTCCTCCTCACACCCTCATCCCCGCCCACCCGCCGGCCGCCTCCCCTCTCAGCAGCCGGCCGCCTCCCCTCCAGCCCCTCCTCCCCGGCTGCCCACCGCCCATAGGTGAGTTTTTTTTATTTAATTAGATTTAGTTATTTGATTTAGTTGTAGTTTAGTTAGTTGTTTTAGTTAAATAGTAGATTTAGTCCTAGGTTTAGTTAATTAGTGCTAGGTTATTTGTTATTTGTTAATTTAGAGGTAGATTCTATTTTGTTAATTAGTTGTAGATTCTTTTTTAGTTAATGATTGGTAGATTCTGTTTTTGTTATTTTATTTGCTGTTTAGTTCTATATAGGTTTAGCGATAGGTTTAGTGATAGGTTTAGATTCTACATAGTCATAATTGAAATAAGTAGAAAAAATATGAAGAATAAAATAAGAATAAGTAGATAAGGGAAGAACAATAAGAAGAAGAAGAGGAGGAGGAGGAGGATAAAAAGAAGAAGAAGAAGAAAAATAAAAAGAGGAGAGAGGAGAAGAATAAAGAAGACGAAAAAGGAAAAGAAGGAAGAAGAAGAAGAAGAAGAAGAAGAAGAGGGAAATGGAAAAGAAGGAAGAAGAAGAAGAAGAAGAAGAAGAAAAGGAAGGAAGGAAGAAGAATAAGAAGAAAAGGAAGAGGAGGAAAAAAAGAAGATGAAGAAGAAGAAAATGACACCCTGACACCTCGACACCCCGACACGATGCCCGAAACCCCGACACGACATCCTGACGACACCCTGGCAGAATACGCCGCCCCAGACGCCACTGATCCCCAACCCCCGACCTCCGACACCTCTTGGGCCTCTTGTTGATTGAAAAGTCCCTCGACCACTGACCCCTGACGCCACTAACCCTGGACCCCCGACGACACTGACCCCCGACCACCGACGCCACTAACCCCCGAACCCCGACGCCACCGACACCCGACACCACCGACCCTTGACGGCACTGAGTCCCGACGCCACTAACCCCCGACCCCCGACAACTCTTTTGCATATGGTTGAACGAGAAGGTGCTTTTAGGCCTTCCACAGACCGACGGGTTCATAGTTTTGTAAATTATAAGTTAGGTCAGATATTTCCGGATTATGTTTTAAAAACATCATATTTGTGTTGATCGTGTGAATTTCAATGTGCAGTTGTTCGACGACCTCCACGTGTGTTGGACGAGCTACGCCCCTGCGTTTGTTGGTGAGCACAAATGACTTCTCCTCCTACCCCCTTAATTTGCTCTGTTCCGGTCTTCGTGTCGATGAAACTTGCTAGATATAGGTTTCTTCAATCATGAGTATGTGTGACCAGTATGTGTCTCCCGTTCGAAAGGGCGGCATCTATAAATATGCATGTCTTTGCATATTTATAACCGCCATCCTTTCGAATTATCCAACGTTATCCATGGACAGCCTGAGTATGTGTAGATTGGGTTCATTTTCCCGTATGCCATGCTCCGGATCCGACGCGGAATTTCGTCAGTGCCTCCCTGTTGTTCTCCGGGTACACATCCTCTCTGCTTATTGCCGAGACGTGTATCAGGAGAACAGCGGGGAGGTGCTGCCGAAATTTTGCGTCGCATCTGGAGCAGAGGATGCCAAAGCGAACCCAATCTAGACATACTCGGGTGGGATTAGGACCTATCTTTACCTATTAGCATGTATGTTGCATGGACGTAATAAAATTGACAAACTTGATTAGAGGATGAATATAGATGATGAATTATATATTTATTTCTTGTGCCCCCATTGGTAGCTAGGCAACATGAGTGATCGTGCTTGGATGTACACTGGTCACCCTAGTCAGAAAGACATGACCCAAGAATGGTTAACAAAAACCAGGGGGTTTGTGAGAGCCGCATTTGAAAATGGCCAGCAAAAAACATGGTGCCCCTGTCCCAACTGCGACAACTGGAAAAAGCAGACAGAGTTTGAAATGGGTAAACACCTGCAGAAGTGTGGTTTTACGCCTAATTATACGGTGTGGAACTTTCATGGTGAGTCTGACCAACGTGCCAGAGCTGAGGTGATTCGTCGTCGCAAAGACGAGCATGGTACCGGGATTGAAGACATGGTGCAAGACTTTGTTGATGCTCGGGATTCGGACGATGAGATGGAGGAATCTGCAAAGGCCTTCTATGAAATGTTGGAGTCTTCAAAACGTCCTCTCCACGAGCAGCCTGAGCTTTGTCAGCTGGATGCCATCGCACAAGTAATGGCTCTGAAGGCTCAATTCAACCTAGGCAGAGAATGCTACAACGCGATGATGACAATATTTGGACGCTTTCTACCCAAAGGCCATGTACTGCCTGTAAACCTGTACCAGTCAGAGAAAATCCTCCGTGTACTTAAGATGCCCTATAAGAAGATACATGCCTGTGAGAATGGATGTGCCTTATTTAGGCTTGAGTATGCGGCCTTGAACTATTGCCCCATTTGCAATTCTTCCAGGTATATTGTGGTAGACAACGATATGGGTGAGAAGAATCAGACCAAAATCCCCATTAGTGTTCTTCGGTATCTGCCAATCGTACCAAGACTTCAACGTCTTTTCATGGTCGAAGAGACGGCCAGACAGATGACATGGCACAAATTGGGCAAAAGAACCGAACTAGATGCGGATGGTAACAAGATCCGGGTACACACTTCAGATGGTTATGCGTGGAGGCACTTCGATGCATTACATAAGGATAAATCGGAAGATCCAAGGCAACCTAGAGTTGCCATCAACACTGATGGGTCCAATGTGTATGGTATGACGGCAACACAATACAGTTGTTGGCCTATATTTGTCATTCCACAAAATTTGCCACCCGGAGAGATTATGAAAAGAAAGAACATTTTACTGACGTTGATAGCCCAACTATCCGGGGAAGAATATGAATGTGTACATGCAACCACTTAAGGATGAGTTGCAAGAAGCCTGGGATAATGGGAACAAGACCTACAACGCAGCTACCAAAACAAATTTCAAAATGCATGTGTGGTACATGTAGTCGACACATGATTATCCGGCGCTTGCGCTATTCGCTGGCTGGTGTGTGCATGGAAGGTTCCCTTGCACCACATGCAAGGCAGCTCTTCAGTTCCGTTGGCTGCAGGCTGGTCGCAAGTATTCTTGCTTCGACATGCATAGACTATTCCTGGATCCTGACCACAAGTTCAGAAAAGACAAGACCAATTTCATCAAAGGTAGTGTAAGTGCATCTAGTGCCCCTTAGTGATTTTGGTGGTTTGAAGACTTATAGGTTAAGTATCTAATGTGTTTATGAGTGTACACAGTATCTATAAGTCTCTGAGGAGTTTGAGATATTTGATGAATATCGACGCCTAAAAATGTATATCTTCGGTTGAAGAAATTAGTCTGAAGCTGAAGAATTGAATCGCGAAGAATCTGCGATGAAATAGATATTCCTCATGAAGATATTGAAATTGAGGAATTCGGTGTGTCCGGAAGAAAATCATTTTGAAGACTTTGAAGCATGAGGATTTACTCTTTCTGTTTTATTTTCTTCACACTTGAGTAATAGGAACACACTACTGTTAAAGGGGGTCGAAGTTACACTTTGGAATGAATTTCCTCATGATGCTCAACCCAAGCCTAATCCTACCAAAAGCCTCAAGTGAGGAATACGAGTGACATGAGGACTCTCACAGTTGACGGTTCCGACCTTTTCGATAACCACGCCAAGTCATTGGTCTTATCCACACTAACGGTCATATTATTTAAGGGCATTAGTGTCAAATCATGTCGGGATGCTCCCAGGCTATAAATAGCCGCCCCCCACAACCATTAGCTGGTTGGCTGCTCCATTAGGAACTGACACTTGTCATAAGAGCAACCCTCAACAGTGAGGAAATACCCCATACACCAAAACCACAAACCTAGAACCTAGTGATTGAGCATCACTGAAGAAGTTGTTCCTGTGTGGGACTGAAGCCTTTTACCTTTGAGGACTCTGCATCCTCCAGACGGTTAGGCATCATGGTCTAGAGCTTTCCAGCAGTCAACTGTGGATCGCCGGGTGACCAAGTTTGTGAGGGTTTGGAAGTCTGCCCTGAAGACTTACCACGAGTGTTGGGCGAGGACTGTGTGTTCTTAGCCCAAGGAGAACACACTAGGGACTGTGTGTCCCATGACTGTGTGTCCTTTGGTTTCAATACCAATACGCTCCAAACCAGATGTACGACTGTCACAACAGTTGAAACTGGGTCATCAACTACTGTCTTCATTGAGAAACGGGTTCTAATTCCTCAACTCCTTACTTTCCTCAGATTATGCGTTGATGACTTTCACTATTACTGTTTGAAGAATTTGCTGAAGACTTCCTCTGAAATTCCTCAACCCCAAATTCTTCACACTAGTTAATCCTCATCTGTTTTCCGCGTGCCTGCTCACTGTGCAATCTGTTTTCACATTCCTCACACTGAAAAACTGATGTTGTGAAACTTTGCACTTCTGATCCTTTACTGTTTCCGTTGTAAGTTAGTAATCAGTGAGGAATTTCCTCAAAAGGAATTTCCTCAGTGATGAAATTCTAAAAATCTCCTATTCACCCCCCCTCTAGTCGATATAACGCACTTTCAATTGGTATCAGAGCAAGGTACTCCCTTGTTCTGTGTGATTTTGGTTTAACCACCTAGAGTTTTAGTTATGTCGACTGCATGCATGTTTAAGGTGACTGCAGCATGTCCTACCTTCAAAGGAAAGAACTTTCCCTTTTGGAAGAACAAGATGCAAATGCATCTACAAGCTATTGATAATGATCTCTGGTATATTTTGGAACATGGCGTCCCCATCATCTCTGCTAGTGTCTCTGCTACTGATGTGAAGAAATTCAAGCAACTCGATTCTCAAGCGAAGAATATTATCTGTGGCCATCTGAGCCCAGGCCAATTTGGAAGAGCGAGTGCTTTGGGCTCTGCAACACTGATCTGGGAGAGACTGTGCAAAGTAAATGAAGGAGTATCAATCCAGCGTGACTCTCGTGTTGATATTCTTCGCAATCTCTTCAATCGCTTCAAGAGGCATGACAATGAAAGCTCTCAAGACACCTTTGATCGCCTCACTAACATATCAAATGAACTGCAAAGCACTGGGAGCTCGAGACATTACTGATCACAAAGTTGTGAAGAAACTGCTGAGATCGTTGGATTCTTCATTTGATACTTTAGTTCTGATGATTCAAGAAAGACCAGTCTACAAGATGCTTGACCCAGCTGATATACTCGAAAGACTCAATACTCATGAATTCCAGCTAGAAGAAAAGAACGGTGTCATCGAAAGGAAGAACAGGACTCTGGTTGAAATGGCAAGAACGATGCTTGAAGAATATCAGACTCCTCGTCGCTTCTGGCCTGAAGCAATCAACACTGCATGCCATATCATCAACAGGGTATATCTTCACAAAGTCCTCAAGAAAACCTCATATGAACTCCTCACTGACAAGAAACCTAATGTAGGTTATTTCAAAGTCTTCGGTGCAAAATGTTGGATTAGAGATCCTCACCATAGCTCAAAATTTGCACCTATGACACATGAGGGTTTTATGCTCGGTTATGGAAAGGACTCGCACACCTACAGAGTCTTCAACAACTATCACAACAAAGTTGTTGAAACGGTAGATGTGCGGTTCGATGAAACTAATGGCTCGCAAAGAGAGCAATTGCCTTCTGATCCAGATAAGTTGTCTCCTGAGGAAGCAATAAAGCTCAAACCTACTGAAGACATTGTTCCCACTGAGGAAATTGATGAAGAAACGATCCCCATCACTGATGAAAATCAAGAAGATGCTCCTGAGGAAATTGCACCAAAACCACTTCCTCAGCCCAGATGAAATCCTCAACCAGCTCATCCGAGGATTGCAAATGAAGTAGAACTTGACAAAATCCTCAACGACATCAACGCGCCAGGTCCTCTCACTCGCTCAAAAGCTTCACATTTAGTTAACTTTTGTGGGCACCAGAACCACTTCCTTTGTATCTATCACAGAACCCTCAAAAGTTGTTGAGGCTTTTCTAGAACCGGAGTGGATCCAAGCTATGCAAGACGAACTTCTTCAATTCAAGCTGAATGATGTATGGGAGATTGTCAAACGACCAGATCCTCGCAAGCACAACATCATCAGTACCAAGTGGATTTTCTGAAACAAGCAAGATGAGGACGGTCAAGTGGTGAGGAACAAGGCACGACTTGTAGTGCAAGCCTACACCCAGGTTGAAGGAATATATTTTGATGAAACTTTTGCACTTGTTGCTAGACTTGAAGCTATTCGAATACTACTTGCTTATGCTAATCATCATAACATCATCTTATATCAAATGGATGTGAAAAGAGCATTCCTCAATGGTAAGCTAGAGGAAGAAGTATATGTTGCTCAGCCCCCAGGTTTTGAGGATCCAAAGAATCCAGACAAAGTCTTCAGACTCAAAAAGGCTCTCTATGGTCTCAAGCAAGAACCTCGGGCATGGTATGATACATTGAAGGAATTCCTCATGAAGAAAGGCTTCAAACCTGGTTCACTCGATCCAACTCTTTTCACTAAATCTTATGATAATGAGCTATTTGTGTGCCAAATATATGTCGATGATATCATATTTGGCTGTACTGACAAACGATACAGTGATGAATTTGCGTACATGATGAGTGAAGAATATCACATGTCTATGATGGGGGAGCTGAAATTCTTCTTAGGTCTTCAAATTCATCAACAACACAATGGAATATTCATATCACAGGAGAAATACCTCAAGGATGTTTTGAGGAAATTCGACATGCATGAATGCAAAGGTGCCAAGACTCCAATGCCTAACAACGGCCATCTCGGCACTGATGAAAATGGTAAAGAATTTGATCAGCAGGTATATCGCTCTATGATTGACTCTTTATTGTATCTATGTGCATCTAGGCCAGATATAATGCTTAGTGTTTGCATGTGTGCACGTTTTCAAGCAAAACCGAAGGAACGACACCATAAGGCTGTGAAGCATATTCTTCGATACTTAGGTCACACAACAACACTAGGATTATGGTATCCCAAGGGCTCCAATCTTCATCTGGTAGGATATTCTGATTCTGACTATACTGGTGAACGTGTGGATCGCAAGTCAACTTCTGGTACATGTCATTTCCTTGGAAGATCACTAGTTTGCTGGTCCTCAAAGAAGCAGAACTGCGTATCACTCTCCACTGCCGAAGCGGAGTACATTGCTGCTGGTTCATGCTGTGCTCAATTACTATGGATGAAGCAAACCCTCAAGGACTACTGCATCAACATGAAGAATGTGCCTCTCTACTGCGACAATGAGAGTGCAATCAAGATTGCATACAACCCAGTACCACACTCGAAGACTAAGCACATCCAGATTCGTCATCATTTTCTTCGGGACCATATCCTCAAGGGCAATATCCTCATCGACCATGTGAAGACTGATGATCAACTGGCAGATATCTTCACTAAGCCCTTGGATGAGAAAAGGTTTGGCAAGTTGCGGTGTGACCGAAATATCTTAGAATCTTCAAATGTTTTCTAAAAACATGCACACATCCTAACACTTATGCAAAATTGATGACTTAGATGTGCAACACATGATGAATTAATTTTCTTCAACTCATGAAGAATATCACTCTGAATGTGAGGAAATCAACGAAGAAATTGATTCTCAGGGCCCTACGACAATTGTACGCGGCGTCTGTAATCATCATTCTTATATGGTGGGTCACGCCACCGCCCAACGTGAAATTCCTCAAGTTGATTTTCTTCAATGTTCCATTTCCTCAAAATGTGTTTTTTCTTCAAAACAGTTATTCTTCATTGTGACGATTTATCACAAAATCCTCAAGTTACTCAAATCTTCAAAAACACTTGATGACTTTCGTTTGACTAGATAGACTGTGATTTCAGTTCCTAAACAACATTCACTTATAGCTATTTCTTCAAGTTGATATTTCTTCTAAGTGAATGTTATCGGACCCTACTTTCCCTCTATGCTATTCTCATCGAGTCTACTCGATTCTTCATATGCGTTCTACTTGAAACTTTGTTCAAAATCCTCACTGCGTCCTTGTCAGCTGATGATTTTCTAACAAAAATCCTCAAATCTTCAAAAAAAAAATCTTTAATGCACAGTAACTGAACCCCACTTCCCACGTTCGGATAACCACGATCTCCACTATCTCCATCGCCTTGCTCGGGAACTACACGTGTCCTGCGGAGACGTAGAGGCAGGGGCTGTTTGGTCCGAATTCTTTGCGCCAACAGTAACTGTCTTGCTATAAATATGTCCTTATCCCCCTCGGCAAACACTTCTTCGCCCCATCGCTCTCCTGCTACAGCAAAAAGCACCGAACCCTAGCGCCACCGCTGGAAGTCTCGTCGCTGGTGAAGAAGATTTTCACTGCCTCGACTTCTCCGTCGTCGTAACCATGCCGAAGTCGGACCATCTTCGTCTGCCGCTGGGTTAGGGCGCATTGGACACGCAACCGAAGAGCTTCTCTCCACAACTTTTCTATTTTCTTCGTGCATGCCTTCAAGGGTAAATAAAAACCCCATTTTTACAGAAAGGTAGATCTACTATGTTACATCTCCGATGTGAAATATGTTTCTCCTCAAGAATTGATATGTACTTGATTCCTCAAACACTGCCTATCACCACACCATTGATGAACTTCACTAAGCATCTAAGATTTTCACGAGATTCCTCAATTGTGCAAATTTTCGGATCTGTACAACTTTGGAACCCAAGAACAGTATGCTTAGGCAAATTCCTCAACCACTGGTTAAATTCCTCAACTGTCAAACTTTTTCATTTTCTTCAAATCTGAGAACGCATATGACCTCTCCAAATTCCTCGCAACTATACTCTGTTCACAGGTACACACATGTCAGCTGACGAATCTCTCGGTTCTAATCACATTAACTCATTTGCAGCGTTTCTTGAAGAAAATCTTCAAGTCTCATCAGAATCCTCAAGAGTTCAATCTCATCAGCAAAATCCTCAGCTGAAGAAAATGGAGGATGACAGAAAGCAGAAGGGAGGGAAGAAACTTGAGCAGAACACAACTTTGGATATCCTTGAGGATATTTACTTGGACTATTGCACACCTGATGAAAATGAAACAATGGCCAAGAGAAAGATTTGGCTGATAAAGATAGAACGCTGATGGGCTAAGGAATGGAAGGAATACATGTTTGTAACTACCAAGTATGCGAAGAAATTCGCCCTGAAGCCTCCTGGCAAACGGGCCCCACTTGAGGCTCATCAAGTAGCACATCCCTCGAGCCTCAAGACCATTGATGACTATCCGGATGAGAAGGACAAGCATTTGGCTAAGCTCAAGAAGCAGGCAGATGCTGCAGTGAGGAAATTCAATGAGTCCTCACCTGCCGCCTCAACTGCAGCTACTTCCTCTGCCGCTGAAACCTCTGGTTCAGCAATTCCTCAACCACAGTCTGTGCCGTCAAAACCAAGGGCTCCAAAGCCTCAAGAGAAATCTGCTCAGGCATCAGTTACAAAACCCTCAGCGCCAAAAACCTCAGGACCACCACCAAAGACTCAAGAGATACCAGTACAGAAGCCGGACTTGAAGCCACTGACCGCTACCTCCAGCTCCTCACTCCCGGCTGCAACCAGCTCGGAGACAAAGTCTTCACCACCTCCTGTGAAGACTCAAGTGTCTGCTGAAAGAGCAACACTACCAAGCCCCAGCAAAATCATCACAGTCCCATCTGCATCAGAGGGCAGTGATGAATATGATTATCAAACCCTGCAAGCAATAATCAAAAACAAGCAGGAGAGGGTAGCTCAAACATCTGGTAGAACCATTCCTCTGGCCATGGACCCCAAGGTCCTCCTAGACTACATAAACATCTGGTATGAGGACCCAAACACTCCACTTGATGATTTGAAACTTCCCCCTAGCATCAGCCACATGGTGGCCACATTCATCAAAGAAGCCAAGTGGAAAGAACAGCAAGCCAAGCAGGCCAAGGTGGCTAAGCTTAAAAAGGATAAATTCCTCAAGAAGAATCTCCTCAGCTTGACGCCTGATGCACTGGTGTCAACACAGGCTGAGTTGAAAACTTTGACTGATAAGTACTCAAAGCTATCTGATCGTCAGAGTCTCAAGAGCAATTTCATCAAACTGGCCACTAAAGCTCTTGATGATTACAACAATAAGGCTGCCCCTCCAGCACCAACTGCTCAGCCCCTGATTGAAGAGCCAGCTGATGAATCTCGTCAAGCTGATGAAACTTCTCAAGCTGAGGAAATACCCCAAGAAAGTCATGTGGATGTACCGGCTATTGAAGAAATCACCATGGAAAATCCAGCTGATGAATCTGCTACAGCTGGTGAGACTGCCCCTGATCCAGTTGCTGCATCAAAGCCGGCTGATGAATCTGTCGAGAGAACCCCTTCACCAAAAGCTTCGAAGGTGAAGAAGATGAATCTGTCTGCATCAGACGTGAAGAAAACCAGAGCTGCTGCGAAGGAAGCCAAAAAGAGAAAGGCCTCCTCAGCAGAAGAAGAAACAGAGGCCAAGCGCCTCAAAGCGCTTGAAGATAATGCTCCACTGGACCTTGTGCCCCTCAACGTCGCTCCGTCTTATGAAATGGTCATCTTTGATGACCAAGCGAAAGGGACATATGAGGAAATGAAGGATGCCGCATCTGAGGAACACACTGACGAAGAAGTTCGTATTGACGACAGTCCTCAGCCCTCCATTCCTCAGGAAGTAACTGCACAAGGATCAGCTGCACCAGCTGATGAAACTGCCTCTGTCACCAAGCCAGCTGAGGAAGAGCAAAGTGAAATTCCTCCAGCTGATGAAATTCAAAGTCCTGAGAAAAATCCTCAAGATGAGGAACAGGCTGAGCCAACTCCTCCACCTGAGCAAGATGAACCTATTCCTCAACCTGATGCCCTGCTAGATCCCATCTTCAACATGATGCACAACATGAGCAAGCTCCTCCGCCTGAAGCCCCAGCTGATGAAATTCCTCACCCTGAGGACAATGCTGAGGAAAATGCACCTCATCAAGACAATGCCTTCGTCGTGCTCAACCCCGAGACTGCAATTGTTGTCTCCCCTCCTGTTCCTGAGCAAAATCTTCAGCCAGTACAGCGTCAGCCATTCTCCAAGCGACCGCAGTTTCAAAAGGAGAACTTCTTTGAAGAGTGCATGTACTTCATTGGAGAGAATCCATATGACAAGCCTCAAATGAGACATCTGAATTTTTGGACAAGGACACAGCTGAATTACTATGCCTCTGTGCTGTGTGGAAGAAACAAGATATTCCAGCACAGGCATATTCCTCACGTTGAACTTGAAGCAATACCGTGCCTAGATCCAGTCCTTAATGTCCTCCATGAAGCTGGTCTGCTACCAATGTGCTCAGACATCTCTAATTGGAACAGTGAGCTCATTCTTCAGTTTTATGCCACTCTTCACATATCTGGCGACCCTGAAGACATTAACACCTGGGTGTTTGACTGGATGACACAAAACACTCACTACAAGGCTCCTGCTACTGAGCTCCTCCGTGAACTGCCCGTATCAATTCCCTCGGAGGAGGCTGTGAAGCTTTACAGTGAGCGTGAGCTTCCCAACGGGATGATGGAAGTCCTCATGAAGCCTTTGGCTGAAGGGCAATCACCGAGAAAAACCTTCCTCGTCCACGAGCTGAAATATACACCAAGGTCTATTTCCAGAATCCTCTGCAGTGTGCTCGCGCCGATCAAAGGCCATGATGATGAAGAAGATGTCGTAGGCATCATAAAGAATATCCTCTTCAACATCATCCATGGTATTCCTATCAACATACATGATTTCTTCTTGAGGACTTTGGCCGACAATGCTATGTGTCCATTTGATCACAAGATATATGCCCCATGGATCATGAGATTCATCAGGACAAGGACAGGCATCAACTTCCACACTGACTTCCTAAACCATGTTGGTTATATGCCTCCTATCCGGGTCAACAAGAAGACTTTCGAGCCAGTTCAAGGAAAAGGCAAGTCAGTGATTGATGAAGGCAGTAGCCCCCTTGATGGCCAGTTCAGAGAGCCAGAAGCTTATTCTTCATGGGATGATACTGAGACTCACCCGGCAAGCCCCGTTCCTCCTTGCGTGATGAATACAAGAGAGCTTCTCCTCAGTCTTCACCAGAAGGTGGATCGCAATCACAAATGGGTCAAACGCCAATTTGGCGCCATTGTGAAGACCTTCACTAAAACACAGAACTCTGTGAAGCTCAACCATCACTATCTGCATGAGGTTTTTGATTGCACCTGGGCTACAGTTTCTCATCTGAAGACCCAGACAAAGGTTGAAGAAATGGACTTTGAGCGAGACTTTGACTGGTCGTGGCCTCCCAAGAAGAAGTTCAGGCCCATTCCAGTTCCAGACCTTGAAGACAGTTCCTTTTCTTCATTCCGCACTGCTGAAACTGATGAAAAATAGCTCGACACTGCTACCGGTCCAAGGAAGAAGACCACTACCAAGAAGCATCACGCCTCTTCATCAACTGCCAAGAAATGAAGACTTCACGGGGGTTAGGCCTTAGTTTGTCCCTTTTTGTCAGTTGATGACAAAGGGGGAGAAACTTGAGAGTTAGTCTTCAAGCGAGATATTTTGGGGCTTATGAACTATATTTAAGTTACAAACTCTTGGCTCTTCTGAAGTTTTTATGTAATGAGTTTTAACTTAAGCCCGATGGTACTCTGACGCTTTTGAACGTTTTTCTTTGCATGCTTATTCCTCAAGTTTTTAATGCACGCATGCTCGAATTCGTCAGGTACCATTTGTTATCATGCATCTTCATTTTCTTCATACTATATGTTACATGTATGCATGATTTACAAGACTCAGGGGGAGATCTCCATGATATAAATCATCAATGTGCATTTGCTGTAGAAAGCAAAATCCTCAAGATATGCACATCTTCAGGGGGAGTCTCTCTAAATCTTGATTTCATATTCCTCAATTAAGTATTTACACTTCATATTGTTATCCCTGTTGAAGACTTAACCTAATTGTCATCAACCACCAAAAAGGGGGAGATTGTAAGTGCATCTGGTGCCCCTTAGTGATTTTGGTGGTTTGAAGACTTATACGTTAAGTATCTAATGTGTTTATGAGTGTACACATGGTCTATAAGTCTCTGAGGAGTTTGAGATATTTGATGAATATCGACCCCTAAAAATGTATATCTTCGGTTGAAGAAATTGGCCTGAAGCTGAAGAATTGAATCGCGAAGAATCTGCGATGAAATAGATATTCCTCATGAAGATATTGAAATTGAGGAATTCGGTGTGTCCTGAAGAAAATCATTTTGAAGACTTTGAAGCATGAAGATTTACTCTTTCTGTTTTATTTTCTTCACACTTGAGTAATAGGAACACTGTACTGTTAAAGGGGGTTGAAGTTACACTTTGGAATGAATTTCCTCATGATGCTCAACCCAAGCCTAATCCTACCAAAAGCCTCAAGTGAGGAATACGAGTGACATGAGGACTCTCACAGTTGAGGGTTCCGACCGTTTCGATAACCACGCCAAGTCATTGGTCTTATCCACACCAACGGTCATATTATTTAAGGGCATTAGTGTCAAATCATGTCGGGATGCTCCCAGGCTATAAATAGCCGCCCCCCACAACCATTAGCTGGTTGGCTGCTCCGTTAGGAACTGACACTTGTCATAAGTGCAACCCAATTCCTCAGAGTCTTCGAGAGTAATTCATCTGTGAGGAAATACCCCATACACCAAAACCACAAACCTAGAACCTAGTGATTGAGCATCACTGAAGAAGTTGTTCCTGTGTGGGACTGAAGCTTTTTACCTTTGAGGACTGTGCATCCTCGAGACGGTTAGGCGTCATTGTCTAGAGCTTTCCAGCAGTCAATTGTATATCATCGGGTGACCAAGTTTGTGAGGGTTTGGAAGTCTACCCTGAAGACTTACCACGAGTGTTGGGCGAGGATTGTGTGTTCTTAGCCCAAGGAGAACACGGTAGGGACTGTGTGTCCCGGGACGTTGTGTCCTTTGGTTTCAATACCAAGCCGCCCCAAACCAGATGTACGACTATCACAACAGTTGGAACTGGGTCATCAACTACTGTCTTCGCTAAGAAACGGGTTCTAATTCCTCAAGTCCTTACTTTCCTTAGATTATGCGTTGATGACTTTCACTGTTACTGTTTGAAGAATTTGCTGAAGACTTCCTCTGAAATTCGTCAACCCCAAATTCTTCACACTAGTTAATCCTCATCTGTTTTCCGCATGCCTGCTCAGTGTGCAATCTCTTTTCACATTCCTCAAACTAAAAAACTGCTGTTGTGAAACTTTGCACTTATGATCCTTTACTGTTTCCACTGTAAGTTAGTCATCAGTGAGGAATTTCCTCAAAAGGAATTTCCTCAGTGATGAAATTCTAAAAATCTCCTATTCACCCCCCTCTGGTCGATATAACGCACTTTCAGGTAGAGTTGTCAAAAACACTGCACCAGCTACGTTGACAGGCCAACAGACCCTTTATCAGTTAAACGCTCTCGAGTCTGATCCTTTGCGTCTAGGATACTTCAAAGGGTATAATACGGAACATGCCTCGACTCACAAGTCATGCTTATGGGATCTACCTTACTTCAAAGACCTCCTTTGCCCACACAACATCGACGTGATGCACACTGAAAAGAATATTGCGGAGGCCATTTTTTGTACATTGTTCGGCATAGAGGGGAAGTCAAAAGATAATCCTAAGGCTAGAATCGACCTGGAGGCTCTATGTGATAGACCATTGCAAAACTTGCGACAACGGAAAGGAAAGCAAAGCATAGTGAAGCCAAAGGCATGGTTCAATCTTGAAAGACCAGCTATGAGGGAAATGCTATTGTGGGTGAAAATGTGGTTGATGTTCCCCGATGGGTATGCTGCGAATCTAAAGAGGGGAGCGATTCTTGAGAAATTGAAAATATTTGGGCTCAAGAGTCATGATTGGCACATATGTATTGAGGGGGTAATGCCGGTGATGTTGCGTGGCTTTATCCCTGAGGATGAATGGCTAGTACTGGCAGAGTTGAGCTATTTCTTCCGTTCTCTTTGTGCGAAAGAACTATCGCCTGACATGCTAGATGAAATGGAAGAGTTGGCGCCGGAGTTGATCTTCAAATTAGACAAGCTATTTCCACCGGGCTTCTTTAATCGAATGCAACATTTGATTTTGCATCTCCCGACCGAGGCAAGAATGGGGGGGGGGCGTTCAAAATCGATGGAGCTACTCAACTGAGAGGATGCAGAAGACGCTTCGAGCTAAGTGTAAAAATAAACGTAGAATTGAAGGATCGATGGCCGAGGCATTCATTACTAAGGAGGCGGCAAACTTCATGACAGCACACTACGAAGCCAAAAATCATCATTTGCATAACCCGAAGCCTCGGTACAATGATGGCGATCCAAAAAAAGTTCAATCCAACCTCAACCTATTCAAAGGTGAGCTAGCACCATCCGGTGCTTCTAAAGGGAAATCGTTGGATGTCGAAGAATGGCGGACCATTTCTTTGTATATCTTCACCAACCTAATAGAAGAGCGGCCGTACATCGAGTAAGTTCTCGGTAATTTATTGTTCCGCAACTTCTAATTGCTTTGAACTACTCTTATTCCCGGATATTTGATATAGTCGATACGTCGCCAAATTCTCGGATGGAGCGGTCATCAAAAAGGATTCCGTCGAAGAGTATGAGCTTCTCGCAAAGCATGGAGGCGACTATCCCGGTTTCATGTCTTGATTCAAACAAAGGGTAATTAATTACCATCAAGGGCCCATTTGATTTCTTGGTCTAATTTGCGGCTAATGCATCCATTCTTTCGTATTAAACTTGTAGGCTGATGCAGAGTCTATGGACGCCGAGTTGAGACAAGTCGCTAATGGTTTTGACTATAAGGTCCGTTCATTTGACAAAAACAACATCAACGGGTATCACTTTCGTACCTTTGGCAAAGAGCTATCTATGCCCGACCTAAAGACTACAAATTGTTCTGTCTCTGCTATCGGCGAAGGAGACACCGAGTATTATGGAAGATTTGAAGCAATTTATGAACTTCTATTCTATGGTGAAAACCCACCGACCGTCGTAGTCTTCAAATGTTATTGGTTTGAGCCGAGGGACACTAGAAGGACTCATGAACTTATAGGACTAGTCGAAATCAACCAAAACACCCACTTAGATGTTCTCGATGTCTATATTACGGCTCAACAGGTGACACAAGTTTTCTATCTACCGTGGGCCTGCCAAACTGATCGAAATCTCAAAGGTTGGGATGTCGTTTATGAAGTCCCACCACATTTTAGACCATCTACCCTCAATGAAGAGGATTACGAACCTCACATTAACCCAGACACATATGAAGGAGAATTCTTCCAAGAAACACGTATGTCCAAGAAACGTTTCAAGAACCGCTCTACTTCCCCCCAGAACATTGAAGTAGACAGCGACAGTGAATCCGTCTTAACCCCTGAGCCCGAACAGGAAGAGCTGGAAGAAGAAGAGGTTGCTGCTGTGGATGACCTGTCACTTCTTTACCGATTACATAATGGTGGTCTTCCACATGTTCTTCGTGATAGTGATGATGATGATGCATTTATTGATGATAGTGATGATCATGATGCATTTATTGACCCCGAAGCATATATAGACGAGCATGATTGTTATTAGTTCATGTCAGGTATTCAACTATTATACTATATATAAATTTTGAGTTCATGTTAGGTATTCAATTTTTATTAGTCATGTTGGTATTTATGACGATGATACACTTATAAATTTTATTAATCATGTTGGTATTTATGTTTTACTAATTTCATTTACTCTTTGTCATGAAAGGTGTTGAATGATGGTGGGAAAGGGTCGAAAGCACTCCGTGGCTCGTTCTTCGTCGGCAGGTGATGGGATGGGTATTTCCAATCCTGCCTCGCCTCTTCGGAGAGCGTTGCTCTCTACTCTGCAAGGAGCCCCCCCCCCCCCCCGTGAGAGGAGGTCGACCCCCCGCGAAGCCGAGAAGTACTAAAGGTACACGTTGTATTCATGTTGGTATTTATGTTGTACTCATGTTGTATGCATATTGGTATTTATATACATTTTATTACTCATGTTGGTATTTATGTTGTACTAAAGGTACACGTGGCCGCGGGAGAGGTAGGGCGGTGGCTGCCACGCCTTCTGACGTGGAGGCTACACGGTCTCCGCTACCACCCCAAGCTGATTCATTTGAGCACATGACTTCTAGGGTGGATTCGTCTAAGGTGGAGGCTACACGGTCTCCGGTTGACGAGCCTCGGGTCGACGAGCCTCAGGTCGACGAGCCTTCAACCCACGAGACTCGTGTCCCAGAGGCTTCATTCCAGGCGACTCCGGAGCAAAGCAGGGATGAGGGTACGTCCCAAGAGACCAAGTGGGATACCTGGGCTGAGCCAAGTGGCCATGCTGGTAGCAATGAGGAGCTGGGTGAGGGGGCTACCGTCTACCAGCGTGGTAGTTCGGGGCTCCCGCTCGTGCCGGCGACCCCCGAGCAGAGGTGGTCAATTAGGCCAAATGGGGACAAGTAAGTTAATTTACTCTTATTTAATCTTTTGCCTTCGCGTTCTCAAATATCTAATGTTTTGGCTTTAATTTGTCATACTGTAGGGGTTGGATTGTTGCCAAGGGTGTCCGCAAGCCGAACAGCGTCCTTGGTGTGCTTTGCCGTAAAAACTTCCCATGGTTTGTTACGTTGCCCGGTCGGGAGCGAGAGGTAGGAATGACCTGGGAGCACTACTCGGGTGCCCCGACCCCGCCGGAGGTGGAGATCGACGGTGTTTTGTGCGATACGAGGGCGGACATGGTGATCCCAAAGTTCTGGGTAATTTCTCCTTCACACAATTAGAAATCAACCATAGCTATTTATTATGCTAATCGGTGTTGTATCGTTTGCAGACCTACTACAGGTGTGAGGAGGGATACGAGGAGGGCGCGGCAAAGGTTATCGAAACCGAATGTCGCCGCCTACTTCAAAACTTTCGGCACGAGGCTCGGGTGCAGGCTGTTCGAGACTACTATGTCACGCGGCGTATTAGGATTGACAAAGCAAAGTGCCGTGATGCTAAGATGGAGAAGGATCATTACATGAAGGTAATTACATTTTATTAAGGCTTTGTAGTAAGTTTCCTTGATTTGGTTCTTACACGCTCAAATTTCTCTTTATTAACTTAGGTGCCCCCGAGATGGTGTGTGGATAAGATGGATTGTTGGGAGGCCTTGGTGGATAAGTGGTGCTCCGAAACGTGGGAGGCCAGCCACAACAACGCCAAGGAGAGGCATGGCAAAACGGTTTGTTGGCCACACCATCAAGGGAGCGTCAACTTAATCCAATTTGGCGAGAACTGGGTATGTGGTTTGCTTCATGCCTCATGCAATTCATTCTTAATGCTATCTTGAGCCCTTTACTAATACAATTTTCCTCTCTCTCTCTCTTTTAGGCGCGTCACAATAAGACGGAGGTGCCACAGATGTACGACATGTATGCGATGGCCCATACTGCCTCGTACAAGAAGGTCAAGGCATTCTTTGAGTCTGACCTCGAGCATCCAGAAAACTTCACCAACATCTCCTCCCACCACAAGCTCGTGAAGTACAGAGATCACGGGAAGGCGAGGAAAGGGGATGACTTTAACCCGAGCGAGGGGCCTATTGATCCAGAGCTGGTGATGATAGCTCGCAATGGGAGGCCCCATGGCTCGATCGCCATTGAAGACGGCCTTATACGTTGTCCTAGCACTCTCCACCAGATAAAGGCACGCCAAACGAGCTCTTGTTCGGAGATAACACATCATCCACGGCCAGTCGAGCTCGCCATCGAGGTTATTTTAATGGACTGCGTTGGAACCAATATGATTACATTGCTAACAATGAGTTGTGTTGCAGGCTGCTATTCAGAAAGAGAGAGAGGCAATGCAGGCGGCTATGGCGGAGAAGGATAAGGATATTAGGGAGCTGGAGGAGAGGACGACTGCATTGGGGAGGCGGAGAGGGCACGGAATGAAGTGTCTAACAAGGCCATATACAAGCTCTTCGTGGTAAGTTTCTTCTTCATGTTATTTCAAATCTTGCATTTGAATGTCCGTTTCATTAATAGTTAAAAAGTTGGACTTGTCGAAACCAAATGTACAGTCTATGTGCGAGAAGAGCGGCCAAGTCCCTCCGCCGATGCCAGTCATTAACATGGCGGGGACGATGAGTTTCATTTCAGTGCAGTGATCTTAAGAGTGTCCTCATGCTAACGACACATTTCAAACGACGTTTGGTGCAGAATATCTCCCGAAACGCATCGCACGACCCTTCTAAAGTGGAGCCTTCTCCAGGGAAGCCTTCTCCAGGTGAAACAAGCCAGAGCCACCGTGCTTCAGCACCGTGATGACGATAATGGTATGTTATTTCTAGTGTTTTAATAAAAAATAGCTAGACTTCCATCTAAATAACATAATTAGCTTAGTTAGCTCCAAAATTGCTAAATTGGCTAATTATCCTACAGAATGACATAATTAGCTTAGTTAGGTAGAAAATGACCTATTTAATAAAAAATGACCTATAGTTAGCTAAGTTATCTAATAAATGACATAATAAGGGTTACGTAGGTGCAAGATGACCTATTTCCCCTAACTTAGGTATTAAATGGCCCGTAATTAGCCTAGCTAGATCCAAAATGGCTTAATAAGCATAGTTTGCTCCGGAATGACCTATTTTACCCAAGTTAGACAGGGTTCCACCTAAATGACATAATTAGCTTAGTTAGCTCCAAAATGGTCTATTTATTAAAACATGACCTATACTTAGCTAATTATCCTCGAAATGACATAATTAGCTCCAAAAAGGCATTCTTAGCTAATTTAGCCCGAAGAAGGGGACAAGAGGAGAAGAAAGAGGAAAAATGAAAGGAAGGAAGAAGAAGAAGAAGAGAAGAAGAAGAAGAGAAGGAGGAGGATAAGAAGAAGGAGGAGAAGTAGGAGAAGGAGATCCTCCTTCTCCTTCTTCTTCCTCCTTCTTCCTCCTTCTCCTTCTCCTTCTTCTTTTCTTCTTCTTGTCCTCTTCCTTCTCCTTCTCCTCCTCCTCCTCCTTCTCATCCTTCTTCTTTTACTTCTTCTTCTCTTTCTCGTCTTCTACGTAGCTTAGACTCATCCAAGAAAGACTAAATTGGCTAATTATCCTACAAAATGACATAATTAGCTTAGTTAGCTCCAAAATGACCTATTTAATAAACAAATGACCAATAGTTAGCTAAGTTCTCTCCTCAATGACATAATAAGGCATACGTAGCTGCAAGATGACCTATTCCCCTAACTTAGGTATTAAATGGCCTATAATTAGCCTAGCTAGTTCCCAAATTGCTTGATAAGCAGAGTTTGCTCCGAAATGACCTATTTTACCCAAGTTAGCTCCGAAACGACCTATAGTTTGCTAGGGTTCCACCTAAATGACATAATTAGCTTAGTTAGCTCCAAAATGATCTATTAAATAAAACATGACCTATACTTAGCTAATTATCCTCGAAATGACATAATTAGCTCCAAAAAGGCATTCTTAGCTAATTTAGCCCGAAGAAGGGGACAAGAGGAGAAGAAAGAGGAAAAATGAAAGGAAGGAAGAAGAAGAAGAAGAGAAGAAGAAGAAGAGAAGGAGGAGGATAAGAAGAAGGAGAAGAAGGAGGAGAAGAAGGAGAAGGAGCTCCTCCTTCACCTTCTTCTTCCTCCTTCTTTCCCCTTCTCCTTCTCCTTCTTCGTTTCTTCTTCTTCTCCTCTTCCTTCTCCTCCTCCTCCTGCTCCTTCTTCTTTTACTTCTTCTTCTCATTCTCTTCTTCTACGTAGCTTAGACTCATCCAAGAAAGACTAAATTGGCTAATTATCCTACAAAATGACATAATTAGCTTAGTTAGCTCCAAAATGTCCTATTTAATAAAAAATGACCTATAGTTAGCTAAGTTCTCTCCTAAATGACATAATAAGGCTTACTTAGCTGCAAGATGACCTATTCCCCCTAACTTAGGTATTAAATGGCCTATAATTAGCCTAGCTAGATCCAAAATGGCTTAATAAGCATAGTTTGCTCCGGAATGACCTATTTTACCCAAGTTAGCTCTGAAAAACCTATAGTAAGGTAGGGTTCCACCTAAATGACATAATTAGCTTAGTTAGCTCCAAAATGACCTATTAAATAAAAAATGGCCTATACTTAGCTAATTATCCTCGAAACGACATAATTAGCTACAAAAAGGCATTCTTAACTAATTTAGCCCGAAGAAGGGGACAAGAGGAGAAGAAAGAGGAAAAATGAAAGGAAGGAAGAAGAAGAAGAAGAAGAGAAGAAGAGGAGAACTCCTTCTCTTTTCTTCTTCTTATCCTCTTCGTTCTCCTCCTCGTCCTCGTCCTCCTCCTTCTTCTTTTACTTCTTCTTCTCTTTCTCTTCTTCTATGTAACTTAGACTCATCCAAGAAAGACTAAATTGGCTAATTATCCTACAAAATGACATAATTAGCTTAGTTAGCTCCAAAATGACCTATTTAACAAAAAATGACCTATAGTTAGCTAAGTTCTCTCCTAAATGACATAATAAGGCTTACGTAGCTGCAAGATGACCTATTCCCATAACTTAGGTATTAAGTGGCCTATAATTAGCCTAGCTAGATCCAAAATCGCTTAATAAGCATAGTTTGCTCCGGAATGACCTATTTTACCCAAGTTAGCTCTGGAACGACCAATAGTTTGCTAGGGTTCCACCTAAATTACATAATTAGCTTAGTTAGCTCCAAAATGGTCTATTTAATAAAACATAACTTATACTTAGCTAATTATCCTCGAAATGACATAATTAGCTCCAAAAAGGCATTCTTAGCTAATTTAGCCCGAAGAAGCGGACAAGAGGAGAAGAAAGAGCAAAAATGAAACGAAGGAAGAAGAAGAAGAAGAGAAGAAGAAGAAGAGAAGGAGGAGGATAAGAAGAAGGAGAAGAAGGAGGAGAAGAAGGAGAAGGAGCTCCTCCTTCTCCTTCTTCTTCCTCCTTCTTCCTCCTTCTCCTTCTCCTTCTTCTTTTCTTCTTCTTCTCCTCTTCCTTCTCCTTCTCCTCCTCCTCCTCCTCATCCTTCTTCTTTTACTTCTTCTTCTCTTTCTCTTCTTCTACGTAGCTTAGACTCATCCAAGAAAGACTAAATTGGCTAATTATCCTACAAAATGACATAATTAGCTTAGTTAGCTCCAAAATGACCTATTTAATGAAAAAATGACCTATAGTTAGCTAAGTTCTCTCCTAAATGACATAATAAGGCTTACGTAGCTTCAAGATGACTTATTCCCCCTAACTTAGGTATTAAATGGCCTATAATTAGCCTAGCTAGATCCAAGATGTCTTAATAAGCATAGTTTGCTCCTGAATGACCTAGTTTACCCAAGTTAGCTCCGTAACGACCAATAGTTTGCTAGGGTTCCACCTAAATGACATAATTAGCTTAGTTAGCTCCAAAATGGTCTATTTAATAAAACATCACCCATACTTAGCTAATTATCTTCGAAATGACATAATTAGCTCCAAAAATGCATTCTTAGCTAATTTAGCCCGAAGAAGGGACAAGAGGAGAAGAAAGAGGAAAAATGAAAGGAAGGAAGAAGAAGAAGAAGAGAAGAAGAAGAGAAGGAGGAGGATAACAAGAAGGGGAAGAAGGAGGAGAAGAAGGAGAAGGAGCTCCTCCTTCTCCTTCTTCTTCCACCTTATTCCTCCTTCTCCTTCTCCTTCTCTTTTCTTCTTCTTCTCCTCTTCCTTGACTTCCTCCTCCTCCTCCTCCTTCTTCTTTTACTCCTTCTTCTCTTTCTCTTCTTTGATGTAGCTTAGAGTCATCCAAGAAAGACTAAATTGGCTAATTATCCTACAAAATGACATAATTAGCTTAGTTAGCTCCAAAATGACCTATTTAATAAAAAATGACCTATAGTTAGCTAAGTTCTCTCCTAAATGACATAATAAGGCTTACGTAGCTGCAAGATGACCTATTCCCCCTAACTTAGGTATTAAATGGCCTATAATTAGCCTAGCTAGATCCAAAATGGCTTAATAAGTATAGTTTGCTCCGGAATGACCTATTTTACCCAAGTTAGCTCTGAAAAACCTATAGTTAGCTAGGGTTCCACCTAAATGACATAATTAGCTTAGTTAGCTCAAAAATGACCTATTTAATAAAAAATGACCTATACTTAGATAATCATCCTCGAAACGACATAATTAGCTCCAAAAAGGCATTCTTAACTAATTTAGCCCGAAGAAGGGGACAAGAGGAGAAGAAAGAGGAAAAATGAAAGGAAGGAAGAAGAAGAAGAAGAGAAGAAGAGGAGAAGGAGGAGGATAACAAGAAGGGGAAGAAGGAGGAGAAGAAGGAGAATGAGGTCCTCCTTCTCCTTCTTCTTCCTCCTTATTCCTCCTTCTCCTTCTCCTTCTCTTTTCTTCTTCTTATCCTCTTCCTTCTCCTCCTCCTCCTCCTCCTCCTTCTTCTTTTACTTCTTCTTCTCTTTCTCTTCTTCTATGTAACTTAGACTCATCCAAGAAAGACTAAATTGGCTAATTATCCTACAAAATGACATAATTAGCTTAGTTAGCTCCAAAATGACCTATTAAAAAAAATGACCTATAGTTAGCTAAGTTCTCTCCTAACTGACATAATAAGGCTTACGTAGCTGCAAGATGACCTATTCCCATAACTTATGTATTAAGTGGCCTATAATTAGCCTAGCTAGATCCAAAATCGCTTAATAAGCATAGTTTGCTCCGGAATGACCTATTTTACCCACGTTAGCTCCGAAACGACCAATAGTTTGCTAGGGTTCCACCTAAATTTCATAATTAGCTTAGTTAGCTCCAAAATGGTCTATTTAATAAAACATAACCTATACTTAGCTAATTATCCTCGAAATGACATAATTAGCTCCAAAAAGGCATTCTTAGCTAATTTAGCCCGAAGAAGCGGACAAGAGGAGAAGAAAGAGGAAAAATGAAAGGAAGGAAGAAGAAGAAGAAGAGAAGAAGAAGAAGAGAAGGAGGAGGATAAGAAGAAGCAGAAGAAGGAGGAGAAGAAGGAGAAGGAGCTCCTCCTTCTCCTTCTTCTTCCTCCTTCTTCCTCCTTCTCCTTCTCCTTCTTCTTTTCTTCTTCTTCTCCTCTTCCTTCTCCTTCTCCTCCTCCTCCTCCTCATCCTTCTTCTTTTACTTCTTCTTCTCTTTCTCTTCTTCTACGTAGCTTAGACTCATCCAAGAAAGACTAAATTGGCTAATTATCCTACAAAATGACATAATTAGCTTAGTTACCTCCAAAATGACCTATTTAATAAAAAAATGACCTATAGTTAGGTAAGTTCTCTCCTAAATGACATAATAAGGCTTACGTAGCTTCAAGATGACTTATTCCCCCTAACTTAGGTATTAAATGGCCTATAATTATCCTAGCTAGATCCAAAATGTCTTAATAAGCATAGTTTGCTCCTGAATGACCTATTTTACCCAAGTTAGCTCCGAAACGACCAATAGTTTGCTAGGGTTCCACCTAAATGAAATAATTAGCTTAGTTAGCTCCAAAATGGTCTATTTAATAATACATGACCCATACTTAGCTAATTATCCTCGAAATGACATAATTAGCTCCAAAAATGCATTCTTAGCTAATTTAGCCCGAAGAAGGGGACAAGAGGAGAAGAAAGAGGAAAAATGAAAGGAAAGAAGAAGAAGAAGAAGAAGAGAAGAAGAAGAGAAGGAGGAGGATAACAAGAAGGGGAAGAAGGAGGAGAAGAAGGAGAAGGAGCTCCTCCTTCTCCTTCTTCTTCCACCTTATTCCTCCTCCTTCTCCTTCTCCTTCTCTTTTCTTCTTCTTCTCCTCTTCCTTGACTTCCTCCTCCTCCTCCTCCTTCTTCTTTTACTCCTTCTTCTCTTTCTCTTCTTTGATGTAGCTTAGAGTCATCCAAGAAAGACTAAATTGGCTAATTATCCTACAAAATGACATAATTAGCTTAGTTAGCTCCAAAATGACCTATTTAATAAAAAATGACCTATAGTTAGCTAAGTTCTGTCCTAAATGACATAATAAGGCTTACGTAGCTGCAAGATGACCTATTCCCCCTAACTTAGGTATTAAATGGCCTATAATTAGCCTAGCTAGATCCGAAATGGCTTAATAAGTATAGTTTGCTCCGGAATGACCTATTTTACCCAAGTTAGCTCTGAAAAACCTATAGTTAGCTAGGGTTCCACCTAAATGACATAATTAGCTTAGTTAGCTCAAAAAGGACCTATTTAATAAAAAATGACCCATACTTAGCTAATCATCCTCGAAACGACATAATTAGCTCCAAAAAGGCATTCTTAACTAATTTAGCCCGAAGAAGGGGACAAGAGGAGAAGAAAGAGGAAAAATGAAAGGAAGGAAGAAGAAGAAGAAGAGAAGAAGAGGAGAAGGAGGAGGATAACAAGAAGGGGAAGAAGGAGGAGAAGAAGGAGAAGGAGCTCCTCCTTCTCCTTCTTCTTCCTCCTTATTCCTCCTCCTTCTCCTTCTCTTTTCTTCTTCTTATCCTCTTCCTTCTCCTCCTCCTCCTCCTCCTCCTCCTTCTTCTTTTACTTGTTCTTCTCTTTCTCTTCTTCTATGTAACTTAGACTCATCCAAGAAAGACTGAATTGGCTAATTATCCTACAAAATGACACAATTAGCTTAGTTATCTCCAAAATGACCTATTTAACAAAAAATGACCTATAGTTAGCTAAGTTCTCTCCTAAATGACATAATAAGGCTTACGTAGCTGCAAGATGACCTATTCCCATAACTTAGGTATTAAGTGGCCTATAATTAGCCTAGCTAGATCCAAAATCGCTACATAAGCATAGTTTGCTCTGGAATGACCTATTTTACCCAAGTTAGCTCCGAAACGACCAATAGTTTGTTAGGGTTCCACCTAAATGACATAATTAGCTTAGTTAGCTCCAAAATGGTATATTTAATAAAACATAACCTATACTTAGCTAATTATCCTCGAAATGACATAATTAGCTCCAAAAAGGCATTCTTAGCTAATTTAGCCCGAAGAAGGGGACAAGAGGAGAAGAAAGAGGAAAAATGAACGGAAGGAAGACGAACAAGAAGAGAAGAAGAAGAAGAGAAGGAGGAGGATAAGAAGAAGGAGAAGAAGGAGAAGGAGCTCCTCCTTCTCCTTCTTCTTCCTCCTTCATCCTCTTCTCCTTCTCCTTCTTCTTTTCTTCTTCTTCTCCTCTTCCTTCTCCTTCTCCTCCTCCTCCTCCTCCTCCTCATCCTTCTTCTTTTACTTCTTCTTCTCTTTCTCTTCTTCTACGTAGCTTAGACTCATCCAAGAAAGACTAAATTGGCTAATTATCCTACAAAATGACATAATTAGCTTAGTTAGCTCCAAAATGACCTATTTAATAAAAAAATGACCTATAGTTAGCTAAGTTCTCTCCTAAATGACATAATAAGGCTTACGTAGCGTCAAGATGACTTATTCCCCCTAACTTAGGTATTAAATGGCCTATAATTAGGCTAGCTAGATCCAAAATGGCTTAATAAGCATAGTTTGCTCCGGAATGACCTATTTTACCCAAGTTAGCTCCGAAATGACCAATAGTTTGCTAGGGTTCCACCTAAATGACATAATTAGCTTAGTTAGCTCCAAAATGGTCTATTTAATAAAACATGACCCATACTTAGCTAATTATCCTCGAAATGACATAATTAGCTCCAAAAGGGCATTCTTAGCTAATTTAGCCCGAAGAAGGGGACAAGAGGAGAAGAAAGAGGAAAAATGAAAGGAAGGAAGAAGAAGAAGAAGAGAAGAAGAAGAGAAGGAGGAGGATAACAAGAAGGGGAAGAAGGAGGAGAAGAAGGAGAAGGAGCTCCTGCTTCTCCTTCTTCTTCCACCTTATTCCTCCTTCTCCTTCTCCTTCTCTTTTCTTCTTCTTCTCCTCTTCCTTGACCTCCTCCTCCTCCTCCTTCTTCTTTTACTCCTTCTTCTCTTTCTCTTCTTTGATGTAGCTTAGACTCATCCAAGAAAGACTAAATTGGCTAATTATCCTACAAAATGACATAATTAGCTTAGTTAGCTCCAAAATGACCTATTTAATAAAAAATGAACTATAGTTAGCTAAGTTCTCTCCTAAATGACATAATAAGGCTTACGTAGCTGCAAGATGACCTATTCCCCCTAACTTAGGTATTAAATGGCCTATAATTAGCCTAGCTAGATCCAAAATGGCTTAATAAGCATAGTTTGCTCTGGAATGACCTATTTTACCCAAGTTAGCTCCGAAACGACCTATAGTTAGCTAGGGTTCCACCTAAATGACATAATTAGCTTAGTTAGCTCCAAAATGGTCTATTTAATAAAACATGACCTATACTTAGCTAATTATCCTCGAAATGACATAATTAGCTCGAAAAAGGCATTCTTAGCTAATTTAGCCCGAAGAAGGGGCCAAGAGGAGAAGAAAGAGGAAAAATGAAAGGAAGGAAGAAGAAGAAGAGAAGAAGAAGAAGATAAGGAGGAGGATAAGAAGAAGGAGAAGAAGGAGGAGAAGAAGGAGAAGGAGCTCCTCCTTCTCCTTCTTCTTCCTCCTTTTCCTTCTCCTTCTTCTTTTCTTCTTCTTCTCCTCTTCCTTCTCCTTCTCCTCCTCCTCCTCCTCCTCATCCTTCTTCTTTTACTTCTTCTCTTTCTCTTCTTCTATGTAGCTTAGACTCATCCAAGAAAGACTAAATTGGCTAATTATCCTACAAAATGACATAATTAGCTTAGTTAGCTAGAAAATGACCTATTTAATAAAAAAATGACCTATAGTTAGCTAAGTTCTCTCCTAAATGAGATAATAAGGCTTACGTAGCTGCAAGATGACCTATTCCCCCTAACTTAGGTATTAAATGGCCTATAATTAGCCTAGCTAGATCCAAAATGGCTTAATAAGCATAGTTTGCTCCGGAATGACCTATTTTACCCAAGTTTGCTCCGAAACGACCTAAAGTTAGCTAGGGTTCCACCTAAATGACATAATTAGCTTAGTTAGCTCCAAAATGGTCTATTTAATACAACATGACCTATACTTAGCTAATTATCCTCGAAATGACATAATTAGCTCCAAAAAGGCATTCTTAGCTAATTTAGCCCGAAGAAGGAAACAAGAGGAGAAGAAAGAGGAAAAATGAAAGGTAGGAAGAAGAAGAAGAGAAGAAGAAGAAGAAGGAGGAAGAGGAAGAAGAAGGAGAAGGAGAAGGAGGAGAGAAGCTCCTTCTCCTTCTTCTACTCCTTCTTATTCTTCTTCTTGTCCTTCTTCTTTTCTTCTTCTTCTCCTTCTCCTCCTCCTTCTCCTCGTTCTCCTTCTTCTTCTTCTTTTTCTTCTCCTTCTTCTTCTCTTGTTGCTTCTTCTCTTTCTTCTTCTACGTAGGATATTTTCCCCAACAAAGACATACTTAGCTAATTATCCTTCAAAATGACATAATTAGCATAGTTAGGTAAAAACATCATAAGAACCTTGGTTAGCTCATTAAAATGACTAATTTAGCTCCAAAATGACATAATAAGGTCAAAATGGATTAATAATCATAGTTGGCTACAAAATGACATATTTTTATCCAAGTTAGCTCTAGAATGACCTATACTTAGCTAAGTTCTCTCCTAAATGACATATTAAGGCTATGTAGCTCCAAGACAACCTATTCCACCTAATTTAGATATTAAATGGCCTATACTTAGCTAATTTCTCTCCGAAATAACCTATATATACTTCTTCATCTAGTATTATTCTTCTAACTTTCTTAATTGTCATTTTACAGATTATATTCAATTCACGGGAAGCTTGTATTGAAACTATTGGAGTATATGGATATATATGAAACTTTGTATGCATGTGGATGAAACTGGTGTAATATATGGTTTGGTACGGATGCAACTTGCATAATATGTAAGCACTATGGTTGAAAGTTATTTTAATATGGTTATGAGTATGGAAAGAAATTTATTTATGTCAAATATATATATATCGTGATTATTGTTAAAATGTTGGATATAATAAGAAATAAATTAAAAAGGGGCTGGTTCCCCCCTTTGCCGTCTGCCCCCACATGGCAAAGGGGTGATGGCAGACGGCAAAGGGGAAGAGAGGGGGGCTGGTTCCCCCCTTTGCCGTCTGCCCCCGCATGGCAAAGGTGGGATGGCAGACGACAAAGAGGGGATAGAGGGGGGGCTGGTTCCCCCCTTTGTCGTCTGCCCCCACATGGCAAAGGTGGGATGGCAGACGCCAAACAGAGGAGAGAGAGGGGGCTGTTTCCACCCTTTGCCGTCTGCCCCCACATGGCAAAGGGAGGATGGCAGACGACAAAGACAGGAGGCCTGCCGTTAACACATAACGGGGCCGTTGGAGTATCTGCCATCCCATTTTATTGCCGTCTGCCCCCTCATGGCAAAGATTCTTTGCCGGCCACTTTACAAAAGCAGACGGCAAAGAACCTCTTCACCGATTTTTTTTTGCCGTCTACTTTGTCGTCTGCTGACCGACGGCAAAGCCTTTGCTGTAAGTGGTTCCCCACTTTGCCGTCCGCCATGGCAGACGGCAAATTTCTGAATTTCAGTAGTGAGTACACACCAATTTTTCTCCCGCGAAGACCGATATCACTCGGACTACCCTACCAGAGAAAAACCATAAGATCGGGAGGATCCAACCTCAACTAACATGGGATCAAATTTATACCGCACGCTACAAGGGAATGGCCATTCCCTCTCGGTCCCAGACCGAAACACCCATGCCCGCTGACCGGATGACTGGATTTAGTCCGGTGCCCCGGATACCTTCATCCCAGCCTCTCTATTTTGTGTGTACTCGGTAATAGGTTTACGACCTACTAGACCGTATTCCCTCTCTGAAAGACATGTGGCAGCACGAAGGTAAGGTGACACAGAGACAAGACTCGATCTATTGTCGACTTAGAAGGTTTAATATTTTCCGGCAAGGGTTAGTACCACATAATCTTGCTTGAGGAATTATCTCAGGGTTACTTCCATCACAACCCGACATGCTTTCACTCACCACACTCGTCCCACGAGAAGTCAACCCATGGTCTCATTTCTACCACGACAAACCTTACTCTGAGGTTCTCCAGACCAACATAGCGTACGAGGTATGAGGCAGTACCCACTCACAACTTGCCTTCCACAAACATAACAACAAAAATATCCATCACATCCTCTTATGCGAGGTATTATTTCATGTAATATTTTTATTAACATAACCTAAAGTCATGCAATAGGTGCACCACCACAAACATCACACAACTTTACGCAAATCAGAGTTCAAGATGCTTGCCGTTGGAGTTTGAGGAGGGTGAGGTGCACCCCAAAATCTTGGAACAAGCCTCCTCTCTCCAAGTCGTATTTGGAAAAAATTGAATTAACACACACATTCAAAACACAACATAAAATTGTTTGAAACAATTTTTAAATAAATCTCAAACATGTTTAAAAAGAATCATTTGGTTTGGAGTATTCTTTAAGAAGTCACAGCTATTTGGAGATCCTCGTCAAACATGTTTTTAATAAAATCAGAGATGGAAAACACTACGGCTAGGAATACACTTCCCAGCAGAGAAAGCGCATTTACCAAAACGACTACGACAACTACACTTTAACCGATTGAAAACGTACCACAGGGGTTGTGCCACTCGAGGGCTTGGCTGGCTCACCGACAGGCGGCGCCCGTCTATCGGTGTCGAGACCCCGATCCTAAGCCGTAGGAATCCTGCGTGTAAAACACCACATCTCTTTGCGGTCTCACGCACGGTTATCCCCACGGCTGCAGCCTTAACTTAGCCGAGACCGCTTGCGCCTTTTGACTCATGTATGCAATTGTGTGGCTAGCATTCCAATGTCAAAGAACCCAGATCAACATGTCCAGTCATAAACCAAGGCGGCAGTTCCGTACAGGGACAGGCATACATGACCCAGCAAAGCAGGTGTCGGTCATCGACGAATGTAGACGAGTCGTAGGAAGCTACAAGGACTCCATTACATACGCGTGACATTTACCAAAGGGACAGACACAGGAGCCAAGAAGGACACATGCCGGTCAACCAATGTGTCCGGAGCAGTAGCGAACTACCATGGCTCGATGGAATCACAGAGGGGCATTTCCCCGTAGGGAGTGCTACTAAGGCATACGACTAGGTATTCGAACCCCATACATATCAAGTACAACACACGTACGCATGGCATACCGATATGTATAGATACATCGATGGCATCACAACATAACCATAAACATACAAACTTTATTTAGAAGGCTAGGAAGAGCCTCACACATAATATTACACAGATAGGGGTCTTACGACCCATCATCATAACTCATACACACAAGTCTTACAAGCCAGCGGAAGAGTAAAATTGTCTGAGTACACACAGATGAAAAGATAAAGGCACATGGCCTGACTATCTACAGACCCATCCTAGGGCCATATCGTAGCTGGGATACCAGCTACTTGTCATCGTTGATGTCTAGGTAGAACCCTCCATTGGGGCCATTAACAACCTCTGCAACAATTTATTAAGCAAACATGAGTACGAAAGTACTCACCAAGACTTTAGGAAAATCTATCTACTCATGCATTGTATCAATAAGGAGTTGTGGGGTTTCATGCGGAAAGCCAGCATTTGACTCTTGGCTAGACAACTTGCATTTTTAAATAGTTTTGACAACTATGTTTCTCGCAGAACACCACAACAATACTCCATCGTGGAATCATTCCGTCTTCCTACGGAAATGCCGTCCACGACACTCACACTTATCTTAAAACTTTTATGAGTAGCCATTATAGTTATCTATGAACAATATATGCTTCCAAGTAGTCCATATCCGCGGACGCGAGTATTCGAATATATCATAACCCTGCAGGGGTGTACTTCTTCACACAAGCTCTCGCCCCTTATCGCCATGTGCACGTCATGCACCTCGGCAACCTTCAAGCGGAAGCCCGGCGAGGGAGTCGGCAACGACCGTTAACCACGCTAATACTTAGTCCAGGTCTATCGCCTATCTGAGGGTAAACCGCACGGAAGTACGGCCGAGGTTTCCGCCACGGCCACAAACGATGTTCGCAGGGTTCCCAAGCCCACCATCCGGGTGCCACTTGGTACACCGTGCCACTGCCTACCGCATCATAGCCCACCTCTAAGGTCAGCGCTACGCACGGCCTCCAGCATGACTATAAACACGAGAAACTACTTGCAACTCCTGTACCGAGTACTAAGCGGTTAATAAGTCGAGCGGGGTCATATTTCAGGGCCCAGCATGTGGTTGTATCTTGTCCTGGATTACATACACGGAACTCAGTTCCTAAGGACGGTTCCAATGAAACAACCCGCCATGTACTCCTACATAGCCTTTCACCGGTACCTTTACCAAATCAGGTTCAACACACCACCTTTACTCACTGAACACATTCTCACAATTTTGTTCATCACCCAGATGACAGACCATACACAACTCTAAGCATACCATGCATAGCAGGATAAGGCACATCATGGCTCAAGCATCTACCAGGTATGCTAGGTTGCAAGGTTCAACTATTTACTATGACAAGGACAGGTCATGCAAAGGAAGTGGGTTCAACTAACGTAGTAAAAGCAGTGAAAGCATTTTGACCTAATGCAATAAGTAAGAACAGGAGCGAGAACATGGGATTTATCGGGATGATCAAAATGGTTGCTTGCCTTGTTTCTCAGTAGAGGGGTGATATCCGTCAGTCGGATAATCAGACGTATCCGGAGGGGCAGAGCCTACCGGAATAACAATAATCAATCAATATCAAACATATGCAACAAAATGATGCATGAAATGCAATGTAGCATGGTTTGAGATGTCTAGCAGAACCCTTTGGGGTGATCTTGATTTGAAATCATCATTCAAATATCATTTGAATTATAATTTAACAAATTTTTTAATTGATTTGACCTGATGCTGTTTCATAACTTTGTTTTTCATGCATGAAAATGGCACCATTGGATTGCTTGAATCTGTCTGATCCATTTACATATATTATTTGTCAAATTTGGAGTTATATTCAATTTTCTATGAATTTCGAAACTTTTGAACTTATTGTGGATTTATTTTTAAACATAAAAGTCCTTATTGCATCAGCATGACATCAACAGGTCCAACTGGCCGTTGAAAGTCAAACCTGACCAGTGGGACGCACTGGTTAGTGACTCTGGCTAGTTTTAATTTAGATTTAACTTAATTACTTAATTAACATAGTAGGACCCACCTGTTAGTGTCTGTTTAAGTTAATTAAATAAGTTATTGTTATTTTTACTAAACTTAATTAGACAAGGGCTGGCCTCACCTGTCATAGGGTCAGGGGGGTCAGTTCCACCGGCGGCGAGGCCGATCTCGCCGGCGGTGAGCCCCCGGCGACCACCAGATTGGCTGAGGGGCTCGGGAATGCAGCTCCGATGACCAAATGCACAGCGGAGGGCACCAAACGAATCAGCACACACCCGCATTTCCATTTCTACAAAGACCCGAGGCTAAGATGGCTGGAGATGACGCCGGCGATGAGCTTTGCGGCGGCCGAAGCTCGGGCATCATCGGGGTCATGGAAACAGAGGGCATCACGCGCGGGGCTAGGCTCCTACAGCATCTACGCGTCGCGCTAAAGCCATTGGTGGCCTCAGAATGACCAGCCGATCACCGGAGAGCTACCGGCGACGAGGTCCCGCGGCGGATCTCGTCGGGCTCCGGTGGAATCGGGGTCTAGAGGAAGGGATCGAGAGGGAAAACTTAGGGGAAAGGACCCTGATCTCACGGGGAGTGCAGAGGCATCGAGAGTGGGCTCGGGGATGGCCTGAGGAGGGAGAACGACGACAGTGAGCTCCGGTGACCCAAGGAGGAAGATGACGGCGTCACGGCGTTCCAGGGGTTCTTGGAGTCGCGCGACTGGCTGGAGAGCTTCAGGGGATCAGGGCGAAGCTGTTGCGCGGCTCAGGTGAGAGGGAGAGGGGCAGGAGCGACGGCGAGCTCGAGCTCAAGCTTCGGTCATGGCGGCCGAGAGAGAGAGAGAGAGAACATGGGCGAATGAGGAGGGGATGAGCACGGGGAGGCCTCGGGGAGCTTATCCCCGTTCGCGCCAGCGCGACACGGCGGCCAAGCAGGCACGCAGCTGCGTGGGCGCGCCGGGGAACGCGGCGGCCACCTCCTGCTCTGACTTTCAGGAGGAAGACGACAGGCTAAGGTGGGTTGGGCCTCAGGTAAGCGCTAGATAGGTCTTTTCCGTTTTTCTTCTTTTCTGTTTTCTGTATATTCTTTCTGACAATTGTTTTGTTTTATTTTTGGCTCCAAACAATTCCTAAGATAGTTTGAAAAGTACTAGAGTGTTAGTTGGAATATTTCCAACCAATCATAAAGTTTTCAACATTTTTGGAAACTTTAAATTATTTGAAATCAAATATATAATTGATTTTAGTAGCTTTCAATTTAAATTTAAAATGCCAAAGATAGTTTGAAAATAAGTTTCATCTCTGATATTTTGTTTTCAACATTTATCGGAGATATTGAACTTTTATGAAGGCCATTTTGGATTCATTGATTTTGCAATTGTTGGAATTCTTTTGAATAAGGAGTGGCTAGGGTTTTTCTTTGGATTTCATTACTTCTTTTGGGTTTATTTTCATTTCTTGAATGCAATGGAAGAAGATATGAGAACAAATTACTAAACCCTAACAGGGAATCCAGGGATGTGACAACTCACCCCCACTCAAAAGAATCTTGTCCGGAGATTTTGAAGTCGTCGGGAATAGCGCGTGATACTCAAGTCACAGACGATCCTCTCTTTCCCATGTTGCCTCCTTTTCAGAATGATTTGACCATTGAACTTTAAGAAACTTGAGGTTTCGACGTCGAGTGGTACGCTCAGCTTGATCAAGAATACACAAAGGGTATTCTCGGTCTGAAAGGTTATCTTGGAGATCAAGCATTTCATGGTCCACTTCACGGATAGGATCCGAAAAGCAACGCCTGAGTTGCGAGACGTGGAATACATTATGGACCTTGGAAAGATGTAGAGGAAGTTCCAATTGGTAGGCAACTTCTCCTCGTTTGGCAAGAATGCGAAAAGTACCAATGTAACAAGGAGCCAACTTGCCCTTGATACCGAATTGATGGGTACCCTTCAAAGGTGTCACCCGAAGGTAAGCCTTCTCATCAACTTCAAAGGTCATAGCCTTATGATGACGATCATATTGGCTCTTTTGATGAGACTGGGCTGTTTTCAACTTTTCACGAATAATGCGAACTTGCTCTTCTACATCCTGGATCATATCTGGACCAAAGATTTGCCTGTGTCCGGTTTCTGACCAATTAAGAGGTGTTCGACATCTTCGTCCATAGAGAACTTCAAAAGGAGCTTTGCCCAAGCTTTATTGATAACTATATTATAAGCAAATTCAGCGAATGGAAGGCACTTCTCCCAATTCATACCGAATGATATAACACAAGCTCGGAGCATATCTTCTAGGACTTGATTCATTCTTTCCACTTGACCACTTGATTGAGGATGGAAAGCAGTGCTAAAAGATAAGTGAGTCCCCATGGCATTCTGAAAACTCTCCCAGAAGCGAGAAGTAAAGATACTTCCACGGTCTGAGTTAATCTCCAGAGGAACACCATGAAGAGACACTATTCGAGAGATGTATAACTCTGCTAGCTGGTTAGCTGTTATACTCTCACGAACTAGCAGAAAATGAGATACTTTGGAAGGACGGTCAATGACCACAAAGATAGCGTTATTTCCTTTCTTGGTCTTGGGAAATCTGGTGATGAAATCCATACTGACTTTATCCCATTTCCATTCGGGAATAGCTAAAGGTTGAAGGGTGACAGCAGGCCTTAACTCGACGACAAACGTCGCAGTTAGCAACGAACTCAGCAATTTGTCTCTTCATCCTAGTCCACCAAAACCTCTGGCGTAGGTCCCGATACATCTTAGTACTACCAGTATGAATGGTGAGAGGAGAATCATGAGCCTATTTAATGACTAACTGCCTTAGATGTGGATTCTTAGGAACCACTAGATGATTCTGGAAGAACACAACACCTTGAAAATTCATGGAGAATTCCTTAGCGTTTCCGCTAATAATATTGTCCTTGATCCGTGATATACCCTTATCACGCTTCTGGCCAGCTATGATTTGATCCTTAAGAGTAGGCTTCGCCACCAGGGTAGAAAGGAATCCTTGAGGAACAATGTGAAGATTAAACTTCCGAAATTCCTCATAGAGATGTGGTTGACCTCGTTGTAGCATCAGGTTGTTACAATAAGACTTACGACTTAGTGCATCATCCATAACATTGGCCTTCCCCAGGGTGTAAGTTATCCCTAAGTCGTAATCCGTGATCAACTCAACCCACCGTCTTTGCCTGAGATTTAAATCTGGCTGGGTGAAGATATATTTCAGACTTTGGTGATCAGTGAATATTTCGCAACGATCACCAGGAAGGTAATGTCGCCAGGTTTTAAGTGCATGGACTACTCCTACAAGCTCAAGATCATGTGTGGGATAATTATCCTCATGTAGACGCAACTGTCGAGATGTGTATGCAATCACATGACGATCTTGCATGAGAATGCAACCTAATCGTGGTCACGAGGCATCGCAGTAGATAACAAAGTCCTTGGAGAAATCTGGTGGTGGCAACATAGGTGCGGAAGTCAGGCGTATTTTTAGTTCCTGAAAACTATGCTCACACTATGGTGTCCGCTCGAACTTTTTATCTTTCTTGAGGAGTTCAGTTAGAGGCTTTGGAACCTTGGAGAAATTCTCGACAAAGCGGCTACAATAGCTCGCTAAACCAAGAAAACTCCTAACTTCCTTGACCGATTCAGGTTGAGTCCAATCAAGGACAGCTTGAACTCTCTCGGGGTTGACAGCAATACCCTTACGAGAGATTATGTGACCTAGATAGGTCACTTCTGGTAACCAAAATTCACATTTTGAAAACTTGGCATACAGGCGGTGCTCTCGAAGTTTCATCAATACCAGCCTTAGATGCTCGGCATGTTCTTGTTCGTTCTTCGAATAGATGAGAATATCATCGAGGTATACTATGAGGAATTTATCCAAATACTCCATGAAGATTGAATTCATCAAGCGAGAGAAAGTGGCTGGGGCATTGGTTAAACCAAAGGACATACCAGTGTACTCGTATTGGCCATAACGAGTGACAAAAGCCGTTTTTGGAATGTCCCTGTTCTTGATCTTGATTTGATGGTATCCCAACCTCAAACCCATTTTGGAGAAGAATGAGGATCCAGCGAGCTGATCATACAAGTCGTTGATCCTGGGGAGCGAATACTTGTTCTTTACGGTGACAAAATTAACTGGTTGATAATCTACAACCATCCAATCCTTTCCGTCTTTCTTCTTGACGAAGAGGACGGGACAAGCCCAAGGGGAAGAGCTAGGACGACTGAAACCTTTATTCAAGGCCTCATCTAGTTGCTTCTTAAGTTCGGCTAGCTCCAGGGGTGCCATATTATAAGGTCTTATGGCTATTGGAACGGTTCCCGGAACGAGGTCTATCACAAACTATACATCCGTGTCAGGTGGAATTCCTGACAGTTCTTCTGGAAAAACATCCGGGAATTCACGGACTACCAGAATGTCTTCAAGTTTTGGAAGAGGGTTGGCATTTGGCAACTCGAGTAGAGACATTGACTATCTCATCCGAGGGATGGGTAAGCTGAACATTTCTAGAATGAGTATCAATCTTGGCATAATGAGCTGACATCCAGTCCATACCCAAGATGATATTGATATCCGAAGATTTCATGGCTATCAAGGATGCTAGAAAAACTAGCCTGTCTACTAGAATTTCATTGTCATAGGTTATCCTGGAGGTTTGCCACTTACTACCAGGGGTTTGGACAACCAATGGGATTGGCATATCACAGAAAGACATGTTATGCAACTGTGCATAACTTTCTGAAATGAAGGAATGAGATGACCTAGTGTCAAAAAGAACAGACGCTGGGTGATGATTAACAAGGAGCGTACCCAGTATGACGTCGGGATCCTGTGCAGCTTCTTTTGCTGAGACATAGTTCACACGGCCTCATGCAGGAGTTGGCTTCACATAGTAAGCTTTGCCCGACTTTCCTTGCCCAACGGACTTTCCGGGTTGCTTGGCACCCATATTCTGAGGATACTCTCGGGAATAGTGCCCCGGTTCTCCACACTTGTAACAGATCACTCGATTGGCACGTGGTGCAGCATTCCTTGCTGGGCCACCATAGGTTTTTGCTGTAGGGTTGGTCTGATTTGCCTGAGGCGCCCCATAGGATGGCCTCGGAGTATATCTTGGCGGCAGAGAACTATTTGGAACCCACAACCTGCGTTTTGGGAAAGCAGAACCAGATGACGAGCCAGAGTCACGAGAGTGCTTCTTTGTGGCTTCATAGTCGGTATGACCAGTCTCGACACTGATCGCCTTGTTGACAAGAGCTTGAAAGCTTGTACATTCATGGAGGCACAAATCACGACGAAGTTCAGGGCTCAGACCCTTACGAAATCTTGCTGGTTTCTTGGCGTCAGTTGACACCTCCTCAGTTCCATAGCGGGCGAGGTTACCTAACTCGCGGCTATAGGCATCCACAGTCAATTTTCCCTGGGTGAATGCACAGAACTCCTCTCTCTTTCTGTCCATCAGGCCCTCTAGAATATGGTGCAGATGGAAGGCTGCACTAAAGTCTGCCCATGTGGCTGCTGGTTCAGCAGGACACATAGCTTAATAGTTCTCCCACCATAGATTGGTGGGTCCTTCCAGAAAGTACACCGCAAAGGTCACCTTGTCGGCCTCAGTAACATTTGCAGAGCGAATCTTGCGTGATATGCTGCACAACCAATCATCAGCGTCGAGGGGATCGGCGGAGTGATGGAACTTTGGAGGATTCAGCTTCAGAAAGTCATTGAGGGACACTGCATCATTCCTAGGCTGACGAGTCGTGTTTTGCTCAATACGCTCTAACAGACGGTTGGTCTCCCTTTTTTTTCTCTCTGCCTCAAGCATAACTTCCGCCAGAGAGGGCGGGTGAGGCAGTTCCTCCTGCGATGCTTGACTACCCTCTCCTTGCTCATGAGCAGGGGCACGGTTCAACCTGGTGAACACCATCCTGACAAACAAACTCACAGCTTAGACCAATATCAACATCAACACTAACTATGGATTAAGAATGCACTGAACACATGGAATGCGGAAATGAACATCCGAACAACATGGTAACAAGCAACTGCTATATATACACCATGGTTCATACACACCATTACATAGTTCAGTACAACCTTAACCGAAGAGCAAACTACTGAAAACATGAAACTACTCATCAGAGGCTTCCAGGCTTCCTATACATTATTTATCTATGCCTCCGGAATTCATCTCATGACACAAGCATACTCCACAAGACACACAGGACTATGGAAGTATAACTACTACCATACTATCCTTCCACTCACGAGTTCAGGGATCCGCATAGAACATCTCATAAAGATTGCCTCCATGACTTGGGAGCTCAACCTGCGGATCAGGAAAGACTCCAGGCTGAGACCCCTGGGATTCGTAAGGACACGGGTGTGGCCTTGGTCCCCTGACTGGTGGTAGTAGAGGTCCCCGAAGAAGGGTGACTCCTCCTATAGCAGCCAGTCAACATGAGCCAGAAGATGGGTCCTAACAGGGTTCAGCATCTCCATATCTCGCTACCCTGTCTGGACTACAGGTGCCAGCTGTGTCAAAGCCGTCCACAAACGGGCACGTGTAGCATAAAGCTCCATACCGAGGGCACGAGCATCCCTATCTCTATTCTCTAGCATCTCAGCAGTGGACTACCGCAGCGGATCCTCCATAGAGGAATCAAAGTATACCCCACTGAGGTATCCTTCTTCTCCTGGCCAAGAGGCACGAACATAGCAGAACTCTGAATTCTGCAACAGTGCATGTCTAGCCCTCATGATGGTCAGCATTAAGTAGGCAGCATCTTGTACTGCCATGTCAACAGTGACCCCCTATCCATAAGACCAATGGATCGTCTCCTCAGCTCCAGGGTAATATGGGAATACCCTAACAGTGCAGAGGTACTGACTCTGATTAAAATCCTGGTTCTGCTCCTCCACTGTGTACTCTGGGTACCAGCGGTAATCGGATACTCACATCATCCTGACTAGCATGGCCGTGTGACCCGGTACATCAATGCACCTAGTCAGACGGACCACCTGACGAGAAGGACGGCCAGACATCTGAAAATAGAGAGTAATGCAAAAGCATTAGAGCTCTAGAGACAAAATTGGGCAGCATAACGGCTGTAAATGCTCAAAAACAATTTTGAGACAACCCATAAAAAATAGGATAGCGTAACCACTCAACTACCGAGTTCAATTCCATGATCATCAAAACTTACTTTCTTTTCCTTGGAATAAGAGAAACTCGAAGTAACTCTCGACTCGTTGTCCTATAATCTACCGGTCAGATAACACGAGCCTAAGAGAAAGATAAGTAACCTAGTCCTTAATCCCTGCCGAAAAGACAAGGATGACCAGAATAGAATAATTTAAGAAGAGAAGAAAGAGTATTACATTCCCTTCCACAAACAATTCCCTTATGTATAACTAAAGCAATTCTGGACTCAACTTCGACCAGTTTGGCTTAGTAATCCTACAGTCAGTCAGGCTCTGATACCAACGCTATCGGGACTCCGGTCCTAAGCCATAGGAATCCAGCCTGTAACACGCCACATCTCTTTGCGGTCTCACGCACGGTTATCCCCACGGCTATAGCCTTACCTTAGTTGGGACCGTTTGCGCCTTTTGACTCACGTATGCAATTGTGTCGCTAGCATTCCAATGTCAAAAAACCCGGATCGACATGTCTAGTCATAAACCAAGGTGACAGTTCTGTACAGGGACAGGCATACATGACCCAACAAAGCAGGTGTCGGTCATCAACGAATGTAGACGAGTCGTAGGAAGCTACAAGGACTCCATTACATATGCGTGACATTTCCCAAAGTTATATACACAACAGCCAAGAAGGACACATGCCAGCCAACCAATGTGTCCGGAGCAGTAGCGAACTACCATGGCTCGATGGAATCACAAAGGGGCATTTCCCCGTAAGGAGTGCTACTAAGGCATACGATTAGGTATTCGAACCCCATACATATCAAGTAAAACACATGTACGCATGGCATACCAATATGTATAAATAGATCGATGGCATCACAACATAACCATAAACATACAAACTTTATTTAGGAGGCTCGGAAGAGCCTCACACATAATATTACACAGATAGGGGTCTCACGACCCATCATCATAATTCATACACACAAGTCTTACAAGCCAGCGGAAGAGTAAAACTATTTGAGTACAGACAGATGGAAAGATAAAGGCACATGGCCTGACTATCTACAGACCCATCCCAGGGCCAGATCGTAGCTGGGATACCAGCTACTCGTCGTTATCGATGTCTAGGTAGAACCCTCCATTAGGGTCATTAACAACCTCTGCAACAATTTATTAAGCAAACGTGAGTACGAAAGTACTCAGCAAGACTTTAGGAAAATCTATCTACTCAAGCAATGTATCAACAAGGAGTTGTGGGGTTTCATGCCTAAAGCCAACATTTGACTCTTGGCTAGACAACTTGTATTTTTAAATAGTTTTGACATCTATGTTTATCGCACACGAGTCCACTAACACCACCACAATACTCCATCGTGGAATCATTCTGTCTTCCTACGGAAATGCCATCCACGACACTCACACTTATTTTGACAATTTTATGAGTAGCCATTGTAGTCATCTATGAACAACATATGCTTCCAAGTAGTCCATATCCGCGGACGCGGCTATTCGAATAGATCATAACCCTGCAGGGGTGTACTTCTTCACACACGCTCTCGCCACTTATCGCCATGTGCACGTCATGCACCTCAGCAACCTTCAAGCGGAAGCCCAGCGAGGGAGTCGACCACGACCGTTAACCACGCTAATACTTAGTCCAGGTCTATCGCCTATCTGAGGTTAACGCGCACGGAAGTCCGGCCGAGGTTTCGCCACGGCCCCAAATGATGTGCGCAGGGTTCCCAAGCCCACTATCCGGGTGCCACTTGGTACACCGTGCCACTGCCTACCGCATCATAGCCCACCTTTAAGGTCAGCGCTACGCACGGCCTCCAGCATGACTATAAACACCAGAAACTACTTGCAACTCCTGGACCGAGTACTAAGCAGTTAATAAGTCGAGCGGGGTCATATTTCAGGTCCCAGCATGCATAGCAGGATAAGGACGGTTCCAATGAAACAACCCGCCATGTACTCCTACATAGCCTTTCACCGGTACCTTTACGAAATGAGGTTCAACACACTACCTTTCCTCACTGAACACATTCTCACAATTCTGTTCATCACCCAGATGACAAACCATACACAACTCTAAGCATAGTATGCATAGCAGGATAAGGCACATCATGGCTAAAGCATCTACCAGGTATTCTAGGTTGCAAGGTTCAGCTATTTACTGTGACAAAGAAAGGTGATGCAAAGGAAGTGGGTTCAACTAACGTGATAAAAGCAGTGAAAGCATTTTGACCTAATGCAATAAGTAAGAGCAGGAGCAAGAACATGGGATTTATCGGGACGATCAAAATGGTTGCTTGCCTTGTTGCTCAGCGGAGGGGTGAGATCCGTCAGTCGGATAATCAGACGTATCCGGAGGGGCGGAGCCTACCGGAATAACAACAATCAATCAATATCAAACATATGTGACAAAGTGATGCATTAAATGCAATGTAGCATGGTTTGAGATGTCTAGTAGAACCCTTTGGGGTGATCTTGATTTGAAATCATAATTCAAATATCATTTGAATTATAATTTATAAAATTCTTTTAATTGATTTGACCTGATGCTGTTTCATAACTTTGTTTTTCATGCATGAAAACAACACCATTGGATTCCTTGAATTTTTCTAATCCATTTACATATATTATTTGTCAAATTTGGAGTTATATTCAATTTTCTATGAATTTCCAAAGTTTTGAACTTATTCTGGATTTATTTTTAAACAGAAAAGTCTTTATTACATCAGCATCACATCAGCAGGTCAACTACCCGTTGAAAGTCAAACCTGATCAGTGGGACCCACTCGTTAGTGACTCTGGCCAGTTCTAATTTAAAGTTAACTTAATTAGTTAATTAACAGAGTAGGACCCACCTGGGAGTGTCTGCTTAAGTTAATTAAATAAGTTATTTTTATTTTTACTAAACTTAATTAGCCAGGGACTGGCCCCACCTGTCATAGGCTAAGGGGGGGTCAGTTCCACCGGCGGCGAGGTCGATCTCGCCGGCGGTGAGCTTCCGGCGACCACCAGAATGTCGGAGGGGCTCGGGAATGCATCTCTGACGACCAAATGCATGGCGGAGGGCACCAAACGAATCAGCACACAGCCGCAGTTCCATTTCTACAAAGACCCGAGGCTAAGATGGCCGGAGATGACGCCGGCGACGAGCTTCGCGACGGCCGAAGCTCGGGCATCATTGTGGTCATCGAAATAGAGGGCATCACGCGCGGGGCTAGGATTCTACAACATCTACGCGTCGCACTGAAGCGATTGGTGGCCTCAGAATGACCAGCCGATCATCAGAGAGCTACCGGCGACGAGGTCCCACGGCGGATCTCGTCGGGCTCCGATGGATTCGGGGTCTAGAGGAAGGGATCGAGGGGGAAAACTTAGGGGAAAGGACCCTGAGCTCACGGGGAGTGCGGAGGCGTCGAGAGTGGGCTCGGGGATGGCCTGAGCAGGGAGAACGACGGCGGCGAGCTCCGGTGACCCGGGGAGGAAGATGACGGCGTCACGGCGTTCCAGGGGTTCTTGGAGTCACGCGACTGGCTGGAGAGCTTCAGGGGATCACGACGTAGCTGTTGCGCGGCTCAGGTGATAGGGAGAGGGGCAGGAGCGACAACGAGCTCGAGGTCAAGCTTCGGTCATGGCAGCGGAGAGAGAGTGAGAGAACAGGAGCGAATGAGGAGGGGATGAGCACGGGGAGGCCTCGGGGAGCTTCTCCCCGTTCGCACCAGCACGACGCGGCGGCCAGGCAGGCAAGCAGCTGTGTGGGCGTGCCGGGGAACGCGGCGGCCACCTCCTGCTCCGACTGGCCGGAGGAAGACGATAGGCTAAGGTTGGCTGGGCCTCAGGTAAGCGCTAGATAGGTCTTTTCCAGTTTTCTTCTTTTTTGTTTTGTGTTTATTCTTTCTGACATTTGTTTTGTTTTATTTTTGGCTCCAAACTATTCCTAAAATATTTTGAAAAATACTAGAGTGTTAGTTGGAATATTTCCAACCACTCATAAAGTTTTCAACATTTTTGGAAACTTTAAATTATTTGAAATCAAATATATAATTGATAATAGTATCTTTTTATTTAAATTTCAAATGCCAAAGATAGTTTGAAAATTAGTTTCATCTCTGATATTTTTTTTCAACATTTATCAGAGATATTGAACTTTTATGAAGGCCATTTTGGATTCATTGATTTTGCAATTGTTGGAATTCTTTTGAATAAGGAGTGTCTAGTGTTTTGCTTTGGATTTCATCACTTGTTTTGGGTTTATTTTCATTTCAGCACAAATTACTAAACCCTAACAGGGAATCCAGGGATGTGGTAGTCGGGTTCCACTCCTTCCTCCCGCGCGCAAGAGAACCGGAGTAGGGGCGAGCTCCGACGATGCTTGCCAGTGCTAGGGGGCTCCGCTCCTGGAGCTGAGCACATCCGCGTGCTTAGGGATGAGGACCTCATCCCCTGGGGGGCACACAGTTTGCTGGGGAGCTCGGGGCACACAGTTTGAATGGAGGTTTCCTCATGGCCGTGGTAGTCGACGGTGATGAAATCTAGCATGGGTGCCCGATTATTTTGGCATAGAGGCTATTGGGGATGGTGCGGGTGGCTCAGTGAACTTGGTGGGGGCTTAAATAGACGGGGAGTGGAGGTTTCTGTGGTGTTGGAGATAAGGTCATCAGGGACAACCATACGGAAGGACAGGGGAGGCAGTAGGCTCGACAGCAGGGGCAGCAGGTGCAGCGGGGCCCCACGAAGGCGATCCAGGGAGTAGACCGAGACACCTGACGCATGGGGGATGGTCGGGGGACACCAACCATTGTTGAGTTGAAGTAGAGGCACCGGCCGCAGCGTCTTAGTCGATGGCAGCCATGCTTCGGCCGCGGCAGGGGCTGCAATAGAGCACAGCAGGGAGAGGAAGACATGTTGGGGCTTGACGCGGCTCTGCGGGCTGGCAAGGGGTAGGGGCAGGTACGCGGCAGCTCGGGCGAGTGCGTGCAAAACATGCTCTTTAGCCACGCCCAAAGCACGCGCAACACCTGCACGATGAAATGCCAGGCATCACCGAACGACTCCAAGGCTGCTAAGATTTAACAGGGTTAACCTATGGGATAAGGGCAAGCCGTTGGACAAGGTTCTACGGTTATTGGAGCAACCCTGAAGTGCAGTTCAAAGCTCATGTCAAATCTGGCCATGCACAAATGGTGCTTAATGAAATGCCAGAGGCTTCTAAGTAGCTTTGATGTCCACCCAAATCTCCAGATGAGGGTCTCTCTAGGTGTTAGTAAAGATGATCAAGTGTTGAGAGAAGTTACATCTCTAGTTGATATCCTGTTTTCTTTCACATCCAATGTTTCATTTTATTTTTTTACTTTTTTATTGGTGGTTTCGTGAAAGGATTTGTCTTCAGTGCAGATCTTATATCCTTGCATCTTGATGCACTTATTGGCGGTGACAATTATTTCTCCTCATGCTTGTCTTGATGAGGGTTTGCCATTTCGATTGGTATCCCTCCGCTTGACTAGGATATTATTTCCTATCTTCACCATGGGTTGTCACAAGCATTGGTTAGTAAGTTGTTTATTAACAAACTTGTGAACCCATTGGGTAGTAGTGATTGTGTGTGTGGAAAGTATATGCCTTACACTTTGTGCATCATTTCATCAACACTATATTGATGCTTAATGCTCATTCTTATGTTAGTCTTCTTAAAGTGCTTTGCCATGATTCACACACATCATTTTGGTTGATCCTATTCTTAAGTTCCCTCTTTTACATGTAGCTCAACCATATATTTATTGTATTATCTACTTGCTTGCATTTTTCGTGTGTTTTTATTGATTTTGGGGGAGTGATGATCCTATTTTGTCCACTTGTACCAAATACAAAAATTCCTAATGGTGCACAAATCATGGGGAGCTTCTCTAGTTTCTTTAAAACACTCCTTTGCCCATATCATAATATCATCTACTCATGTGGCCCATAGGATTATGTGATTGTTTGTTCCAATTGGTCTCTTTTGATTTCGTGCGTCACTCTTTTGTATGTCTCTATGACATATCATCCATTTTGTATTCTTTGGATCCTCAATATATTTCGCAAAATACACACTTTTTCGAGGAACACCTATTTTATTGGCTTTCTAAGCTTTTCGTCCATTTTGGTGATCGATGCCAACGGGGGAGAAGTTTAGAGAGTTTAGTTTGCATAAGTTAATAGAGTTTTGTTTTGCTTTTGTTGCTTAAGCATTTCCATCTCTTACCCATGCATTATTTCTTTGCATGTGTCTGCTTGTTGTTCTTATTTCCTTATGTAACCTCTCTTGAAAGTGATTGTCATCCATTACCAAAATGGGGAGATTGTTGGAGAAAATTTCTCCATATGTGGTTTTAGTAATTGATGAGAAACACCATGGACTAATAGTTACCTTGAGTTATATTTGAAGGATTTGTCCATAGACCTTCATGAAGTCTATCTGTTGGTTTCAAGTAGTTTACATGATGACCAAGGTGGTACTCAAGGTTCTTTCCAGCGATTGGTCATAAAGATACAAGGTTGATCAAGACTAAGTCAAATAGTGAATCAAGTTGATAAACACACAAATCGTACGAGATGTGCCGAGAGAGATCAACTTATCCCATGGTATGGTAAGCATTATCCATTACGCTTTGTGTACTAACCCATGGTCTTCGTGAGAGTTCTATGTGTGGATAGGTGTGTTTCCATAGGCTTGCTTCTCAAGGAAGATCTCATTCAACCCATGGAAGATTGTGGTGTGCAAGTTCGAGTGGAGCATCACGAAGAGATCATGCTCGAAGCTTGTCGTTCATTGTGATGGCAATGGATTTGTGAAGATATGTTTAAGAGTGGCTCAATCACATAACATGGTCCATCTTGAGGAGGACAAGATCATCATCATGTAGCTCAAGTGTACTATGCTCAAGGTATTGGTTTTCCCTTGAAAGGTTTTCTATTTACTGGTCTCATGGTGTTAGTTGGGAGACCGTGTTATAGTATCGATTGCCTTACTATCAAGTCGCGCTCTCAAATGAGCAGCTTGATCGTATCGTTTGTTGTGAGCTCAAACCATTTCATTCTTGGCATCATCATCTTTCTTGGTTTTTTGTTGGCTTTTATCTATGTGGGTTCTTGAGCTTATGGTCATCTTCATGTCACGCTCGAGTTTATCGAAAATGAAGTTCATGTGCATATTCTATGATGATTTCAATGTTTGAGTTTTTGCCGGTTCTGGAGGTTACACATCTCTATGTCGTTGGCATTTTCATAACTACGTCTTCCTAAGATAACCTTGAGCATGCATACTTAGTATATGTACTTTCTTTGGCATGCTTTCTTTCTTTGACACAATATATTGGCACATATTTATGTGGAGTTTGTCCTATGTATTGTTGCTCCTCTAACTCTTTGGTCCCAACAAGTTTGGGCACCATTTTGTTTGTATTCTGGTTCTAGGAACAATTGGAGATGCATTGGATGCTTGGCTAACTTGCAAAGAAGGTGTTGACACCATGTGTTTATTGGAGGCAAGCTAGGATGGTCGATGAACATTTATCTACTGCAACAATCCACTGCTATCTCGGTAACAAGTATCTACTTCATGCATACATTTCTTGTATTCAACCTTTTGTAGGTTGCATCATGGCATGAATTTCTTTATTCGTTCTTGTGGTACATGTTCCCTTTCTCAAAGCATCTCAATAACGATGACTTATTTCTAATTGTGATGTATTTGTTGTTTGTGTGTTGGAAGTTCACTTATGTACAATAATAAAATGTTAGGCGATGTGATATTACTTGAAGCAAAGCTCTTATTGGTATATTTGTGACTTCCTTTTTGATTTCTTGTCCGTTCTTTTTCTTTCACCTCCAGCGTTGAGTTTCGTTTTTTTTCTTGGTTGTTTCGTGAAAAGATTTGTCTTGAGTTTGGATCTTATATCCTTGCATATTGATGCACTCATTGGTGGTGTAGATTATTCCTCCTTGTGCTTGTCTTGAGGAGGGTTTGCCATTTCAATTGATATCCCTCCTTTTGACAAGGCTATTTCCTATCTTCACCATGGGTTGTCACAAGCTTTGGTTGGCAAGTTGTTTATTAGTACTAGTGATTGTGTGTGTGTGGGAAGGATATGTTTTGCACTTTGTTCCTCAATTCATCAAGACTATGTTGATCCTTAATGCTGATCCTTATGTTAGTCTTCTTAAAGTGCTTTCACTTGACGAACACACATCATTTTGGTTGAGCCTATTATTAAGTTGCCTCTTTCACATGTTGCTTAACCATATGTTTGGTGAAAGTGATATGCTTATTCTATTATCTACATGCTTGCTCTTGTTGTGTGTTTTTATTTATTTTGGGGGAGTGATGATCCAATTTTGTGCACTTGTATGCGATATAAAAATTATTAATAGTGCACAAATCATGGGGAGCTTCTCTACTTTCTTTATAACACTACTTTACCCATATCATAATATCATCTATTCACGTGGCTCGCAGGATCATATGATTGTTTGTTACAATTGGTATCTTTTGATTGGATACTTCACTCTTTTGTATTTATCTCTAAGAGATGATACATTTTGCATTCTTTGGATCCTCAATATAGTTTTTCTCCCTGCAACTATTTATCATTGTATATGTGTATTTCATTGCACTCATAATTTCAGAAATATAAACTTTTTGGAGGAACACCTATTATATTGGCTTTCTAAGTTTTTCGTCCATTTTGGCAATCGATTCCAATGGGGAAGAAGTTTAAGAGTTTAGTTTGGAGAAGTTAAGAGAGTTTTGTTTTGCTTTTGTTGCTTAAGCATTTGCATCTCATACCCATGCATTATTTCTTTTCATGTGTGTGCTTGGTTGTGCTTATATCCTTATATAATTTTTCTTGCAAGTGGTTGACATCCATTACCAAAATAGGGGAGATTGTTAGAGGATACTTCTACCTATGGTTTTTTGGTAAGTAATCACAATCCCTTTGGACTAATGGTTGCCTTGAGTTATATTCAAATTATTTGTCCATAGGAACTTCTTGTAGTCCATTTGTTGGTTTTCAAGGAGTTTATAAAATGACCAAGGGGGTACTTAAGGTTCTATCCAAATATTGGACATAAAGACACAAGGTTGATCAAGACTAAGTCAAAGAGTTAATCAAGTGTACAAAATGTACCAAGAGGGATCTAGTGATCCCATGGTATGGTAAGAATTGTCCATTACGCTTTGTGTACAAACCCATAGTCTTTGTGACAGTTCTGTGTGGGGTTAGTTGTGTTTCCATGGAGTTGCGCCAAGAGGAAGATGTCATTCAACCAATGGAAGATTGTGGTTTGCAAGTTCAAGTGGAGCATCACGAACAGATCATGCTTGAAGCTTGTCGTCCATTGTGGTGGCAATGGACTTGTGAAGATGTGCTCAAGAGTGACTCACCCATAGTGGAGTATGGGGGAGCAATGTACTAGTCTTCATCAAGGCAACGTGTCACACCCTGTGTTTTGACTCTCGTGGCAAAACTAACTTATCTCAAAAATTAGGACCAATTAAATTTTTGATGAGTGATTGTGATGCTTGATGTGATTGCTGATTGCTTGCTTGTTTGCCTGCGTTTAAATCCCAATGTTCCTGCTACTCTCGAGACTCACCTCCTTCACCCAAATCCTTGCCGAATTATCATGTGATGTGTATAGGACCAGAAACTATTTTTGCCAAATATTATTTTGACCAAAAAGCATTTACTTGTTTAAGGAAATCAAAAACCCCTGAGTTGGGATTTGTACTACAAGTCCCCAAATTCAGGAAGTTGTTTTGCTCCATATATTTTATTTGAATCCCATTATCAAAAAGACTTCCCAAAAGCACAATATTATTATTTCAAAACTTATTTTACTATTTTATTGAAATACCTTTCTCTCAGGCCAGAATTGGTCCCTTAGGAAGGGAAGTTATTTTTATTGCTCTCCAAATATTTGAGAAAATTTAGGGAAACTCAGTGGACATATATATTCCATACATACAAGTTTCAACACATGGTCATGTTCAAAATATTAGGCAAAACCCTTCAAAACCCTTTCTACTTATTTCAAGCTTTTGGAATATTTCTACAAGAAAGATTCTCAATAAATCCCAGGAAAATTCTAGAATGTCACACATGTTATATGTGATGATCTTGCCTTGTTTCATCTCAATCTAGGTTAATTTCGTTCAGCTAAATATTCAAAAACCCTATCTGTCCACATCCAAATTTGAGCAACTCTACATTGCCAAGTGTCTCCAATTGTGCTCAAATCTGGTGGACATGTCTTGATACTCCAATAATGCATCCTCAGCAAGTGGTGCGTCAAGGAGAATAGATGAACTTGTCCTAAACCCCTTAAAACCTTCTCTGTTGATTTCTAGACTTGGGAAACTTTACATTTTTAAGTTTCTCCAATTGGTTTCAAACATTTTGGGCATGCTCTAATACTCAAATAGTTCCACCGCACCAAGTCGTGCATTTGTGGGGACTAAATTGCATGGGTTTATCTTCAGAAAAGCACTTCTGCCTATTTCTTGGGTTTTTCAAGTCTACTTTGGAAACTTTCTCCAACAAATCCTCAATTTGGTGCACAAGCTCATTTCTACCTATCGTGCGATCTTGTTAAGTTTCATGGCAATTGGAATCCATTTGCTAGCCCTAACATCCATCAAACACCTTTTTCCCATTTACCAAAGTTGGTGCTTTGGCCCCTTATACTATTTCTCTTGAGCTCAAATTTTTACCACAACTTTCTATAGTCCCATTTTACCTACAGTAACCTTGCGAGGGCCTCTGGTCAATGATTGTAGTGTGACTCCATCTCTCCACCTCTCTTTTTACCTTGACAACACTATTTTTACACCTATTGCTATACCTCTCCTCAAGCCAATGCCCCCAGCTCTTTCCATAGGTCCTCTAGTATGCCAATGCATCATTCCAAAACAAAATACGGCATGCTCATTTGGGAAATATGAGCAGCCCTTCTGAAACATGTTTTTGGCAGAAATATGGTCTAGAATTGCAAGTGCTAGCTAAACACCTCTCCTTGATCTGAAAATATGCAGTCTCGTAGTCCTTCCATACATAATTATTCTACACATGGTTTCATCCCAAGATACCCCCTTTGAAAACCACTTTTTCTAGCCCCAAGTTTCCTGTTGCAAACTTAACCACATATGAAACCCCACCTACCCTGCTCCATATGCAACCAAACTCCTCTATAACACCCCAACAAGCATGCCCAACAACCCAGACATCTTTGACCACTTTAGACACAAGTGGCCATGGTGACCACCTCCCTGGCATGCAAAAATGGTGCTCCCCACTCTGTCCTCTTCCTGCAGCTGAGGTCAGCCCATAGCCGTGTGTCCCACCTTGCCAGGCAGTTCCTCCTGGCCTCCCATGTCGTTCCCAATGCTGGCTATCCTCTAAAACACCCCAAGCGCGCATGTATCACCCATGCCGGAGCACCCGAGGTGAGCCCGAGATCCTCCTCTGCACCCCCTCCACTATAGCATCTCCTCGGGCCTCTTAACCTTAACCAGAGCACCCCCCCCTCTCTCCATGGAACTCCCCCAGGCTCTCCATTCAGCCTCTCGGCCTCTCCAGTGATGGCAGCGGCCGGAGCAACACCGACTGCCTCCGCTCGGGATCGCGCACCACCGAGCTCTCCCTCCATGCTGGCCAGCGCGGAGCTCCCCCCTATCCTCCGCAGAGCCTCCCCCCATCATCTCCATTGCCCCCTATGACATCATGCGCCAAGGCTAGAGATGGCCGCCCACGCGGGAGCCACCGCAGCCTCCCCCGCGAGCGTCCTAGTGCTAGAGCGGGTGCGGCGCGGCCTCCCAATCCCATCGGCGTGCCGGGCCTCATCGGAGGTGGCCAGTGGAGCAAACGGCTGGAGAGCGGGAGGAGGGAGATGGACCTGACATCGGGGCCCCGCCTGTCAGCTGGAGAGCGGGCCACTTGCGGGTGGGTCGTGTCCGTTTAGTGAAGGCAGGCACGCATGGAAGCCGCCTCCATCCAGGGGAGGCATATTCTCCTCCGAGCGCCTTTGGCGGTGCCACTCCGCTGGCGAGGCTAAGTTGCTAGGCCGGCCTAAGCGCTATCCAATGCCCTGGGCGCCGCATAGCTAGTTCTTGAGCCCTCTTTTCCTTTCTTTTTTATTTTCTCAGAAAATTCTAAAATCCATAAATAATTCTTTTGAACTCCAAATGCAATGATTCAAATGCCAGAGGTTCCTAAAATCAAGACCTATCCAAATAGGTGCATTGAGCATTGTTCCAAATAACTTATTTGTGGGGTTAATATTCAAATACCAATTTGAATATTTTAAACACCACCTTGCAAAAATACTAGAGGATTCAAATCAGCTCGAAATGGAGTGATTCCAATTTCCAGAAATTTCTAATATCATTCTTTATATTTGGAGCATTAGTCAACATTTTTCGTTGTCATGTTTCTGTTGCATCAAATAAATAGCCCTTTTTGCTATTTATTCAATGATAGAAAATCCATAGAAATTCGTACCAACTCCAAATCCAATGCAACCACTTCCTAAATGTTTCTAAAATCATGCCCTTTTAAAGGAGTGCCTCCACTCATTTATATCAGAGTATTTTTTGTATACTTCTTATGGGGCTAGCGATGCCTCCACTTTCTCCATTAAAAATATATGGTAATCCAAATCTAATATAACAAGCTTTAGGTATTCTTCTTATGACCAGAGGTATCCAAGAAAAATAAAACTCCTATTTATAGAGCACTTTTTCCTGATTGTTGTGTGGCTTACTATGGTTGTTTCCGACGGTAGTTGACGAAATAGACGGAGTACTCGAAGTTGGACTAGAAGACCTCGAAGACCCCGGAGACCTCTCTAAGCAAGGGAAGCAGCCCTTTGACCATGTATGAGAAAATATATTATGCATGCCATGTTGATTACTTTATTCCGATGCATCTGATCATGATTAATTGGTACACCTTTGGTATGGTGTTACCGATGGCTCCTCTAGAGAATTTGCATTTGACCATGTCCTTAACACATATGAGGGTTATGCTGATGTAAAGTTGACAATTAGATAGTAGTGCTACGCATAGGATGAGCATATGCATGGTGATCCTAACACATAGGTGATTACAAAGATGTTTCCAAAAACCCCGTCGGGTGCCACTAATGCCCGAGGGTGATGATCCCAAAGATGTGGTCCTATATTAATTTTGGCGCGAGGGCCTTGACATGGAGAGAAAGGCATCTCGCCATTTCGCAAGAATAGATATCGTTACAAGTACATGTACTGAAAAGATGAGCATAAGGAGTTGGCTTACACTTGCCACAAGCTACATCATTATCACATCAATACAACAATTTACAATCATCATGAAGAAGAGAAAGGTCCGACTACGTACGAAAACAAACTACAAAAGAACGACGTCCATCCTTGCTATCCCAGGCTGCCGGTTTGGAACCCACTAGATCAATGAAGAAGAAGAAGAAACTCCAAATAGCACAATCAGCATGCCCATGTCAAAGTAGTTGTTTACTTGTACCTGCAACTCGTGTTGTAGTAATTTGTGAGCCACATGGGACTCAACAATCTCATTTCCAAAGGTAGCAAGAGTAGCAAAGCTTAATGGATGAGGTATTGTTAAGTGGAGAGGCTGCAGCAAGCGACTAACATTTATTTGAGGTGGATAACTTACGAGTACAAGAATAAAAGACGTGGATGATCTACGCATAGCGGACAAGACTACTTATGATGAAATGAATGATCCCGATCACCTACTTACGTTAGACATAACCCCATCATGTCCTTGATCGGAGAAGGAGCTCACGAAAGAAACAGTCATGGTTACGCACTCAGTTGGCATGTTTTTAATTAAGTTTACTTAAAGTTATCTAGAACTGGATCTTAAACAAAGTTTCCATGTTTGCCACATAACCGCGGACACGGCTTTTCGAAAGATTCAAACCTGCAGGGGTGCTCCAACTAGTCCATCGCAAACTACCACACGATCCGCGAGAATGACCTCGATCAGGGGAAACCCGTGATGTCCTCGGGTTCCTATTAGAAAACCTCAACCTCGAGATAGCCCAAAGTATCCTCGGAATCCCACGCATGAGACGCTCGAGAAAGGTAAAACAAGTCCAGCAAGGCCGCCCGAGGTGCCGACGATCCCGATAGGAGCCACGTATCCCGTTCGCAAGACATGCCGGATGAGCAATGGTTACCATGCTAGACGCCGAGTTGCCTCGGGTAGCGTTAATAAGCTTCTCTATTTGGGACCAACACCATCAGCAATGGCCCCCTGTATTATGTTGAATTACTCCTCGGGTTCATGATGCCCTATGTTTTCAATATTCAAAGAATTCATATGTTGGGCAAATATAGCACCAATGTTGGTCCTTGCCAGACGATTTTTATCCCAAAACAAGAATCTAAGGGTCCCCATAACAACCCCAAGCATGTTAGGAGCGCTCTTTTATGGAACATAACATCGGTAGCCGAAACTAAGGTGGCAAAGGCGGAACAAAACACCGTGCTAGAAGGCCAAGCCTTCCACCTTTTACGAAGTATATAGATGCATTAAATTAATAAGCAATAATATGATGATATAACAAGGAACCCATGTTTTCACATGGAAGCAACTGCACCTACATCTAGCAACACTATCTAATGGTTAAGCAAGCGGTAACATAGCCAGACAGTGGTTTGCTACGTTATGGAAAGGTTAAAGGTTATCATGGCGATGTTGGGAAGCTTATTAAACATGTGGTAGGCAGCGAGACATAGCAAAAGAAATGATATAAATAGAATGGTATTGATAGTAATGGTATCTAGGGAAATGATCATCTTGCCGTAATCTCGCTTGGAAGAAGAACGATTCCGTGAAGCAGACAAACCGACGTAGTCGAACGGATCCTCACATTCCGATGAAGCAAACCAAAACAACAATCAACACGCAATATTCACCACGTCACATGCACGTATGATGCATGTCCATTTCAATTACGCAAGGCATGTCATGGCAATTCACAACCATCAAACACTACACATTAAGTGAAACGAGTTGCATATTGGAAATAAATCATATTAAATTACTTAGTTCACTCCCGTTAGGTCCACGACCATATTAAATGTTGTTAAACATGGAAGGAGGTGAATCATTATTAAACTACCTATCTAGGCTTTCTTAATGAGGTCGGAAACAACTTATAATATCTTCGAAACGACCACACGCATTAACTTTGTAATCTTTCCAGATCTGTCGTAAACGTATTTTAAGTTTATTAAGAGGAGAAAAAATTGGTTCACATGAAACTACACGTCATTCTAGTTGGTTTACATATATAGCTCATCTCCAAGAGAGCTACGGTATCTAGCTATGAATCAAACCATTTTTGTCATGTTATCACGCAAATCAACGCAAACATCACATTAGCAGTTTTGAATATGCATGAGAGTTAGAAAATATTAATCTACGCAAAATTCTAATCAATTTTTATATATATAACTCATTCCGATCCGTTGCACTGTTTAAGAGTTACGGGCATTTTAAAATAGGCATGTAATGAAAATTATAGTTACTTAGATGAAAGATAAACTACGAGCGATAGACACACGCTAGGCTAGCAACTGCCAAAGACAGTGGGGCCGCATGGCTGGTGAACTAGTTATGTCAAGATCAGTCAATAGGGAGCTGGGCCCGGGTGTCATTGTCTCACGAAAATACAAAAAAGATAAATGACCCAACAACAAAATTGCCTAGCTAGGGATTCGAACCAGGGACCTCCTGCTTGGTACCGTTGTGGGATGACTAGCTCGACTACGGCTTGAACTTGATCCAAGATGGATGTGCGCACAATATGTACCATACCTTAGCGCGGATCTGACTAGAAAACAAAATTGGCGAAGGATTTCTCTATGGACGACGGACACGAATTGCAGGTGCCGGACGCGATCTCCGGCTAGGCGAGGGTTGTCGGGGATGGTCGAATATGATCCCCCCAGACCGGATCTGGCTAGATCCGGCCGGCTGGGGTGGCGGCGGGGGACGACTGCTCTCCTGGAGTGGCCAAATGGGGGCAACTCGGGGCTGGTGGCACAAACTGCTCCGGCCGGCTGCTGCGGCAGGAGGAAGCTCCGGTAAGGCTTTAACATGGTGCGGGGTGGTGCTGTCTGCGGACATAGTGGCTGGCAGCGACTTTGTGGGCGATGGCCAGGAGGCAGCGAATGGGCATGCCTGTGGGCACCCAATGGCTGTGGGGTAGTAGGCGCAGCTCGGGGAGCTGGCTGCGCGGGCGAGGTCCGATTCGGGCGTGGGGAAGGATCTGGTCCTAGCGGGCCTGCTCGATGGGAGAGGAGGTGGGAGAGGAGTTACGTTGGCGACAGTTAGGGTTGTGGCATGGGAACCGAGGTGGGAGAGAGGTTGGGTGACTATTTAAAGACAAGGGGCTAGGGTTATCTGATTTCAGCCCGATTCGGACCGTAGGCTCGCGATCCAACCGCTCCGATCGGAGGGCGTTTACTAGGTGGGTTCGTGGCTGTGTAGAGGGGGTGTTGGGCTAAGATGAGAGGGAGAACGGGAAACCCAGCAAAATATTTTGAAACACCTAAAAACATCTGATAGTAATCCATGACGGTGTCGCTACGGTGACCGTTCGTGTATCAAACGAACATAGATTGCGTGGCAGGCGGCCTACCTATATTAAAACAAGACCGCACGTGAAGTTTCAACCCAATCCGAGAATATTTTATACACACCCTTTTAAAACAATATTTTAATGATGTCACGGGCGCGTGCGAGTGTTGTTAGGCTCAAAACGGTCAACGGTGAAAACAGAGACAACCGACAACTAATAACGGATGCATGTTTTCAAAACTGGTGGCAATAGAGTGTTGATGCAATGCGGATGATGCGCATGATGCGATGATGGAAGCAGCAAACAAATAATCACACGATGACAACAGACTAAAAGGGGAATCTTCTAGAACGTTTGTCTCGAGCTGTTACAACTCTCTTGCACTTACAAGAAATCTCGTACCGAGATCTAAGAATGAAATGGGGAAGGATAAGATAAAGAGCAAACGGTAAATCTTAGTTGCTTCTTGACAAACGAGTGAAACAAACGATCCTTGAAGGTTGCAAAGAGATGAAGAATGATATAAGGAACAAGCAAGAATTCAAACCAAAATTTCAGCAGCACTTCGGTAGGAAAGAGGGCAAATTTTGATAAGATGGAAAGATCTTGAAAAGATTTCACAACATTCCAACTAAATTGAGAAGCAAGGAAAGAACATGATCTTGACAAACTAAGATGAATGATTCAAATAGAGCAACACCACAAAGCCTCCAGAACAAAAGAATAGAAACTTGAACTTTGGAGAGAAGAGAACGGAGAAGAAAAATGACAACTACTACCGCAATTGAATTGAAGAGCAGCCTGACAAGAAGAATTGAATGGAGGTGTTGGAAATCAACAACGAAAGACAAAGCTTGTTGTGGGCTTATGAAAACCATTGCAAATAATGAGGTGACAACCAGCCATTAATAGAAAAAATGATTGATTGGTTGTAACAAGAAAGGCAAAACTTCTTACACCAAGAAGATAAATAGAGGACTTGGATCAATAATAATCGCCATAATAGCAACAACCCTTAGGAAATGCTTTAGGTGAAATCTAATCCAAGATAACTCAATCAAGAAACCATGGGTTAAGAAAATCTCATGATCAAAGGATTTGGTGGGTTTACATATTTCATTCTTGAAACAACTTCGCTTTGAGACTCCTACACTAACAAGAACGATATAACACCACCTCAAAGAATAAAGGAGGAGCAATTTTTCTTTGAAATGCAAGAGAAATAACACTTGAGGTTCTCCAACAAGAATCTTGAAGAACACATTGAGAAAGAATGAAATGTTGGAGAACCACCATCATGAACCTCAGTTAAGAAAACCATTATGCGAAGATATGAAGGATGACAAGAATAAGTTCCAGGCCCTCCATGACTTAGATGAAGCTTCACGAAGAGATACTGGAGAAAACTTGGAGTTCCGGAAAAGAAAAGATGAGCACTTGAGAAAAGAAATGATATCATGAGCCACTCCAGAAGAAGAATTGAATTCACTTTGAGGTAACAATAATGAGAATTATTTTATGCTTATCCTTCATAAAATTAAATTGATGACAATCACGAATTTAGCGTACCACTTATTCTTCTTGAAAAGGATTGAAAAGAGATGGAGATAGGGCACAAACTCGAAGAAGCTTTGAACAAACCACCGGCACGAACTTTGAATGAAAGGGAAAACTTTGAATGAATGATGATACAGGAGAGCTACAAGATCATGACCCACCTAGAAGAAAAACTTGAACAAGCCACCGAAATAATTGAGAGATTAACGAAGAGGCAACAATTGAGAAGAATTTGAGAATGAAAGTTGAAAGCTGAGAGCAAAGAAATCTTCTGAAATGATGGCCTTCGGAGGATCGAGCATGAAAACAAATCTAAAATGCATTGGATAGATATGGAAGGAATCTCTCATGATGGAGAACAATTCAAGATGATAACACAAAGCTTAAATAATGAATCTTCAAGAGAATGGACCAACATTTAACAGAAACACTCCTTCCGTCTTCCAAGCTGAGAATGATGAGAAGGACACCACCAAAATTACTGAGACACGCCGGAATAAAGAATATGAAAATGTTGAGCCAATGATGAGAATTAAGTCGAATAGATCTTGGAGAAGGGATATGACTAATGGAAATCATTCTTACATCATATTTGAATATAATTAGAGATCTCCGGGAAAAGATTAGAAGAGCTAGATAAGATCCTCGGAAAATCCTGTGGGTTATGGGCCCACTGAAAGAAAAAACCCGATGAATGGATTGGCTAGTACAAATGAAAACTTGATGAGGTTAGCACCTCGAATTAATTGGAAGGATTGAAAACAAGAAACTCTAAGAAATCATGAACACTTCGGATAGAACAAAGAGTTGAAAAAACAAGAAAGACTTCAATAACAATTTCCAACACAGGAATCATTGAACAAAACAAAAGGATATGATGAACACATAAATCTTGAATTGAATCCATCAGAAAAGAGAACAAGAATGAAAATATGATCAACTTAGGACTCATGAGAATCTTCACAATGAATCACCGGGAACAAAAGAAAAGAAAAGATAGTGGAAGAAATAATGAAAGGAAGATATTGGATGATAATTCAAACATTGAAGAAAAAGGGCGGGAGGGTGGGAAAAAACAGGACAACTTGAGATAGATGAGGTGAACTCTGGAAAGAAATGAGAGATTGATCTTCCAAATCTTGAAAATAATAGAATTGACTTGAAGAGAAGCACAACAGATGAAAGAGAATTGACATGGTGACTTCGGTTGAAAAGAATTGAAAAGATAACTTGATTGAGCAAAAGAATTTGCATTCCCATAAAAATATGAGAACACCTCTTTGAAAGTTATGAATTCACCACTTGACAACAAAATAACTCGAATTACCATACTCTAACAAAAAAAATGACGAGGCTTATGAAACAAGCCGGAACAAATTCATGACAGAGGTTTCATCTGATATTTTCGTGGATAGGATCGCACGGGCTCTATCCTATAGTAGCCATCATGTACAAGGCAGTGCACACAAGATACGAAGCATCCCTGATTCGTAGCAAGCTGCGAGGACTCTTTAGGACACAACGAGAACCGCTCTAAGACGACCGTGAACAAACGAATCCACTAGATGTCGTACCCCAACCTCAAATCGTGCATCTGCTAGAAGATTGTCTTATAAGTACCTACTTGAATTCCCACCTAAGAACTCCCGAAATTTCTGGTCATGCAATCGGGTCCACAGATACAAGGAGAAATTCATCACTCAACTCCTAGCATCTAACCCGTCCATTGTATCACATCCGTCAACACATTTCCAAAATTTTGGAACCTCATTATCTCAGACCCACGTAATCACAAAGATAGTAAGTATGGCGATACATCCGGACCTATCCGCACCACTACTTGGAAAGCCAGACTCCTCTCGCCACTACTAGTATTGAAGAAATTTCGGACATCCTTCGTCCTGAGATACTAAGAAATCTGAATGATAGCGATGTGCTCAACAATCACGTGGAGCTCAACTCCCCGAAAGAAATCAAGTCAGACGGGAGGAACCAAGATAGAGCTCCGTCACATCGACATCATATAGATTCCAAAATACCCGCATGATCCTAATTTTTTTTTGAGTGAGAAGAGGAGTAGAATTAAAATTCCTACGTCAAGTTTCCTCACAAGAGAATATAATAGAAGAAAAATGTATCCTACTCTCCGATATATAACTAGACTCAAAATAGTTTTTCACTAGACTCGACTCGCCAAGTTTGATCAATCAAGGGGGCTCCTAGGTCGATACTGCTCTCATACCAACTTGTAACGCCCAAGATGTGGTCCTATCCTTATTTTGGCGCGAGGGCCTCAACAGGAATATAAACGCATCTCGTTGTTTCGCAAGAATGGATATCATTACAAGTACATGTACTGAAAAGATGAGTATATGGAGTTGGATTACACTCGCCACAAGCTACATCAACATCACATCAATACAACAATATACAATCATCATGAAGAAGAGTAGGTTCTGACTACGGACAAAAACAAATGACAAAAGAACGACGTCCATCCTTTCCATCCAAGGATGGTGGCCTGGAACCCATCCTAAATCGATGATGATGAAGAAGAAGAAACTCCAAATAGCACAATCAGTGTGCTCACGTCAAAGTAACTCTTTACCTATACCTACAACTGGTGTTATAGTAATCTGTGAGCCACAAGGAACTCAGCAATCTCATTTCCAAAGGTATCAAGACTAGCAAAGCTTAATGGGTGAGGTATGTTTAAGTGGTGAGGCTGTAGCAAGAGACTAAGAATTATTTGAGGTGGCTAACTTATGAGTACAAGAATAAAAGAGTGGGATGATCTACGCATAGCGGACGTGACTACAGATGATCAAATGAATGATCTTGATCACCTACTTACGACACACATAACCCCATAGTGTCCTCGATCGGAGAAGGAGCTCGCGAAAGAGACAATCACGGTTACTACATTCAGTTGGCAAGTTTTTAATTAAGTTTAATTCAAGTTATCTAAAACCGGATGTTAAACAAAGTTTCGAAGTTTTCCACATATCCATGGGCACGACTTTCCGAAAGATTAAACCCTACAGGGGTGCTCCAACTAGTCCATCACAAACTACCACACACTACACTGGAATGACCTCGATCAGGGGAAACCCGTGATCTCCTCGGGTTCCTATTAGAAAACCTCAACCTCGAGATATCCCAAAGTATCCTCGGAATCCCATGCACGAGACGCTCGAGAAAAGTAAAACAAGTCCAGCAAGGCCGCCCGATGTGCCGACGATCCCGATAGGATCCACGTATCTCATTCTCAGGGCACACCAGATGAGCGATGGTTACCACGCCACACGTCGAGTTTCCTCGGGTGGCGTTAATCTGTTTGGGACCAACATCATCATCACTGGCCCCCTATATTACGTCGAATTACTCCTCGGGTTCATGACGCCCTATGTTTTCAATATTAACAAAATTATTATGTTGGGCAAATATAGTACCAATGTTGGGTCTTGCTAGACGAGGTTTATTCCAAAATGAGAATCGGGGGGTCCCCATAACAACCCCAAGCATGTTAGGAGCACTCATTTATGGAACATAAAACCGATAGTTGAAACTAAGGCGGCAAAGGTGGAACAAAACACCAGGCTAGAAGGCCAAGCCTTCCACTTTTTACCAAGTATATAGGTGCATTAAATTAATTAGCAATAATATGATGATATAACAGGGAAACCATGTTTTCACAAGGAAGCAACTGCACCTGCATCTAGCAATCCTATCAAATGGTTAAGCAAGCGGTAACATAGCTAGACAGTGGTTTGCTAGGTTGTGGAAAGGTTAAAGCTTATCATGGCAATGTCGGGAAGCTTAATAACAGTAGTTGAAAAGAGGGCTTTGCTCCACTTGATGAAATCCCATTAGTCCCAGTTCACTCATGAACTGGGACCCATGGGGGCATCGGTCCTGGTTCGTGAGGCCAGGGCGCCGGCCGGGCCTTGTGGGCCGTTGGTCCCGATTCGTATGACCCCTTTGGACCCGGTTCCAGACATGAACCGGGACTAATGTGCCTCGCTCCTGGCCCACAACCATTTGTCCCGGTTTATGGCTGGAACCGAGATCAAATGTTGAACTTTAGTCTCGGTTCCAGCCACAAACCGGGACCAGTGGTTGGCTTATATATATGCCCTGCCCGCGAGCAGAGCAGTGCACTGCTCTATTTTTGGCTGGCCGTGGGAGAGCTTTGTGGTGCTCTAGATCACCTCCTATGCACATGAGGTGTTCTACCAAATGCCCGAGCCACACTTAACCTTTCTCCTCTCCTTGTCCAAGCTCCATTTCCTGAAGTTTTGTGTAGCTTTGGCGGTCTGTCCTGTCCCATCCTCACCGTTGTCGATCGCCCGCGCCCATCTCGGCGCCGGCACCACCGTGGTTAGTCTCTTCTTCTTATCTTCTTCCTAAAAGAAAAAAGTTCTTACTTGTATGGTTTAGATAGATACTTATTTCATTTTCTTACCTTTATTGTTGTTTGTTATTATATTGTGCGATGCTTTTGGTATCCGCCTCCGTCGGCCCTCGTCATGTCTTTGATTAGGATGTGGTATATATTATCTTCTATAACTATTTGTTTTATTTCATGTTTATGACAATTATGCCGACCAACGTGACATAAATTTTTTAATGTAGGAGGTACGTGAACCGGAAATTTCAAGCGACTTAGAAATTCTAGCCGAGAATTTAAATTTGGCTAAAAAAGAAAACAACTACTTGAAAGAAAAATTACAATGAGTTGAAGAGGAGAAGATGGTATTGGAGTTGGATGTTGCCGATGTAGTTCACGATCACAAGATGAAGTTGGATGCAATGCGCTTGAAGATTAGAAAGATTAGAAAATATGTCATTCATACTGAGGCTTGGTATCATTATGTCGTTGGATCAATTGGTACCTTAGTTGCGGTTATGATCGCATTTGTTGTTGAATTTCAATTTTATAGTTTCAATGTATGTTCTCATTAGATGCTCTAGAGAGCTATATGTTGTTCAATAATGAGAACTATGTATGAACGTTATGTATTTATTTTGGTCACTACTGTACTTTGGCTTTAATGTGATAATGAATTTAATTAATTTGGTCACTTCTCTATTCATGATATGTTGTAAAGGTTTTTAATACACTTTACTATATAACGCATGCAGATGAACCGGCAATGGATGTACGGTGACCGACGCACCTCCGAGTATATTAAGGGCCTGCATAATTTTCTCGAAGCGGCTAAGGCAAACAAGAAGAATGGTTTTATGCATTGTCCATGGACTATTTGTCGCAATACGAAGGCTTTCTACGACTATAAAACCCTTCACTTCCACCTGCTTCAGAACGGTTTTATGCCACACTATAATGTTTGGACCAAGCACCGAGAAAGAGGGGTTATGGTGGAAGACAATGTAGAAGAAGATGATGATCACAACTACCCACCCCCTGAATCCGGTGATACTACAATGGGGGAAGTTGAAGATCAAGAGGAACCAGACGATGTACCCGATGATGATCTTCGTCGGGTCATTGTTGATGCACATAGAGAATGCGAAAGTGAAAGGGAGAAGTTGAAGTTCGATCACATGTTAGAGGATCACAAAAAAGGGTTGTACACAAATTGCGATGATGACAACACAAAGCTCGGTACCACACTGGAATTACCGCAATGGAAGGCAGACAATGGTGTATCTGGCATGGGATTTAGTTTGCTACTGAAAATAATGAAGAAGAAGCTTCCAAAGGATAATGAATTGCCTGGCAGTACATACGAAGCAAAGAAGGTTCTATGCCCTCTGGGATTGGAGGTGCACAAGATACATGCATGTCCTAATGACTGCATCCTCTACCGCGGTGCGTACCAGGATTTGAACGCATGCCCGGTATCCGGTGCATTGCAATATATGATCAGAAGAGATGAGCCTGGTGATGTTGAGGGCCAGCGCACTGGGAAGATGGTTCCTGCCAAGGTGATGTGGTATGCTCCTATAATACCACGGTTGAAACGTTTGTTCAGAAACAAAAAGCATGCCGAGTTGATGCAATGGCACATAGAAGACCATAAGAAAGACAGGAAGTTGAGAGCACCCGCTGACAGGCCGCAGTGGAGAAAGATCGAGAAAAAGTGGAGCGACTTTACAAGTGACCCAAGGAACGTATGGTTTGGTTTAAGTGTAGATGGCGTTAAACCTTTTGGGGAGCACAGCAGGAAGCATATCACATGGCCTGTGACTCTATGTATGTATAACCTTCCTCCTTGGTTGTGCATGAAGCGGAAGTTCATTATGATGCCAGTGCTCATCCAAGGCCCTAGGCAACCCGGCAATGACATTTATGTGTACCTAAGGCCATTAGTTGATGAACTTTTACAGCTATGGAATGGAACTTTTACGTGTGTGGGATGAGAACGAACAGGAGGAATTTGACCTACATGCATTGTTGTTTGTAGCCATCAACGATTGGCCTGCTCTCAGTAACCTTTCAGGACAGACAAACAAGGTATACAACGCATGCACAGACTGTTTAGATGACACTGACAGTATATATTTGGACAAATGTAGGCAGAATGTGTACCTGGGGCATCATCGATTTCTTCCAACCAACCATCAATGTCGAAAGAAAGGAAAGCATTTCAAAGGTGAGGCAGATCAATGGAAGAAGCCCTCCCTTCATATTGGTGATCACATACTTGATATCGTCAATGATTTACAAGTAATCATTGGAAAGGGTCCTGGCGGACTATCTGTTCCGAATGACGATGCGGGACGCGCACCCATGTGGAAGAAGTAATCTATATTTTGGGACCTACCCTATTGGAAAGACCTAGAGGTCCGCTCTACAATCGACGTGATGCACGTGATACGTCCCAAACGTATCAAAAATTTATGCCTGCTCCATGATCTTTTGGGCGACATTGTTATATGTTTTGGGACACTTTTATATCATTTTACACATATTTAGACTAACCTACTAACTCAGTGCACCCAGTGCCAGTTTCTGTCTCGTGATGTCTTTTTTGCTGGGGCTTTATCCAAAGTTCCAAAGCCCGAAAAATCCCGAGAAAATATATAAAAATCGGCGTGACAGAAGCTTCTAGATCACCGAAGATGGGCCAGAGGGGAGCCAGGGGCTGCCCAGGCAGCCTCCATGCGTGGCCTGGCCCCTGGCCGCGCCGATAGGTTGCCTCGGTGGGCCCCACCTCCTCTGATGCCCTCCTTTGGCCTATATTTACCCCTCAGATCAGAAACCCTTCCATGATCTCCAGAATCATGAATTTCTCCTTTGTTCCGCCACCGCAGCGCTTCTGAGATCAGAGCATCAGGAGACCTCTTCGCGGCACCCTTCCAGAGGGAGGATTGACCTCCGGGAGCTTCTCCTCCTCCATGGACGCTTCCCGCATGTGCCGTGAGTAGTCCTCCTTGGACCATGAGTCCATGTCCAGTAGCGATGTGATGTCTTCTCTCCAATCTAGTGCTTCAATGAGTAGCCCTTGTGAGGTTCCCTACATGATCAAGGCACCTATGTAATTTTCATGCTATTGCTATGCTTGGTTTGTTGTGATCCGATGGATTATGAGATTATGTTCAGATTGTTATGAGTTATATATTATGTTCTTTAGTGATTCATGCATGTCCTCCGTTTCTTTGTATTGCTTTAGCCGAGTAGTAGATTGTAACTCCAAGAGGGAGTGTTATGCATGATTGTGGGTTCATGCCCCCTGATGTCTAGCTTGAGTGACGGAAACATGAGACTAGGGGATGTGTTGTTGCCACCCGGGAGAAAACAATGGTGCTTGTGACCACGGTTGCAAGGATTGTTTACCTTACGCATAGCTCGTTAATGCAGTTGTCCGTTTCTTTGAGTTTACACTTTGGGTGGGGCTCACAACTTAATACAAGGAAGATGTTCTGGATAGTTATCTCAAGGTGGATTATTAGTAAGTAGATGTTGATGAACAAACGGTCCAATTGTCTTGGCGTACTGCCCATTACTGTTGTGCCTCTAACTCTCAAGTAACATAATTAGCATTGCGGTGTGTTTATAATTCTGTCAATTGCCCACGTGTAATTTGTTTACCCATGCATAGTTGTTTATCGTCTTTTGGCAGAGCGACATCACCAGTGAACATCATGTGACTCAGGTAAGTATCACCACCATATCTTACACCTCCATCATTTACTACTTTCATTTACTTTTCCGTTGCAATCACTATCACTATTCTCGATTGTGTTTTGATACTTTGCAAACTACAAGTCTGGGGAGATTGACAACCTCTCTGTACTCGTTGGGAGCAAAGTTATTTGTTATGTGTGCAGTCCCACGTCTTCTGCTACCACCAGGGGAGCGGACACCTACTTGTTGATCCTCGGAGACCTCCTGGTTTGATAAACCTTACATTCTCCATGTAAGGGAAACTTGCTGCTGACTACATCTCCACCTTCCACTTGGGGTAACCAACGAGGGGCGAGAAGTATATCCATCATCTCGTCATCAAGCTATTTTTAGCACCGTTGTCGAGGACTCCAGTCTTCAAGATAGGGGATTTGAACGCTATCTTTTACCTTTGATTTTTAGTCTTGTTACTTTGCTTTCTAGTTTTTCTATAGAGTCTTATACCAAAAACTACAAAAAAATTAGTTACTTTGTTCTTGCTTGTTGCTGCTGCAATGGGTTCCACTGAAAACACCAAGTTGTGTGACTTCACTAGTCACAACAACAATGACTTTATCTGCACTCCTATTGCTGCTCCCACCACTAGGGCTACATCCTATGAGATTAAACCTACTTTACTGGACCTTGTTATGAAAGATCAATTCTCCGGTGCTGGAGATGATGGTGCCTTGCACTTGAACAATTTTGTTGAGCTTTGTGTGTAACATCCCAAAACTATAAATTTTGGAATGTTAATATAATTATTACATTGAGAGTTTGTTTGTTTAAGTGATTGAAACTTGAGTGAAATTTGAAACTTTTCAAAAACTTTTGAATGAGAGGGAATAAAATGACTTTTCCATTTTCTTTTGAATTCAAATTCATCCATTTAAAATCAGTGAGAGAAGATAACATGACTTCTTCAACTATAAAGAATTTGAATGAATGTGGCATTTGATTTTTTTTCCTTTGGTTTTTGATTTGAATTTTATTTTTGGCACAAGATTTCAACCACAATTTTTTTTCCTGACAATATACTTGCCAAGCAAGAAAGAGAGGAGGTAACATGACACCCCCCAAAAAAAAAGTCAGAAGAAAAATAGTGCCAAAAATTAAAAGACAAAATTTGGATTTTATTGAATTTTTTAAAAATAAATTTTTATAAAGTTTTTATTTTGTGAAAAATAAAATGTTCATGTTGTACGAAATTTTATTCTAAAATTTTTGATATATAATATGCCTATATAAAATATTCTCTTAATTTCGTTTATATTTGTTTTCGCTGTTTATTTTGAAAAAATAAAAAAAAGACACTATTCACGAGGAAACACTGTTCATCCGAGCTTGCCTATGGGCTGGCCGAAATTTACTTGGCCCATGGGCATTTGGTCCCTCCTTTATTTCCTCTTTACGTATATGTTTAGTCCCACATTGCCTAGCTATTGACCTTTAGACCTTCTTTCCACCTATAAATATAGACCCATAGAGGAATCCAAAAATCATCTATTTCGGGTTAAATCAATCTTTTGGTTTGACTAGGTTTATTAAATAAAAATATTCTCTTCTCTTCGGCGGGATTTCTCGAAGTCGTCTCCTCATTGGAATTAATTCTTACTCTGCATTCTGAAGGTATTTCTCTTTGTATTTTTTATAGTCCCGTAGTTTATTATTTCTAGACTACTATTCCTACACTAGTATACGGTTGAGTAATTAGATATATTAATTACTCTTCGTATTTCCACATTAGTACTAGAATTCTTTGAGACGTAGCACTTTAATTCCGTAAAACAGCTTGGCCCTAATTTTTCAAATAGCCATAACTTTTTACTCGTTTATCCGAATTAGATGAAATCAATGCCCAGAGTTTCGTCTTGATCCCACCTATCATGTGAACCTATCATATCAACTTTTTGAAATTTTCAAATTTCGAAATTTGTTCATATTCATATTCAAACTTCTTTTGATCATATCTTTTTATCTGTAGCTCCATTTTAGATGAATTCAATTGCGTCAGATTCGTATCAAAGTAATCTTTCCGTTTGTATCATTAGTTTAAACTTTTCAACATATAATTTTGATCAAATCAGATTTATGTATTAGTGCCCAAAAGTGTTCACATCGTTGTAAGCCGATTCAATGTTATATTGAAGTATTTGTATCTTTTGATCCGCTAGTTCAAATCTAGTAATTCTTTTTTCTACACGCTCATATTGATCTCCTATATCCAGTAGCATCATTAGTTTCGACCTTTGAACCTTACAAATTTGAGCGATTCAAATTTGTATTTGAACATTCATTTGATCTTATCTTGCAAATCGTACCACCTTTTCAATTGATTCCTTTTACCCCTAAACACGCATGTCATATATTTTTGTACGTAACCATCATACTTCAGTTCAACTTCTCTTGACCTTTTGAATGCAAATTCAATTCATACTTCAATTCGCTATAACTTGTGTTGTAGTGCTCCATTTCAAGAAATTCTTTCTACAAATAAATACGTATGTCTTATACTATTTGTCAAATAACATTCATGGTGTTCTCCCAATATTTTTGATCATCTCCCATAGTGTATGCAAGTCGAGCTTATATAGCAATAGTTCATCGTCCATTACCTCTTTTGATCTCATTCATGAACCTTCACTTTACAACACACTTAGGACCTTTTAATTAAACCTTAGTACGTTGTTATTTTGCACCAAGACATGCTTTGTTATTATGTTCTCTTGGTTCTTCCTTTTTGCCATGAATGTTTACTGAATGCTATTTGTTTACGATAGATTGCTCGGAGTGTGGTGAGTAGAATTATCAGGATTATGAGAGCAACTATCTTCATCAAGTAAGACCAGGCAAGTCATTTGATCATGTATCACCTATGTTTTATGCGTCGTAGTTCTACCATCCTATGCCCAATTGCATGCTGAGTAGGTACTTGGAAATTATGGTTACATATTGTAGTATCATGTGGTAGGCACCCAACAACCCCGTTACTTGGCCCGGGACGACAAATTTCATATTGCTATGCTTGAGTAGACGAGATTCTGGTTGAGAGTTTATCACGAGTGATGCGAGAATAATTTAATAACAAAGACCGGTTAAGTCAAGACTTTTCAAGACCTCGTAATGCAATGCAACTCTGGGTGAAGGATGGTTGATCGGCTCCGTGGAGAAACCAGTGGATGACCTGGGATGCTGGAGACGGCCATGACATCTTGCGGAAAGCTTCACCCAGGCTCAAAGAGACGGACGGATATTTTCAAGACCCAAGGCTTACCTGCACAGCCACAAGTCATTATGGGCTCTGTCTTGGTTGGACAACGCGGCGACTCTGGACAGGCGGTGCCAGCAGATGTAGAAGAACGGTAGGATTTGGATGGGCACCGACAGGGATTCAGAGCGACCCGTTGAAAGACCATGTTTTGATCATCCGGTCTTCAAACACCCTGAAGTGCGAGGACATTCACGGAGGCAATCAAATCTTGTGGGGAACGTGTGCAAAACTCTGTAGAGTACTCAAACCTAATCGATTAGCCGTGTCCACGGTCATGGACAACTTGAGCCAAAGGAACTGAATTTATCTGGAATTCTCAACACCATTTACATATTTGATGTGGGTAATATTGATAACCTGGGTATGAGAACTGGTTGGCGGAACCATCTCATTAACAACCAACAGCGTAGTAATATTTTGCTTTTAGCCCCTCTTGTGGTAGGAGAATATTTGCTTTACGCTAAAACTTACAACACCACCTGCCATATATGCATATAGTATAGATGATATTTTACCCCCTCTCATATGTGACTTGCCAGCATATTCATTATGCTGACCTACACGGCTGGAACGTCTTATGTTGCAGATATTTTACTTCGACGAGTAAGAGTACAATTGAGGGTTACGGTCTACACTCAACTTGTCGTTGGTGTTTATTGGGACTCCACTCCCTTGACTGCTTCCGATGAGATATTTTAGGTATATATCAGTTTTACGCTAGTTACATGTGATTGCACTTTGATATATACATTGACGTACTGTGTGTGCCAGCATACTGATCCAGGGATGGCACAGATACACAGAGGCTTGACTCGTTTTGAGTCGGGTCGCTACATTGTGATACAAAAAAATATAAAGAAGTAGATGGTGATACTGTTAAACTTAAGATTTTTCCTTTCTCCTTGAGAGGAGGAGCTAAAGTGTGGCATCAATCTTTGCCTAGGAATAGCATAGATTCTTGCGATATGTGCAAAGATGATTTTATTGGGAAGTATTACCCGCCTGCTAAGATTATCCAATAAATAAGTAACATTATGAATTTTAGGCAATTGATAATGAGCACGTTGCTCAAGCTTGGGAACGTATGAAATCTCTTGTTAAGAATTGCCCTATACATGGTTTGACTACTTGGATGGTTATCCAAATTTCTATGGAGGATTGAATTTTACCTTGCGGAATCTGTTAGACTCGGCCGCAGGAGGAACCTTTATATCAACTACACTTGGTGTTGCCAGAAAGCTATTGGATGAGATGATGACAAATTATTCTCAATGGCACACCAAGAGAGCTCCTACAGGTAGGAAGGTAAACTCTGTTGAGGAGATCTCCTCCCTTAATGATAAGGTTGACATGATCATGAATTTACTCACTAAGCAAGCTCCTATTGATCCTCATGATGTTCCTTTAAATTATTTGGTTGCTCATTAAAGAGAGCAAGTTGATGTTAATTTTATCTCTAGGAACAACTTTAATAATAATGCTTATAGGAGTAATTTTGGTAGCAATCCTAGACCGTTCCCATCCAACAACTATGGGAACATCAACAATTATCCTAGCACCAAAACCCACACTACTGAATTATAGAGCATGCTTAAAGACTTTATCACTTCTCAAAAAGCCTTCAGCAAGAGTGTAGAAGAGAAATTAGAAAAATTATATAGTCTCTCTTTGAAGGTAGACAACATAGCTCATTATGTAGAGATGCTTAAAATTAGAACTCCCGCCCTTAAGGAAAGGAACACCACACCCATGAATGCCATACAAGTCCAAATTAATGAGAACATAAGAATGCTAGCCAAACTTAAAGATAAATGGGCTAGAGAAAAAGAAAAGGAAGATAGGATTAAGAGCCTTCCTACACAAACTACCCTTGCTACTATACAAGTTGTTGAGGATCTCAAAACTTTTAGCACCCATCATACCCCTAGTCCCAATGGACATATTAATGGTGATGCTAATACTAGTACACTCAATATTGCGTTCACTAGTACACTGAATATTGCCTTCACCAAGAATATTACCAATGCTCTTACCAAAGCTAGGGAGGAGAAACTCAAGCTAGAGACTTCTATTACTTGAAAACTAGAAGATGGTTGGGATCCTATGGTCAAGATTAAATTGAATAATATCTCTTGCTTTGCTTTATGTGATGTTGTAGCTAGTGCCTCTGTTATGCCCAAAAGAATCTATGATATGATTGATTTTAAACCTTTTGATCAATGTTCTTTTGGTGTTCGTATTTTTGATTCTTCCGTGAAGAAACCTTTAGGGAGAATTGATGATGTTCTTATTGTTGTCAATGATAATTATGTGCCCGTTGATTTTCTTATTATGGACATTAAGTGTGATCCCTCATGTCCAATTATTTTGGGACGTCCTTTTCTCCGCACCATTGGTGCTATCATTGACATGAAAGAAGGGACCATTAGATTCCAATTTCCCCTTAAAAACGGAATGGAACACTTCCCTCGAAAGAAGATTAAGTTACCTTATGAGTCCGTCATTCAGGCAAGTTATTCTTATGGACATGATAATACTTGATCTTTTTGCATCATGCCTAGCTCAAAGGCATAAAAGAAAGCGCTTGTTGGGAGGCAACCCAATTTGTTTTTACTTTCAGTTTTAGTGCTCTTGATGCTTGTTACTACTGTAGCAACATCATTGTATCTTTATTTTCAAGCTTTGTGACAAGTTTTAGCCTCCGATTGCAAGAAAGTTCAAAAGTTGTGACATGGTGTCTAGAAACAAATTCTGTCTTCTTCACGTAAAAATTCGCCAAAAATCACCAGATCATATTTTCGATCTGAATTGTTTCGACATCATGATCTATATAATTATATTTCGGGCATCTGTTTTGAGTTTTTTTATTTGAGTTGCATAAGTGCCGTGAAAAAAATGTTTACTACCTGTTGTTCTGTTTTTCACAGATTCTGCCACATTTGGCGTTTTCATCATTTTGCAAATCTTAAGATTTCTTTTCCTTTGCAAAAACCTTTTGGCAATCATGAGAAACAATAGCTTTTCATGAAAATTATTATTTCTAGTAGGTAATGAATTATTTTATCATTCGTACTAACCACTCTAATCAGCTTATGATGAGTTTCGTATGAAGGGAGTTTGCAAGTATTTGATGGAAGATGATGAAAGAAGATCTATGAGTGTCAAGCGCTCAAGCTTGGGGATGCCCCCATGCACCCCCAATAAATATTCAAGGAGACTCAAGCGTCTAAGCTTGCGGATGCCCCCGTCCATCCCCTTCTCTATCAACGATCATCAGCTCGTCCATCTCCATGCTATATTTTTATCACTTCATAGGTTTTGTGTTATGCTTGCAGCGTCCCGCTCTTTACCTTTTAGTTTTTTTTAGTTTTTTTTCTGTTAATAACAAGTTGGAACCTAGCCTTCCTTGTTTGGGAGAGAAACACGGTCTATTCCACTCTAGAACACAACATAGCTGCTGTCATGCTTAGCTCTTAGTTTTAATGCTATATATTTTTGAGAGCTTTTATTTTGGTTACTTTTGGAACTCTCTTGAGTTATCATGCTTATCTTGTTTGAAGAGTTGGCTCGTTGCACTGAGTTGTGTGTTTTGCATGAGTAGGTAACTAAGGTTGCTATTTCAGTATAGTAGTAACTTGCAATAGTTTTGAGGTATTGATTTGAGTAATGTTTGGACTATTGGTGCCAAGAGCTTGAGCCTATTAGTGATAGGTGTCGTATTTTGGGAAATCCGTGTGTTTTTCAAAAACTAAAAATTAGTTGAGCACTCTAGCTACTAGATTGATTGCTAACCTATGGATGGGTTGGAATATATATTGTACCCTCATGTTACCATGGGTCGAGGATGCGCAAGAATAACCAAACCCCCAAACACTCCTCCTCGGGGTACTTGTATCTTTGTGAATCTCCTAACTAGATAGAGAGTTACCGATAATAAGTGTATGAGTTCTTCAGACTAATGTGAGTATTCGTTTGTTGACACTTCCACCATCCATATTTTGCTAGCCTATTCGGTACCGTGCATTTCCCTTTCTCATGTTGAGAGTTAGTGCAGACATCGCCGGTGCATCCAAACCCTTGGCATGATATGCTCTGTCATCATAAGCCTCATTATATCTTTCCTCAAAACAGCCACCATACCTACCTATTAAGGCATTTCCATAGCCTTTCCGAGATACATTGCCATGCAACGTCCACCATCTCATGACTTGATCTTCTTGTCATACATGCTTTTGCTTGATCGAGGAGCCGCATGCTTGTTGGGTCTTGCCCTTATTATTGCTACATGACCCGCTAGTATCATTGCATATCCTGCTACACTCGCAGAGGCATGCATTTGCATACATCATGATAGTTTTCAGTTGTCTTTATGTGAGTACTTCTTATAAAGTGTGATGATCTTCTTTTTATTTTTTTAAAACATAGAGTGTTGCCCTTAAGTGAGGAAAAGATCCCATAGAGGACAAATGAAAAGATGCCAAAGAGGACAAATGAGAGATAAATAGAAAGAGCCAAAGAGGCCACACAAAAATAAAAATAAAAAGAGAAAAAAATAAAAGAAAGAAAAAAGAATTAAAAATAGAGAAGGGTCAACACTACTATTCCTTTTGAAATATCCACACTCGTACTCCATTGCTATATTTGTACTACATAGATATTATCATTCATGCATAACTATGTGGGGACCCTTACACTATAGAACTTGGCTTCCATATTCCAATGATGAGCCTACTCAAATGAACTCTAGGTTTTCATGAGCATGCAAGTTGGATGCACCCCCACTAGTTCCATTAGAGAGCTTACCTTAGCTCATATGTGCCTCCGTTGCATGGCAATCCCTACTCCTCACATCATATCTATCATTTGGCTTTCTCTCACCTATGGTTGTCCTCATTGATGTGAGCCTTTCACACCTTTTTGTCTTCCTTACCCATCATTATTCTATTTTCCATACTAAGTGCCAACATATCTTGCTTGTGCTCATCCATTGCATGAGTGCTCAAAGTCGAAAGAGAGAGGATCATTTTTACTTTTGCTTGACTAGTGGTCTGGGGATGAGTCAAAATAAGATTCCGAAGGATACCAAGTGTGAAGTTTAGTAGATTGAGTTCTCAATTAAAAAATATTTTTATGCTCTAAACCCATCTCCCACTTCTTGCACGCAAACACTATTTGGAGACATTCGAGTCACGGACAGCGAGAGCTCTTGCACCATTATGTTCTTACTTTGCTAATTTCAATACTAAATATAGATTCTTGCTTGTTATTGTCTTGACTTGAATTGCATATATTACTTGCTTTACCTTGAAGTTCTTATATGTGTGTTAGCATGTCACCACAGAAATTATTTGTGTTATCATTTACCTACTCGAGGACGAGCAAGAATTAAGCTTGGGGATGTTGATACGTCGCAAACGTATCTATAATTTCTGCTTGCTCCATGATCTTTTGCGTGACATTGTTGTATGTTTTGCTACACTTTTATATATTTTTACACATATTTGGACTAACCTACTAACTCAGTGAACCTAGTGCCAGTTTCTGTATGTTGATGTCTTTTTTGCACGGATTTTATCCAAATTTCCAGAGCCGAAGATGGGCCACAGGGGAGCCATGGGATGACCAGGCAGCCTCCCTGCGCGGCCTGGCACCTAGTCCCGCCCACAGGTCGCCTGGGTGGGCCCCACCTCTTGTGACGCCCTCCTTTAGCCTATATTTACCCCTCCGATCAGAAACCCTTCCATGATATCCAGAATCGCGAATTTCTCCATCGTTCCACCGCCGCATCGCTTCCGAGATCGGGAGCATGAGGAGACCTCTTCCCTGCACCCTACCGGAGGGAGTATTGACCTCCGGGAGCTTCCCACTGGCATGGATGCTTCCCGGATGTGCCATGAGTAGTCCTCCTTGGACCATGAGTTCATGACCAGTAGCTATGTGATGTCTTCTCTCCAATCTTGTGCTTCAATGATTAGCCCTTTGAGCTGCCTACATGATCAAGGCACCTATGTAATTTTCATGCTATTTCTATGCTTGGTTTGTTGGGATCCAATGGATTATGAGATTATTTTCATATTGTTATGAGTTATATATTGGATTATCCTTTTACATTATGTTCTTTAGTGATTCATGCATGCTCTCTGTTGCTTTGTATTGCTTTGGCCGAGTAGTAGATTGTAACTCCAAGAGGAAGCGTTATGCATGATTGTGGGTTCATGCCCCTTGATGTCTAGCTTGAGTGACAGAAACATGAGACTAGGGGATGTGTTGTTGCCACCAGGGAGAAAACAATGGTGCTTGTGACCACGGTTGTAAGGATTGTTGACCTTACACATAGTTCGTTAATGCAGTTGTCCATTGCTTTGAGTTTACACTTTGGGTGGCGCTCGAAACTTAATAGAAGCGAGATGTTCTGGTTAGATATCTCAAGGTGGATTATTAGTAAGTAGATGCTGATGAATAAATTATCTACTTGTCTTAAAGTACTGCCCATTACTATCTAATTATCTAACTTTCAAGTAGCATAATTAGCATTGCAGTGCGTTTATAATTATGTCAATTGCCCAGCTGTAATTTGTTTACCCATGCATAGTTGTTTATCATGTGACTCAGGTACATATCACCACCATTCCTTACACATCCATCATTTACTGCTTTCATTTAGTTTTCCGTTGCAATCACTATCACCATTGCTTACACCTCCACGATTACTTGTGTTTTGATCCTTTACAAACTCTTTGTACTCGTTGGGAGCAAAGTTATTTGTTGTCTGTGCAGGTCCACGTCTTCTGCTAGCGCCAGGGCAGCGGACACCTACTTGTTGATCCTCGGAGTTCTCCTGGTTCTATAAACCTTACAGTCTCTGTGTAAGGGAAACTTGATGCTGACTACATCTCCATCTTCCACTTGGGGTAACCAACGAGGGGTGTCGGTGGTGCGAGGTTGACACCTATGGGAATCAACGTGAAACCCTTGTGATTGTAGGACGGGGAGAGGTGATGTGAAGAGCAGAGCTAACGATCAGCACCCGACAAGCCTCTTTACCCAGGTTCGGGCGGCTTACACGTAAAACCCTACGTCGTGCTTGTCTGGTTGTATTATGCGTTTTTGTTGTTGATTGTTACAATGACTGTTGATGATCATCTTATGAGTCAACGTCCAAAGAGTCTAACCCCTTATGAATGAGATAAGGGCCTCCTTTTATAGGCAAAGGGGTCACCGACAGTGCTTAGTGGTAGGTTCACGAGGAGTTACAGTGAACCTAGAGAGATGCTTATCCATCTACCGCTGTCAGGTGCATTAAATGGATGTATTGTCCTTGTCAGCGATGTGCTGGTGTAGACATGTATCCAGGTGTTTTGACACCTGGACACTACGCTGGTGTATGCGGAATGCGGTAGATCTTGGGGGGTAGTGGCACTGTGGCAAGGGTGGTTGCTCTCGAGTGCCCAGCTCCGTCGTCCTGGCAAGGAGCTTGCCGGGGCCTTGGGTCTTCGTCCCGGCAAGGGAGCTTGCTGGGGCGCTTCGTTCGTCATCCTGGCAAGGGAGGCTTGTACTTGGTGAGCTCATCATGCCTACCAAATGGGCGTGGCCTTGGTCATCTTCCCGACAATGCAGCCTTGCCGATGCCTTGATAATCTTGGGGGTTGTATCCTTTCTGGGTCTTGCCATGCCCGGCCGGCAAGGGCTCCTTGCGCCCGTGCATAAGTCTGGGGCACTAGCGACCCCAGTCTTTAGTGCACCAACAGGAGCTCCCGGGTCTGGGCCACATACACATGCGAAGCATTGTTGGGGCAGGCCCAAAGAGGTGCACGGGCTTCCGTGGCTGGATCTGCTCGCGGTTGCTTTTACCCACGTCGCGCATTGAACGCGTGGATTGGGGAGTCGTGCGCGCAGTTGCCTAGGTGGCTGCGAGCGTGGGGAGCCGTTGGTCGACTAGGGAAAGGGTCGCTCCGCATCTCCATAAGATGGGGAAACACGAGCCCTCCTAGCCCAATGTTCCCCGGGCGGTCCACGTCAGAAGGAACCCGATGGAATTCCTCCTCCAGTTATGAGGACCCATCCGGTCTCGCCTCCGACTCCCTGGTGTCTTCGCCGAGGCAACGGAAGGAGAGGGCCCTCGACCCTATGGCTCCGCATGCATGGCTGCGGCAATGGCACCGTGCCGGTGGTCGCGAAGCGTACTGGGCCTCGGACCCTGTTCCTCGGTCGCGGGTGGAAAAGCTTCACCCGCGCCCACAACCTCTGGGATAGGCACGTTCTCCGCTTCAAAAAGATGGCGGATAACGTGCTCTCCATCAAGCTATATGGGAGCTCAGGTGCGCGTCTCGGCTGCTGTGAAGAGAGCTCGAGCGGGACTGAAACCCCTTCCTCACGTTAGAGCGACGAGGAAGAGACGGATGGTGACGACAGCGGAAGTTGGTCGGCTCCCCTGCAAACATTGTCTGCATAAGAGGGCCTGTCCTCGGGCTAACCGCCGGCCGTATCATCGCCGTCAGTCTGCCGCTCGCCCCCTCCTGCGCCGGACCGACCGGAGATGCCTCATCTTCCAGTCAACGCCCGGACTTCTGCTCCTCCATCTCACCCGGCCTCGTTCTCCTCCACGCAATGCTGGTCCCGGAGGAACCAGCCTGGATCGCGCGGAGGGCTGCTCCATGTCTTCCTCAACTCCAGTTTGACGAGCATAGTTCCTCGCCAAAGACAATAGTTCGAGGTTAGAGTAGATAATATCATCCATGTAATATGTTTGAGAATATCCCAAACAAATCAATGAAAAGACTGTTTTCCCTTTTTCCGATTCTATTATTTGTATGATTCACCTTTGCATTATATCGGAGCTTGCCCACAATTATCGGCAAGACTCCTTGCCACGTTCAGTGCAACCATAGAAATTGCCAAGCGCAGCTTCAGACGAAATCAGGCTCTACGTAGCCGCTTGCTCTGTTGATCAGATTCGCAACTGTTTGAAGGCGCTCTGTGGCCGTTCAGGTCATTTGAACGAGTTCAAAACAAAGACAAGATGCACTGATCTTTGAAAAAGTCCCAGGAGGCGCAGACTCCACACACAAAGACTGGAAACTTTTAAAGGGAAAAAAAGAGAATCTATCTACTTCAGATCTGAATATTGAACTTAAAACTTATCTGCTCATGCCGTGGTTGTATGGCACTTGAATCTTTCGCCGGGGCGTCGGAGTCCCCGACAAGCAGGAAATTACCACTCCTGGCAGCATTTTCTCCGGCAAAGACTTCTTGCGGACAGTCCGCGACCATCGTTTGGAGAAAAAGCTGGCCAGGGTGTAACCCCTTTGCTTTTCTGTTGCTAGGTTGTGCTTGCGGAGCCCCCGAACACATCTTGGGCGACGACACGACGCTCCCGAGGGCACAACACTTACGCTGGAGTGCGCGACAGGGCTTCAAGACCGTTTGGCGCATCCTCAATGACTATGTATCACTCCGCAGAAGTGCGTCCACCGGAGTATGCACCGATGCCTCTGTGAAGCACCCAGGCAGGCCCTCGATAGCCGCGCGTTGGCCCCGAGCGACGCATCGGCCTGACGGCGCCGCCTTTGGGGCCTCCGCCTCCCTGCCCCGCTCTCACGTAGCAACGCGCTCGTGCAGGATTGGGGAAGCCATAGCAGAATAGAGTGTCCGCCGCGGTACCCTGTTTCCGGGTGAACGGGGCGCAACATCGAAACATCGAAGAATCTGGTGCTGAGTTTTCTCGGATTCAAGCAGAACTCTGCACCGCCTACCTAGCGCGCCGAAGATGTTAGCCGTGCGAGGTCGACACCTATGGGAATCAACGTGAAACCCTTGTGATCGTAGGGCGGGGAGAGGTGACGTGAAGAGCAGAGCCAGCGATCAGCACCCGGCAAGCCTAGGGCGGTGCTTATCCATCTACCGTTGTCAGGTGTATTAAGTGCACGTATTTTCCTTGTCAGTGATGTGCTGGTGATGAAACTTATCCAGGTGTTTCGACACTTGGAGGCTGCGCTGGCGCATGCGGAATGCGCTAGATCTTGGGGGCGGTGGCACTGTGGCAAGGGCGGTTGCCCTCAAGTGCCCAGACCCGTCGTCCGGCAAGGAGCTTGCCGGGGCCTTGGGTCTTTGTCCCGGCAAGGGAGCTTGCCAGGTTGCTTCGGTTGTCATCCTGACAAGGGAGCCTTGCCGAGGTCTTGTAGTTGGTGAGTTCATCACACCTACCAAATGGGCGTGGCCTTGGTCATCTTCTGGGTAAGGCAGGCTTGCCGAGGCCATGATAATCTTGGGGGTTGTATCTTGTCTGGTTCCTGCCATGCCCGGCCGGCAGGGGCTCTTTGCGCCCGTGCACAAGTCTGAGGCACTAGGGACCCCAGTCTTTAGTGCACCGACAAGGGGCGAGAAGTATATCCATCACGTCGTCATTAGCACATGACGAAGAATCTTTGCGTGAACCTACTAGGCTTCTTGGGAGTGTATGCGAAGACAAAAGGTACACCGGAGGCACGGGAGGAACATCAACGCGTGCATGAAAAAGACGGCATACATCCAAAGCACTATGAATGTCCTTCCAGCTATGCTCTTACCAAAGAAGATAAGGAAATCTTCCACTACTGGAATTGAGAAATTTGCCATCTGCCATGCCTTTGCCGTCTGCTGACGCATGGCAAAGATCCTCTTTGCCGTCAGCTGGCACAAAGCAGACGGCAAAGAGGTTGCTGATGGCAAAGGTTTTATTTGTCGTCGGTCACCTCTTTGCCGTCTGTTGACGCATGGCAATGGCCGCAGAGGCGGACGGCAAAGAGAACCCGGACGACAAAGGGGCGCCACCCTAACGGCCGAAGCCCGCCCCACCCCACCCACCCCTTTGACGTCCGCCTCCCAGCTTCTACAGACGGCAAAGGGGGGCTCCCCCTAACGGCAACCAGCCCCCACCCCCGCTCCCCTAACTGCACGCTCCACCCCCGCTCCCCTCGATCTCCTGCCTTCTCTCGCGCGCGCCCCTGCCCACTACAGCACCGCCGCCACCACCCCCTTCACTGCTCCGGCCCACCGCCGCCGCCCTCCTCCCTGCGGCCCTCCTCCCCGCGGCCCTCCTCCCCGCCGCCCACGACCGGCTCTCCCCGCTCCCCTCCTCCCCGCAAAGGGGGGCCACCCCCACGGCCGGAGCTCGCCCGCCCCTCCTCCCCGCGCACGTCCTCCCCACGCCCCTCCTCCCCGCCGCCCAGGGCCGGAGCTCGCCCTCCCCTCCTCCCACTGCAGGTAAGTTTTTTTTTCTTTTTTTCTTTGTTTCCTGTTTTTTCTTTTAAACTAGTAGATAGTATATAGTATAGACATATAGTGTGTTAGTTAAATGACACTCTTGATTTTACATACACAATAGATAGTATATAGTATAGACATATAGTGTGTCATTTATTTAGGCTTCACATGTCATGTTTAGGCTTCACATGACATGTTTAGGCTTCACATGACATATAGTGTGTCATTTATTTAGGCTTCACATGTCATGTTTAGGCTTCACATGACATATAGTGTGTCTGTTAAATTGGATAGTTAGTTTTTTTCCGTTTTTTATGTGAAATTAGATAGTTAGTTTATTAGGTAGAAAAAGTAGATAGAGAAGAATACAATAGATAGAAAAAAACTTAGAAGAAAATAAGAGAATAATAAACTAGAAGAAAAAGGAAGATGAAGAAGAAGAAGAAGAAGAAAGAGGAAAGGAGGAGAAAGATAAAAGAAAGAAGAAGAAGAGGAGGAGGAGGAGGAGGAGGAGAAAGAAGAAGAATAATAATAATATGATGATCAAGAAGAAGAAGAAGAAGAAGAGGAGAGAGGAGAAGAAGAAAGAAAAGGACCCTGACCCCCGACCCCCGGCCCACGACCCCCGACGCCCGACGCCACCAACCCCCGACCCTCGACCCCCGACCTTCGACGCCACTGAGACCCGACTCCCGACCCCCGACGCCCGACACCACTGACCACCGACCCCCGACTCCCGACCCCCGACTCCACTAACCGCCGACCCCCGATGCCCGACGCCATTGACCCTCAACTACAGAAGCCACTGACCCTCGACCCTCGACCCCCGACGCCCGACGCCACTGACCCTCGACTCCCCACGCCACTGACACTCGACCCCCGACCCCCGACGACCCTGACCCTCGACCCCCGGCCCCCTACCCCCGACCCCCGACACTATTGACCCCCAACCCCCGACCCCCGACACTTCTTCGGCCTCGTGTTGATCAAAGAGACCCCAACCCCCGACGCCAGTGATCCTCGACCGCCGACAACACTAACCCCCGACCATCGACACAACTAACCCCCGACCGTCGACGCCACCGACACCCGACACCACCGACCATCGACGCCACTGACACCCGACACCACGGACCATCGACGCCACTAAGTCGACGGGGTCATAATTTGGTAAATTATGAGTTAGGTCACATATTTTCCAATTATGTTAATTATAAAAACATCATATTTGTGTTGATCGGGTGAATTTCAATGTGCAGTTGTTCGACGACCTCCACGTGCGTTGGACGAGCTCCGCCCTTGCGTTTGTTGGTGAGCACAATTGACTTCTCCTCCTACCCCCTTAATTTGCTCTGTCCCGGTCTTCGTGCCGATGAAACTTGCTAGCTATAGGTTTCTTCAATCATTAGTATGCGTGACCAGTATGCGTCTCCCGTTCGAAAGGGCGACATCTATAAATATGCATTTCTTTGCATATTATAACCGCCATCCTTTCGAATTGTCCAACATTATCCATGGACAGCCCGAGTATGTGTAGATTGGGTTTGTTTTCTCGTATGCTGTGCTCCGGATCCGAGGCGGAATTTCATCAGTGCCTCCCCTGTTGTTCTCCGGGTACACATCCTCTCTGCTTATTGCCAAGACATGTATCAGGAGAACAGCGGGGAGGTGCTGCCGAAATTCTGCGTCGCATCTGGAGCAGAGCATGGGAAAACGAACCCAGTCTACACATACTCGTGTGGGATTAGGACCTATCTTTACCTATTAGCGTGTAGGTTACATGGACGTAATAAAACTGACAAACTTGATTAGCGTATGAATATAGATGATGAATTATATATTTATTTCTTGTGCCCCCATAGGTAGATAGGCAACATGAGTGATCGTGCTTGGATGTACACTGGTCACCCTAGTCAGAAAGACATGACCCATGAATGGTTAAAAAAAACCAGGGGTTTGTGAGAGCCGCATTTGTAAATGGCCAGCATAAAACATGGTGCCCCTGTCCCAACTACGACAACTGGAAAAAGCGGACAGAGTTTGAAATGGGTAAACACCTGCAGAAGTGGGATTTTACGCCTAATTATATGGTGTGGACTTTTCATGGTGAGTCTGACCAACGTGCCATAGCTGAGGTGATTCGTCGTCGCACCGACGAGCATGGTACCGGGATTGAAGACATAGTGCAAGACTTTGATGATGCTCGTGATTCGGACGATGAGATGGAGGAATCTGCAAGGGCCTTGTATGAAATGCTGGAGTCTTCAAAACGTCCTCTCCACGAGCAGACTGAGCTTTGTCAGCTGGATGTCGTCGCACAAGTAATGGCTCTGAAGGTTCAATTCAACCTAGGCAGAGAATGCTACGACGCGATGATGACGATATTTGGACACTTTCTACCCAAAGGCCATGTACTGCCTGCAAACCTGTACCAGTCAGAGAAAATCCTCCGTGTACTTAAGATGCCCTATGAGAAGATACATGCATGTGAGAATGGATGTGCCTTATATAGGCTTAGTTAGCTCCTAAATGGTCTATTTAATATAAAATGACCTATACTTAGCTAATTATCCTCGAAATGACATAATTAGCTCCAAAAAGGCATTCTTAGCCAATTTAGCCCGAAGAAGGGACGAGAGGAGAAGAAAGAGGAAAAATGAAAGGAAGGAAGAAGAAGAAGGAGAGGGAGGAGGATAAGAAGAAGGAGAAGAAGGAGAAGGAGCTCCTCCTTCTCCTTCTTCTTCCTCCTTCTTCCTCCTTCTCCTTCTCCTTCTTTTCTTCTTCTTCTCCTCTTCCTTCTCCTTCGCCTCCTCCTCCTCCTCCTTCTTTTACTTCTTCTTCTCTTTCTCTTCTTCTACGTAGCTTAGACACATCCAACAAAGCCTAAATTGGCTGAATATCCATCTAAATGACATAATTAGCTTAGTTATCTCCTAAATGGTCTATTTAATAAACAATGACCTATACTTAGCTAATTATCCTCGAAATGAAATAATTAGCTCCAAAAAGGCATTCTTAGCCAATTTAGCCCGAAGAAGGGGACGAGAGGAGAAGAAAGAGGAAAAATGAAAGGAAGGAAGAAGAAGAGGAGGAGAAGAAGAAGAAGGAGAGGGAGGAGGATAAGAAGAAGGAGAAGAAGGAGAAGGAGCTCCTCCTTCTCCTTCTTCTTCCTCCTTCCTCCTTCTCCTTCTCCTTCTTCTTTTCTTTTTCTTATCCTCTTCCTTCTCCTTCTCCTTCTCCTCCTCCTCCTCCTCCTTCTTTTACTTCTTCTTCACTTTCTCTTCTTCTACGTAGCTTAGACTCATCCAACAAAGCCTAAATTGGCTAATTATCCATCTAAATGTCATAATTAGCTTAGTTAGTGTCACATCCCTAAATACTAAGCTAGATAGCACTGTGCTCATGTCTTATTTGCATTTGCATCTAAGAAGTTTCAACAAAAACAACAAAGTGGCAAAGGAAAAACTCAAAACCCTAGCCACCATTTCAATTAAAGGAAATTTCAAACTAGTTCAAAATCAATGAACCCAAAATGGCCTCAAGAAATGTTCAAACTTTCTGATAAATCATGAAAGTAAATGAGCATTGGAGAAAACTATTTCCTTGGCACTTCAATCATTTTAAATAAATGCAAAAGCCACTGGTTTCAAATTTAAAAAAATTGAAAACAGAAGCTATAATTTTCCAAAAATGTTGAAAGTCTTGGAAATGAGTGGGGACATTATAACAAATATTTCAGGAGGTTTAAAACAGTTTTTACTTTTTGTTTTGGAGCTGAAATAATTAGCAAAGCAATAAATAGCAAAACAGAAAAACAAAAGCAGAAGAAAAAGGAAAAGACTTACCTGACGCCCACGCCAGGCCCAGCCCATCTCGCCGCTCGTCCCCTTCCCCGCGCCAGTAGGCAGCAGGAGGTGGCCGCCGCCTCCTCCGGCGCGGCCACGCACCTGCGTGCCTGCCTGGCCGCCGGTTCGCGCTGGCGACGGCGGGGATAAGCTCCCCAGAGCCTCCCCTATCCATTCCCCGCCTCGGTTCTTTCCCTCCGCCTGTATCCCCTCCTTCTCCCTACTGCCGCCATTAGAGCCGAGCTCGAGCTCGAGCTGGCCGTTGCCCTGGCCATACGAACCCCTCCCTGAGCACGCCATTAGATCCGCCTCGTCGCCCTGGTCGTCTCTGCAGAAGCCGAAGTCCCCTCGAGCCCTGCAACGCCCGCAACGCCGTCGTCTTCTTCCTCCGGCCGCCAGACCTCTCCCGTCGATTCGTCGCCCCCAGGCCTTCCTCGAGCCGTCTGAGCTCTTCTTTGCACTCCCTGTGAGCATGCGGTGGTTTTCCCTAAGCTTTCCCCGTCGATCCCCTCCTCTAGCCCTAGTTCCACCGGAGCCCGACGAGCACCGCCGCTGCCGCTCGTCGCCGATATCCCTCCGATGTCCAGCTCGTCCTCCCGTGAGCACCAGAAGCTCCAGGACGACGCGTAGATGCCGTAGCAGCTAAGATCTAAGCGTGGAACCCTCTGTTTCAAGCCCCCCGACGACGCCCGAGCTTCGGCCGCCGCTCCGGCTCGTCGCCGACGCCTCTTTCGGCGACCGTAGCCTCCCCAGTTGGTCCTGCCAGATCGGCCGCTTCGCGAGCTAGCTGTAGCTGCCATCCGCGTGCGATTTGGTGCTGTGCAGCGCCGTCTAGGTCGGCTCCGGCGAGCCCTCCGCCGCGGGTTTGGTCGCCGGCGACCACCCTCCGGTGGCCGTCGACGTGGCCGGCCATTAGGGCCTAATCGCCCTCCCCTGAGTCGCTGCCAGAGGGCCCCACGCGTGGTCAAACCCCAATTAGGGGTTGGTCAGCGCGGGATTAGCCCAGAGAGGCTGACCAGTGGGGCCCCCCTGTCAGGTTTGACCTGCACAGGTCGGCTGACCTGCTGACGTCAGCCTGATGCAATAAATGGAATTTCTAGTATAGAAATAATTCAGGAAATTGCTAAAAATTGCAAAAATCATAGAAATTAATCTGTAACTCCAATGAAAATAATTTATATATGCAAAAGTATTAGAAAAATTCAAAGATTCTGATTATGCTATTTTCAACTATGTTTGAAAAGTTACAGAACCTTAAATTGTGAAATAAGGAATAATTCAATTCTTTTAATCACTTTATAAATGGAATTTGCAAAAATATCCAAATTTCATTATAAATGCGATGATCACACACTGCCCTAGATGTAAATCAGTACCATAACGTGACATTTCATGCATGTTAACAATAGGTTGATCTGAGCATCAGGTCGAATCAATTAAACCGGTATCCGGGAATACCCGTTTGAATTGCTATTCGAATGTGATTCAAATCAACTCTAAACCTAAAACATCTTGATTATAATAACTCATCACTTTGCATTCTCATGTCATGCTCATGCATCATTTTGATTGCATATGATTGTTACTGAATGTTGCCGTTCAATTCGGTAGGCTCCGCACCCCCGGATTCCACCGAATATCCGTCCGACGGATATCGTTCCTCCTCTGAGCAACAAGGCAAGCAACCTTTTGATCATCCCGATAACACCTATGTTCTTGCTCCTGCACCTATTTAATGCATTAGGATCAAATGCTTCAACTGCTTTTGCCACGATAGTTGGACCCACTTCCTTTGCATGACTTAACCTTGTCACAGTAAATAGCCGAACCTTGCAACCTAGCATACCTGGTAGTTGCTTGAGCTATGATGTGCCTTATCCTGCTATGCATGCTATGCTTAGAGTTGTGTATGGTCTGTCATCTGGGAGATGAACAGAAATGTGGAATGTGTTCGGTGAGCAAAGGTCGTGTGTTGAACTTGATTTGGTAAAGGTACCGGTGAAAGGCTGTGTAGGAGTACATGGCGGGTTGTTTCATTGGAACCGTCCTTAGGAACTGAGTTCCATGTATGAAATCCAAGACTAGATACTACCACATGCTGGGCCCTGAAATATGACCCCGCTCGGCCTATTGATCGCGTAGTACTCGTTCCAGGAGTTGCAAGTAGTTTCTGGTGTTTATAGTAATGCTGGAGGCCGTGCATGGTGCTGACCTGAGAGGTGGACCGTGATGCGGTAGGCAGTGGCACGGTGTACCAAGTGGCACCCGGATGGTGGGCTTGGGAACCCTGCGCACATCGTTTGAGGCCGTGGCGGAAACCTCGGCCGGACTTCCGTATGGGTTACTCTCAGATAGGCGATAAACCTGCACTAGGTACTAGTGTGGTTAACGGTCGTGGCCGACTCCCTCGCTGGGCTTCCGCTTGAAGGTTGCCGAGGTGCATGACGTGCACATGACGATAAGTGGCGGGAGCGTGTGTGACGAAGTACACCCCTGCAGGGTTATGATCTATTCGAATAGCCGCGTCCGCGGATATGGACTACTTGGAGACATATGTTGTTCATAGATAACTTCAATGGCTACTCATAAAATTGTCAAGATAAGCGTGAGTGTCGTGGACGGCATTTCCGTATGGAGACGGAATGATTCCACGATAGTGTATTGTTGTGGTGTTAGTGGACTCGTGTGCGAGAAATCTAGTTGTCAAAACTAATTTCAAAAGCAAGTTGTCTAGCCACGAGTCCAATGCTGGCTTTCCGCATGAAACCCCACAATACCTTCTTGATACCTTGCATGAGTAGTTAGCCATCCTAAAGTCTTGCTGAGTACCTTCGTACTCATGTTTGCTTAATCATGTTGCAGAGGTTGTTAATGACCCTAATGGAGGGTTCTTCGTAGACATCGACGACGACGAGTAGCTGGTGTCCCAGCTACGATCTGGCCCTACGTCGGCTCTGTAGTATAGTCAGGCCATGTGCCTCCTAGCTACTCTGTCTGTACCCAGACAGCTTATAACTCTTCCGCTGGCTTGTATTGTGCGACTGATATTTTCGGTCGTGAGACCCTTAATGTGTAATAATATGTGTGTGGCTCTTCCGAGCCTCTTCAATAAAGCTTGTATTTTTATGGTTATGTTGTGATGCCATCGATGTATCTATACATATCGGTATGCCATGCGTACGTGTGTCTTACTTGATATGTATGGGGTTCGATTACCTAGTCGTGAACTTTAGTAGCACTCCTTACAAGGAAATGCCCCTTTGTGATCCAACGAGCCTTGGTAGTTCGCTACTGCTCCGGACACATTGGTTGACCGGCATGTGTCCTTCTTAGCTGCTGTGTCTGTCCCCTTTGGGGAAATGTCACACGACGTAATGGAGTCCTTGTAGCTTGCTACGACTCGTCTACGTTCGTTGATGACTGACACCTGCTTTGTTGGGTCATGTATGCCTGTCCTTGTGCGGAACTGCCACTTTGGTTTATGACTAGACATGTCGATCTGGGTTCTTTGACATTGGAATGCTAGCGACACGATCGCATACGTGAGTCAAAAGACACAAACGGTCCCGGCTAAGGTAAGGCTGCAGCCGTGGAGTTAACCGTGCGTGAGACCACAAAGAGATGCGATGTGTTACAGGCTGGATTCCTATGGCTTAGGATCGGGGTCCCGACAGCGTTGGTATCAGAGCCTGACTGACTATAGGATTACTAAGCCAAACTGGTCGAAGTTGAGTCTAGAATTGCTTTAGTTATATATAAGGGAATTGTTTGTGGAAGGGAACGTAACACTCTTGTTCTCTTCTCAAGATATTCTATTCTGGTCCTCCTCGTCTTTTCCGCGGGAATTAAGGACTAGGTTACTCATCTTCTCCTAGGCTCGGATTTTTGATCGGTAGAGTATAGGACTGCGGGTCGAGAGATATTGGGTTTCTTTTATTCCTAGGAAGCAGGAAGTAAGTTTGATGATCAGAGAGTTGAACTTGATAGTTGAGTGGTGACGCTATTTCATTTTTGGGTTGTCTCAAAATTTGTTTTTGAGCATTTACAGCCGTTATGCTGCCCAATTTTGCATTCAGAGCTCTAATGCTTCTGCATTACTCTCTATTTACACATGCCTGGCCGTCCTTCTCGTCAGGTGGTACGTCTGACCAGGTGCATTGATGTACCGGGTCATACGGCCATGCTGGTCAGGATGATGTCGGTGTGCGGTTACCGCTGGTACCCCGAGTACACAGTGGAGGAACAGTACCGAGACTTCAACCAGAGCCAGTACATCTGCACTGTTAGGGTATTTCCAGACTACCCTATTGGTAGTCACTGTTGACATGGCAGTACAAGATGCTGCCTATTCAATGCTGACTATTATGAGAGCGAGACATGGACTGCTGCAGAATTCAGAGTTCTGCTATGTTCCGGCCTCTTAGTCTGGTGAAGAGAGATACCTCAGTGTAGTCTATTTTGATTCTTCTATGGAGGACCCACTTCTGCAGTCCACTGTTGAGATGCTAGAGAAGAGAGACAGGGATGCTCGTGCTCTCCGCATGGAGCTTTACGCTACCCGTGCCCGCCTGTGGACAGCTTTGACGCAGCTGGCACCGGTAGTCCAGACAGGGTATGGAGAGATGGAGATGCTGAACCCTGTTAGGACCCATCTTCCGGCCCACGTTGACTGGCCAGCTATAGGAGGAGTCACACCTGTTCGGGGACCCCTCTTACCACCAGTCAGGGGACCAAGGCCACATCCGTGTCCTTATGGATCCCAGGGATCTCAGGCTAGAGTGTTTCCTGATCCGCAGGTTGAGCTTCCAGGTCATGGAGGTAATCTCTATGAGATGTTCTATGCGGATGCCTGAGCTGTGAGCGGAAGGATAGTATGGTAGTAGCCGTACGTTCACAGTCCTGTGTGACTTGTGGAGTATGGTAGTAATGTGAAACGAATTCCGAAGGCCTAGATAAATAATGTATAGGAAGCTTGTAAGCCTCTGATGAGTAGTTCCACCATTTCAGTAGTTTGCTCTTTGAGTAAGTTTGTACATAACTATGTAAGGGTGTGTATGAACCATGGTGTATATATAGCAGTTGCTTGTTACCATGTTGTTCGGATATTCATTTCCGCATTCCGTGTGTTCAGTACATCCTTAATCCATAGCTAGTAATGATATGATATTGGTCTAAGCTATGAGTTTGTTTGTCAGGATGGTGTTCACCAGGTTGAACCGTGCCCCAGCTCATGAGCAAGGTGAGGGTAGTCAAGCGTCGCAGGAAGACGTGCCTCACCCACTTTCTCTGGTAGAAGTGATGCTTGAGGCAGAAAGAAACAAAAGGGAGACCAACCGACTGCTAGAGCGTATTGAGCAGAATACGTCTCGACAGCCTAGGAATGCTGCAGTATCCCTCAATGACTTTGTGAAGCTGAATCCTCCAAAGTTTCATCATTCGGTCGATCCCCTCGACGCTGATGACTGGCTATGCAGCATTTCACGCAAGATTCGCTCTGCGAATGTGTCTGAGGCCGACAAGGTGACCTTTGCGACTTATTTCCTGGAGGGACCCGCCAATCTGTGGTGGGAGAATTTTGAAGCTATGCGTCCCGCTGAACCAGTGGCCACATGGGCAGACTTTAGTGCAGCTTTTCGTCTGCACCACATCCCAGAGGGTCTGATGGACAGAAAGAGAGAGGAGTTCTGTGTCTTCACTCAGGGCAAGTTGTCTGTGGATGCCTATAGCCGCGAGTTCGGTAACCTCGCCCGCTATGCAACAGAGGAGGTGTCTACTGACGCCAAGAAGCAAGCAAGATTCCGTAAGGGTCTGAGCCCTGAGCTCCGTCGAGATCTGCGCCGCCATGAGTGTGCAAGCTTTCAAGCCCTGGTCAACAAAGCGATCAGTGCGGAGACTGGTCATACTGACTTCGAAGCCACAAGGAAGCACTCCCGTGACTTTGGCTCGTCATCTGGTTCCGCGTTTCCAAAACGCAGGCTGTGGGTTCCAAACAGTTCTCTGCCGCCAAGAAACACCCCGAGGCCATCCTATGTGGCGCCTCAGACGAATCAGGCCAACCCTCCAGCAAAAGCTTATGGTGGTCCAGCTAGCAATGCTGCACCACGTGCCAACCAGGTGATATGCTAAAAGTGTGGAGAACCAGGGCATTATTCCCGTGAGTGTCCTCAGAATGTGGGTGCCAAGCAACCCGGAAAGTCCGTCGGGCAGGCCAAGTCGGGCAAAGCGTTTTATGTGAAGCCAACTCCTGCACGTGGCCGTGTGAACTATGTGTCAGCAGAAGAAGATGCAGAGGATCCCGACGTCATGCCGGGTACGCTTCTTGTTAATCATCACCCAGCGTCCGTTCTCTTTGACACTGGGTCTTCTCATTCCTTCATTTCAGAAAGTTATGCACAGTTGCATAACATGTCATTTTGTGATATGCCAATCCCATTGGTTGTCCAAACCCCTGGTAGTAAATGGCAAACCTCTAGGATAACCTATGACAATGAAATTCTAGTAGACAGGCTAGTTTTTCTAGCCTCATTGATAGCATTGAAATCTTCCGATATTAATATCATCTTGGGCATGGACTGGATGTCAGCTCACTATGCCAAGATTGATACTCACTCTAGAAATGTCCAGCTTACCCATCCCTCGGGTGAGATAGTAAATGTCTCTACTCGAGTTGCCAAATGCCAACTCTATTCCCTAAATGCCAACCCTCTTCCGGAACTTGAAGACATTCCGGTAGTCCGTGACTTCCCGGATGTTTTTCCAGAGGAACTGCCAGGAATTCCACCTGACACAGATGTAGAGTTTGTGATAGATCTTGTTCCGGGGACTGTCCCAATAGCCAGAAGACCTTATAAGATGGCACCCCTAGAGCTAGCCGAACTTAAGAAGCAATTAGATGAGGCCTTGAGCAAAGGTTTCATTCGTCCTAGCTCTTCTCCTTGGGCTTGTCCCGTCCTCTTCGTCAAGAAGAAAGACGGAACGGATCCGATGGTTTTAGATTACCGACCAGTTAACCTGGTCACCATAAAGAACAAGTATCCGCTCCCCAGGATCAATGATCTGTACGATCAGCTCGCTGGATCCTCAGTCTTCTCCAAAATGGATTTGAGGTTGGGATACCATCAAATCAAGATTAAGAACGGGGACATTCCAAAAACGGCCTTTGTTACTCGTTATGGCCAATATGAGTACACCGTTATGTCCTTCGGCTTAACCAATGCCCCAGCCACCTTCTCTCGGCTGATGAATTCAATCTTTATGGAGTATTTGGATAAATTCGTCGTAGTATACCTCGATGATATTCTCATCTACTCCAAGAATGAACAAGAACAAGCCGAGCATCTAAGGCTGGTATTGATGAAACTTCGAGAGCATCGCCTTTATGCCAAATTTTCAAAATGTGAAATCTGGTTACCAGAAGTGACCTATCTAGGCCACGTAATCTCTGGTAAAGGTATTGCTGTCAACCCCGAGAGAGTTCAAGCGGTCCTTGATTGGACTCAACCTGAATCGGTTAAGCAAGTTAGGAGTTTCCTTGGTCTAGCGAGCTATTGTCGCCGCTTCGTCGAGAATTTCTCCAAGGTTGCAAAGCCTCTGACTGAACTCCTGAAGAAGGATAAAAAGTTCGAGTGGACACCACAGTGTGAGCATAGTTTTCAGGAACTGAAAAGACGCCTGACTTCCGCACCTGTGTTGCTACCACCAGATTTCTCTAAGGACTTTGTTATCTATTGCGACGCCTCGCGACAAGGATTAGGTTGCATTCTCATGCAAGATCGTCATGTGATCGCATACGCATCTCGCCAGTTGCGTCCACATGAGGATAATTATCCCACACATGACCTTGAGCTTGCAGCTATGGTCCATGCACTAAAAACCTGGCGACATTACCTTTTGGGTAATCGTTGCGAAATATTCACTGATCACCAAAGTCTGAAATATATCTTCACCCAGCCGAATTTGAATCTCGGGCAAAGACGGTGGGTTGAGTTGATCTCGGATTACGACTTAGGGATAACTTACACCCCGGGGAAGGCCAATGTTATGGCCGATGCACTAAGTCGTAAATCTTATTGTAAAAATTTGATGCTACAACAAGGTCAACCACTTCTCCATGAGGACTTTCGGAAGTTGAATCTTCATATCGTTCCTCAAGGATTCCTTTCTACCCTGGTGGCGAAGCCTACTCTTAAGGATCAAATTATAGCTGGCCAAAAGCGTGACAAGGGTATATCACGGATCAAGGAGAATATTTTTAGCGGAAACACTAAAGAATTTTCCATGAATGATCAAGGTGTGGTGTTCTTTCAGAATCGTTTAGTGGTTCCTAAGAACCCACATCTAAGGCAGTTAATCCTTAAGGAGGCTCATGATTCCCCTCTCACCATTCATCCCGGTAGTACTAAGATGTATCAGGACCTACGCCGGAGGTTCTGGTGGACTAGGATGAAGAGAGAAATTGCTGAGTTCGTTGCTAACTGCGACGTTCGTCGTCGAGTTAAGGCAGAACATCAAAGGCCTGCTGGCACCCTTCAACCTTTAGCTATTCCTGAATGGAAATGGGATAAAGTTAGCATGGATTTCATTACCGGATTTCCCAAGACCAAGAAAGGAAACAATGCTATCTTTGTGGTCATTGACCGTCTTTCCAAAGTGGCTCATTTTCTTCCTGTTCGTGAGAGTATAACAGCTAGCCAGCTAGCAGAGTTATATATCTCTTGAATAGTGTCTCTTCATGGTGTTCCCCTGGAAATTAACTCGGACCGTGGAAGTATCTTTACTTCTCGATTCTGGGAAAGTTTTCAGAATGCCATGGGGACTCACTTATATTTTAGCACTGCTTTCCATCCCCAGTCAAGTGGTCAAGTAGAAAGAGTGAATCAAATCCTAGAAGATATGCTCCGAGCTTGTGTTATTTCGTTCGGTATGAATTGGGAGAAGTGCCTTCCATTCGCCGAATTCGCTTATAACAATAGTTATCAATCAAGCTTGGGCAAAGCCCCTTTTGAAGTTCTCTATGGACGAAGATGTCGAACACCTCTTAATTGGTCAGAAACCGGAGAGAGGCAACTCTTTGGCCCGGACATGATCCAGGATGCAGAAGAGCAGGTTCGCATTATTCGTGAAAAGTTGATAATAGCCCAGTCTCGTCAAAAGAGCCAATATGATCGTCATCATAAGGCTGTGACCTTTGAAGTTGACGAGAAGGCTTATCTTCGGGTTACACCTTTGAAGGGTACCCATCGTTTCGGTATCAAGGGCAAGTTGGCTCCTCGTTACATTGGACCTTTTCGCATTCTTGCCAAACGAGGAGAAGTTGCCTACCAGTTGGAACTTCTTCCGCATCTTTCCAAAGTTCATGATGTTTTCCACGTCTCGCAACTCAGGCGTTGCTTTTCGGATCCTATCCGTGAAGTGGACCACGAAACGCTTGATCTCCAAGATAACCTTTCTTACCGAGAATACCCCGTGCGTATTCTTGATCAAGCTGAGCGTACCACTCGACGTGGAAACCTCAAGTTTCTTAAAGTTCAATGGTCAAATCATTCTGAAAAGGAGGCAACTTGGGAAAGAGAGGATCGTCTCCGACTTGAATATCCTGCGTTATTCCCGACGACTTCTAAATCTCGGGACGAGATTCTTTTGAGTGGGGGTGAGTTGTCACATCCCTAAAACCTAAGCTAGATAACATTGTGCTCATGTCTTCTTTGCATTTGCATCTAAGAAGTTTCAACAAAAACAACAAAGTGGCAAAGGAAAAACTCAAAACCCTAGCCACCATTTCAATTAAAGGAAATTTCAAACTAGTTCAAAATCAATGAACCCAAAATGGCCTCAAGAAATGTTCAAACATTCTGATAAATCATGAAAGTAAATGAGCATTGGAGAAAACTATTTCCTTGGCACTTCAAGCATTTTAAATAAATGCAAAAGCCACTGGTTTCAAATTTAAAAAATTTGAAAACAGAAGCTATAATTTTCCAAAAATGTTGAAAGTCTTGGAAATGAGTGGGGACATTATAACAAATATTTCAGGAGGTATAAAATAGTTTTTACTTTTTGTTTTGGAGCTGAAATAATTAGCAAAGCAATAAATAGCAAAACAGAAAAACAAAAGCAGAAGAAAAAGGAAAAGACTTACCTGACGCCCACGCCAGGCCCAGCCCATCTCGCCGCTCGTCCCCTTCCCCGTGCTAGTAGGCAGCAGGAGGTGGCCGCAACCTCCTCCGGCGCGGCCACGCACTTGCGTGCCTGCCTGGCCGCCGGTTCGCACTGGCGACGGCGGGGATAAGCTCCCCAGAGCCTCCCCTATCCATTCCCCGCCTCGGTTCTTTCCCTCCGCCTGGATCCCTTCCTTCTCCCTACTGCCGCCATTAGAGCCGAGCTCGAGCCCGAGCTGGCCGTTGCCCTGGCCATAGGAACCCCTCCCTGAGCACGCCATTAGATCCGCCTCGTCGCCCTGGTCGTCTCTGCAGAAGCCGAAGTCCCCTCGAGCCCTGCAACGCCCGCAACGCCGTCGTCTTCTTCCTCCGGCCGCCGGACCTCTCCCGTCGATTCGTCGCCCCCAGGCCTTCCCCGAGCCGTCTGAGCTCTTCTCTGCACTCCCTATGAGCATGCGGTGGTTTTCCCTAAGCTTTCCCCGTCGATCCCCTCCTCTAGCCCTAGTTCCACCGTAGCCCGACGAGCACCGCCGCTGCCGCTCGTCGCCGGTAGCCCTCCGATGTCCAGCTCGTCCTCCCGTGAGCACCAGAAGCTCCAGGACGACGCGTAGATGCCGTAGCAGCTAAGATCTAAGCGTGGAACCCTCTGTTTCAAGCCCCCCGACGACGCCCGAGCTTTGGCCGCCGCTCCGGCTCGTCGCCGATGCCTCTTCCGGCGACCCTAGCCTCCCCAGTTGGTCCTGCCAGATCGGCCGCTTCGCGAGCTAGCTGTAGCTGCCATCCGCGTGCGATTTGGTGCTGTGCAGCGCCGTCTAGGTCGCCTCCGGCGAGCCCTCCGCCGCGGGTTTGGTCGCCGGCGACCACCCTCCGATGGTCGTCGGCGTGGCCGGCCATTAGGGCCTAATCGCCCTCCCCTGAGTCGCTGCCAGAGGGCCCCACGCCTGGTCAAACCCCAATTAGGGGCTGGTCAGCGCGGGATTAGCCCAGAGAGGCTGACCAGTGGGGCCCCCCTGTCAGGTTTGACCTGCACAGGTTGGCTGACCTGCTGACGTCAGCCTGATGCAATAAATGGAATTTCCAGTATAGAAATAATTCAGGAAATTGCTAAAAATTGCAAAAATCATAGAAATTAATCTGTAACTCCAATGAAAATAATTTATATATGAAAAAGTATCAGAAAAATTCAAGGATTCTGATTATGCTATTTTCAACTATGTTTGAAAAGTTACAGAACCCTAAATTGTGAAATAAGGAATAATTCAATTCTTTTAATCACTTTATAAATGGAATTTGCAAAAATATCCAAATTTCATTATAAATGCAATGATCACACACTGCCCTAGATGTAAATCAGTACCATAACATGACATTTCATGCATGTTAACAATAGGTTGATCTGAGCATCAGGTCGAATCAATTAAACCGGTATCCGGGAATACCCGTTTGAATTGCTATTCGAATGTGATTCAAATCAACTCTAAACCTAAAACATCTTGATTATAATAACTCATCACTTTGCATTCTCATGTCATGCTCATGCATCATTTTGATTGCATATGATTGTTATTGAATGTTGCCGTTCAATTCGGTAGGCTCCGCACCCCCGGATTCCACCGAATATCCGTCCGACGGATATCGTTCCTCCTCTGAGCAACAAGGCAAGCAACCTTTTGATCATCCCGATAACACCAATGTTCTTGCTCCTGCACCTATTTAATGCATTAGGATCAAATGCTTCAACTGCTTTTGCCACGATAGTTGGACCCACTTCCTTTGCATGACTTAACCTTGTCACAGTAAATAGCCGAACCTTGCAACCTAGCATACCTGGTAGTTGCTTGAGCTATGATGTGCCTTATCCTGCTATGCATGCTATGCTTAGAGTTGTGTATGGTCTGTCATCTGGGAGATGAACAGAAATGTGGAATGTGTTCGGTGAGCAAAGGTCGTGTGTTGAACTTGATTTGGTAAAGGTACCGGTGAAAGGCTGGGTAGGAGTACATGGCGGGTTGTTTCATTGGAACCGTCCTTAGGAACTGAGTTCCGTGTATGAAATCCAAGACTAGATACTACCACATGCTGGGCCCTGAAATATGACCCCGCTCGGCCTATTGATCGCATAGTACTCGGTCCAGGAGTTGCAAGTAGTTTCTGGTGTTTATAGTAATGCTGGAGGCCGTGCATGGTGCTGACCTGAGAGGTGGACCGTGATGCGGTAGGCAGTGGCACGGTGTACCAAGTGGCACCCGGATGGTGGGCTTGGGAACCCTGCGCACATCGTTTGAGGCCGTGACGGAAACCTCGGCCGGACTTCCGTACGGGTTACTCTCAGATAGGCGATAAACCTGGACTAGGTACTAGTGTGGTTAACGGTCGTGGCCGACTCCCTCGCTGGGCTTCCGCTTGAAGGTTGCCGAGGTGCATGACGTGCACATGGAGATAAGTGGAGGGAGCGTGTCTGAGGAAGTACACCCCTGCAGGATTATGATCTATTCGAATAGCCGCGTCCGCGGATATGGACAACTTGGAGACATATGTTGTTCATAGATAACTTCAATGGCTACTCATAAAATTGTCAAGATAAGCGTGAGTGTCGTGGACGGCATTTCCGTATGGAGACGGAATGATCCCACGATAGTGTATTGTTGTGGTGTTAGTGGACTCGTGTGCGAGAAATCTAGTTGTCAAAACTAATTTCAAAAGCAAGTTGTCTAGCCACGAGTCAAATGCTGGCTTTCCGCATGAAACCCCACAATACCTTCTTGATACCTTGCATGAGTAGTTAGCCATCCTAAAGTCTTGCTGAGTACCTTCGTACTCATGTTTGCTTAATCATGTTGCAGAGGTTGTTAATGACCCTAATGGAGGGTTCTTCGTAGACATCGACGACGACGAGTAGCTGGTGTCCCAGCTACGATCTGGCCCTACGTCGGCTCTGTAGTATAGTCAGGCCATGTTCCTCCTAGCTGCTCTGTCTGTACCCAGACAGCTTATAACTCTTCCGCTGGCTTGTATTGTGTGACTGATATTTTGAGTCGTGAGACCCTTAATGTGTAATAATATGTGTGTGGCTCTTCCGAGCCTCTTCAATGAAGCTTGTATGTTTATGGTTATGTTGTGATGCCATCGATGTATCTATACATATCGGTATGCCATGCGTACGTGTGTCTTACTTGATATGTATGGGGTTCGATTACCTAGTCGTGAACTTTAGTAGCACTCCTTACAAGGAAATGCCCCTTTGTGATCCAACGAGCCTTGGTAGTTCGCTACTCCTCCGGACGCATTGGTTGACCGGCATGTGTCCTTCTTAGCTGCTGTGTCTGTCCCCTTTGGGGAAATGTCACACGACGTAATGGAGTCCTTGTAGCTTGCTACGACTCGTCTACGTTCGTTGATGACCGACACCTGCTTTGTTGGGTCATGTATGCCTGTCCTTGTGCGGAACTGCCACTTTGGTTTATGACTAGACATGTCGATCCGGGTTCTTTGACATTGGAATGCTAGCGACACGATCGCATACATGAGTCAAAAGACGCAAACGGTCCCGGCTAAGGTAAGGCTGCAGCCGTGGAGTTAACCGTGCGTGAGACCACAAAGAGATGCGATGTGTTACAGGCTGGATTCCTATGGCTTAGGATCGGGGTCCCGACAGCGTTGGTATCAGAGCCTGACTGACTATAGGATTACTAAGCCAAACTGGTCGAAGTTGAGTCTAGAATTGCTTTAGTTATATATAAGGGAATTGTTTGTGGAAGGGAACGTAACACTCTTGTTCTCTTCTCAAGATATTCTATTCTGGTCCTCCTCGTCTTTTCCGCGGGAATTAAGGACTAGGTTACTCATCTTCTCCTAGGCTCGGATTTTTGATCGGTAGATTATAGGACTGCGGGTCGAGAGATATTGGGTTTCTTTTATTCCTAGGAAGCAGGAAGTAAGTTTGATGATCAGAGAGTTGAACTTGATAGTTGAGTGGTGACGCTATTTCATTTTTGGGTTGTCTCAAAATTTGTTTTTGAGCATTTACAGCCGTTATGCTGCCCAATTTTGCATTCAGAGCTCTAATGCTTCTGCATTACTCTCTATTTACAGATGCCTGGCCGTCCTTCTCGTCAGGTGGTACGTCTGACCAGGTGCATTGATGTACCGGGTCATACGGCCATGCTGGTCAGGATGATGTCGGTGTGCGGTTACCGCTGGTACCCCGAGTACACAGTGGAGGAACAGTACCGAGACTTCAACCAGAGCCAGTACATCTGCGCTGTTAGGGTATTTGTGTGTATCAAACGTCGCAACGTAACTGGGTGACTATAAAGATGCTCTACAGGTATCTCCGAAGGTGTTAGTTGAGTTAGTATGGATCAAGACTGGGATTTGTCACTCTGTGTGACGGAGAGGTATCTCGGGGCCCACTCGGTAATACAGCATCACACATAAGCCTTGCAAGCAATGTAACTTAGTGTAAGTTGCGGGATCTTGTATTACGGAACGAGTAAAGAGAATTGCCGGTAAACGAGATTGAAATAGGTATGCGGATACTGGCGATCGAATCTCGGGCAAGTAACATACCGAAGGACAAAGGGAATGACATATGGGATTATACGAATCCTTGGCACTGAGGTTCAAACGATAAGACCTTCGTAGAATATGTAGGATCGAATATGGGCATCCAGGTCCCGCTATTGGATATTGATGGAGGAATCTCTCGGGTCATGTCTACATAGTTCTCGAACCCGCAGGGTCTGCACACTTAAGGTTCGACATTGTTTTATGCGTATTTGAGTTATATGGTTGGTTACCGAATGTTGTTGGGAGTCCCGGATGAGATCACAGACGTCACGAGGGTTTCCAGGAATGGTCCGAAAACGAAGATTGATATATATGATGACCTCATTTGATTACCGGAAGGTTTTCGGAGTTACCGGGAATGTACCGGGAATGACGAATGGGTTCCGGGAGTTCACCGGGGGGGGGGGGGGCAACCCACCCCGGGGAAGCCCATAGGCTTTGGGGAGACACACCAGCCCTTAGTGGGCTGGTGGGACAGCCCCAAAGGGGCCTATGCGCCAAGAGAAAGAAATCAAAGGAAAGGAAAAAAAAAGAGGGAAGAAGTGGGAAGGGAGGGGGACTCCTCCCACCAAACCAAGTCCAACTCGGTTTGGGGGGGAGTCCTCCCCCCCTTGGCTCGGCCGACCCCTTGGGAGTCCCTTGGACCCCAAGGCAAGGTCCCCCTCCCTCCTCCTATATATATGGGGCTTTTAGGGCAGATTTGAGACGACTTTCTCACGGCTGCCCGACCACATACCTCCATAGTTTTTCCTCTAGATCGCGTTTCTGCGGAGCTCGGGCGGAGCCCTGCTGAGACGAGATCATCACCAACCTCCGGAGCGCCGTCACGCTGCCGGAGAACTCTTCTACCTCTCCGTCTCTCTTGCTGGATCAAGAAGGCCGAGATCATCGTCGAGCTGTACGTGTGCTGAACACGGAGGTGCCGTCCGTTCGGTACTAGATCGTGGGACTGATCGCGGGATTGTTCGCGGGGCGGATCGAGGGACGTGAGGACGTTCCACTACATCAACCGCGTTCTCTAACGCTTGTGCTTAACGATCTACAAGGGTACGTAGATCACTCATCCCCTATCGTAGATGGACATCACCATGATAGGTCTTCGTGCGCGTAGGAAATTTTTTGTTTCCCTTGCGACGTTACCCAACAGAAGAAGGAGGAGAAGAAGGATAAGGAGCTCCTCCTTCTCCTTCTTCTTCCTCCTTCTTCCTCCTTCTGCTTCTCCTTCTTCCTTTCTTCTTCTTCTCCTCTTCCTTCTCCTTCTCCTCCTCCTCCTCCTCCTCCTTCTTTTACTTCTTCTTCTCTTTCTCTTCTTCTACGTAGCTTCGACTCATCCAACAAAGCCTAAATTGGCTAATTATCTATCTAAATGAAATAATTAGCTTAGTTAGCTCCTAAATGGTCTATTTAATAAAAAATGACCTATACTTAGGTAATTATCCTCAAAATGACATAATTAGCTCCAAAAAGGCATTCTTAGCCAATTTAGCCCGAAGAAGGGGACGAGAGGAGAAGAAAGAGGAAAAATGAAAGGAAGGAAGAAGAAGAAGAGGAGAAGAAGAAGAAGGAGAGGGAGGAGGATAAGAAGAAGGAGAAGAAGGAGGAGAAGAAGGAGAAGGAGCTCCTCCTTCTCCTTCTTCTTCCTCTTAATTCCTTCTTCTCCTTCTCCTTCTTCTTTTCTTCTTCTTCTCCTCTTCCTTCTCCTTCTCCTTCTCCTCCTCCTCCTCCTTCTTTTACTTCTTCTTCTCTTTCTCTTCTTCTACGTAGCTTAGACTCATCCAACAAAGCCTAAATTGGCTAATTATCCATCTAAATGACATAATTAGCTTAGTTAGCTCCTAAATGGTCTATTTAAGAAAAAATGACCTATGCTTAGCTAAGTTCTCTCCTAAATGACATAATAAGGCTTACGTAGCTGCAACATGACCTATTCCTCCTAACTTAGGTATTAAATGGCCTATAATTAGCCTAGCTAGATAAAAAATGGCTTAATAAGCATAGTTTGCTCCGGAATGACCTATTTTACCCAAGTTAGCTCCGAAACGACCAATAGTTTGCTAGGGTTCCACCTAAATGACATAATTAGCTTAGTTAGCTCCTAAATGGTTTATACTTAGCTAATTTGTCTCCGAAATAACCTATATATACACTACTTCATCTAGTATTATTCTTCTAACTTTCTTATTTGTCATATTGCAGAATACCTTCACTTCACGGGAAGCTTGGAAAATATTGATGGAATGCTTGAAGATTATTTCTTGTACCATGGGTTATATTGAAACTATTGTAGTATATGAATATATGAAACTTCGTATGCACGTGGATGAAACTGGTGTAACATATGAAACTTTGTATGCACGTGGATGCAACTTGAAAGCTGGATATAAGAGGTTATTTTAATATGGTTATGAGTACAGAAAGAAATTTGTTTATGTCAAATATATATATATATATATCCTGATTATTGTTAAAAATGCTGGATATAACAAAAAATAAATAAAAAAGGGGTTGGTTCCCCTCTTTGTCGTCTGCCCCCACATGGCAAAGGGGAGAGGCAGACGCCAAAAGGGGGAATCTGCCCCCTCTCTCTCCCGTCTTTGTCGTCTGCCCCCACATGCCAAAGGGCGGGAGGCAGACGGCAAAGGGGGGAATCTGCCCCCTCTCTCTCCCCTCTTAGCCGTCTGGCCCCACATGGCAAAGGGGGGGAGGCAGACGGCAAAGGGGGGAATCTGCCCCCTCTTTCTCCCCTCTTTGCCGTCTGCCCCCACATGGCAAAGGGGGGAGGCAGACGGCAAAGGGAGGAGGCCTGCCGTTAACACTTAACGGGGACGTTGCACCCTTTGCCGTCCCAGTTAATTTGCCGTCTGCCCCCTCATAGCAAAGATTCTTTGCCGTCCGCTTTGGGAAAGCAGACGGCAAAGAACCTCTTCACCGGATTTTTTTTACCGTCTACTTTGTCGTCTGCTGACCGACGGCAAAGCCTTTGCCGTCCGTGGTTGTACCCTTTGCCGTCCGCTTCGGCAGAAGGCAAATTTCTGAATTTTAGTAGTGTTCTTTGAATGCCTGCTTAGTATGAAGGTCCCCTCTCGCTTCTCGTCGAATATAAAGGGAATAAGAAATATGGTAGAGTAAAAGTTCCAAAACCTAAAGTCTCATGACTGCCACGTGATTATGACGCAACTACTTCCGGTTGCATTGAGGGGGCTTCTAATGGAAAATATTCGATTAGCCATTGTGAAGCTATGTGCATTCCTCAATGCAATCACTTAGAAGATGATCGATCCAGAAATCCTGCCAAGTTTAAGGAGTGATTTGGTGCAATGTCTTGTTAGTTTCGAGCTGGTGTTCCCACCATCCTTCTTTAATATCATGACGCACATCCTAGTTCATCTAGTCGACGAGATTGTCGTTCTCGGCCCTGTATTTCTACAGAATATGTTGCCCGTTGAGAGGTTGATGGGAGTCTTAAAGAAATATGTTAGTAACCGCGCTAGGCCAGAAGGATGCACCTCCATGGTCCATCAAACTAAAGATGTCATTGGGTTTTCTTTTGACTTCATTCCTGACCTTAAGAACATTGGTCTCCCTCAATCGCGGTATGAGGGGAGACTGACTGGAAAAGGCACCCTAGGAGTGGACTCAATAATATGTATGGACGAGAATTCTTCGTCTCAAGCACACTACACAGTTCTACAGAATTGTACCTTGGTGACCCCGTATGTCGATGAACACAAGAATATTCTGCGCTCCAAATACTCGGAGCAGTGTGACGACTGGATTACCTTTGAACAAATCAGGACTTTTGGCAGTTGGTTGCAAAAACGTTGGGAAGGGGAGCATCACATTTTACACGATCACCCAAGATCAAAAGAGCACCAACCAAAACAGCGGTGTCCACTTTGACGGAGCAAACACCAAGAGGGGAAAGGACACATATTATGGTTACATAGTGGACATATGGGAACTTGACTATGGACATGATTTCAAGGTCCCTTTGTTTGAGTGCAAATGGGTCAATCTGTCAGGAGGCGGGGTACAGATAGACCGACAGTACGGAATGACAACAGTGGATCTGAACAATCTTGGGTACACTGACGAACCATTCGTCCTAGCCAATGATGTGGCGCAGGTTTTCTATGTGAAGTACATGTCTACCAAACCGAGAAAAAGAAAATATAAGGCAGCGAATACATCATACGATGAGCCAAATCGCCACATAGTTCTTTCAGGAAAAAGAGACATCGTGGGATTGGAGGGCAAGACAGACATGTCTAAAGATTATGAAAAGTTTCATGAAATTCCTCGCTTCAAAGTCAAGGCTGACCGAAGCACCCTGTTAAACAATGAAGATTATCCATGGTTACGGTGCAATAAGCAAAGGACACAAGCGAAGAAAAAGTGAAGAAATGAAATGCCTTTTGTAACATATGAGTTTTCGTATGAAACCATGATACTTTGAAAGAGATTGTCCGATTTGTACACGAAGTGCATCTAGTTTTGGCCATAACCCTCTCAGCTTTTCAGCACATGCTATGTGGATGAAATGATGTTACCATGCCAACTTTCAACCTTTTCAGAGTTCATTTGTAGTGCTTTTCAATTTCATGGTCATTTAGCTCAAAAAATCAGTAAATGCATGAAAAATACCAAATGAAGTTAGAAATTGTTGAAAATTGATGATGTGGCTTCGAATGGTGCATTTTGAACACACGAAAAGTATGCAGTTCAAATAAGTTCAAAAAATGAAATCCCTTTGTAACAGGTGAGTTTTCAAATAAGGATCATTTAGTTCAAAAAATTTATTAAATGCATGAAAACTACCAAATGAAGTCAGAAATTGATGATGTGGCTTTGAATGATGCATTTTGAAAAAAAATTGTGACCTAAAAGCAAAAAAGTATCACTGAAAGACAATAAGTGGGAACAAAATAAGATAAATAATGTGAAAAACAAAACAAAAAAACTAGACTTTTAAAAAAAACAAAAAGAATCAGCCATGCCACCTACTGGGCCACCACGGCCTGAATACGACTAAAAACCAAACCAGCTGGTTGGGCCAAGATTCAGGCCCGCAGAAGGCCCAATAGGCCCACAGGGAGTGACAAATTAGGCCTGGAAGCCTGAAGTTGAGAGCACCTTGACAGGGTGTGTGTAGCAGCGCTTATAAACCACTCACGAGCTCTCTCGGCTAGCGAGGTCGGACAAAAAATTATCCCCGGGCAGCACCAACACTTTGGTCCCGGTTGTTGGCTCCAACCGGCACCAATACAACCCTTTCGTCCCGGTTGGAGCCACCAACCGGTACTAAAGGTCTCTTCTTTCCGCCCTTTTGGGTTGCTGAAAATTGACCGTTAGTCCGAGTTGGTGGCTTCAACCGGGACGAAAGGGTGGCATTGGTCCCGGTTTCAGCCATCAACCGAAATGAAAGGTGTTCGCATATATGGCGGGACTTATCAAAATTTCCACCAACTCCCATTTCCCCGTTCTCTTCTCTCCTTGTCGTTGCCATCACCCCCGAGCCCGTCGCCGCCGACCCGTGCCTCCTCCACGAGTCTGTCGTCACCGTCACCATCGCCCCCGAGCCTGTAGCCGCGGTCGTCGTCTAGAGACAGTCGTCGACATCGCCCCCGAGCCCATCGTCGTCGCCGAAGCCATTGCCCCCGAGCCCATCGCAATCCCCGTCGCGTCGAGCCCGTTGTTGACCCAAGCACATCGCCGTCGCCGTCGCCCCCGAGCCCATCGCCGTCGTTGTCGCCCCGAGCCCATCGCCGTCGCCGTCTCCCCTGAGCCCGTTTTCGCCGCCAAGAGTCCCTTGTCGTTGGCCTGCGTCTCCTCCCCAAGCCCGTCGTTGTCGTCGCTCGCGCCACCCCGAGCCGGTGCTATGTACATATTCACTATGCATTTTTGTACATTTTCAAATATTCACTATGTACATTTGTTTACGTAGGTTTTTATGTTTAACAGATAAAATTACATCATAATCAATTTCTACATACATTTCTAATCAAATTCCATATATAAAATGTTATATTTGGAGTTACGGTTTAGAAGATATGGGTATTTTAACAAACTTTTAATATGTATTGCGGGTTTAATATAAAAAATGAGAGGATTTTTCTATAAAATAACATGACGGACTAAGAATACCTATTTCTTTTATTAATAGGTATAGATGATAGATGTTTCTAGTTTATGAATATACATAAACAAATAGTAAAATAGGACTCATGTCTACTCCATGATTGGTACCAAAATACGACTCCTATAGCTAAGATGACATTTAGTACAACATCTTTGGTATGGGTCTTGGAAAAAAATGAATATTGTTGGATCATGTTCTATTTCTAACCGGTTTTGGTGATACCCCTCCAAGTAGTGACGAGACACGGTTCAAATTTGAGTCCCTGACTTGTTAGCGATGAAACTGTACAATCTGTGACTTGCGAAGATTCCTTCAGGGATGAACTAAACACACCCCTCCAAGTAGTGACGAGACACGGTTTTTTGTTCACAGAAGAAATTTTTTGTTTATAGAAGAAAGTTTTTTGTATAGAATCCGTTGTTTCACATTCATGAGAGAGGCGGTCCAGACGTCAGACATTCATGTTTGTATACTAGTTGCCATGTTGTAATATTTGCAGAAACTATGGATCCAAGAAACTTGGAACAAGAACAATTGTTGGGTGAGATAATCCGCAACGGAGCTGAGATCTCTTCCTATGTCAACGACACCGATGTTCTTGAAGAAGAGGATAATCCGCAACATAATCATGATGGTTCCGGTGACCGAATGCCGGAGCAAGAAGGAGACCATGATGACGGCTCCGGTGACCGAACGGAGGAGGGAGCTGTTGCAATGTCCGGATCGAGCCAAACTTCGGTTATGAGACGAAGCACGAAGAGAAGTTTGCGCAAGGATAGAAAGTTCATGTGACAGCACTCGCGGACGATGGCCTACTGATATGTCTCCAACGTATCGATAATTTTTTATGGTTCCATGCTATTATATTGTCAACTTTGGATGTTTTGTATGAATGAATATGCTATTTTATATCTTTTTTGGGACTAACCTATTAACTCAGTGCCAAGTGCCAGTTTCTGTTTTTTTCCGTGTTTCTCACCTTTTTCAGAGGAGAATATTAAACGGAGTCTGAATAGAATAAAACCTGTGGAATGAATTTTTCCATAACAGAAGATACGGAGGGAACTTGAGAACCAAGGAAAAGGAACCCAGGGGAGGTCACAAGCCCCCTAGGCGCGGCCTGGGGGGCGTGCCTAGCAGGCTTGTGGGCCCCCCGTGGCTCTTTTGACCTACTTCTTCCGCCTATAAATTCTCCAAAAATCTGAAACTGCCAGGGAGAGCCAAAAAATACTTTTCCGCCGCCCCAAGCTTCTGTCTCCGCAAGATCCCATCTGGGGCACGTTCTGCTGCCCTGCCAGAGGGGGGGTTCGGATACGGAGGGCTTCTTCATCAACACCATTGCCTCTCCGATGATGCGTGAGTAGTTCACCATAGACCTTCGGGTCCATAGCTAGTAGCTTGATGGATTCTTCTCTCTCTTGGATCTTTAATACAAAGTTATCCATGATCTTCATGGAGATCTATCCGATGTAATCTTCTTTTGCGGTGTGTTTGTCGAGATCCGATGAATTGTGGATTTATAATCAGATTATCTATGAATATTATTTGAGTCTCCTGTGATCTCTTATATGCATGATTTTGTATCCTTGTAATTCTCTTCGAGTTGTGTGTGTCGTTTGTCCAACTTGATCTATAATTCTTGCAATAGGATAAGTGCTTGGTTTTGGGTTCATACCGTGCGGTGTTCTCACCCAGTGACAGAAGGGGTAGAGAGGCACGCACCATGTTGTTGCCATCAAGGGTAAAAGATGGGGTTTATATCTATTGCATGAATTTATCCCTCTACATCATGTCATCTTGGTTAAGGAGTTACTCTGTTTGTTATGAACTTAATACACTAGATGCATGATGGATAGCGGTCGATGTGAGGAGTAATCGTAGCAGATGCAGACAATATTGGTGTACTTGTCTCGGACGTGATGCCTATATGTACGATCATTGCCTTAGATATCATCATGACTTTGCACGGTTCTATCAATTGCTCGACAGTAATTCGTTCACCAGCCGTAATACTTGCTATCATAAGAGAAGCCTCTAGTGAACGCTATGGCCCCCGGGTCTACTTCACATCATATTTTCAGCTCTACATTTTTTACTTTGTTGCACTTTCCACCTTCAGATCTCATCTTGCAATTAATCGTGAAGGGGCTGACAACCCCTTTATAGCGTTGGGTGCAAGTTTGTTTGTTTTTGCGCAGGTGCTTTGGAGACATGCCTTGATACTCCTACTGGATTGATACCTTTGTTCTCAAAGTGACGGAAATGCTTACTGCTACTGTGCTGCATCACCCTTTCCTCTTCAAGGAAAAAACCAACGCAAGCTCAAGAGGTAGCACCTAAAGATTCTACCCAAGCGGACCAAGGACGCATTTTATGCTCAATGTGGAGCTATTGTTAGGGACAACATCCCGATCAGCATCAAGAAATGCAATAAGCCTAAGGGAAATGACGTCCCTGCAGGTGATTATGTCACCGATAGGAAGAAGATGATCTTTGGACCGTGATGAAGCCAAATTTCACCCTACCGTCAGAGGAGGGTCTGGATAAGCCAGTTATAGAGGCACTAGTCAAGGCGTGTAATCTTAAGAAGAAGGAAAATCTATTCACGAGGTGGAAGAAGTGTTGAAATGGAAGTTTGTCAACAAAGGGAAGACTTTAGAACTCATCGGCCGACTTGAGAAGATGAGAGATCACTAGCCCGCATTTATGGCCTACAAGACAACATACAAGAGTAAGAAAATGTCAGAGACAAACAAGAACAATGCTGCAAAGAAGCAGAATCACCAACACAAGGGGTCAGGTAGCTAACTCAAAGCCCGTCCATTGTGGGACAAAGCTGATAATGACCTAATTGCTAAACGGGTCGAACCACAAACATTTAATTGGCCAGACCGTTCAAGTACTTGGTTCTTCGGGGTTGGGGGAACAATGGACCATAAAACAGGGATTTTTCATTGCACGAACGAGCAACTTGCAATAACCATCAACAAGCTTCAGATGTGTATCACCACAGCGCGGGAAGGGACGTTCATTCCCGATAGAGAGAAGGACGAGCTGACTGAGGCCCTAGGGAATGCTGATAACCCTGGGCGAACACGAGGGACACCATGCTCCGTTCTGTGGAAGGTTGGGTTTCCAGACGCGGGCGGTTATAGAAGTCGGGAGAGAAAGAGTAAAGCGGAACTGACGGACATGCAAAAGATCCAAGCAAGACTACAAAAGCTAGAGGAACTTGAGAGCGAGCAAGCTACCGGCCAACCATCTCAGTGACACGAAGCTACCCCAGAAGGTACCCCGCCATCTCAGCGAAGAAGCAGTGTGGCTTCCACGAAGCTCGTTCAGCCTGACTTCACGGCTCTAGCTACCCCGTGGATACTATCACGGATCCTCAACATTGCAAGCTTATGACAAAATGTCGGAGCCTCACTTTCAAGGCTCCTATCGGCTTTGTTGCACCTCCTCAACCCAACGGAACTTTCCACGACCTTCCGATTCCACATGGCTTTGCTATTTTGATGGTGGATGAAGTAATGGAGGGATTTTAGGAGCTCGAGCTTGACCACCCTACTGGTGAAGGGGAGAATAAGCTGGTTCATGTTGTGAGGAGTACATGTCTATGGCAGAAGGAGTACATCAAGCTTCCAAACTGGATGCCTCCGCCTCCTCCTCCTCTTCCGGAGAGTCAGGGCACTCCGCATCCTCCTCCTCCTCCGGCAATGAAGGTTACTACGCGTCCTCCTCCGACGACGACGACGACGAGTGGTCAGGGAAATCCACCTCCTCCTCCTCCTCCGGCGAGTGATCAGGGCACTCCGCCTCCTCCTCCGGCGAGTGATCAGGGCACTCCGCCTCCTCCTCCGGCGAGTGATCAGGGCACTCCGCCTCCTCCTCCTCCTCCTCCGGCGAGTCAGGGCACTCTACCTCCTGCTCCTTGTCCTCCTCCTCCGGTGAGTGATCAAGGCACTCCTCCTCCTCCTCCTCCTCGTTCTCTCAAGAGGAAGAGAGACGCCGCCGCTCCGGCGTCTAACAGTGATGCAAGGTTAGCAAAACGAAGATGTGGGAAAACAATTCCCAAGCTCGGCCAACATGAGAAGCAATCGTGTCCCCCTCTCAAGGTGTCTAGGGATATCGCCGTCGCTAATCATCCGGGGATAGTGCCTGGTACCAATCCTGATGATTACTTGGGGGATGATCTAATTTTTGAATCAGCTGAGGTAACAAAAGAAAAATATAAATACGTGCACGGGAAGCCTCTCGACAAACCTGGTCATCCTCCTCTAACACCGATGATGCACAAATTGCACGAGTAGTACATGAAAACCTGCATGGATTCTGGAAAGACACTATCTATATGGAAGTGAAACGAGAGCACGAATTCATTGGAGGTGCAGTGATGCTTGTTGAATTTGTGGAGTTATTTCAGTTATACAATCAAATTTCCCTCGAGAAGTAACTCATGACTTCCTACTGTTTGTAAGTATTACTTCTATATTTAAGTCTCTAGCTCCGCTCGTTCATTGCATGTATATATAATTATCCTCACTTTATATATTATGCGGACTGAAGATTGTCGAATTAAAAAAAACAGGAATCTTCGACGTTGGGTTCATTAGCCCAGATGCCGTAAATAAATGGCCGGTACGTAAATCAATCAAACAGACCGAGGACAACTTCCTAAAGTCGTTCCTTATAAATCAAAACAAAAGGGAAATACTCTTTCCTTACAACTTCAAGTGATTGTTGATGTCTTCTCTGTATACCCGGTTTCGCTTACTAGAGGTTAAGTAATATAATAGATGAGTTATATATGTGTGCGCAGTTGCCACTATGTTCAGCTATCCATTAAGCTTGACGGGGCAAAAGTAACTGCCTTAGACTCGAGACATAAAGATCCTGAGACATATGTGGACATGACTGCAATGCTCAAGAAGTAAGTTCAGTCAATACCGGGACCATATCGGCATGCAACTTTCGTTAATTTCCTGATATCAAGTAATCATTTTCTTTGAATGGCAGGGTTCGGAAGAAGTCCACCAAAAAGGCTCCCGGTCTAAACAAAGAGTTGCAATTTACCCACCCCAAAGTAAGTAGTACTAGCTACTTCTGCCCATCTCTAATTGATTCAAATTTTCATCAATATATCATTACCATGCTTGCTAATCATGTTGACTGAACTTTATTCTCGTAAAGTGCTTGTACCAGGAATGTGGGACTGAATTATTTGCATACTACGTATGCGAGTTCATTCGCCTCTCGACCTCTGAGCGGGCGGGCTTATCTGGGAAACAGTATCAAGTACGTAAATAATATTCACAATTTTATTTTACATATTACCATCAATTGTGTTGATTTTTATTCATATATATCCATGTATTGACCCCCATCTTTAAACTAGATGTGGAAGATGCGGGATGAACTCCTAACACATGACCGAATATGAGCAATTCAAGAGGAATTGGTGGGATTCTTTCTTGACCACGTCATATCTAAAGACGGAAAATACTATGTGGGTTATTTGTGATTGGACCTTAGGTAGATGATGTTAGGGATTGTAAAAGATGTCATATTGTAAAATATGTTAGGGATTGCAAATTGTTTCCTTCATTTTCTTATTAGCTAGCGACAAGTTCTTTCTATATGTATAGTAGCTTGCATCGACCAAGCACGGAGAAAGAGAGGAAACTTCTCTCTATGAGCTGGCTAACACAATATGAAACCACTAACTTAACCCTCCGAAACCTCCCAACCCCCTCCCCCCATTAAACAAACTCAGCTCCAGCCAGATGCTGACGCATGGACCAACCGGGACTAAACATCCTCCTGCCATTTGGTCCCGGTTGGTGTGACCAACCGGAGTAAAGTTCCTCCTACCTAGGCTCCCTACAACAGTCACGTGGAGCTACTTTTTGCCTAGTTTGTAATCCATCCGGGACTAAAGGTTTGGGCCTTTAATCCCGACCCTTTAGTCTCGGATCCTGAACCAGGGCTAATGGGCCTCTGGAACCGGGACAAATGGGCCATTTTCTACTAGTGTGAACATGTGGTAGGCAACGATACATAGCGAAAGAAATAAGTAAACTAGCATGACATTGATAGTAATGGTATATAAGGTAATGATCATCTTGCGTGTAATCCCGCTTGGAAGAAGAACAACTCCGTAAAGCAGATGAACCAACGTAGTCGAACGGATCATGACGTTCCGACACACTTGTGGAAATCTATCGTGACGAAGCAAACTGAAATAACAATCAACACACATTATTCACCATGGCACATGCATGATATGATGCACAACCTAATATGATGCATGTCCATTTCAATTATGCAAGGCATGGCATGGCAATTCACAACAATCAAACACTACACATTATGTGAAGATCAATATGCAACGAGTTACATATTGACGAAAGTCCACATTTAATTACTTAGTTCACTCCCGGTTAGGTACACGACCATATTTAATGTTGTTAAACATGGTAGGAGGAGAATCATAATTAAACTACCTATCTAGGCATTTTAAATGAGGTTGGAAACAACTTATAGCATCTCTCAAACGACCGCACACATTAACTTTGTGATCTGTCCGCATCTGTACTAAACGTATTTTAAGTTTGTTAAACGGAAAAACAAAGTGGTTCACGTGAAACTACACGTCATTCTAGTTGGTTTACATATATAGCTCATCTCCAGCTGAGCTATGATTAACTATCTATGAATCAAAACATTTTTATCATGTTATCATGCAAACCAATGGAAATAGCATGTAACAGTTTTTAATATTCATGAGATTTAGAACATATTAATCTATGTGAAATTCTAATAATTTTACATATATAACTCGTTCCGATCCGTCGCATAGTTTAAGACTTACGAGCATTTTAGAATAGGCATCTAATGAAATTTCAGTTACTTGGACGAAAGAAAAACTACGAGCGATAGACACATGCTAGGCTAGCGACTGCCGCTAACAGTGGGGCCGTACGGGTGGTTAACTGGTCATCTCAAGATCAGTCAACACGGTGTTGGGGCCCAGGTGTCATTGTCTCACGAAAACACGAAGAAGATAAATGACCCAACAACAAAATTGCCTAGCGAGGGATTCGAACCAGGGACCTCCTGCTTGCTACCATTCTCGGCTGACCAGCTCGGCTACAACTTCCATTCGATCCAAGATGGATTTCTGCACAATATGTACCATACCTTAGCACGGATCTGACTGGAAAGAAGAATTAGTGAAGGATAGCTCTGTGGCCGACGGTCACGAATTGCAGGTGCCAGATGCGATCTCCGGTGAGGCAAGGGATGGCGGGGATGGCTGGAGATGATCCTCCCAGACCAGATCTGCCGGAGCCGGCCAACTAGGGTGGAGGCGGCGGACGGCTATGCTCCTGGAGCGGCCAGATCGGAGCAGCTCGCGGCCGGCGGCACAGACAGCTCTGGCCGGCTGCTGCGGCGGGAGGAAGCTTCGGTTGGGCTCCGACGTGGTGCGGGGCAACGGGGACATCGGCTGACGACGGTTGCGCGGGCTGCATCCTGGAGGCAGCAACACGGCATGCCCGCGGGCACCAGATGGTGTGGGGCAGCAACCGCAACTCGACATGAAAGCTCGGGGAGCTGGCTTCACAGGCAAGGTCTAATCCGGGCCGGGGGAGGGCCGGATCCAGGCCTGGCGGGCCCGCTCAAGGGGAGAGGAGGTGGGAGAGGAGTGAGACTGGCGGCGGCTAGTGTTTCGGCATGGGAACCGAGGTGGGAGGGAGGTTGGTTCTCTATTTAAATACAAGGGGCTCGGGTTATCAGATTTCAACCCAATTCGTATTGTAGGATTGTGATCAGACGACTCCTCTCGAAGGGGGTTTACTAGGTGGGTTAGTGGCTGTGTAGAGGGGTGTTGGGCTAAGATGAGAGGAAGAACGGGCAACCCGGCGCAAGATTTTGGAACACTCAGAAAACATCCGTTAGTAATGCGATGACGGTGCCGCCACGGTCGACCCTTCGGGTATCAAACGAACTCCGATTGCGACGAAATTAGGGAGGCGTCCTACCTATATGAAAAAAGACCGCACGCCAAGTTCCAACCCTATCCGATAATATTTTATACATGCCCTTTTAAAAAAAATATTTTAATGACGTCGCGGGCGCGTGCGAGTGTGGTTGGGCTCCAAACGGTCGACGACAAAAACGGAGAGAACCGGCAGCTAATAACGGATGCAAGTTTTGAAAACTAGCGGCAACGTAGCCGATGCAACGCGGATGATGCACATGATGCGATGATGGAAGCAGCAAACATATAATCACACGATGACAACAGAATAAAAGGGGAATCTTCTCGAACATCGGTCTCGGGCTGTTACAGATGACCACTTGAGAGATAAGTGGTGTACCAAGATAAAAATTGGTGTGTGTGAGTGTGGTTTTGAAAACCAGGAGATATTTAAGATGTGTCGAACGTACCAAACTTACATGTGCGACCACGATACCCCTTGATGGGACGGTCTTTGTTGATTACTTTGGTTGGTGTTAGCAAAGAGCCTCCATTACTAGTGAGGGGAATGATATGGTCACTCTCGCGACGGGGTCGTGCCAGGAAGGGCGATCATGGTGTTTTTATAGGTTTCGGGCACAGCGTTGGTCCCTGCATGGATGATAGGATCTAGAGTTGGTGCTCATAAGACGTACATCATGTGGGCTTGGTACCAATCGAGTGGACTCTTTGTCAAGTGTCGCTAGGAGAAAGGCAAGGATCGGGTACTTACCTCGGGTATGTTATATACCGCAAGTCGTGGATGAGGCGGAAGTTTCCTATCTCGTGGGTACAACGCGCAATCTCTATAGAGTGTAAAACTATTCGAATAGCAGTGTACATAGTCAAGGGCAATTGGGTGGTGCTGCTTAGACTACGTTCAGTCGTTTTCGCATAAACCACGTGTGCGTGGGTATAAAGGAGTTACACGGGAAAGAGATAAATGGGTCAAGTCCGGTCACTTGGCATAGAGGGTGAACCTGAGGTGTTTAGCCCTCAACAGATATGTTGATATCTGTAAACTGTCCTTATGATTACCATCTACATTGTGATGCGTGGAGATACCTACACTTGATCATGTTACCACACTAAGGAAAAACCTGCTTTCGGCAATGGCTGCATACTTGTGATATGTCATGTTTCATTATTGCCTTGTTCCACATCATCGGTTGCTTGCGAGTACATTCAGAGTACTCATTGGCTTGCCACTGGTTATTTCATTGACCAGCTAAGAGAGAACAGGAGATGATGAAGAGTACCTTGGTGACGTTCCTTTGAGCTAGGACGCTTCCCAGTCATAATGCCTGTAGGTTAAGGCTGATGGCATGGGTCACGCTTTCCACCAATATTTCCGTTTTTGGTCAAGTTTGTTGTATTGGCCTCCAATGCCCTATCTATGTAAGACTTGAGCGCAAGGTCATTATTTGTATTTGACGGTATGTGTGGATGTAAGACTCTTGTTATTCAGTTTCTATGTGTTCTGTGACCATTGATCTCTGGGATCACTGAGCACATTCATTCGGCGATCTTGACTCGTAAGTCGGGGTCCCCACATAGCTGGTATCACAGCCATCCTGACTGTAGGAAGCCCTTAGTTAGAACGGGCGTTAGTTAGAACAAAGCTAAATTTCCAGACCCTTCAAAAGTACTTGCAAAACCTGTATCGTTCTCACCTCTCCTAAATCTTCAAAGCAAGCGAAAGTTTTACCCTAGTACTTCCACTCTTATTCTCTTGACACTCCTCGCCTGCTTCTTCAAAACTGGCATATGGTCGCTAGCATCATTATGCGTGACCATGGGATTATATAAAATCCTCGTGGGTAACTTCGAAGGAAGCAACCTTTCCGAGCGATCACCCACGTACTTGGAAGACAAGGATGGCAGCGCTACGAACCGACGACACCAACAGAAGATACCTCCATGAGGAATGAGTACATCGAGACCCAAAAGATGGTGACACCCTCTACACTGTCCCGGAGTGATGCACCTTCACCTATGATGATCAAGACATAATATGTGCAAGACCATGATATGCACTGATGATAGAGCAACCTTGTAGTTATCAATGTTGAGCCGACCACCACCGGTGGATGAGAACCTCGCCATTTGGTCCGCCTCACTTTAGTGAGCAGGAAAACGGTTCTCTCCATCCCTCGCTCTAGGTGTCGATACTGTGATCAACATGACTGACAGGTCGGAGCTCTATCATGCCTTGCTGATGTCTTTGCATAAAAGTTGTCCACTTGGAACTCTTGATACCTTGGAAGACAAGAAGAAAATGACAAGAGTGCAAAGACAACAAAAGACCCTGTCAACGGCGACCATGAGAAACCACCTTCATCGACAGCTCACCACGTGAGAAGTCGTGAAGGACACTTTTTGGCTCAACCCGATTAGTCCAGCAGACAACAACAAGGGACACAACGACACCATGAGAAGAGCCAGAAGATTGAGCGGATTCCTCTTCAAGACACGAAGCAAGTACGACAATCGAATCCGAGAACCCTAGGGTAGGAAGAGGCATGAATCCCCTATGCGAAGTCGAGTCCATGAAATGGTTTGGATGGAACCATGTTGTGTGTTGCTTGTTTTTGTTTGTTTGTGCTTTGATGTAAGTCACATTTTTGCCCCAGGCGACGAGTACACGACAATGTCACATGTTTTATCTTTATGTTTCATTTGACTTTCGGCACTTGTTTGATTGCATTTGCACTATACCACCCCCTTAGGCACTTCCCTCTGTGTTTCTATCCTCTCTCTCACTTTCTCGACAACTGAAGACCAGCAAGACAAGATGCACCAAGGATCCATCCCGACAGACGACTGGCACGGAAGACTCCGACCGCAACGTGCTGAACCAGGCGCGACGTGTACAAGTTATACTTTCCCTTCAGATTGGAAACCCCTCCCTAGACTAACGTAAACCTCACAAGCTTCCCCAGCTCAAATTTCTGGTCACGTGTCTAATAAACGGATTTGCCAGAGCACCTGTTGAGCATCGATAACCCTTGCTTAGCACAGGGTTCTTTATGGAACAAATGATCACAGCGACCAAGTATCCTTCATTATTAAGCTAGCACCAGAACCCTTATGCCATAGGAAGGCTCTTCCGGAATACATGATATGTAGGCTATGGTCGTTGTGATGATGATAGGTGTCTCGAGGATATAGCTAGACCATCTTGGTGGATCGTAAGACCCTTATGAAGGTAGGTGAACTTGGTGGAACAAGTTGATAATGTAGCATAACCTACATGTTCCTAGAGTAAGTTTGGATTCCGTAGGACAATTATGAACGCGAGCTAAAATTCTTGGTGGTACAATAAATTGGCTTATTCGAGTAATAGTCATGAACTGATGATGTCACCATAATGACTTGGAGTACTGAGTAAGAGTTCTTATAGGACTTGAGTTTCCGATATAAATAGGTGATCTTACGAGAATAGAAATGATGGATGATGCCACATGGTTCGAAGTAAATTAGATTTAGCCCGATCAACGCGATCTTGATAACATGATTCTCGATGGATATCGAGTCGAGGTAATCAGAGCTGTTGAAATGATTTACGAACTTATATAAGCATGGCCTTGGGGAATAGTTGCCGAGGATATTGGAAGTTGGTGGATACACTGTGAAGTAGTCCTTGCAATAATATGTGGATTATAGGGACCGTAGGTGATCATGTAGGACCCCATCGATATTTGATTTGTAGGAGCGATGGGTCCAATGACGGTTGATGGGATTGGTTAAGCACTTGATTGGACTCGTAGGAAGGAAATGAGACCTTGGATTGGTACACTATGTGTTTCCTTAGTATAGGAATGCAGTACCCTGACCATTGGATAATCTAGCTGGGTATTTGTATTTGTAGCATCTCAACTCAAGATTAGTAGCTTATATACTTTCCCGAGGTTCTTGCATAGGAATACATGTGCACCTTAGCTACAATATACTCATGATGTTTGGCTTACTTCACCTCTCAAACCCCGGAGTTGAAAAACATGAGTGAGGGGAGTTGACTCATGTGAGGCAGTATTTTTGATGATATATGCTGATATTTTCCCGAGATAGAGGTTGTACTGTTGGCATCTAGGGAATGTTCTTAGGCATAAGGTGATAGGCATTCACTCACATTATAAGTTCATTGGAACCCCAAAGCTTCACCGAGCCAAGAAATAGTCGGATTATGATAATAGGAAACGGCTCTAAGTCATTAGACTATGGCGGATGCTCCTCCCCGAACACCACCAATCATGTCTATGAGGAACATGGATTTGAAAGACTATATTATGTTGCGCCACAAACCCCGGCCAGTGACCGCCCATAGCAAGTTCCCTCTCTCCTCACATGTCTCATGAGCACTTTGCTTATGTGATGTTTGGAGAAGTAAGTTGTTATCCTCATGAATGACATACTTATTTATCCAATAAGAGGAGGAGCACTTTAGTCCTGTATGGACAAGCCCTAGGAATGTGGATCGCCATGCCTCTCAAGAGCAAGGTGTTATCTCGAGAGGATGGGCTCCTCGACACAATCTCCAAGAAGCAGAAGTCAATCCTTCCAATACAAGGCGAGGAACCGCAATGGTTGGGAAACCATGACGATGAAGAAGAACCAGTAGAAGCCAACCACCGCTCCTGTGTCGGTTACCTCAACGATGTCAAGAAGCCTCGACGACTCAAGTTGATGAATCCTTTGGACATCATTCAAAATTAGAGAGCCCTTCTTGGTCTAGATCAAGGACAAGAATCCTAATTGGATCATGGTGAACACCTGTCAACGGTGATCAACCCCGCCTGCCAAGCCTCATACCTTAGGGATTTGATGACTAGTCTATACTCTTGGGTAGCGAGCTCATCCAGAACCCCTCATGAACCTTCCGAGATGATAGAACCCGTTTTAAACACTGATTCTCCGAGCTTACACTCATGGACGAGACCCCAACCCAGATCTTTCCACCAAAATTTGTGAATCCCATTATGTGAATCCCAAATTAGGGAAGTTCTTTTGCTCCAAATATTTTATGTGAATCCCATTTTCAAAAAGACTTCCCAACACCACAATATTGTTATTTTAAAAGTTATTTTACTATTTTATTTAAATACCTTTCTCTGAGGCCAGAAATGGTTCCTTAGGAAGGGAACTTATTTTTATTGCTTACAAAATATTTGAGAAAAATTAGGGAAACTCACTAGACATATATATTCCAGACGTAAGAGTTTCAACACATGGTCATGTTCAAAATATTAGGCAAAACCATTCAAAACCCTTTCTACTTATTTCAAGCTTTTGGAATATTTCTGTGAGAAATATTCTCAATAAATCCCAATAAAATTCTAGCATGTCACATATGTTATATGTAATGATCTTGCCGTGTTTCTTATCAATCCAGGTTAATTTGATTCAGCTAAATATTCTAAAACCCTATCTGCCCATTTCCAAATTTGAGAAACTCTACATTGCCAAGTGTCTCCAATTGTTCTCAAATTCGATGGACATGTCGTGATACTCCAATAATGCATCCACACAAAGTGCTAAATCTAGGAGAATATATGAACTAGTCCCAAACCCCTAAAAACCTTCTCTGCCGATTTCTAGAGTTGGGAAACTTTACATTGTAAAGTTTCTCCAATTGGTCCCAAACTTTTTCGACATCTCTAATACTCAAATAATGCCACCACACCAAGTGGTGCATTTGTGGGGATTAAATTACTTGGGTTTATCTTCAGAAAGTCACTTCTGCCTATTTCTTTGGTTTTTCAAGTCTACATTGGAAACTTTCTCCAACAAATCCTCAATTTGGTGCACAAGCGCATTTCTACCTATAATGTGATTATGTTAAGTTTTATGGCAATTGGAATCCATTTGCTAGCCCTAACATCCATCAAACACCTTATGTCCATTTACCAAAGTTGGTGCTTTGGCCCCTTATACTATTTCCCTTGAGCTCAAAGTTTTCCCATGACTTTTCTAGGCCCCCTTTTACCTCTAGTAACCTTGCCATGGCCTCTGGTCAATTATTTGTAATGCCCCAGACACACACGCCGGCGGTTGTTACTCGTGACGGGATCTAGACTGGCCCCACCTTTAAATACTAGTCTTTTTTGCACACTTTATCCTAACTCATGCATACCCGGGATCAACTTCCTGGTCAGTCACCCATCCAAGAACTACTCCAAGCCGAGCACGCTTAACCTGGGAGTTCTGTTCGTATGGGCTCCCGGAAAAGAAGGAAGTCCTTATTTCTATGAGTAGTCTATCATCCCTAATAAGCCAGGCTATCACATACACCACCACTAAGAGGAACCGAAGTCCTCGTCGGGTCACACGAGTGTTCCCTCTTGGCACAAATGTGTGTGCATCTAGTCTAGTACATGTGCCATCACGTGTGCCACGATGGGTCACAAACTTCATGGGCACCATGACCATACACGTATCCGCAAACATCCGCATAACCGCGAGCGTCAGCTCTGATACCAAGTTGTAATGCCTCGGACCCACCCGCCAGTGGTCGTTAGTCCTGGCAGGATCTAAACTAGCCCCAAATATCAATACTAGTCTGTTTTGCACACTTTGTCCTCACTTATGCCCACCCGGGATCAACTTCCCGGAAGATCACCCATCCTAGAACTACTACAAGCCCTAGGAGTTCTGTTCGTATGGGCTCCCAGAAAAGAAGGAATTCCTTATTTATATGAGTAGTCAATCATCCCTAATAAGCAAGGCTATCACATATTGGAGTGTGAATCCATCTCTCCACCTCTCTTTTTACATTGGCAACACTATTTTTACCGCTCTTGCTATACCTCTGCTCAAGCCAATTCCCCCACCTCTTTCCAGAGCACCTCTAGTATGCTAATGCATCATTCCAAACCAAAATATGGCATGCTCATGTGGAAATATGAGCAGCCCTTCTGAAACTTATTTTTGGTAGAAATATAGCCTTGAACTGCAACTACTAGCAAAATACGTCTCCTTGATGTGAAAATTTCTAGTCTTGTACTTCTTTCGTACATAATTCTTCTAGACATGGTTTGATCCCAAGATACCCCCTTTGAAAACCACTTTTGCTAGCCCAAGTTTCCTATTGTAAACTTAACCATAGATGAAACCCCACCTACCCTGCTCCATATGGAACCAAACTCCCTAGTCACACCCCATCAAGAATGCCCTACAATCCACACATCTTTGACTGGTCATAAGGCCACTGTAGACATGAGTGGTTGTGGTGACCAGCTCCCTGCCATGTAGAAATGGTGCTCTGCACTATGGCCTCTTCCCGCAGCTCGTGTCACGCCACAGTCTCATGTCACAGCTCGCCAGGGAGTTCCTCCTGGCCTCCCACGTCGCTGCCCAATGCTGGCTAACCTCCAAATCGCCCAAGGCACGCGTGTATCCTCCATGCCAAACCACCCAAGCTGAGCCCGAGATCCTCCTCGGCGCCTCCTCCACTATAGGATCTCCCCGGGCCTCTGAACTTTCACCAGAGCACCCCCTGTCTCTCCCTGCAACTCCCCCAAGCTCTCCATTCTGCCTCTCGGCCTCTCTAGTGACGGCACCGGCCGGAGCACCTCCGGCGGTCTCCGCTCTGGAATGTGCACCCCCAGGCTGTCCCTCCACCGTGGCCAGTGCGGAGCTCCCCCTAGCCTCTGAAGAACCTCCCACCTATGATGTATTGTGATGACTGTGATCTGCATTGGGTTTTCCATGAAGAGGAACGGGTTATCGCAGCACAATGCGGGTAAGTATTTCCCTCAGTTATGAAACCAAGGTTTATTGAACCAATAGGAGTACGAATCCTTAACCGTCTTCAGCGACTGCACACAAAGAAATAATGAACTTGCACCCAACGCGGGCAAGAGGGTTGTCAATCCCATTGATCTCGTTATTTGCAAGCAAATGAGGTGTGTAGATAATTGTTGATAATTGCAAAATACAAAATAAATTAAAACAAAAATAATCGCAGCAAGGTAATAGTAGCGTTTGTAAATATATAAGTGAATAGACCCGGGGGCCGTAGTGTTTCCTAGTGGCATCTCTCATTGCAAAGACATATGGTGGGTAAACAAATTACTGTTGGGGAACTGATAGAACAGAGAATAATTATGCGATTTTCACGGCAATGATCATGTGTACATAGGCATCACGTCAATAAGCAAATGGGACAACTTTGGCCTGCACCTATTACTATTACTCCACTTCAAGAGCGCTTCTATGCTTGCCTCTCTACGTATTAAGTAAAAACAGAGTAATGCTTGGAGAACAATGACATGATGCAGACAAAGTAAACTCAATTAATATGAATAAACCCCATCGTTTTATCCTTAGTAGCAGCAACAGAAAGACACATCTTGTACCCTTCTATCACTAGGATATAGAAATTCTTGAGGTTGAACCTACTACAATGCACCACTCCCACTGAAAAAATATTAATCTAGTTGGCCAAACTATCTCAATAGATCGGAAAGCATTACGAAGCTACGATGATCATGCAATTAAGAATCATAATAATCATAGGTGACTCAAATACATTTCATGAATAATCTGAACATAAACCCACATTTCATTGGATCCAAACAAACACACCATACATAGTGATTACATCGGATAGATCAAAGCGAAGATGCGATGAACATGGTATTGAAGATCATAAGAGAGAGAGATTTCCATGAAGGTATTTCTTACGGGCCCGTAGGTTTGTGGAGAACTACTCACACATCATGGTGAGGGCACCAAGGTTGATTTAGAGGTCCTCCGTGATTGATCTCCCCTCCGATAGATCAGCAGAACATGACGTGCCTTCAGAACAGAGACTTGTGGCGGCAGAATAAGTGTTTCAGGAGTGCTCTTAGGGTTTTTGGAATATTTGTGAATTTATAGGCCAGAGAGGGACGTCAGGAGGCATCCAAGGGGGCACAATCCATCAGGGCATGACCAATCCCTGGGCCGCGCCCTGTTGGCTTGTGCCTCCCTCTTGCGGCATCTCTTCCAGTTCCGCTGCTTGCAAGTCTTCATATAGTCCAGAAAAAGTCATATTAAAGTTTCGTGTTATTTGGAATTTGTTTGGTAGGGTAAACCTGCAAAGCAAAAACCACGCAGAAAACATGAACTGGCACTAGGCACTGGGTCAATAGGTTAGTGCTCAAAAATTATATAAATTGGTATATGAATGCCCAAAAAGTATCCTAGAATGATAATATATCAGCATGGAACAATAAAAAATTATAGATATGTTGGAGACGTATCACCATCCCCAAGCTTAATTCCTACTCGTCCTCGAGTAGGTAAATGATAAAAACAACTTTTTTGATGTGACATGCTATCCATAATGTAATCTCTTGTATGTATGATCATTGAGAAATGATGAATTAACAAACAACAACATAATAATATTTATTAAGTATAAGGAACACAATTATTGATTTTCAAAGTATATGATCCTAAAAGAATGTTTACCCCCTATTCATCTTTATTGTATTAGCAAGGCATGACTCCGTCTTCACCACATAAATACAAATGTTAAGCACTACGGTGTTCAAGTCAGGCAATTGGATCATAGTTCTTCAATATGCATCAACTTTTTATTCTTCACACAATACATGAGCGTCAACCATTGGACATAGCATATAGGTGGAATAGAATATGGTGGTAGATATCAAAGGGGTAAATAGTGGAGAAGATAATCTCACATCAACAAGGCGTACCAACGAGCTATGGATATGCCCATCGATAGATGTCAATGCGAGGAGTAGGGATTGTCATGCAAATGATGCACTAGAGCTACAAGTGTATGAAAGGTCAACTGAAGCTAAGTGGGGTGTGTATGCAACTTGCTTGCTCATGAAGACCTAGGGTGTTTGTGGAAGACCGGCATTGGAATATACATGCCAAATTATTATGATAAGATAATCCCCACTAGCATATGGAGGTGAAAGCATAGGAGACTCTCGCTATGAACATCATGGTGCCACTTTGAGGCACAAGTGTGGTAAAGGATAGTAGCATTGTCCCTTCTCTCTTTTTCTCTCTTTTTTATATGGTGGACTTTTCTCCTTTTTTTCTTTTTCTGCCTCCCCCATAATTTTATATATATATGGTGGGCTCATTTCGCCTCCCCCATTTTATTTATTTTTCTTTCGGAGTCTCATCCCAACTTGTGTGTGAATCATGGTCTCCATCATCCTTTCCTCACTTGGACAATGCTCTAACAAGGATGATCATCACACTTTTATTTACTAACAACTCAATATGGAGAACTGATAGGAAGATATGACTCTCTGAGAATGCCTCTGGTAGTGTACCAGTGTATCAAAAACATGATGGAAGGTGGCTTTGCTACAAATAGTATGTAAGCTCTATATAATCATGCAAAGCAATATGTCGATGAACGAACTAGTCATGTGAAGTGACGATGGAATTTGCATGGCAATATATCTCGGAATGGATAAGGAAATGCCATAATAGGTAGGTATGGTGGCTGTTCTGAGGAAGATATAATCAGGCTTATGTGCAACGGAGCGTATCATGCCGCGGAGTGTGGATGCACCGGCGAAAGTTGCACCAATCCTTGAGGTGAGAATGGGCTATGCACGGTACCGAAGAGGCTAGCAAATATGAGAAGGTAAAGGTGTGTATGTCCAAGGTGTCACATTATTCATAAGGAACTCACATACTTCTTGTGATTTTTTATTAGTTTTATCACAGATCAAAGCACTACTCGCATGCCCCGAGCGAGGGGGTTGGTAGGAGTTAACCGCCACACGCCCCCGACTCGAGACAACACTAGGATTTTAACGAGGAATAAGAATGCTCACACATCATCACCATGCCTCTTTAATGTTTAGATGAACAAGAAGTTAACACCCCTTTAATCCCGACACTTATATGAATCAACAATTATGGACTCAAACCTTTTTCATATTACCATATCAACGTCATTAACTCCTAATTTCTCTATGTGTGCTACATGATGGTTTTGATTGTCATTTACTGAATGGCCATTATTTTTGAACTAGTATTATGACCCATGCAAATTACCTTCACTATTTATTCAGCTCTCAAACAAATATAAGTGAAGAAATGAGAGAAAAATATTTCTATAAAATCTACACGCCACCGTGCTGGAAAAGATATAAGTGAAGCACTAGAGCAACTGCCAAGCGCAAAAGATATACGTGAAGCACATAGAGTATTCTAGAAAATCATAATGAAGGTGAGCCTCTCTCTAATAGGTGTGTCCAGAAAATGATGATTGTGACAAACTGAAAGTAAAAGAAAACAAAAGAAAACGACGCTCCAAGCAAAGCACATATCATGTGATGAATAAAAATGTAAATCCAAGTGACATACCGATGGTTTGAGACGAAAGAGGGGATGCCTTCCGGGGCATCCCCAAGCTTGGAAGCTTAAGTCTTCCTTAGAATAATACTTGGGGTGCCTTGGGCATCCCCAAGCTTAGGCTCTTGCTACTACTTATTCCATGGTCCATCGCGATCACACTCAAAACATGAAAACTTCAATCACACAAAACTCAACAAAACTTGTGAGATCCGTTAGTATAAGAAACATATTGCATACTTTAGGTACTGTTATAAATTGATTCTTAATTTATAATATCACAATAGGTATTGTAATCTAACTTATCCATGACTTATACGCCCCCATATAATCAATAGCATCATCAAAACAAGTAAACTATGCAGGCAAAACAAAATATGCTTAAAACAGAACAATCTGTAGCAATCTATAAACATCACATACTTCTGTAACTCTAAAAATTCTGAACAATTAAGAAGACGTGGAGAATTTGTACATAAATACTGTAAAAGAAGTTCAAGAATTTAGCACCCTCCAGCAGAGAAATAAAAATTATGCACTTGAGACGAAAGTTTCTCTATTTGCACAGCGTCAGTCATACTCATCAAATAAGTTATCCCAAAGGCTTTACTTGGCACAAACACTAACTAAAACATAAAAACACAATAATTACAGAGGCAATAATCCCGTCAACACAAAGTAACAGAAAGGGAAAAACTAACATTAATATAACTATTGGGTTGCCACCCAAAAAGTGATATTGTATCATGCCCTTAGCTAGGCATAATACATAGTTTCAAGTGTTATAATAATCATGAAGATGGTCCGTCATGCTATAATAATATTCCCTCTTTTCAGCAGCAAGTTTCCTAATTGTAAGGCAAAATTAATTAAAGGGACTAAATTGCACAACATTAGGATCCGTGAGATCTACCTCGGGAGGAGTTGAAGGCTCCTCCTTAGGTTTCTCATAAGCAAGGATCAACTCCTTATTGTATAGGTTTCGAGAAAGGTATTTCCTTAATTCTCTCTCAAGATCATAACCCAGACTAAGTTTTGGTCTAACAAATTGATCATTGTGTTTGGAAATCTTATCTACTAGAACATTAGGTGCAACCTTATTTCTAAAGTTTTCCTCATAAGCAACATAGTCCGTGGACATCAATTTTCTTATCTCTTCCAATCTATAAGGAACTACCTCTATGGGAGGGAACTCACCATTAATCCTATAACGAGAAAATATATCTCTAGCCTCTTGCATGATTGCATTAAATTCCAGAACAAGAAATATGGTGGCTAGACATTTAGTAGAGGTTTTCTGAAAATTTGAGAATTCTAGAAACAACCATTGTATAAAGGGATGCATATGAATAAATTGTCATTCCAATTGTACTCTGAGAAAAGATATATAATCCACATAACTTGTAGTTCTAGCAACAATAGAGCCTCTTAGCAATGGTAAAGATCCCGCACGAGTGAAAAAATCTTGAATCACACTCTTCCCAATAATATTACCACTACCTTTGCGGAGTTTCTTTGTTTCCATGACGACTTCATTTTTGGAAGGATCATCATCCGCAAGGTTATCAAGTTTACTTTTAGCAACTTCATCAACATTTATTTTAGCATGTTCCTCATAAGATAAAGTTATATTTTCAAAGGCTTCCGCACTAAAGGCGGGAGCACCACTAATTTCAAACTCACACATGATGGCAACTTCAAGCAAGACAAGTAAACTACCAAGCGGCGAAGTAAACTAGCAACAAGCCAAGGTAAAAAAATTGTATTTTTAAATTTTATGTGAAAAGCTAAATATAACAAAAAATAAAAACAAGAAAAAGTGAATTAAAATTTGTGAGAAGCTACTTGTAGTTGGTGATGAAAATTTGTGATCTGCATTGGGTTTGTCGTGAAGAGGAACGGGTTATCGCAACACAATGCACGTAAGTATTTCCCTCAGTTATGAAACCAAGGTTTATCGAACCAACCGGAATACAAATCCTCAACCGTATTCAGCGGCTACACACAAAGAAACAAACAACTTGCGCCCAAGGTGGGCAAGAAGGTTGTCAATCCCCTTGATCTCGTTATTTGCATGCACATGAGGTGTGTAGATAACTGTTCATAATTGGAAATTGAGAAAAAACAAAAAAAAAACAAATGGCAGCAAGGTAATAGTAGCGTCTGTAAATATATAAGTGAATAGACCCGGGTGCCGTAGTGTTCCCTAGTAGCATCTCTCATGGCAAAGGCATATGGTGGGTAAACAAATTACTATTGGGCATTTGATAGAACAACGAATAATTATGCGATTTTCATGGCAATGATCAAGTGTATATAAGCACCACGGCGATAACAAATAGGCCGACTCTTGCCTGCACCTACTACTATTACTCCACTTCAAGAGCGCTTTTATGCTTGCTCACTACGTATTAAGTAAACATTGAGTAATGCTTGGAGAACAATGACATGATGTACACAAAGTAAACTCAATTAATATGAATAAACCCCATATTTTATCCTTAGTACCAGCAACACAAAGACGCATCTTGTCCCCTTCTATCACTTGGATATAGAAATTTGCTAGGTCGAACCTACTACAATGCACCACTCCCACTGAAGAAATATTAATCTAGTTGGCCAAACTCTCTCAATAAATAGGAGAGCATTACGAAGCTATGATGATCACACAATTAATAATCATAATAATCAGAGGTGACTCAAATACTTTTCATGAATAATCTTAACATAAACCTACAATTCAGCATATCCGAACAAACACACCATACAGGCTGATTACATCAGATAGATCAAAGCAAAGATGCGATGAACATGGTATTGAAGATCATAAGAGAGAGATATTTCCATTTAGGTAGTGCCTACGGACCCGTAGGTCTGTGGTGAACTACTTACACATCATAGTGAGGGCACCAAGGTTGATGTAGAGGCCCTCCGTGATTGATCTCCCCTCCGGTACATCAGCAGAACGGAGGTTTACATGACCTGCCTTCGGAAAAGAGACTTGCGATGGCGGAATAAGTGTTTCGGGAGCGCTCTTAGGGTTTTCGGAATATTTGTGAATTTATAGGCCATAGAGGGACGTCGGGAGGCATCCAGGGGGCCACAAGCCATTAGGACGTGGCCAAGCCCCGGGTCGCACCCTGTTGGCTTGTGCCTCCCTCGTGCGGCCTCTTGTCCACTTCTGATGCTTGGAGGTCTTCATATAGTCCATAAAAATCATATTAAAGTTTCGTCGCATTTGGACTTCGTTTGGTAGGGTAAACCTGCAAAGCAAAAAACACGCAGAAAATAGGAACTGGCACTAGGCACTGGGTCAATAGGTTAGTGCTAAAAAATATCATAAATTTATACATAAATGCCAAAAAAGTATCCTAGAATGATAATATATCAGCATGGAACAATGACAAATTATAGATACATTGGAGACGTATCATCATGCGCCGAGGCCAAAGAGGGCCAGCGGCCTACCATGCGGGCGCCACCACAACCTCCCCCGCCGGCGCCTGGTGCTAGAGCGGGTGCGGCGTGGCCTCCCAATCCCACCGGCTTGCCGAGCCTCACCGGAGGTGGCCAGAGGAGCGAACGTCGGCGCGCTCTCACACTCCCCTGCCTCTCTTGTGCGTGAGAGGGGGAGGGAGATGGATCTGACGCGGGGGCCCCGACTGTCAGCTGGAGAGCGGGCCACTTGCAGCTAGTTCGTGCCCGTTAAATGAAGACAAGAATGCCTGGAAGCCGCCTCTACCCTGGGGAGGCATATTTTCCTCCAGGCGCGTTCGGCGTGGCCACTCCGCTGGCCAGGCTGAGTTGCTCGGCCGGCCCAGGCGCACTCGGCTCCACATAGCCAGTTGGTGAGCCCTCTATTGCTTTCTTTTTATTTTTATCAGAAAATTCGGAAACACACGAATAATTCTTTTGAACTCCAAATCCAATGTTCAAATTCCTAGAGGTTCCTAAAATCAAGATCTATCCAAAAAGGAGCATTGAGCATTGTTCCAAATAACTTATCTATGGGGTTAGTATTCAAATAACAATTTGAATATTTTAAATACCACCTTGCAAACATCTTAGAGGATTCAAATCAGCTTCAGATGGAGTGATTCCAATTTCCAAAGACTTCTAATATCATGCTTTATTTTTGTAGCGTTAGTCAACATTTTTCTCTATCATGTTTCTATTGCACCAAATAAATAGCCCCCTTTGGCTATTTATTCAATGTTAGAAAATCCATAGGAAATTCATATCAACTCTAAATCCAATGAACCCACTTCCTAAATGTTTGTAAAATTATGCCCTATCAAATGAGTGCCTCCACTCATTTATATCTGAGTATTTTCTGTATACTTCTTGTGGGGCCAGTGATGCCTCCACTTTCTCCATTTAAAATCTCTAGTAATCCAAATATACTATAACAAGCTTTAGGTGTTCTTGTTATGACCAGAGGTATCCAAGAAAAATAAAACTACAATTTATAGAGAATTTTGTTCCTCCTTGTTGGGTGGCTTATTATAGTTGTTTCCGACGGTAGTTGACGAGATAGACAGAGTACCCAGAGTTGGATTAAAAGACCTCGAAGACCCCAGAGACCTCTTTGAGCAAGGCAATCAACCCTTAAACCATGTGTGAGAAAATATTTTATGCATTCCATGTTGATTACTTTGTTCTGATGTACATGACCATGACTAATCGGTACACCTTCGGTATGGTGTTACCGGGGGCTCCTCTGGAGCACTTGTATTTGAGCATGACCTTACCATATATGAGGGTCACTCTGATGTAAAATTGACAAGTAGATAGTAGTGCTACGCATAGGATGAGCATATGCATGGTGATAGTAACGCAGAGGTGATTATAAAGATGTTTCCGAAAACCTCGTCCGGTGCCACTAATGCCCGAGGGTGATGATATTGAGTTGGAAGACCACTTGAGAGAGAATTGGTGGACCAAGAAATAAATTGGTGTGTGTGAGTGTGGTGTTGAAAACAAGGAGAGATTTAAGACGTGTCGACTGTCCCAACCTTACATGTGCGACCACGATACCCCTTTATGGGACGAGCCTTTGTTGATTACTTTGGTTAGTGTCAGCAAAGATCCCGCATTACTAGTGACGGGAGTGATATGGTCACTCTCAGGATGGGGTCGTGCTAGGAAGAGCGACTATGCTGTTTTCACAGGTTCCGGGCGCACCGTTGGTCCCTGCATGGATGATACGATCAAAAGTTAGTGCTCGTAAGACATAGATCACGTGGGCTAGATACCAATTGAGTGGACTCTTTGTCTAGTGTCGCCAGGGGAAAGACAATGATTGGGTACTTACCTTGGGTATGTTATATACCGCGAGTCGCGGATGACACGAAAGATTTCCGGATCTCGTGGGTATAGCACACAACCTTTGCAGAGTGCAAAACTATTCGAATAGTTGTGTCCATGGTCAAGGATAGTTGGGTGGTGCTTCTTAGACTATGTCCAGTCGTTTTCGCGTAAGCCCCGTGTTCATGGGTATAAAAGAGTTACATGTGAAAGAGATAAATGGGTCAAGTCCGGTGACTTGCAATAGAGGATGAACTTGAGGTGTTCAGCCCTCAACATATGTGTTGATATCTCTAACCTGTCCTTCTCATTGCCATCTACATTGTGATGCATGGATATACCTACAGTTCATCATCTTACCGCATTAATGGAAAACCTTCTTTCCGCAAAGGCTGCATACTTATGATATGTCATGTTTCATTCTTGCTTCGTTCCACATCATGGGTTTCTTGCGAGTACAGTCAAAGTACTTATTGGCTTGCCATAGGTTATTTCATTGACCAGGTAAGAGAGAATAGGAGATGGTGAAGAGTACCTTGATGACATTCCTGCGAGCTAGGACGCTTCCCGGTCAGAATGCGTGTAGGTTAAGGCTGATGGCATGGGTTCACACTTTCGACCAATATTTATGATATTGGTCAAGTTTGTTCTATTGGCCTCCAAGGCCCTATCTATGTAATACTTCACTTCAAGGTCATTATTTGTATTTTATGGTATGTGTGCATGTAAGACTCTTGTTATTCAGTTTCTATGTGTTCGGTGAACATTGATCTCTTGAATCACTAAGCACGTTCGTTCGGCAATCTCGACTGGTAAGTCTGGGTCCCTACACAACGGAATCTAGAAAGTTGGTCCATTTTGAGGAGGACAACATCATCATCATCTTGCTCAAGTGGACTATGTGCAAGGTATAGGTTTGCCCTTGATAGGCTTTCTATCGTACGGGTCTCATGGTGTTAGTTGGGACACCGTGTTATAGGATCGATTGCCTTATTATCAAGGGGGGATCTCTAATGAGTAGCTAGATCATATTGTTTGTTGAGAGCACAAACCATTGGATTCTTGGCATCATCATCTTTCTTGGTTTTTGGTTGTCTTTTCTCAATGTGGGTTCTTGAGCTTATGGCCATCTTCATGACAAGCTCGAGTTCACAAAAAACGGAGTTATTGTGCATCTTCTGTTATGATTTCGATGTTGGAGTTTTTGCATATTCTTCATTCATAGAGGTTTCACATCTCTATATCATTGGCATTTTCATAAATGCCTCTTCTTAATATAACCTTGAGTATTCATACTTTGCATATGTACTTTCTTTGGCATGATGTCTTTCTTTGACACAATATATAGGGGAAACACCACCTTGTCATAAATTGGCTAAAGTGTGCATGAAATTTAATTACATATCGGTATGTACATATTTATGTGGAGTCTGTCCTATGTATTGTTGCTTATCTAACTCTTTGGTCCCAATGATTTTGGGCACCATTTTGTTTGTATTGTTGTTCTAGGAACAATCAGAGATGCATTGGATGCTTGGATCACTTACAAAGAAGGTGTTGACAACATTTGCTTATTGGAGCCAAGCAAGGATGATATGAACATTTATCTACTACAACAATCCAATGTTATCTTAGTAACAAGTATCTACTTCATGCAGACATTTCTGGTATTCAACATTTTCTAGGTTCCATCATTGCATGAATTTCTTGATTCATTCTTGTGGTACTTGTTTCCTTTCTCAAAGCATCCCAACAACAATTTCTTATTGCTAGTTATGATGTCTCTGATCTTAGTGTGTTAGAAGTTCGCTTATGTACAATAAAATAATTAGGTCATGTGCTATTATTTCAAGAAAACCTTTTATTGATATATTTGTGACTTCCTTTTTGATATCTTGTCTGTTCCTTTTTGTAACTATTTCGTGTGTACAACCTTCTCTATGGATTGATATCATCTTGATTTTCATCTACCTAGAACCTTTTACACTTGGGTGAAGATACATCTCTAGTTGATATCCTCTTTTCTTTCACAACCACCGTTAAATTTTTTTTTTCTTGGTGGTTTCGTTAAAATAATTGTCTTGAGTGCGTATCTTATATCCTTGCATCTTGATGCACTCATTGGTCGTGAAGATTATTTCTCCTCATGCTTGTCTTGACGAGGGTTTGCCATTTCGATTCGTATCCCTCCTCTTGACAAGGCTATTATTCCCTATCTTAACCATGGGTTGTCACAAGCTTTGTTTGTTTGTTTTTTATTAGTAACCTTGTGAACCCATTGGGTAGTAGTGATGGTGTGTGTGGGAATGATATGTCTTGTACTTTGTACCTCATTTCATCAAGACTATGTTGATGCTTAAGGCTCATCCTTATGTTAGTCTTATTAAAGTTCTTTTCCATTACTCACTCACATCATTTTGCTTGAGTCTATTCTTAAGTTGCCTCTTTTACATGTTGCTCAAACATATGTTTGGTGCAAGGGCAAGTGCTATGCTTATTGAATTATGTACTTGCTTGCACTTGTTGTACGTTTTCATTGATTTGGGGGAGTGATGATCCTATTTTGTGCACTTGTATCAAATATTAAAATTATTAATAGTGCACAAATCATGGGTAGCTTCTCTAGCTTCTTTAAAACACTCCTTTTCCCATATCATAATATCTTCTATTCATGTGGGTTGTAGGATCATGTGATTGTTTGTTCCAATTGGTATCTTTTCATTGCGTGATTCACTCTTTTGTATGTCTCTATGAGATATCATCGATTTTGCATTCTTTGGATCCTCAGTATAGTTTGTCTTCAACCAATTATTTATCATTTCCTATGTGTATTTCATTGCACTTATATTTTGAGAAATGTAAACTTTGTGGAGGAACGCATATTATATTGGCTTTCTATGCTTTTCGTACATTTTGGCAATTGATGCCAATGGGGGAGAAGTTTAGGGAGCTTAGTTTGAAAAAGTCAAGAGATTTTTTTGCTTAAGTATTTGCATCTCCTACCCAGGGATTATTTCTTTGCATGTGTGTACTTTGTTGTGCTTATTTATTTTTATAAACTCTATTGAAAGTGATTGTCGTCCATTACCAAAATAGGGGATATTGTTAGAGTATATTTCTCCATATATGGTTTTGGTAATTGATGACAATCCCTATGTACTATTGGTTGCCATGAATTGTATTCAAAGGATACGTCCATAGGAACTTCATGAAGTCCATCTGTTGGTTTCAAGGAGTTTATATTTTGCCCAAGGAGGTACTCAAGGTTCTATCCAAATATTGGTCATAAAGACACAAGGTTGATCAAGACTAAGTCAACGAGTGAATCAAGTTGATAAACACACTAAGCATGCAAGATGTGTTAAGAGGAATCAATGGATCCCATGGTATGGTAAGCATTATCTATTACTATTTGTGTACTAACCACATGGTCTTCATGAGAGTTCTATGTGAGGTTAGGTGTGTTTCCATGGGCTTGTGTCAAGAGGAAGATCTCATTTAACCCATGGAAGATTGCGGTGTGCAAGGTCAAGAGGAACATCAGAAAGGGATAGTGCTTGAATCGTGCCTCCATTGCGGTGACAATGGACTTGTGAATATATAATGAAGAGTGGCTCGCCCATATTGGAGTATGGTGGAGCAATCTACTAGTCCTCATCGAGCTGGGGAAATCAAGAAAGGTGCTCCAACTTGAGGAGGATAACATCGTAATCATCTAGCTCAAGGCGACTATGCGCAAGTTATAGGTTTTCCCTTGATAGGTTTTCAATTTTACCGGTCTCACATTGTTAGTTGGGAGACCGGGTTATACGATCGATTGTCATACTATCAAGGGGGGTCTCAAATGAGTAGCTTGATCGTATCATTTGTTGAAATCTCAAACCATTGCATGTTGGCATCATCATCTTTCAAGGTTCTTGGTTGGCTTTTTTCTATGTCGGTTCTTGAGATTATGGTCATCTTCATGACAAGCTCGAGTTCATCAATAACGTAGTTCATGTGCATCTTCTATGATGTTTTTTATGTTTGATTTTTTTCCGGTTCCTCATTCATAGAGGTTTCACATCTCTATATGATTGTCATTTTCACAACTGCCTCTTCTTAAGATAACCTTGAGCATCCAAACTTAGTATATGTACTTTCTTTGGCATGCTTTCTTCCTTTGACCCAATATATAGGGGAAACTGCACCTTGTCATAAATTGGCTAAAGTGTGCAAGAAATTCAATTTAATATCTATATGCACATATTTATGTGGTATTTTTCCTATGTATTGTTGGTTCTCTGACTCTTTAGTCCCAATGAGTTTGGGCACAATTTTGTTTGTATTGTTGTTGTAGGACCAATTGGAGATGCATTGGATGATTGGATCACCAAGAAAGAAGGTTTTGACACCATGGGCTTATTGGAGCCAAGCTAGGATGATCGATGAAAAATTATCTACCACATCATTCCAACATTATATCAATAAAAACTATCTACTCCATCCATACCTTTCTTGTATTCAAACTTGTGTAGGTTGCATCGTAACATGAATTTGAAGATTTTTTCATGTGGTACTTGTTTCCTTTATCAAAGCATCCCAACAAGGATGTCTTATTGCTAGTAGGGATGTATTTGATGTTCGTGTGTTGGAAGTTGACTTATGTACAATAAGAAAATATTAGGTCATGTGCTATTATTTCAAGCGAAGCTCTTATTGGTATATTTGTGACTTCCTTTTTGATATTTTGTTGATTCCTTCTTGTAACTATTTTGTGTGTACATCCTTCTCTGTGGATTGATATCATCTTGATTTTCATCAACCTAGAACCTTTTACACTTGAGAAAAGTTACATCTCTAGTTGATATCCTCTTTTCTTTCACGTCCACCGTTGCATTTTCTTTTTTTCTTTTTTTTCTTAGTTTTTTCATGAAAGGATTTTTCTTGAGTGCGTATCTTATATCCTTGCATCTTGATGCACTCATTGGTGGTGCCGATTATTTCTCCTCATGCTTGTATTGTCGAGGGTTGAACATTTCGATTGGTATCCCTCGTCTTGACAAGGCTGTTATTTCATATCTTCACCATGGGTTGTCATAAGCTTTGGTTTGTAAGTTGTTTGTAAGTAAGGTTTTGAACCCATTGGGTAGTAGTTATTGTGTGTGTGGGAAGGATGTGTCTTGCACTTTGTGCCTCATTTCATCAAGACTATGTTCATGCTTAATGCGCATCCTTATGTTAGTCTTCTTAAAGTGCTTTGCCATGACTCTATGTGAATCGAGGCTCGGCAGACGTAGAAAGGTTCGAACTTTGGGGTGCGCTTGCACTCCTACCCTGTTCTACTTCTCAACTTCACTGCGACTCTCCGATGGCTTGAGCTACGGATGACGATCGGGAGCACACGCGCAGTTTACCCACATTCAGGCCACCATGTGGTTTAAAACTCTGCTCCTGCTTGTCTCGATTTCTTAAGGTGGAAGACGAGTACAAAGCAGGTGTCTTTCCCCAATGGTGTCGGTGTTCTGGGAATGGGGGTATCTAGACCTGGCTACCTGCGGCCCAAGGTTGGCCCACTTCATCGACCAAACACCAACAAGCCTGGCACTACTCAAGGCAAGGCCCTCGCGAGGGGCCAAGCCTTGCGAGGAGGAACATCATTAACACCCGCAGGGGGGCTCCTTAGGACCCCTCTGGAGCGGCAGATATTCCGAGGCGAGGCCCGGCCTCAGGAGTCGAGGATGACGCGGGGGAAGGACACGCGAGCAGTAGAGAGCAGGACGATGCAGTTCCCCCTATAGTGCAAAGGCGGCGAGGACGCACGTAGGTCTCCAAGGCATCTCCCAAAGGTTTCCATTCTGGTGCAACAAGGCCACCACCGTACGCCAGCAGGACAAACGCCATCCCTGCTGCGTTGACAACCATTTTGCAGGCGAAGACTACTTTTGGGCAGGGGAAGCTTGTTCCCTTGTCCCCCTTTAAAATTGGTCGTTGTGGGATCCCTTCCTGCCGAAACGATAAGGGAAGAGGACCGGGGCCGCCACTATATATTGAGAGAGTAGGTTACTTCATAGGGGGGATTCATTCATTCGCCCACTGGAACCACACAAAGGCCACCCTGCCTCCGGAGGCCCTCGTACACTGTACTAGTTCATCCACCAAACTCCACGAGGGGCAATCCACCGAAGCAGGAGTAGGGTATTACGCTTCTCAACGGCCAGAACATAGGTAAACTGTCGTGTTCTCTGTCTTCCTCACGATCGATTGAGTTCTCTGCCATCCCTAGCGAGTAGAAAGTGAGGAGAACCAAAGCTGCCAAGTGGCCTCCGCATGCACCCCCAAGTTCGAATATTTAGGGTTCTCTGGAGCCTAAAATCCGACATTTGGCCCGCGAGGTAGGGGGAGCGTGTCGGAGCCTCCACGCCAATAACAAGAGCCAGACCTCGACTTGGCGACTCCATGGCAAGCGCGACCACCAACAGCCACCGGTCCTCGGTGGTGGATGGCGTTTGGGCGAGCAGGGCCGCCCCTGTAGTCGTCTGCATACTCGGCGGATCGCAGCCGCCGCCTTCCGGCCATCAAGTCAAGCGATTCCTACAGCGTGAGGGCCCGGTTCACCCAAGGCCCGGGCCCGAGGAACACCGCGTATGGCCGGAGGTCAACATCACCTTTGGCCCCGACGATCACCCTAAAGCGACAACGACCACTGGTACGCTTCCTATGTTGTGCACATCGACCATATGCGGCGTGGCCGTCTCCAAGACCCTTATCGACAGCGGTGCGGGCCTCAACATCATCTCAGTAGAGGCCTTCAACATGCTGCAGTTCACCCGAAAGTAGCTTGCGCCTTCAAATCCCTTCTCCGGGGTGGTGGCAGGATATGTCACCCTTGTGGGACGGATTCGCCTCCACGTCACTCTCGTTACCCGCTCCAACTTCCGTACCGAGAAGATCGACTTCGACGTCGCCCGCATCCAGCTTCCGTATGATGCAATACACGACTTCCCCACCCGCGCGCAGTTCATGGCGGCAACACACCCAGGCTACAACGTCGTCAAGATGACCGGGAGCGGCGGCGTGCTCACCATCGTGGGGGATGTCAAGGACGCATCTCGGGTACTCGAGCTCTCCCACAAGGCCGCACCCATGGGACGTGCCAACCTCAGTGGCGTGACGCACGTCGCGGAGTACCCTGGGGACGTCCCCGACATAACGCCCATGAAGAAGGAGTTGTTCTCCTAGGACTGGGAGGAAACAAAGCAAGTACCGGTGGATGAAGGAAGCTCGGCTCCCACCTTCACCATCGGTGCAAACCTCCCCCAAGACCAAGAGAAGGCATTGGTGGGTTTCCTCAGGGCGAACAAGGACGCATTCGCCGGAGAGCCTCCGACCTAGTGGGGGTCCCGAGGGACGTCATTGAGCACCACCTCATGGTGTGTCCGAACGCGCGCCCGGTGAAGTAGAAGGCAAGGAGGCAAGCCCGGAGTAGCGGGCGTTCATCGCTCAGGAGGTGCCCAAACTGAAGGAAGCACGGGTCATTCGAGAGGTGCGCTACCCGGAATGGGTGGCCTACCTGGTGGTCGCCCCGAAGAAGTGCGGGAAGGAGCGCATGTGCGCCGACTTCAGGAGCCTCAACAAGGCTTTCCCTCAACGACCCATTCACGCTGCCACGCATCGACCAGATCATGGATTCCACCATGGAGTGCGATCTCCTGTGCTTCCTGGATGCATTCTCGGGCTGCCACGAGACTAAGATGGCGGTGGAGGACGTCGAGAAGACAGCCTTCCTTTCTCCGTGTGGGTTATACTGCTACAAATGCATGACTTTCGGGCTAGGGAACACCGGGGCAACCTTCTAGCGGTTGATGCATATCGCTCAGGGACCGCAGCTCGGGAGGAACGTAGAGGCCTACGTCGACGACATCGTAGTCAAGTCAACGCAGGCAAAAACCCTGGTGGAGGACCTGGAGGAGACCTTCGCCAACCTAAGAGAGGTGAACCTAAAGCTCAACCCCGAGAAGTGCATCTTCGAGGTTCCATTAGGCAAACTGCTCGGTTTCTTGGTGTCGCACCGGGGGATCGAGGCAAACCCGGTGAAGGTCAATGCCATAAACAATATGAGCGCGCCTACAACCCTCAAGGAGATGCAGAAGTTGGCAGGGTGTGTTACCTCCTTGGGTCGTTTCACCTCCAAGCTCGGCGAGCGGTCCCTGCCTTTCTTCAAGATTATTAAAAGAAAGGGGCCCTTCGAATGGACCCCGGAGGCCGACGCAGCCTTCGATGAACTCAAGCGATACCTCACGAGCCCGCCGGTCATCGTGGCGTCTCGCCCATAGGAGCCTCTGCTTCTATACCTTGCTGCCACCCCCATTCCACCAGCACCGCGTTGGTGGCAGTAAAGGAGGAGCGAACCAGCAAGGGCGCCACTTTGGGGAACCCCGGCGGGCCCCCACCCGCGAGTCTGGGGGCTCGCTTGACTCGCGAGCTCCGGTTCCCCCACAGGCAGAGGGACCTGAGGCTTAGACTGCAAGGCCGGCCATGAGATGCTCAACCCTCCTGAGGCGCCTACCCCTTATCCGGACCGCGAGACGCCCGAACCTCCTGAGCTCGCCGAGCAGCATGACGCCCTAGGAGGTCGAACACTCGTCGCGCACCCGGTGTACTTCGTCAGCATGGTGCTATGGGATGCGCGATCGCGCTATTCTAGCGCTCTTCATTGCTTCGTGCAAGATGCACCACCACTTTCAGGGACACCCAATCAAGGTCGTCTCCGCCTACCCCTTACAGAAGACTGGCCGAATGGAACATCGAGCTTCAGTCCTTCAACATCGAATTCAGCACGACTAGGGTCATCAAGGGATGGCCTTGGCTGACTTCATGGCAAAGTGGACGGATGCACTGGACCGAGGGCTGTAAGGGAGCCAATCCCTTGCCACGGTGTGGAGGCACCAGAAGGGTGGACCATGCACTTCGATGGAGCCTTCACACGCAAAGGAGCAGGGGCTGGAGTCGTGCTCACTTCCCCAACGGGAGACATGCTCCACTACATCCTACAGCTCTCCTTCCAGCATGGGGAGAAGGTCTCCAACAATATAGTGGAGTATGAGGGCCTCATCGCCGTCCTCAAAGCAGCAGCCGCCTTGCGGATCCGGCGCCTCGCCGTGAAGGCCGACTGCCAGGTTCTTGTTAACTTCTCCAACAAAGAGTACACGCCCAAGGACGAGCACATGGAAGCATATCTGCAAGAGGTACGTAAGATCGAGAAATGTTTTCTTGGCCTGGAGCTGCATCACGTCCCCCTGGCGAGAACAAGGAGGCGGGCGACATCGCCAAGACAGCTTCGCGTCACGAGGCTCAAGAGCCAGGCATCTTCGAGGAGCGACTCTTCAAGCCTTCCGTGACGCCGTCACCCAAGGTCCCGGCACCACATGGAGAGGACCTCCCCCAGCATCGCCCTCGGGGCCTCCATATTGTGGCCAAGCCTCGGGGGCTCGACTTCTCCTGGCCCTGGAGGCGCGGGCCGATGATTGGATGCAGTAACTCGGGACGTACCTGCTCCACGGCACATTGCCGGGGAGGGAGGAAGACGCGGAGCCCGTAGCATGATAATCCTTGACCTACTTCTTACGGGATGTCGACTTGTACCGCACGCGCCCGAACAACCTCCCGCTGCTTGCAGTTTCAAGGAGCAGAGGCGCGAATTACTGGCCGAGACCACGGAGGGGATTGCGGGATACACTCCTCTTCGCGCACGCTCGTAGGTAAGGCGTTCTGGTCAGGTTTCTACTGGCCTATAGCATTGGACGACGCTGCCGAGTTGGTCCAGTCTTGCAAGGCCTCCTAGTTCCACGGCAAGCAGATCCACCAGCCCGCGCAGGGCCTCTGGACCATCCCTTTTCCTGGCCCTTCGCAGTCTAGGGGCTGGACATACTTGGGCCTTTTCCACGGGCGGCGGGCGGCTTCCGCTACCTCAAAGTCGCCATCGACAAATTCATGAAGTGGGCGGAGGTGGAGCCCATGCACATGATGACGAGTTGATGGATATACTTCTCGCCCGTCGTTGGTTACCGCAAGTGGAAGGTGGAGATGTAGTCAGCAGCAGATGTAGTTAGCACGGAGACTGTAATGTTTATCGAACCAAGAGGACTCCTCGGCTCAACAAGTAGGTGTCTTCCACCCTGGCACTAGCAGAGGACGTGGACCTGCACACACAACAAATAACTTTGCTCCCAATGAGTACAGAGAGGTTTTCAATCTCTCTGGCCTTGTAGTTTTCAAAGGATCAAAACACAAGAAGGAATGTAATAATGATTGCAATGGAAAAGTAAATGAAAGCGGTAAATGATGGAGGTGTAAACAATGATGGTGATATGGACGGGAGTCACATGATGTTCACTAGTGATGTCTCTCTCCCAAAAGATGTTAAACAACTATGCTTGGGTAAACAAATCACAGTTGGGCAATTGATAGAATTATGAACGCACCGAAATGCTAATTATGCTACTTGATAGTTAGAGGTTCAACAGTAATGGATAGTACGCCAAGACAATTAGACCGTTTATTCATCAACATCTCATCCACCTTGAGATATCTATCGAGAACATCTCTCCGGTATTAAGTTGCGAGCCCCACCCAAATTGTAAACTCAAAGCAACGGATAACTTTATTAACGAACTATGCGTAAGGTAAACAATCCTTGCAACCTTGGTAAGAAGCATTGTTGTTTTCTCCGTGGTGGCAACAAGCACATCCCCTTGTCTCATGTTTCTATCACTGAAGCTAGACATCGAGGGGCATGAACCGACAATCATGCATAACGCTCCCTCTTGGAGTTACAATCTACTACTCGGCCAAAGCAATAAATAGCAATGGAGAACATGCATGAATCGCTAAGGAACATAATATAAAGGGATAATAAAATATATAATTCATAAAAATCTGGACATAATCTCACAATCCATCGGATCCCAACAAACCAAGCATAGCAATAGCAAGAGAATTACACAGATGCCTTGATCATGTAGGGAAGCTCTCAAGGACTAACCATTGAAGCATAAGATTGGAGAGAAGAGTTCACGTAGCTACTGGTCATGGACTCATGGTCCAAGGAGTACTACTCACGGCACATCCATGGTGGTGGAGAAGCTCCTGGAGGTCAATCCTCCCTCCGGCAGGGTGCCGGGAAGAGGTCTCATGATGCTTCCGATCTCAGAAGCGCTGCGGCGTCGGAACGATGGAGAAATTCGCAATTCCAGAAAGTCTGCAAGGGTTTCCTCTCGGGACTCTAAATAAAGGACAAAGGAGGGCACCCGAGGAGGAGGGACCTACCTAGGCGACCTCCTGGCGCGGCCTAGTGCCTGGCCGCGCCAGCAGGACACCTCGGAGGCCCCTGGCCCCCCTCTGGACCATGTTCGGTGATCCGGAAGCTTCCGTTTTGCTGATTTTTATATAGTTTTTCTGGAATTTGTCGGGCTTCGGAAAATTGGGTAAAAGCCCCTTGCAAAATTGACATCAGCAGACAAAAATTGGCACTGGGTGCACTGAGTTAGTAGGTTTGTCCAAATATGTGCAACGTGATATAAAAGTGTGGCAAAACATATAACAATGTCACCCAAAAGATCATGGAACAAGCAGAAATTATATATGCGTTTGGGATGTATCAGCGCACCATCCATGTCGGGTTGGCCGTGAAATTCATCAAGGGCCTCGTGAGACGTTTCGGCGTCCCCAACCGCATTATAATAGACAACGGTTCGCAATTCACGAGTCAGCTCTTCAAGGTTTACTGTGCTAACCTAGGAATGCAGGTATGCTATGCATCGATGTCCCACCCGCAGAGCAATGTCCGAGCAGAGCGGGCAAACACGGAGGTCCTGTGAGGCCTCAAGGTGAGGAGCTTCAAGAAGAAGCTCGAAGCGTGCGGCCGTGGTTGGGTCGACGAGATCCTGTCGGTCTTGTGGTCCATCCACACCGCCGCGACTAAGCCCACCTTCAAATCCCCATTCTTCCTAGTCTACTGAGTCGAGGCGATCCTTCCCCACGAGATCAAGCACCGGTCCACGCGGGGCATGGCATTTGATGAGGAGCGGTAAGAGGCTGCGCGGGGGGCGGACCTTGTGCTTAGAGAGGAGGCGCGCCGCTGGGCCTCACTCTGAGCCACAAGGTACAAGCAGGCCTTACGGTGCTATCACTGTCGCAACATCCGCTCTAGGACCCTTGAAGTCGGCGACCTCGTCCTGAGGCGGGTTCAATCCAGGGAGGGCTTGCATAAGCTCTCACCCATGTGGGAGGACCCGTTCAAGGTCATCCATGTCTCCAGACCTAGTGTCGTGCGCCTGGAGACTCAAGACGGAGCTCCCATCCAGAACGCCTGGAACATCCAACATCTCTCGAAGTTCTACCCGTACCGCCTCTGCACCGCCTCTGCATCGTCCTTCAATTCTTCTGGAACCTACTTCATCTCGTGACACTCTCACGTAACAATGAGTTGCAGCTGTATACACCCGGGGTCCCCCGAGGACGCGGAGGGGACCCTCCCACGCCGAATGGAAGCCCTGCACTCCGCGCTGGGGGGAAGGCCGTGAGACGCTGGCTCACTCCCGAAGAAGAAGAAGTCAGCAGGTTATAACAATAACCCAAAAGGAATTGGGCGCCTATGCCTCGGGGGTAGGGACACTCGTGAGGCCAAAGCGTCCTCGCGACCTCCCAGATACACCCCCTGACACTCTCACGTAATAAGGAGCTACGGATGTAAATGCCTGGGGGCCCACATGACACGGAGGGGTCCCTCCCACGCCTAGTGGAAGCCCTATGCTCCGCGCTGGGAGGACACGAAGGCAGAGAATAAATTAGGATCCAGCCGCGACTTTGTAAGTGCATCTAGTGCCCCTTAGTGATTTTGGTGGTTTGAAGACTTATAGGTTAAGTATCTAATGTGTTGTTAAGTGTACACAGGATCTATAAGTCATTGAGGAGTTTGAGATATTTGAAGAATATCGACCCCTAAAAATATATGTCTTCAGTTGAAGAAATTGGTCTGAAGCTGAAGAAATGAATCGCGAAGAATTTGCGATGAAATTGATATTCCTCATGAAGATATTGATATTGAGAAGATCGGTGGTTGCTGAAGAAAACCGTTCTGAAGAAATTGAAGCGTGAAGATTTACGTTTTCTATTTTACTTTCTTCGCATTTGATGAATAGGAACACCGTATTGTTAAAGGGGGTCAAAGTAATACTATGGAATGGATTTTCTCATGATGCTCAACCCAAGCCAAATCCTACCAAAAGCCTCAAGTGAGGAATATGAGTGACATGAGGACTCTCACAGTTGAGAGTCCCGACCGTTTCGATAAGCCACGCCAAGTCACTGATCTTATCCACTCCAACGGTCATATTATTTAAGGGCATTAATGTCAAATCATGTCGGGATGCTCCCAGGCTATAAATAGCCGCCCCCCACAACCACTAGCTAGTTGGCTGCTCCGCTAGAAACTGACACTTGTCATAAGAGCAACCTAATTCCTCAGAGCTATCGAAAGTAAATCATCAGTGAGGAAATACACCACCCACCGAAACCACAAACCAAACCTAGTGATTGAGCATCACTGAAGAAGTTGTTCCTGTGTGGGACTGAAGCCTTTTACCTTTGAGGATTGTCATCCTCCAGACGGTTAGGCGTCATGGTCTAGAGCAATCCAGCAGTCAATTGTGGATCGCCGGGTGACCGAGTTTGTGAGGGTTTGGAAGTCTGCCCTGAAGACTTACCACGAGTGTTGGGCGAGGACTGTGTGTCCTTAGCTCAAGGAGAATACGGTAGGGACTGTGTGTCTCGGGACTGGGTTTTCTTTGGTTTAAATACCAAGCCGCTCCAAACCAGATGTACAACTGTCACAGCAGTTGGAACTGGGTCATCAACAACAGTCTTCACCAAGAATCGGTTTCTAATTCCTCAACTCTTTACATTCTCTGTATTATGTGTTGATGACTTTCATTGTGACTGTTTGAAGAATTTGCTGAAGACTTTCTCTGAATTTCCTCAACCCCAAATTCTTCACTTGAGTAAATCATCATCTGTATTCTACGTGCCTGCTTGCTGTGCAATCTGTTTTCATAATCTTCACTCTGTAATACTACTATTGTAAACGATTGCACAACTGATCCTTAACTGTTTCCGCTGTAAGTTAGTCATCAGTGAGGAATTTCCTCAAATGGAATTTCCTCAGTGATGAAATTCTAAAAATCTCCTATTCACCCCCCCTCTAGTCGATATAACGCACTTTCAATTGGTATCAGAGCAAGGTACTCCCTTGTTCTGTGTGATTTTGGTTTAACCACCTGGAGTTTTAGTTATGTCGACTGCAGGCATGTTCAAGGTGACTGCACCATGTCCCACCTACGAAGGGAAGAACTTTCCTTTCTGGAAGAACAAAATGCAACTGCATCTGCAAGCAATTGACAATGATCTCTGGTATATTGTGGAAAATGGCGTTCCCCTCGTTTCTGCTAGTGTCACTACAGCTGATGTGAAGAGATTTAAGAAACTCGATTCTCAAGCGAAGAACATCATCTGTGGCTATTTGAGCCCAGGTCAGTTTCGAAGAGTAAGTGCTTTGGGATCTGCAACACTGATCTGGGAGAGATTGTGCAAGGTAAATGAAGGAGTATCAACCCAGCGTGACTCTCGTGTTGATATTCTTCGCAATCTCTTCAATCGTTTCAAGAGACATGACAATGAATGCTGCCAAGACACCTTTGATCGCCTCACTGATATATCAAATGAACTGCAAGCATTGGGAGCTCGAGACATCACTGATCACGAAGTTGTGAAGAAACTGCTGAGATCCTTGGATCCTTCATTTGACACTCTAGTTCTGATGATTTAAGAAAGACCAGACTACAAGATGCTAGATCCAGCTGATATTCTTGAAAGGCTAAATACTCATGAATTCCAGCAAGAAGAAAAGAGAGATTTATATGGACCAAGCTATTCCAGATCACGAGCACTGAAGGCTAGAGCAATTTCCTCATCTGAAGAAGAAACAGATGACAACAGTTGTGACCCTGAAGAATTTGGACAGGAGCTTGCAATGCTTGTGAGGAAATTCCAGAGATTTACACGACGAGGACAGTTCGGTAAATCATCAAGAAGAGACATGAGGAAATCAGAATCTGCATCTGAGGACTACAAGAAACGGACCTGTCACAAGTGCAAGAAATCAGGCCATTACATTGCTGATTGTCCTCGCTGGGGAAAGGAATCAAAGAAAAAGAAATACAAGGATGACAGTTCTGATGACTCAAAGAAAAAGAAGAAATCTTCAAAATCCTCATCATGAAAGTCCTCTTCACAAAAGAAGACTAGCTTCAGAAAGGCTCGGGCACTTATTGGCAAGGAAATGGATTCCGAGACAGAATCAGAAGAATGTGATGAAGAAGGCTCTGGAGAAGATTCGGAATCTGGACAGGCTAGTCTTGCACTAGCAACCAATTTCGTCAGCAAGTCAATCTTCAATTTTGAAGAAAATGAGTGCACCATCCATACTGATGATTATGCTGATGACTTCGCTCCAACCTATTGCTTCATGGAAAAAGGTTCAAAGGTATCACATAATGCCTCCTCCTCTGATTCAAGTGACTGTGAACATGATGATTACAAAAAACCCAGTTACAGTAAACTTGCCATCATTGCCACTAAACAACAAACTGCTCTGGAAAAGCTTCAAAAACTGCTAGACAAAAGTGATGATCTGTTGAATGAAGAAATGAATCTTAATCAAATCCTCGCTGATGACATGAAAAATCTTCAGTCTAGATTTGATATTCTTCAGGATCGTTATGATACACTCCTCACTGATCATGAGAAGCTTTCCTATGAATTTCTTCAAAGGAAGCTTGATCTTGAGAAACTGAGGATGTCTTATGATGATCTTCGTATGGAAAATGATTCATTACTAGCTCAACAGATCAGCGCTAGTCAAGTTGAATTTATTCCTCCATGTCTTAAATGCATTGATCGTGAAACTGCTAATTCTTCACCAGAATCTTCAAATGCTACCACTACTACAAATTCTTCAACTGCACCTGTTGTGTCTATTTCCTCACCTGAGGAAAACACAAATGTCACTGATGAAAATGCAGGGTTGAAGGAATTGTACGTGACAGGCATGTACAAAAGCCTCAAAGGACATCAAATCCTTTGTGATGTGCTCAAAAAGCAGATCTTGAACAGGAACCCGAGGAAAGAAGGAATTGCCTTTGAGAGGAAATTAAATGCTGATGGATCTTATTGGAAACCTGAGCAGTATCCCAAAACCTCATGGGTTGCTGCTACTGGGCCTCCTTTTGATCCATCTAATCTAACTGGATTCTCATGTGAATTTGATTCCAACTATAAACTGTTCAAAGATCAATCTGGTGAAATATTTGCTCGATATGTTGGAACTAACTGCAGGAATGGCCCTCCCCTGAGGAAAATCTGGGTTCTCAAAAGTCGTCTTGAAAATCTTCAAGTGAATGTCCTCATGACATCACCTTTAAAGAATCTGAACTCCAGATCAAATTCCTCAGGAGGACCAAAGTCTTCAAGAGGATCAAAATCCTCAACTGGTCAAAACTATGCCCATACCCGTGCTTATGCGTCTAACATGCAGGGAAATTACAAGGAGTATGATTATGAGCGCTATTCTTCAAATCATTATGTTCATAAATCCTCAAACCAGTTCTCTGCATACTCATATGAGTACTTTAACCCCCCTACTGTTAAGAGAAGTGCATTAGCAAGGAAGAAGCATGTCATTGGCATCGAATCTGTCAAATTCCTCAAGGATCATCTCTGCGGTGCTTGTGAATCTAGGAAAATGACCAGATCCAAGCATCCCTCCAAAACCATCATGACCACTACCCGTCCATTTGAATTGCTTCATATGGATTTGTTTGGACCTACTCACTATGCAACACTAACCAATGCAGCATCTCTATATGGCTTTGTCATAGTTGATGATTATTCCAGATACACTTGGGTGCATATCATAGTGTATAAAACTGAAGTGCAGGAAATCTTCAAACGATTTTCTTCAAGGGCCTCGACGAACTTCGGCATCAAGATCAAACATATTAGGAGTGATAATGGAACCGAGTTCAAAAACACTGGTCTTGATGATTATCTTGATGAACTTGGTATTACTCACGAATTGTCTGCTCCTTATACTCCTCAGCAGAATGGTGTTGTCGAAAGAAAGAACAGGACTCTGGTTGAAATGGCAAGAACTATGCTTGAAGAATATCAGACTCCTCGTCGCTTGTGGCCTGAAGCAATCAACACTGCATGCCATATCATCAACAGGGTATATCTTCACAAATTCCTCAAGAAAACCTCATATGAACTCCTCACTGAGAAGAAACCCGATGTAAGTTATTTCAAAGTCTTCGGTGCAAAATGCTGGATTAGAGATCCTGACCATAGCTCAAAATTTGCACCTAAGGCACATGAAGGTTTTATGCTCGGTTATGGAAAGGACTCGCACACCTAAAAAGTCTTCAACAACTATCACAACAAAGTTGTTGAGACTGTAGATGTGCGGTTCGATGAAACTAATGGCTCGCAAAGAGAGCAATTGCCTTCTGATCCAGATAAACTGTCCCCTGAGGAAGCGATAAAGCTTAAGCCTACTGAAGACATTGTTCCCACTGAGGAAATTGAAGAAGAAATAATTCCTATCGCTGACAGAAACCAAGGAGATGCTCCTGAGGAAATTGCAACAACACCACTTCCTCAGCCCAGACAAAATCCTCAACCAGCTCATCCGAGGATTGCAAATGAAGTAGAACTTGACAAAATCCTCAACGACATCAACGCGCCAGGTCCTCTCACTCGCTCAAAAGCTTCACACTTAGTTAACTTTTGTGGGCATTTCTCTTTTGTATCTATCACAGAACCCTCAAAAGTAGCTGAGGCTTTTCTGGAGCCGGAGTGGATCCAAGCCATGCAAGACGAACTTCTTCAATTCAAGCTGAATGACGTATGGGAGCTCGTCAAACGACCCGATCCTCACAAGCATAACATCATCGGCACCAAGTGGATTTTCCAAAACAAGGAAGATGAGGACGGTCAAGTGGTGAGGAACAAGGCACGACTTGTAGCCCAAGGCTACACCCAGGTTGAAGGAATAGATTTCGATGAAACTTTTGCACCTGTTGCTAGACTTGAAGCTATTCGAATTCTACTTGCTTATGCTAATCATCATAATATCATCTTATATCAAATGGATGTGAAAAGTGCATTCCTCAATGGTAAGCTTGAGGAAGAAGTATATGTTGCTCAGCCCCCAGGTTTTGAGGATCCAAAGAATCCAGACAAAGTCTTCAGACTCAAGAAGGCTCTGTATGGCCTCAAGCAAGCCCCTCGGGCATGGTATGATACATTGAAGGAATTCCTCATGAAGAAAGGCTTCAAACCTGGTTCACTCGATCCAACTCTTTTCACAAAATCTTATGATAATGAACTGTTTGTATGTCAAAATTATGTTGATGATATCATATTTGGCTGTACTGACAAAAGATACAGTGATGAATTTGCCTATATGATGAGTGAAGAATATCAAATGTCTATGATGGGGGAGCTGAAATTCTTCTTAGGTCTTCAAATTCGTCAACAAAACAATGGAATCTTCATATCACAGGAGAAATACCTCAAGGATGTTCTGAGGAAATTCGACATGCATGAATGCAAAGGTGCCAAGACTCCAATGCCTACCAACGGTCACCTCGGCACTGATGAAAATGGTAAAGATTTCGATCAGCAGGTATACCGTTCTATGATTGGCTCTTTATTGTATCTATGTGCATCTAGGCCAGACATAATGCTTAGTGTTTGCATGTGTGCACGTTTTCAAGCAAAACCGAAGGAATCACACCATAAGGCTGTGAAACATATTCTTCGATACTTAGCTCACACACCAACACTAGGATTATGGTATCCCAAGGGCTCCAATCTTCATCTGGTAGGGTATTCTGATTCAGACTATGCTGGTGACCGTGTGGATCGCAAGTCAACATCTGGCACATGCCATTTCCTCGGAAGATCACTTGTTTGCTGGTCCTCAAAGAAGCAAAACTGCGTATCACTCTCCACTGCCGAAGCTGAGTACATTGCTGCTGGTTCTTGCTGTGCTCAATTACTATGGATGAAGCAAACCCTCAAGGACTACGGCATCAACATGAAGAATGTGCCTCTCTATTGTGACAATGAGAGTGCTATCAAGATTGCCTACAACCCAGTACAACACTCGAAGACCAAGCACATCCAGATTCGTCATCATTTTCTTCGGGACCATGTCCTCAAGGGCAATATCCTCATCGACCATGTGAAGACTGATGATCAACTGGCTGATATCTTCACTAAGCCCTTGGATGAGAAAAGGTTTTGCAAGTTGCGGTGTGAGCTAAATATCTTAGAGTCTTCAAATGTTTTGTAAAAACATGCACACATCCTAACACTTATGCAAAGTTGATGACTTAGATGTGCAACACATGATGAAACGATTTTCTTCAACCGATGAAGAAAGTCACTCTGAATGTGAAGAAATTAACGAAGAAATTGATTCTCAGGGCCCTACGACAATTGTACGCGGCATCTGTAATCAACTTTGTTATATGGTGGGCAACGCCACCGCCAAATGTGAAATTCCTCAAGTTGATTTTCTTCAAATGATCAAATTCCTCACAATGCATTTTTTTTCTTCAAAACAGTTGTTCTTCATTGTGATGATCTATTGCAAAATCTTCAAAAACACTTGATGACTTTCATTTGCCTAGGTAGACTGAGATTTCTAGTCCTCAACAACATTCACTTATTGCTATTTCTTCAAGTTGATGTTTCTGCTAGGTGAATGTGATCGGACCCGATCTTCCCTCTATGCTATACTTATCCAGTCTATTCAATTCTTCATATGCGTTCTACTTGAAACTTTGTTCCAAATCCTCACTGCATCCTTGTCAGCTGATGATTTTGTAACAAAAATCCTCAAATCTTTGAAAAATTGTTTTCTTCAAAGGAACAGTGACTGAACCCCCACTTCCCACGATTGGATAGCCACGACCTCCACTATCTCCACCGCATCGTACGGGAGCTACACGTGTCCTGCGGAGACGTAGAGGCATGGGCTATTCGGTCTGAAACTTTCGCGCCAAACAGTAACTTTCGGGCTATAAATATGTCCTTAACCCCCTCGGTATCATCTTCTTCGCCTCATCGCTCTCCTGCCACAGCACACCGAACCCTAGCGCCACCGCTGGATGTCTTGACACCGGCAAGGAAGAGCTTCACTGCCTCAACCTTCTCGCCGCCAGGATCACGCCGGAGACGGAACATCTACGTCCGCCGCCGCCGTAGACGTCCTCTGCTACCAAGTTAGGGTGCATTGGACACTTGACCGAAGAGCCACTCCAACGCCACCTTTCTGTGTTCTTCGTTCGCACCTTCCAGGGTAATTATATCCCATTTTTTTACAACTGATTAGATCTAAAATTTTACCTCTCGCGTGTGAAATCTGTTTTTCCTCAAGATACGATGCGCACATGATTCATCAAACACTATCCATCACCACAATCATTGATGAACTAGCTAAGCATCTAAGATTTTCACGAGATTCCTCAATTGTGCGAATTTTCGGATCTGTACAACTCTGGAACCCAAGAACAGAATGCTTACGCAAATTCCTCAACCACTGGTTATATTCCTCAAACTGTCGAACTTTTCCATTTTCTTCAAATCTGAGAACGCATATGACCTCTCCAAATTCCTCGCAACTATACTTTGTTCACAGGTACACACATGTCAGCTGATGAATCTCTCGGTTCTCATCACATTAACTCATTTGCAGCGTTTCTGGAAGAAACTCTTCAAGGCTCATCAGAATCCTCAAGAGTTCAAAATCCTCAGAAAGTTCCTCGTCTGAAGAAAATGGAGGAAGAAAGGAAACAGAGGGGAGGAAAGAAACTAGAGCAGAACACAGCTATGGACATTCCTGATGACATATACATGGACTACTGCACGCCTGATGATGAACCTGAGACTATGCCTAAAAGGAAGATTAGGCTGTAGAAAATTGAACGCAGATGGGCAAAGGAGTGGAAGGAGTATAGGTTTGTGACTCCAAAGTATGTGAAGAAATTCTCCTTAAAGCCTACTGGCAGAAGGGCCCCGCTTGAGGATCATCAAGTTGCTCATCCCTCTAGTCTTATGACACTTGATGACTACCCAGAAGAAAAAGAAAGGCATCTGGCCAAGCTCAAGAAGCAAGCAGAAACAGCAGTGAAGAAATTTCATGAATCTTCAGCTGCTGCCTCCGGTGCTGCTCATTCCTCAGCAGCAGAAACCTCAGGCTCCGAGATTCCTCAACCAAAGTCTGTGCCAGCAAAGGCAAAAGCTTCAAAACCCCAAGAAAAGTTGCACAGGCTTCAGTCACCAAACCCTCAGCTCCAAAACCCTCGGTTCCAAAACCGTCCACACCAAAACCATCAGCGCCAAAACCCTCAGCACCAATCTCATCTACACCAAAGTCCTCAGCTCCACCTCCAAAGCCAGTACAGAAGAAAGTCGTGAAGACTACGACTGCCAGCGCTAGCTCCTCACTCCCAGCTGCAACTAGCTCGGAGACAAAGTCTTCAAGACCCCATGTGAAGACTTTGGCTACTACTGAACCTGCACCTCTGCCCAGCCCAAGAAACATCACAGTCCCGTCTGCATCAGAGGGAAGTGAAGAATATGATGATGAAACTCTGGAAGCCATCATCAGGAACAAACAAGAAAGGGTAGCACAAGCATCAGGCAGTGCTATTCCTCTGGCGATGGACCCCAAGGTCCTCCTCGATTTCATCAACGTGTGGTATGAAGACCCAAACACACCCATTGATGATTTGAAACTTCCTCCTGGTGTAAGCCACATGGTGGCTACTTTCATAAATGAAGCCAAGTGGAAGGAACAGAAGGCCAAGCAGGAAAAGATTGCAAAGGCCAGAAAGGAGAAATTGCTCAGGCAGAATGTTCTCAAACTGACGCCTGAAGCATTGGTGTCCACCCAGGCAGAACTGCATGTCTTGACTGACAAGTGTGAGAAATTGCCAGATCGCACAAGCATCAAAAGCAATTTCATCAAGCTAGCCACTAGTGTTGTTGATGACTACAACAGACGTCACCCCCCACCAGCACCAACTCCTCAGCCCCCGGTTGAACAGCCAAAAGATGCATCTCCTGTTGAGGAGGAAATTCCTCAAGCTGAGGAACAATACCAAGAGCGCCGTGCTGATGAGCCGGCCATTGAAGAAATCGTCACTGAGACCGCTCCTGATGAAACTGCAAACCCTACTGATCCAGCTGCTTCACCAAAGCAGGTTGATGACTCTGTTCCAGCTGGTTCCTCACTGCCAGCTGAAGAATCTGTTGAGAAATCACCTTCACCAAAAACTTCAAAGGTGAAGAGGTTAATCCCGTCTGCATCAGACGCGAAAAAGACAAGGGCTGCTGAGAAGGAAGCGAAGAAGAGAAAAGCTTCCTCAGCAGAAGAAAAGATTGAGGCAAAACGCCTCAAGGAAATTGAAGAATCTGCCCCACTGGACCCGGTGCCTCTTAATGTTGCACGCTCATTTGAAATGGTCGTCGTTGGTGACCACACTATGAGGGTGGATGAAGAAATGAAGGATGCTGCCTCTGAGGAGCATACTGATGAGGAAATACAGATTGATGACAGTCCTCAACCTCATATTCCTCAGAAAAAGACTATTGAAGCCTCAGCTGCAACAGCTGATGAATCTGCTTCTGCCACAAAGTCAGCTGATGAAAATCAAGCTGAAGAAAATGTCCAGTCTGAGCAGCCTCCTCCCACTGAACAAGCTGATCAAACTCCTCAAGCTGAGAAGGATGAAGAAATTAATCAGCCTGATGCTCAGCTAGAACAAGAAATTCCTCATCCTGAGGAAACTGCTGAAGAAAATGTTCCCGCCCCTGACAATGAATTGATTGTCCTCAACCCAGAATCTGCCATGGTTGTTTCCCCTCCCATTCCTCAGCACAATCTCAATCCAGTTCAGCGCCTGCCATTCTCGAGGAGGCCCCAGTTTCAGAAAGAGAATTTCTTTGAGGAACGTATGTATTTCATCGGAGAGAATCCTTATGACAAGCCTCAAATGAGGCATCTGAAGTTTTGGACAAGGACGCAGATGAACTACTATGCTTCTGTGCTCTGTGGCCGCAACAATATATTCCAGCACAGGCACATTCCTCATGCTGACCTTGAAGAAATTCCCTGCATGGAACCAGTCCTCAGTGTACTACATGATGCAGGTTTGCTCTCTATGTGCTCCGACATATCAGATTGGAATAGTGAGCTAATTCTTCAGTTCTATTCAACTCTGCACATCTCGGGCAATGCTGATGACATCAACACTTGGGTGTTCGACTGGATGACCCAAAATACTCACTACAAGGCTCCAGCGTCTGAACTCCTCAGAGAACTGCCCGTACCAATTCCTTCAGAAGGGGCGGTGAAGCTTTATTGTGAGCGTGAGCTGCCAAATGGAATGATGGAAGTCCTCATGAAGCCTTTGGCTGCAGGAAAACCCTCAAGAACCACATTCCTCGTCCATGAGCTAAAGTACACACCACGGTCTGTCTACCGCATTCTCTGCAGTGTGCTAGCGCCAATCAAAGGCCATGATGATGACGAAGATGTCGTCGGACTCATGAAGAACATCCTCTTCAACATCATTCACAGTATCCCCATGAATATCCATGATTTCTTCTTGAGGCCTTTGGCTGACAATGCAATGTGCCCCTATGATCACAAAATCTATGCACCATGGATTATGAGATTCCTCAGGACAAGGACAGGCATCAACTTTCATGCAGATTTCCAGAACCATGTTGGTTATATGCCTCCTATCCGGGTCAACAAGAAGACTTTCGAGCCCATTGAGGGAAAAGGAAAGTCTGTGATTGATGAAGGAAACAGGCCCCTTGATGGCCAGTTCAAAGAACCAGATGCATATTCCTCATGGGACGACACTGAGACTCGTCCGCCAAGCCCAGTTCCTCCTCGTGTGCTAACCACCAGAGAACTTCTTCTCAGTCTTCATCAGAAGGTGGATCACAAACACAAATGGGTCAAACGCCAGTTTGGTGCCATTGTGAAAACCCTCACTGAGACACAGAACAGTGTGAAGCTTAATCATCACTATCTGCATGAGGTGTTTGATCGCACCTGGGCTACCCTTGCACATCTGAAGACCCAGACTGAGCTTGAAGAGTTGAACTTTTAGCAGGACTTTGACTGGTCGTGGCCTCCCAAGAAGAAGTTCAGGCCCATTCCTGTGCCAGATCTTGAAGACAGTTCCTTCTCGTCCTTTCGCACCGCCGAATCTGATGAGGAACAACTTGACACCGCGACAGGCCCAAGGAAGAAGTCTACACCAAAGAAGCGCCACAGATCTTCATCAACTGCCCAGCAATGAAATCTTCACGAGCGTTAGTCCTCAGTTTGTCCCTTTTTGTCCCTTGATGACAAAGCGGAAGAAACTTGAGAATTAGTTTTCAAACGGGAATTATTTTTGGGGCTTATGAACTATATTTAAGTTACAAACTCTTGGCTCTTCTGAAGTTTTTATGTAATGAGTTGTAACTTAAGCCCGATGGTACTCTGACGCTTTTGAACGTTTTTCTTCGCATGCTTATTCCTCAAGTTTTAATGCACGCATGCTGAAATTCGTCAGATACCATTTGTCATCATACATCTTCATTTTCTTCATATAATATGTTATATGTATGCATGATTTACAAGATTCAGGGGGAGATCTCCATGATATAAATCATCAATGTGCATATGCTATAAAAGCAAAATCCTCAAGGTATGCACATCTTCAGGGGGAGTCTCTGTGAATCTTGTTTTCAAATTCCTCAAATGAGTATTTACACTTCATATTTTTGATCCTTGTTGAAGACTTAACCTAATTGTCATCAACCACCAAAAAGGGGGAGATTGTAAGTGCATCTAGTGCCCCTTAGTGATTTTGGTGGTTTGAAGACTTATAGGTTAAGTATCTAATGTGTTGTTAAGTGTACAGAGGATCTATAAGTCATTGAGGAGTTTGAGATATTTGAAGAATATCGACCCCTAAAAATATATGTCTTCAGTTGAAGAAATTGGTCTGAAGCTGAAGAAATGAATCGCGAAGAATTTGCGATGAAATTGATATTCCTCATGAAGATATTGATATTGAGAAGATCGGTGGTTCCTGAAGAAAGCCGTTCTGAAGAAATTGAAGCGTGAAGATTTACGTTTTCTGTTTTACTTTCTTCGCATTTGATGAATAGGAACACCGTACTGTTGAAGGGGGTCAAAGTAACACTATGGAATGGATTTCCTCATGATGCTCAACCCAAGCCAAATCCTACCAAAAGCCTCAAGTGAGGAATATGAGTGACATGAGGACTCTCACAGTTGAGAGTCCCGACCGTTTCGATAAGCCACGCCAAGTCACTGATTTTATCCACTCCAACGGTCATATTATTTAAGGGCATTAATGTCAAATCATGTCGGGATGCTCCCAGGCTATAAATAGCCGCCCCCCACAACCACTAGCTGGTTGGCTGCTCCGCTAGAAACTGACACTTGTCATAAGAGCAACCCAATTCCTCAGAGCTATCGAAAGTAAATCATCAGTGAGGAACTACACCACCCACCGAAACCACAAACCAAACCTAGTGATTAAGCATCACTGAAGAAGTTGTTCCTGTGTGGGACTGAAGCCTTTTACCTTTGAGGACTGTGCATCCTCCAGACGGTTAGGCGTCATGGCATAGAGAAATCCAGCAGTCAATTGTGGATCGCCGGGTGACCGAGTTTGTGAGGGTTTGGAAGTCTGCCCTGAAGACTTACCACGAGTGTTGGGCGAGGATTGTGTGTCCTTAGCTCAAGGAGAATACGGTAGGGACTGTGTGTCTCGGGACTGGGTGTCCTTTGGTTTAAATACCAAGCCGCTCCAAACCAGATGTACAACTGTCACAGCAGTTGGAACTGGGTCATCAACGAAAGTCTTCACCAAGAATCGGGTTCTAATTCCTCAACTCTTTACATTCTCTGTATTATGTGTTGATGAATTTCATTGTGACTGTTTGAAGAATTTGCTGAAGACTTTCTCTGAATTTCCTCAACCCCAAATTCTTCACTTGAGTAAATCATCATCTGTATTCTGCGTGCCTGCTTGCTGTGCAATCTGTTTTCATAATCTTCACTCTGTAATACTGCTATTGTAAACGATTGCACAACTGATCCTTAACTGTTTCCGCTGTAAGTTAGTCATCAGTGAGGAATTTCCTCAAATGGAATTTCCTCAGTGATGAAATTCTAAAAATCTCCTATTCACCCCCCCTCTAGTCGATATAACGCACTTTCAGACTTTCATTTTCTTTTCTCACGCTTGGATTTGTTGATATTGACGAAATCAAACTAGGGTTTTCTTCAAATGAATTCTTTACAAAAACTTGTTTTCTTGGCCTTTCTTCATAGTGCCCTCTCTTCCTCTGAGTCGAGAATTCGCCTGCCCCCCTCCCCCGCTCGTACCCCGCGGGCGGGGGATGGGGTCACGGTGGCGACACCTTGCCAAGGCCTTGGCTCCCGGATCCTCACGTGGTAGTCATGGACGAGTCAGCAGACCATGCCATCTGATACTCGCTCAAGAGTCCCATTTACGACTTGGTGCACCATCCTAGAGAGGGAACAAAATTTGCTCTTTTCTTACAAATAGTTGTTTCTCTTGGGACAGCTTGAGCGTCTATGGGGGTTCCTGAGCATCGCGCCTCAGGATTCTCACCGGTCACAAAGCCACTTGGCCACCCTGGTGTCGTCCAGGCACATTGTGTAAGCATCGGGGGTGTCAGGACCTTGCCCCATGAGGAACGACCTTGGTAACGGGTTGCGCCTCACGACGGCAAGGAGATGTTCGGCACCGGGACCTGCTGATGCCACTACTCGAAAACAGTTATTTGCCATCTGCTGCTTCTTTGCCGTCTGCTGGCTGATGGAAAAGACCCTCTTTGCCATTAGCTACCAGAAACCAGACGGCAAAGAGCAGGCTGATGCCAAAGGTACTATTTGCCATCAGCCAGCTCTTTGTCGTCTGCCAGCTCACGGCAAAGAGCATGCAGGTAGACGACAAAGAGGGTGGGCGGCCCACCCCGCAGCCCCTCTCTCCCCCCTAACGGCCTCTTTCTTTGCCGTCTGCTTTTCTCCTCTGTGTCGTCGGGAGGCGGACGGCAAAGAGGGTGCCCCCCTAACGGCCGTTAGCCCCACCCCCACGCGCCTCTGTGTCCCCCTAACAGCCAACCCGACACCCCTCTCTCTCACCCCGACACCACCACCACCACCACGCCCTCCTCCGGCCTCCCTGCGCCGCCCTGCGCCCTCCTCCTTCCCAGCCTCCCTGCACCCTCCTCCTCCCCGGCCGCCTTGCGCCATCCTCCTCCCCGGCCGCCCTGCACCCTCCTCCACCGCCGCCCTACGCCCACTCCTCCACCCCGACCGCTTTGGACCCTCCTCCACCGCCGCCCTGCGCCCCCTCCTCCTCCCCGGCCGCCCTGCACCTCCTCCACCGCCGCCCTGCGCCCCCTCCTCCACCCCTACACCCCTCTCTCTCACCCCCGACACCACCACCGCCGCCGCGCCCTCTTCCGGCCTCCCTGCCCCACCGCCGCCGCCACCGACGCCACCCCAACCCCAGCGCCCCACCCCACCGCCGCCGCCGTCCTCGCGTCCCTAACCCTGACCCTCCTCCCCCTGCTGCCCTCCTCCCCCTGCGGCCCCTCCTCCCCCTGCGCCCCTCCTCCCCCTTTCGGTTAGTTTTTTTTCTTATTTTTTAATAGTTTTCGTTTAATTAGTTATATGTTTTAGTGAGGTTTTGGCTTAGTTTTAGTTTAGTTTAGGTTCAGTTTTAGTTTAGGTTCAGTTAGGTTAGTTTCCTGTTTAGTAAAGGAGAAAAGGAGAAGAAGAAGAAGGAGAAAGGAGAAGAAGAATAAGGAGAAAGGAGAAGAAAAAATAAGAATAAGAAGGAAAAGAAGAAGAAGGAAAAGGAAGGGAAGGAGAAGAAAGAAGAAGAAGAAGAAGAAGAAGAAAAATAGGAGAGGAAGAGAAGAATAAGAGGAAAAAAGAAAATAAGAAGAAGAAGAAGAAGAAGAAGAAGAAGAAGAAAACAAGAAAACAAGAAGAAGGAGAAGAAGAATAAGAGGAAAAAAGAAAAAAGAAAATAAGAATAAGAAGAATAAGAATAAGAATAATAATAATAATAATAAGAAGAAGAAGAAGAAGAGAAGAAGAAAAGAAGAAGAAGGAGAAGAAGAATAAGAGGAAAAAAGAAAAAAGAAAATAAGAATAAGAAGAAGAAGAAGAAGAAGAAGAACAAGAGAAGAAAAGAAGAAGAAGGAGAAGAAGAATAAGAGGAAAAAAGAAAAAAACAAAATAATAATAATAATAAGAAGAAGAAGAATAATAAGAGGAAAAAATAAAAAAGAAAATAAGAGTTAGGTCACATATTTTTTGATTATCTTATAAAAACATCATATTTGTGTTGATCGGGTGAGTTTCAATGTGAAGTTGTTCGACGACCTCCACGTGCGTTGGACGAGCTCCGCCCCTACGTTTGTTGGTGAGCAGAAATGACTTCTCCTCCTACCCCCTTAATTTGCTCTATCCCGGTCTTCGTGCCGATGAAACTTGCTAGCTATATATAGGTTTCTTCAATCATGAGTATGCGTGACCAGTATGCGTCTCCCGTTCGAAAGGGCGACATCTATAAATATGCATGTCTTTGCATATTTATAACCGCCATCCTTTCGAATTGTCCAACATTATCCATGGACAGCCCGAGTATGTGTAGATTGGGTTCGTTTTGCAGTATGCTGTGCTCTGGATCCGATGCGGAATTTCGTTTGCGCCTCCTTGTTGTTCTCCGGATGCACATCCTCTCTGTTAATTGCGGAGACGTGTATCAGGAGAACAGCGGGGAGGTGCTGCCGAAATTTTGCGTTGGATCCGGAGCAGAGCATGGGAAAACGAACACAGTCTACACATACTTGGGTGGGATTAGGACCTATCTTTACCTATTAGCGTGTAGGTTGCCTGGACGTAATAAAAATGGCGAACCTGATTAACAGATGAATATAAATGCTAAATTATATATAAATATATTTCTTCTGTCTTTAGTAGCTACGCAAGATGAGTCATCGTAAGTGGATGTCTACCGGTCACCCTAGTTAGAAAGAGATGACGAAAGAATGGTTTGTAAAAACAAAGGAATTTGTGAAAGCCGCATTCGCAAATGGCTAGGAAAGAAACTATTGCCCCTGTCCTGGATGCGACAACTATAAAAAGACGACAGAGGATGTAATGATTAAACACCTGCAGAGGAGGCGTTTTAACCCTAATTATATGGTGTGGACATTTCATGGTGAGTCTATACAACGCACAAGAGCCGAGGTGGTCCGTCGTCGCATGGACGAGCATGGTACCGGGATCAAAGACATGGTGCAAGACTTTGATGATTATCGGGATTCAGAAGATGAGATGGAGGAATCTGCAAAGGCCTTTTATGAAATGTTGGAGTGTTCAAAACGTCTTCTCCATGAGCACACTGAGCTGTGTCAGCTAGATGCAATTGCACAAGAATGGCTTTGAAGGCTCAGTTCAATTTGGGAAGAGAATGCTACGACGTGATGATGACACTATTTGGACACTTCCTACCCAAAGGCCATGTCATGCCTGCAAACCTGTACCAGTCGGACAAAATACTTCGTGTACTTAAGATGCCCTATGAGAAGATAGATGCATGTGAGAAAGGATGTGTCTTATTTAGGAAGGAGTATGCACACTTGGACTATTGTCCCAATTGCGAGTCTTGCAAGTATCTTGTGGTAGACAACAGTATGGGTGAGAAGAGGCAGACCAAAATTGCAGTTAGTGTTCTTCGGTATATGCCAATCGTACCAAGACTTCAACGTCTTTTCATGGTCGAAGAGAAAGCCCAAAAGATGACATGGCACAAATTGGGCAAAAGAACCGAACTAGATGTGGATGGGAATAAGATGATGGTACACACATTGGATGGGGAAGCATGGAAACATTTCGATGGATTGCATCATGATAAGGCGGCAGATCCAAGGAATCCTCGAGTCTGCGCCGCCACGGATGGTTTTAATCCCTTCGGCATGACGGAAACCCAATACAGTTGTTGGCCTGTATTTGTCATTCCACTCAATCTCCCCCCCCCCCCGGGCAGATTATGCAAAGAAAGAACATATTTCTAATGTTGATAATTCCAGGGCCCAATTATCCGGGGAAGAATATGAATGTGTACCTGCAACCTCTTAAGGATGAATTGGAAGAAGCTTGGGATAATGGGGTCAAGACATACGATGCCGCTAGAAAAGAAAACTTCAAAATGCATGTGTGGTACATGTACTCTATGCACGACTTGCCAGCGTATGCGCTATTCTCTGGATTGTGTCTGCATGGAAGGTTCTCGTGCCCCCAATGCAAGGCAGCTCTTCAGTTTCATTGGTTGCAGGAGGGTCGGAAGTATTCTTGCTTTGACTTGCATAGACAGTTCCTGGATCCTAACCATCAGTTCAGAAAAGACAAGAACTTTACCAAAGGTAAAGTTGTCAAAAACTTGGCACCACCTGCGTTCACAGGCCAACAGATCCTGGAGCAGTTAAACGTCATCGAGCCTGATCCAGAGCGTCCAGGGTATTTCAAGGGGTATAATTCAAAACACGCCTGGACTCACAAGTCATGCTTCTGGGATCTGCCTTACTTCAAATACCTCCTTCTTCCACACAATATCGACATGATGCACACTGAAAAGAATATCGGAGAGGCTATTTTTGGTACATTGTTCGACGTAGATGGGAAGACAAAGGATAATATTAAGGCTAGAGTCGATCAAGAGACACTATGTCATAGACCGTTACAAAATATGCGAGAAGGCAAAGGAAAGCAGAAGTGGTCGAAGCCAAAGGCCTGGTTCAATCTTGGAAGGCCAGCTATGAGGGAAATTATCTTGTGGGTCAAAATGCACTTGATGTTCCCCGATGGGTATGCAGCGAATCTAAAGAGGGGAGCGAGTCTTGAAAAATTAAAAATCTTTGGTCTCAAGAGTCATGATAGGCACATATGGCTAGAGCGGGTAATGCCGGTAATGTTACGTGCCTTTCTTCCTGAGGATGAATGGCTAGTACTGGCAGAGCTGAGCTATTTCTTCCGTGTTCTTTGTGCGAAAGAATTGTCGCCTGGAGTGATAGAAGACATGGAGGAGTTTGCACCGGAGTTGTTGTGCAAGGTAGAGAAGATCTTTCCACCGGGCTTCTTTAATCCAATGCAGCATTTGATTTTACATCTAGCGACCGAGGCAAGATTGGGTGTGCCCGTGCAAGATCGTTGGTGCTATGCAACTGAGAGCATGCAGAAGACCCTTCGAGCTAAATGTAAAAATAAGCGTAGAATTGAAGCATCGATGGCTGAGGCATTCATTACTGAGGAGGTGGAAAACTTTGTGACAGCACACTACGAAGCCAAAAATCATCATTTGCATAATCCGAAGCCTCGGCACAATGATGCAGACCCTAAAAAAGGTGGGTCCAACCTCAGCCTATTCAAAGGGAAGCTCGCACCAGCCGATGCTTCGAAACCAATAATGTTGGATGTCGAAGAATGGCAGAACATTTCGTTGTATATCTTCAACAACCTAACAGAAGTGCGGCCGTACATCAAGTGAGTTGTCGGCACATTTTCCTGTAACTTCTAATTCATTTGAACTCCTCTTATTCCCGGATATTTCAAACAACCGTTACCTCGCCAAATTCTCGGATGGAGCGGTGATCGAAAATGATTCCGTCGAATAGTATGAGCTTCTGTGAAAGACAGGAGGCGGCTATCCCGGTTTCATCTCTTGGTTCAAACAAACGGTAATTATCAACAATGGACCATTTCATTCTTGGTCTAACTTGCGGATAATGCAACAATCGTTTCATATTAAACTTGTAGGCTAATTCAGAGTCTATGGACGCCGAATTGAGACAAGTCGCTAATGGTTTTGACTATAAGGTCCGTTCATTTGAGAAATACAACATCAACGGGTATCTCTTTCGTACCTTTGGCAAAGAGCTATCTATGCCCGACCCGAAATCTACAAATTGTGGTGTCTTTTCTATCGGCGAAGGTGTTATCAAGTATTATGGAAGAGTTGAAGCAATTTATGAACTTCAATTCTATGGTGAAAACCCACCGAACGTCGTAGTCTTCAAATGTTATTGGTTCCAGCCGAAGAAGACTAGAAGGACTCATGAACATATAGGACTAATCGAAATCAATCCAAACACCCATTTAGATGTTCCCGATGTCTATATTACGGCTCAACAGGCGACCCAACATTTCTATCTACCATGGGCATGCCAAACGGATAAGAATCTGGAAGGTTGGTATGTTGTTTATGAGGTGCTGCCACATGTCAGACCACCTCTCCCAAATGAACAGGATTATGAACCTCACATTAACCCAGACACATATGATGGAGAATTCTTCCAAGAAACACGTCTTTCCAAGAAACGTTTCAAGAACCGCCGTGCTTCACCCAAGAACATGGAAGTAGACAGCGACAATGAATCCGACTCTAGCCCTGAGCCGGAACCAGAAGCCTGGAACTCATAGAGGTTACTGATGCGGATGACCTGTCAATGCTTCAACGATTAAAGGAAGGCCTTTCACAACTTCACGCCGTTGAACCAGACGAGCACGTCATTCATGAAGACATGCGTGATAGTGATGATGATGATGCATTTATTGATGATGATTATTAGTTTGTAAGATTCACAACTTAAATTATATATATTTTAATCTTTATTATTCATGTACATATTATTATTCATGTCAGTTATTCAATTTTTTTATGTTGTACTTATTTCTTTTAATCTTTATGATGGCAGGTCACCAGGTGTGGAAAGATTGTGGGCGCTGGTCCAGATCGCTCGACGGGTTCTTCCCATGCGCCCCGCACGAGGGGTGATACTTCCCATCCACCCCTATCTCTCCGTAGAGCCTTGGCAGACAGTTTGTCGACACCACCAGTGGGTTCTTCTTTGTCGGCGGCCGCGGAGAGGTGCTGGTTGGGTAGGGAAGAAGGGGAAGGGTACAGGGAGAGGTGGTGGCCGCGGAAGATCCAGGAGGACTGTTGACCCATCCTCGCCACCACCACCAGCTCATTCACCCGAGCATAGGACTACTATGGTCGACCCGTTTGCGGAGGAGGCTACGGGGACTCCGTTCCAGGAGCCTGTTGTTGACGGGCATTCGTCCCATGAGACTCCGGTCCAGGAGCAGCCTTGGGTCGAGGTGCATTCGGCCCAGGAGCAACCGGAGGATACTACAGTTCCGGAGGCTTCACCCGACGTGGAGAGGCCCGAATGGGAGTCCTGGCCAGATCGTACCGGGTTGCCGGATTGGACCAAGGGTCCGGGTGGCTCAGGGGGCGGGGATGGCGGGGATGAGCTTACAGATAGTGAGGCCGATGTGCAGGTGGACGGGGCCACCGTGTACAAGCGTGGTAGTACACGTCTCCCGGTCGCGCCGGCTACCCGCGAGCAGAGGCCGGTGATTAAACCTGAAGGAGATAGGTAAGTACATTTACTCTTTTTTTTGCTTTTGCCTTCAAGTTTGTTCTAATATCTAATGCGTTGACCTTATCATACTGTAGGGGATGGGTACACCCTCTTGGAGTCCGCAGGCCGAACTCCGTCCTTGGTGTTCTTTGCCGGACAAATTTCCCAGGGTTTGTCACGTTGCCTGGTGAGGGTCAGGTTCCTACACTAGGACTTTCCTGGGAGCACTACCAGGCTGTGCAGGCCCCGCCGGAGGAGATTATAGATGGTGTCTTGTGCCACACGAGGGCCGAGATGGTGATCAAGAGCTTTTGGGTAAATTATCCTTTTACAGAATCTAAAATTAACAATATAGCTAATTATTGTACTAATCGGTGTTTTCACGTTTGATTGCGGACCTTCTACAGGTGTGAGGATGGATATGAGGAGGAGGCGGCCAGGGTTCTCGAGGCCGAGTGTAGGTGGTTACTACAGAACTTGCGCGACGAGGCTCGGCCGCAGGCTATTCGAGATTACTACGCCACGCGTGGTATTAAGAAGCAGAAGAAGGATTGCCCCCGAGATGAAGGTAATTACCTATTCTTTCTAATAACTTACAGGTGCCCCCGAGATGGTGTTGCAGATAAGATGGATTGTTGGGAGGCGTTGGTTGATGAGTGGTGCACAGGCAGCTGGCGAGGCGTCCACGAGAATGCGAAGGATGGGCGTAACCAAATGGTTGGTGTGCCACACCATCAAGGAAGCGCCAACTTACTTCAGTTTGGACGAAACTGGGTATGTGATTTGCTTCATGATTCATGCAATTCATTCTTGATGCTAATATTTTGTTCCTCTCTTTGCAGCGCATCACAATAAGACGGAGATGCCACACTTGTACGACCTTTATGGCATGGCCCATAGTGCCTCGTACAAGAAGGCGAAGGCATTCTCTGAGTCTGACCTGGATGATCACAATAACTTCACCAACATCCCACCAGAAGCTCGTGGCATAGAGGGACGCAGGGAAGGCTACGAAAGGGGATGACTTTAACCCTAGCCAGTAACCTTTGGATCTAGAACTGGTGATGATATCTGGTGGCGGGAGGCCCCATGGCTCGATAGCCACTGGAGATGGGATAATACGTTGTCCACTCACTCTCCCGGAGATCAAGGCGTGCCAGTCGAGCAGCTGTCCTGAGATAATGCATCGTCCACGGCCAGTCGAACTTGCCATCCAGGTTAGTTGTACGGACTAAGAACACTTTCATCCATTTCATTATGTGTGTCACCAGAGATCATTACTGTGGTAACGAGGAATGGTGTTTCAGGCTGCTCTTCAGAGAGATAGATTGGCAAACCAAGATGCTGTTGAGAAAGAGAGATTGGCAAGCCAGGCTGCTCTTGAGGCTGCTCTTGAGAAAGAGAGATTGGCAAGTCAGGCTGCTCTTGATGAGAGGGACCAGACCACGACACGATTGATTGAGGAGAAGAGGTCCCGGAATGAGGCGGGTCAACGGGCCCTGTACAAGCTTTTTGTGGTAAGTTTTTTTTCACATTCGCCAAATCATGTGTGTAATGTCTCTTTCATTACTAACTAATACGACCCACTCTTCAGGGTCTGTGCGAGAAGAGCGGTCAAGTCCCTCCGCCGATGCCCGTCTTCTCTTCGATTGGCACGGTGAGTTACATTATAAACTAGTATTAATAATTGAGTGTCATCATGCTAACTGCGACATTGCAAAATATCTATTCTGTAGAATAACTCCCGAGCGGCATCGCACGACCCTTCTCCAGGTGTTTCTCCTCCTTGATGACCACTACGCTAAGTTTCTCTTCTCCTCTTTCATATTCTCCTCGCCTTAATTTCCACAACAATGACATAGTTAGCCCATTTAGCTCCAAAAAGACATATTTAGCCCATTTACCTCCAAAATGCCATAATAACCTCAAAATGGCATAAGAACCTTGGTTAGCTCATTAATATTATATACTTAGCTTGTTTTCCTCTAAAATGAGATAATTAGCCCATTTAGCTCCAAAAAGACATAGTTAGCCAATTTAGCTCAAAGAAGAGGAGAAGAGGAGAATAAATGGAAAAATGAAAAGAAAGAAGAAGAAGAAGAAGAAGAGAAGAAGGAGAAGGAGGAGGAGGAAGAGGAGGAGGAGAAGGAGGAGAAGGCCAAGGACCTTCAAGTCCTTCTCCTCCTCCTCCTTCTCCTCCTTCTTCTTTATTTCTTCTTCTTCTCCTCCTCCTCCTCTTTCTTCTCCTCTTTCGTATTATCCTTGCTTTAATTTCCCCAAAAAGACATAATTAGCCCAATTAGCTCGAAAATAACATAATAACCTCAAAATGGCATAAGAAGCTTGGTTAGCTCATGAATATTATATACTTAGCTTGTTTTCCTCTAAAATGAGATAATTAGCCCATTTAGCTCCAAAAAGACATAGTTAGCAAATTGAGCTCCAAGAAGAGGAGAAGAAATAGGAAAAATGAAAAGAAATAAGAAGAAGAAGAAGGGAAGAAGGAGAAGGAGGAGGAGGAGGAGAAGGCCAATGAACTTCTAGTCCTTCTCCTCCTCCTCCTTCTCCTCCTTCTTCTTGATTTCTTCTTCTTCTCCTCCTCCCCCTTCTCCTTCTTCTCTTCTTCTTCTTCACTTCTTCTTCTTCTCTTCTTCTTCTTCTTCTATATTTTCATTTTGCCTATTTCTTCTCCTCTTCTCCTCTTGTTGGAGCTAAATTACCTAATTATGTCTTTTTGAGCTAAATGTTCCAATTATGTCATTTTAGAGGAAAACAAGCTAAGCATATAATATTCATGAGCTAACCAAGGTTCTTGTGCCATTTTGAGCTTATTATGGTATTTTGGAGCTAAATGGGCTAATGATGTCATTGTTTGGTTAATTAAAGCAAGGATAATATGAAAGAGGAGAAGAAAGAGGAGGAGGAGGAGAAGAAGAAGAAATCAAGAAGGAGGAGGAGGAGGAGAAGGAGGAGGAGGAGAAGGATAGAAGGTCCTTGGCCTTCTCCTCCTCCTCCTCCTCCTCCTCCTCCTTCTTCTCTTCTTCTTCTTATTCTTCTTCTTTCTTTTCATTTTTCCTATTTCTTCTCCTCTTCTCCTCTTGTTGGAGCTAAATTACCTAATTATGTCTTTTTGAGCTAAATGGGCTAATTATCCCATTTTAGAGGAAAACAAGCTAAGTATATAATATTAATGATCTAACCAAGGTTCTTATGCCATTTTGAGCTTATTATGGTATTTTGGAGCTAAATGGACTAATTATGTCATTCTTGGGGAAATTAAAGCAAGAATAATATGAAATAGGAGAAGAAAGAGGAGGTGGAGAAGAAGAAGAAATCAAGGAGGAGAAGGAGGAGAAGGAGGAGGAGAAGAAGGACTAGAAGGTCCTTGGCCTTCTCCTCCTCCTTCTCCTCCTCCTCCTCCTCTTCCTTCTCCTCCTTCTCCTTCTTCTCTTCTTCTTCTTCTTCTTTATTTTCATTTTTCCTATTTCTTCTCCTCTTGTTGGAGCTAAATTACCTAATTATGTCTTCTTGGAGCTAAATGGGCTAATTATCTCATTTTAGAGGAAAACAAGCTAAGTTTGGAGGAGAAACTTACCGTAGTGGTCATCAAGGAGGAGAAACACCACGGTTGCTTGCGCCGGCTTCGTTTGGAGACGGTTGCCCTGGAGAAGGGTCGTGCGATGCCGCTCGGGAGTTATTCTGCAGAAAAGATATTTTGCAATGTCTCAGTTAGCATGATGACACTCAATTATTAATACTAGTTTATAATGAAACTCACCATGCCAATCGAAGAGAAGACGGGCATCGGCGGAGGGACTTGACCGCTCTTCTCGCACAGACCCTGAAGAGTGGGTCGTATTAGTTAGTATTGAAACAGACATTACACACATGATTTGGCTAATGTGAAAAAAAACATGCCACAAAAAGCTCGTACAGGGCCCGTTGACCCGCCTCATTCCGGGCCCTCTCCTCCTCAAGCAATCGTGCCGTGGTCTGGTCCCTCTCATCAAGAGCAGCCTGAAGAGCAGCCTGGCTTGCCAATCTTTGTTTCTCAAGAGCAGCCTGGCTTGCCGCTCTCTCTTTTTGAAGAGCATCCTGAAAAACCATTCCTCGTTACCACAGTAATGATCTATGGTGACACACATAATGAAATGGATGAAAGTGTTCTTAGTCCATACAACTAACCTCGATGGCAAGTTTGACTGACTTTGACGAGGCGTTATCTCAGCACATCTGGTCGACTGGCGCGCCTTGATCTCCGGAAGAATGAGTGGACAACGTATTATCCCATCTCCAATGGCTATCGAGCCATGGTGCCTCCCGCCACCAGATATCATCACCAGCTCTGGATCCAAAGGTTCCTGGCTAGGGTTAAAGTCATCCCCTTTCGTAGCCTTCCCCGCGTCCCAGTATGCCACGAGCTTCTGGTGGGATGATATGTTGGTGAAGTTACTGGGATCATCCAGGTCACACTCAGAGAATGCCTTCGCCTTCTTGTACGAGGCAGTATGGGCCATTCCATAAAGGTCGTACAAGTGTGGCATCTCAGTCTTATTGTGATGCGCCTAAAATAGAGGAACAAAATATTAGCATCAAGAATGAATTGAATGAATCATGAAGCAAATCACATACCTAGTTTCGTCCAAACTGAAGTAAGTTGGCGCTGCCTTGATGGTGTGGCACACCAACCATTTGGCTACGCCGATCCTTTGCATTCTCGTGGACGGCTCGCCAGCTGCCTGTGCACCACTCATCAACCAACGCCTCCCAACAATCCATCTTGTCCGCACACCATCTCGGGGGCACCTGTAAGTTATTAGAAGGAATTTTCAGCGCTACGCCTATGAATGAAATCAAGAAAACTACGTAGAAGGACTTAAGAATAGGTAATTACCTTAAAGTATTGCTCCTTCTTCAGAAACTTTCCGCGGCAATCCTTCTTCTCTTTCTTAATACCACGCGTGGCGTAGTAATCTCGAATAGCCTGCGGCCGAGCCTCGTGGCGCAAGTTCTGTAGTAACCGCCTACACTCGACCTCGAGAACCCTAGCCGCCTCCTCCTAATATCCATCCTCACACCTATAGAAGGTCTGCAATCAAACGTGAAAACACCGATTAGTACAATAATTAGGGATATTGTTAATTTTAGATTCTGTAAAATGATAATTTACCCAAAAGCTCCTGATCACCATCTCGGCCCTCGTGTGGCACAAGACACCATCTATAATCTCCTCCGGCGGGGCCTGCGCAGTTTGGTAGTGCTCCCAAGTAAATCCTAGTGTAGGAACCTGACCCTCACTAGACAACGTGACAAACCCCGGGAAATTTGTCTGGCAAAGCACACCAAGGACGGAGTTCGGCCTGCGGACTCCAAGAGGGTGTACCCATCCCCTTCAGTATGATAAGGTCAGCCCATTAGATATTTGAACAAACTTGAAGTTAAAAGCTAAAAAGGGTAAATGTACTTACCTATCTCCTTCAGGTTTAATCACCGGCCTCTGCTCGCGGGTAGCCGGGGCAACCGGGAGACGTGTACTACCACGCTTGTACACGGTGGCCCCGTCCACCTGCACATCGCCCTCACCATCCGTAAGCTCATCCCCGCCATCCCCGCCCCCTGAGCCACCCGAACCCTCGGTCCAATCCGGCAACTCGGTACGATCCGGCCAAGGCTCCCATCCGGGCCTCTCCATGTCGGGTGAAGCCTCCGGAACCGTAGTCTCCTCCGGCTGCTCCTGGGCCGAATGCACCTCGACCCGAGGCTGCTCCTGGACCGGAGTCTCATGGGACGAATGCCCGTGAACACCAGGCTCCTGGACTGGAGTCCCCGTAGCCTCCTCTGCAAACGGGTCGACCATACCAGTCCTATGCTCGGGTGAATGAGCTGGTGGTGGTGGCGAGGACGGCCCAACAGTCCTCCTGGATCTTCCGCGGCCACCACCTCTCCCTGTACCCTTCCCCTTCCTCCCTACCCGACCAGCACCTCTCCCAGTGGGCAATGCCGCCGACGAAGAAGAACTCCCGACTGGTGTCGAAAGACTGTCTGCCAAGGCTCTACGGAGAGATAGTTGTGGAAGGGAAGTACCACCCCTCGTGCGGGGCGCCTGGGAAGAACCCGTCGAGCGCTCTGGACCCCCACCCACCATCTTTCAACACCTGCCATGATAAAGATTAAAAGAAATTAGTACAACATAAAAAAATTGAATGACTGACATGAATAATAATATGTACATGAATAATAAAGATTAAAATATATATAATTTAAGTTGTGAATGTTACAAACTAATAATCATCATCAATAAATGCATCATCATCATCACTATCACGCATGTCTTGCACAACAGACCTCGCAGCGATGAGACAACTATCACATGTAAATCGACCCGATAAACACAAATATTCCAATTATGTCATTTTAGAGGAAAACAAGCTAAGTATATAATATTCATGAGCTAACCAAGGTTCTTGTGCCATTTTGAGCTTATTATGGTATTTTGGAGTTAAATGGGCTAATTATGTCATTGTTGGGTTAATTAAAGCAAGGATAATATGAAAGAGGAGAAGAAAGAGGAGGAGGAGGAGAAGAAGAAGAAATCAAGAAGAAGGAGGAGGAGGAGGAGAAGGAGGAGGAGGAGAAGGATAGAAGGTCCTTGGCCTTCTCCTCCTCCTCCTCCTCCTCCTTCTCCTTCTTCTCTTCTTCTTCTTCTTCTTCTTTCTTTTCATTTTGCCTATTTCTTCTCCTCTTCTCCTCTTGTTGGAGCTAAATTACCTAATAATGTCTTTTTTGAGCTAAATGGGCTAAGTATCCCATTTTAGAGGAAAACAAGCTAAGTATATAATATTAATGAGCTAACCAAGGTTCTTATGCCATTTTGAGCTTATTATGGTATTTTGGAGCTAAATGGACTAATGATGTCATTATTGGGGAAATTACCCTGCTGCATGGACATGCACCTACCACGCAAAGTTCGCAGGTCCAGAAGTTGCCCTTTTGGTCCAAAGGACTTTCTAGGTTACCTATACTACTTTTCAGTTTATATAAAACTTTTCGATATTTTCGACATTTGAGGATGGCAATATTATTTAAGTTGTCGTGTTTTTCTCCGGTACCAATAAATATAGACAATACTTTATTTTGACAGACTTGATTTCAACAAAAGAACATCTGATCTTCTCTGAAGTAGTCTTGAACCTAAGCAATAATTATGGGCGAATAAACTAACAGAATCTACCACTAAATCTACTAATTAACTAACAGAATCTACCACTAAAACTACTAATTAATTCCAAAAAAATAAATACCAAACATGTGATCTTCTTTTTGTCTTCTCCTCCTCCTATTCTTCTTCTTCTTCTTCTTCTCCTCCTCCTCTTCTCCTCTTCTCCTCCTCCTCTTCTTCTTCTTCCTATTCTTTCTAGTAAGCTAACTAACCTAACTAACCAAGCTAACTAAACCTATTGCTAAACCTAGATAGCACTAAACAGCAAAAAAATAACAAAAACAGAATCTACCACTATAACAAAAATAGAATCTACCACTAAGTAACTAAAAAAGAATCTAGCTACCACTAAATACCAAACAATAAAAAATCAACTTCTTCTTCTTTTTTCTCTTCTTCTCCTTCTTATTTTTTTCTTATTCTCTTCTTCTCTTCTTCTTCTCTTCTTCATCTCTTCTTCTTTACTTCTTCTACTTCTTATTTTTTTCTTCTCTTCTTCTTCTTTTTCTTCTTCATCTCCTTCTTATTTTTTTTCTTCTCCTCTTCTTCTTCTTTTCCTTCTCCTCCTCCTCCTCCTCCTACTCCTCTTCTTCTTCTCCTCCTCTTGTCCTCCTCCTCCTCCTCTTCTCCTCTTCTCCTCCTAACTAAATCTACTAACCTAACTAAAACTACTAACCTAACTAAATCTACTAACCTAACTAAAACTACTAACCTAACTAAATCTACCACTAAAACTACTAACAATAACAACTACTAAAACTACTAAAAAATAATAAACTAGTAAAAAATAATGCGGGTGGGGGGTGGGGGTGGGGTTGTGGGGGCTCACCGAGAGGGACGGATGTGGAGGGGCCGGGGTGGCGGGGGTGGCCGGGCGGCGCCGGGGGCGCCAGGTGCGGCAGCGCGACGATGGTGGGGCAGCGGCAGCGGCAGCGGGGGATAGGTGGCGAGAGAGAGAGAGGGGCGGCGGCGGGGGCGACAGGGCCAACAGGGGCGGCAGTGGGGCGGCAACGCGACAGGGGCGGCGGTGCGACGGTGGTCCTGGCGGCCGTTACAGAGAGAGGAGCGCGCGGGGTGGGGAGACAGAGCGAGGGGCGCGCGGGGATGAGCCGTTACAGAGAGAGAGAGGGGCGGGGTGGGGGGGGGGGGAAGGAGCCGTTAACGGAGTTAGCGCTTTGCCGTCTGCCGGTGGACGACAAAGAGTCTAGACCCTTTGTCGTCTGCCTCCGGGCTCTTTGCCGTCCGCTAGCAGACGGCAAAGGTCCGACTCCTGTTTGACCTAGCCACCCAGCGGTCAGGTGGGCCTATCTACATCTTTGCCGTCTGCCTCTGGACTATTTGCCGTTCGTTAGCAGACGACAAAGAGGTGACAGATGGCAAAAAGACTGTATGCCATCAGCCTTTGCTTTGCCGTCTGTTTTGCTGAAGCTGACGACAAAGACAATCTTTTCCATCAGCTAGCAGACGGCAAAGACTAGGCTGATGGCAAAATACTGATTTCCAGTTGTGGAAGGAGAAGGAGGAGTAGGAGGAGGAGAAGCCAAGGACCTTCTAGTCCTTCTCATCCTCCTCCTTCTCCTCCTTCTACTTGATTTCTTCTTCTCCTCCTCCTCCTCCTCTTTCTTCTCCTCTTTCATATTATCCTTGCTTTAATTTCCCCAACAATGACATAATTAGCCCATTTAGCTCCAAAATACCATAATAACCTCAAAATGGCATAAGAACCTTGGTTAGCTCATGAATATTATATACTTAGCTTGTTTTCCTCTAAAATGGGATAATTAGCCCATTTAGCTCCAAAAAGACATAATTAGGTAATTTAGCTCCAACAGGAGGAGAAGAGGAGAAGAAATAGGAAAAATGAAAAGAAAGAAGAAGAAGAAGAAGAAGAAGAAGAAGAGAAGGAGAAGGAGGAGGAGGAGGAGGAGGAGAAGGCCAAGGACCTTCTAGTCCTTCTCCTCCTTCCTCTTGATTTCTTCTTCTTCTTACCCTCCTCCTCTTTCTTCTCCTCTTTCATATTATCCTGGCTTTAATTTCCCCAACAATGACATAATTAGCCCATTTAGCTCCAAAATGCCATAATAAGCTCAAAATGGCATAAGAACCTTGGTTAGCTCATGAATATTATATACTTACCTTGTTTTCCTCTAAAATGGGATAAATAGCCCATTTAGCTCCAAAAAGACATAATTAGGTAATTTAGCTCCAACAAGAGGAGAAGAGGAGAAGAAATAGGAAAAATGAAAAGAAAGAAGAAGAAGAAGAAGAAGAAGAAGAAGAAGAAGAAGAAGAGACGAAGGAGAAGGAGGAGGAGGAGGAGGAGAAGACCAAGGACCTTCTAGTCCTTCTCCTCCTCCTCCTTCTCCTCCTTCTCCTCCTTCTTCTTGGTTTCTTCTTCTTCTCCTCCTCCTCCTCTTTCATATTATCCTTGCTTTCATTTCCCCAACAATGACATAATTAGCCCATTTAGCTCCGAAATGCCATAATAAGCTCAAAATGGCATAAGAACCTTAGTTAGCTCATGAATATTATATACTTAGCTTGTTTTCCTCTAAAATGGGATAACTAGCCCATTTAGCTCCAAAAAGACATAATTCGGTAATTTAGCTCCAACAAGAGGAGAAGAAGAGAAGAAATAGGAGAAATGATAAGAAAGAAGAAGAAGAAGAAGAAGAGAAGGAGAAGGAGGAGGAGGAAGAGAAGACCAAGGACCTTCTAGTCCTTCTCCTCCTCCTCCTTCTCCTCCTTCTCCTCCTTCTTCTTGATTTCTTCTTCTTCTCCTCCTCCTCCTCTTTCTTCTCCTCTTTCATATTATCCTTGCTTTAATTTCCCCAACAATGACATAATTAACCCATTTAGCTCCAAAATGCCATAATAAGCTAAAAATGGTATAAGAACCTTGGTTAGCTCATGAATATTATATTCTTAGCTTGTTTTCCGCTAAAATGACATAATTAGCTCAAAAACATCATATTTGTTCTTCTTCTCACTTTGTTATTCACATTTTTGCAGATTGGATATACTACATGCATGGAAGCTGGCATTCATGGAGTTGAACTATGTCGATGGATGAACTTTATATGTATATCATCTAGTTTTCATTTGAGTTGATGAACAACGTCGAACTATACGTATATGTATATATGGATAAACAGTGCAATACTTTGTATGTTGGTTCTGTCGATATATGGGGATGTACATTGATTTATATGTATATCATATATGTGTGGTGAATTATATATATATGTGTTCGCAAGTATATGTGTGGTGAACTATATATCATATATGTGTGGTGAATTATATAAATGTGCTGTCAAATTTATATATATATGTGTGTGTGTGTGTGTGTGTGTTGTGAAATAATATAAAACTAAAAACAGGTACTATATGGGCTCTTTGTCGTCGGCCAGCTGATGGCAAAGACCTGTGCCATCAGTTGCCAGATGGCAAAGGTGCCACATGGCACCCAACTGTGCATCCTGGGGTGTCTATATAGGCTCTTTGTCGTCTGCCTCCAGGGTGGGCAGACGGAAAAGAAGAGGGCATAGAGGAGGTGGGGAGGAGGAGGCAGACGACAAAGAGTGGACATTGGGGGGGAGGAGGAGGAGGCAGACGGCAAAGTATAAGGGGGAGGCAGACGACAAAGAATAATGGGGAGGCAGAAGGCAAAGTATAAGGGGGAGGCAGACGGCAAAGCCTCCGTTAACCCCTAACGGAGGCAACGCCTGTCGGCTGCCGTCTCGAGCACTTTGCCGATTGCTCCTATGGAAAGCTGATGGCAAAGAGCTTTGCCATCCGCTTTGGGGGACAGACGACAAAGAAGGTACGATGCCGTCGTAGGCTGGCGCAAAAATTTTGCCGGTCGTGAGATTCTTTGCCGTCTGTGGTTTAGTCTTTGCCGTCCGGGATTTAGTCTTTGCCGTTTGTGATGGCAGACGGCAAAGAAGCTGATTCCTGTAGTGCGCAGAGCTTCCTGAATGCAGACTATGGATATCCAGAATCCAGACCCTTCAAAAGTAGAAAGCAGAATCCCCAAGGGCCTCTTGGACGTCTAAGGGGGCTCCTGAGTATCACGCCTCGGGAGCCTTACCGGTCAGAAAGCCACTTCGCCACCCTGGTACCATCCATGCACATTCGGTCGTTATCAGGGGTGTCAGGGCTCTACCCCTTGAGGAATGACCTGGGTAATGGGTCGCACCTCACGATGGCAGGGAAATGTGCATGACTGGGACTTGTCGACGCACAGCCGCTTGAGTGGCTAAGGGGTCTCCTGAGCATCGTGCCCCATGAAAGTTACCGGTCGCAAAGCCCCTTGGCCACTGATACGTCTCCATCGTATCTACTTTTCCGAACTCTTTTGCCCTTGTTTTGGACTCTAATTTGCATGATTTGAATGGAACTAACCCGGACTAACGCTGTTTTCAGCAGAATTGCCATGGTGTTGTTTTCGCGTAGAAATACAAGTTCTCTGAATGACCTGAAAATTTACAGAGAATTTTTCCGGAATTCATGAAAAATACCGGCGCAAGAATCAGCGGAGGAAGTGGTGCTATGAGCCCACAAGCCCACTAAGCGCCCCCCGGTCGCGCCTGGCAGCCTTGTGGAGCCCAATAAGCTCCACCGCCTCTCAATCCAGCTCTATATAGTCCGTTTCATCCGGAAAAAAATCAAGGAGAAGAGTTCATCGCGTTTTACGATACGGAGGCGCCGCCACCTCCTCTTCTTCATCTAGAGGGCAGATTTGGAGTCCGTTCTGGGCTCCGGAGGGGGGAAATCGTCGCCATCATCATCATCAACCTTCCTAAATCGCCAATTCCATAATGCTCTTCACCGTTCGTGAGTAATCTCATCGTAGGCTTGCTGGACGGTGATGAGTTGGATGAGATCTATCATGTAATCGAGTTAGTTTTGACGGGGATTGATCCCTAGTATCCACTATGTTCTGAGATTGATGTTGCTACTACTTTGCCATGCTTAATGCTTGTTACTAGGGCCCGAGTGCCATGATTTCAGATCTGAACCTATTATGTTGTCGCCAATATATGTGTGTTTTAGATCCTATCTTGCAAGTTGTAGTCAACTACTATGTGTTATGACCCGGCAATCCCGGAGTGACAATAGCTGGAACCACTCCCGGAGATGACCATAGTATGAGGAGTTCATGTATTCACCAAGTGTTAATGCGTTGGTCCGGTTCTTTATTAAAAGGAGAACCTTAATATCCCGTAGTTTCCATTAGGACCCCGCTACCACGGGAGGGATGGACAATAGATGTCATGCAAGTTCTTTTCCCTAAGCACGTATGACTACATACGGAATACATGCCTACATTAGATTGACGAACGGGAGCTAGTTACATATCTCTCTGTGTTATAACTGTTACATGATGAATCACATCCGGCATAATCATCCATCACCGATCCAATGCCTACGAGTTTTTCCTACTGGTCCTTGCTACGTTACTTTGTCGCTGCTGCTAGTGTTACTCTGTTACTACTGCTGTCGTTCCTGCTACTGGTTATTGTTGCTACTGCTGCTATCACCCTACTTTGCTACTGATACTTTCCTGCAGATACTAAATCTTTCAGGTGTGGTTGAATTGACAACTCAACTGCATATACTTGAGAATATTCTTTCTCTTCCCCTTGAGTCGAATCAATAAATTTGGGTTGAATATTCTACCCTCGAAAACTATTGCGATCCCCTATACTTGTGGGTTATCAAGACTATTTTCTGGCGCCGTTGCCGGGGAGGCACAGCTGTATTCTCTGAGTCACGTGGGATTTACGTCTGCTGATCACTATGAGGAATCCGATAGATCCAAGCACTAAAGTCTTGCCCTCAACTACGAGGACAGGTAAGGAACTGCCATCTAGCTCTGCACTTGATTCACCTTAAGTTATGAGTAAGTTTGCGACATCACCTCCTCCTAGAAATCATGATATGTCGCCTGTGCTTGACGATGCTACTTCTTCTGCCCATGATGCTTATGGTGATGCTATGCTTGATACTGCTTTGCCTGATGATATTATGCTTGCTACTGCTTTGCCACTTGGTGCATTCCTTCATGCACAAATTGCTAGAGTTGCTGCTAGATGTGATGATACTTCTGAAACTGCTGATACTATTGAAGTAGAACCTGCTATTATACCTGAATTGCCTGATATACCTGAGCATTATGTTATGGAGGGAGAGATAGCTGAGGACTTTGTTGCGTGTAAGGATACCTATGATATTGAGAAACTACTGCTCAAGTGGAAGGAGAAATCTCTGAACGCTAGGATGAAATATTACCCGAAGTTTGCAACTTCGCCTATCTTTGTGACCGATAAGGATTATGAATTCTCTATCGACCCTGAGTTAATCACTCTGGTCGAATCTGGTCCTTTTCATGGTTATGAGTCTGAAACACTTGTAGCCCATCTTACCAAACTGCACGATATAGCCACCCTATTCACTAGTGAGCAAAAGATCCGCCACTACTATAACCTCAAGTTGTTTCCTTTCTCGCTAAAGGATGATGCTAAGACTTGGTTCACTTCTCTTGCTCCTGGTTGTGTGTGTAGCCCCCAGGATATGGTCTACTACTCCTCTAAAAAATATTTCCCTGCCCATAAGAAGCAAGCTGCCTTGCGGGAAATATACAACTTTGCTCAAGCTGAAGGAGAGAGTCTCCCACAAGCTTGGGGGAGGCTCGTCCAGCTGCTGAATGCTTTGCCTGATCACCTTTTTGAGAAGAATGAAATACTTGATATCTTCTATAATGGACTTACCGATGCTTCCAAATACCACCTAGATAGTTGTGCTAGTTGTGTTTTTAGGGAACGAACTGTTGAACAAGCTGAGATCCTATTGAATAACATCTTGTGCAATGAGAATGCTTGGACTATTCTTGAACCACCTCCTAAGCCAACTCCGAAGAAAAGAGGTATTCTATTCCTCAGTCCTGAAGATATGCAAGAAGCTAAGAAATTGATGCGAGAGAAAGGCATTAAATCTGAAGATGTCGAAAATCTACCACCTATCCAAGAGATCCATGGTCTTCATAACCCGATACAGGTAGTAGAAGTAAATTCTCTGCGTAGGTTTGATGAGAGTGATATTCCTTTTGATAAACCTGCCAGCTTATGCCTGGATGAATTTGATAACTTTGTTGCCAAACAATAGAGTTTCAATGATTATGTTAGTAACGCTCGTATGCTTAGTCATTCAAGTGCTTGTGTAGACAGAAATGTCAATGATCTTAAACTTCTGAGTAAGCATGCCTCTATGGTTACTACTCGGGTAGAACAAGTACTTACGGCTCAAAATGACTTGCTCAACGAGTTGAATGACAATTCTGTCAGAGTCGTCACTAGGGGCGGTAGAATGACCCAGGAACCTTTCTATCCTGAGGGTCATCCGAAGTGAATTGAACAAGATTCTCAAGGAGTTAGCACAGATGCACCTAGTCATCCTAGAAAGAAGAAGAAAGATGATAGGAACTTGCACGCTAGTAACCCTGTTGCTGCTACACCTGAGAGTCCAAATGATGTCTCTGTTTCTGATGCTGAAACACAATCTGGTGATGAACATGAGCCTAGTGATAATATCAATAGTGATCTTCATGAAGATGCTCAACCTAGCAGATAAGGATGTGCAGATTGAACATGTTGATCTTGGTAACCCACAGCCTAAGAATACAAGATATGATAAGAATGATTTCGCTGCTAGGAAGCATGGTAAAGAAAGGGAACCATGGGTTTAGAAACCCATGCCCTTTCCTCCCAAACCATCCAAGAAAATGGATGATGAGGATTTTGAGCGATTTTTTGAAATGATTAGACCTGTCTTTCTGCAGATGCGTTTGACAGATATGCTCAAAATGTCTCTGTATGCTACATACACGAAGGAGATTGTGACTAATAAGAGGAGGATACCTGAGGTTGAGATTTGCACCATGCTCGCTAACTATACCTTCAAGGGTGGAACTCCTAAGAAACTAGGTGATCCCGGTGTGCCCATTATACCTTGCTCCATTAAAGGTAACTGCGTTATGCGATCTTGGAGCCGGTTTTAGTGTTATGCCTCTCTCTGTTTATCATAGATTTGAACTGGATAAGTTGAGACCCACAGAAATGTCTCTACAAATGGCTGACAAATCAACTCCTTTCCCTATCGGCATTTGCGAGGATGTGCCTGTTGTGGTATCCAACATCACTATCTTAACAGACTTCGTTATTCTGGATATTCCCGAGGACGATGCCATGGCGGTCATCCTTGGAAGACCCTTTTTAAACACCGCAGGGGCTGCAATAGATTGCAAGAAAGGCAATGTCACTTTCCATGTCAATGGTAATGAGCATACGGTGCACTTTCCAAAGAAACAATGTAGAGTACATTGCATCAATGCTATCGAAAAGACTTCATTGATTCTTATTGGGAGCTTAGAATGCCCTATACCTCCTATTAAGATGAAGTATGATCTGCTTGTTGGGGAGATACACATCCCCATTGAGGTGACCTAGTGGCTATTCGGAAATTCTCGGTTCTCTTTTACGATTCGAAAAGGTTTGTCGAGAAGACTTGATCAACCTCGTTGACGGATTTCTTTCGATGACCATGAGATGGATGAGTCGACGAGTCACAACCTTTGTTCCAAGCTTTCACCTTCGGTTGCTTAGAAGAAAAATGATAGATTTGGTTTAGTTTTCCCTATTTTCTGTTTTTGCGTCCCGTAGAAAAGTACCCCGAAAATAAAAGTTCTCCGAACGTCCTGAAAATCAAGTATGATTTTTTCTGGATTTTTTGAAAAATACTGAGACGAAGAGCTAGTCTGGGGGCTGCACCAGTGGACCACAAGCCCTGGAGGCGCGGGCACCCCCTGGCCACGCCTACCTTGCTTGTGGGGCCCACGTGCACCCCCTCCACTCATTCTAGCTCCCATCTTCTTCTCCTACCTCCAGAAAAAATTGTTTCGCAGCTCAAACCCGTGTTCTTGCTCCTCTTACTGGGATTTTCGATCTCCTTGCTCAAAGCACCATTTTCCGAACTGTTTTAGGGAAATTACTACTTGGTAAGTGACTCCTCCATTGGTCTAATTAGTTTTTGCTCTAGTGCCTTATACTTCGCGTCTTTTTGCTGCCTTGGTGACCATGTTCTTGAGCTTTGCATGCTAATTTTAGCTGGTCCAAAGTAGTTTTGATGCGTAATATGGCCTCTAGGCACTTGTTGGAGTAGTTGCTACAAGTTTAGTTGAGCCTTTTTCACTTTTCCTTTGGGTCAGAGAAAATTTCAGAAAAGGAAGATGTTCAGGAGAAACTATAATGGTGGTTCCTCAAGCAAGAGAGGTCCCCTCTTGCGATTCGGGAGCCCGATCCTTACCAACCAAGGGACGCACAGGTACAACCATGTGAATGGACTTCTGATGAATTTATGATTGAGGCAGGTTTCAAAGATTAGTTTGATGCACTTGTTCACAACGTCGGACTCGAAGAATTCATCTCCGATAAATGTGAACAGTATGTTGCTCTCACTACCTCTTTTGTTCGTAGATTCAAATTTTCAGTTGGCCGTGACACATCGGTACTGTTTGATCTCTATGAAAAATCGTATACCATGGATTTAGAGGATTTCAATAGAATTTTCAAGATACCTATTTGGGGTAGTCTTAATGATCCTCCTAAATCTTCGGTTAGAGATTTTTTCTCTGGTATAACTGTTGGAGAAACTAGAGATATTACACACGCTACCATGGGAAGAATTCATTTTCCTGCCTTGCATTTCTTTGCCCTCTTCATAGGCAGATGCATTAATGGCAAGATTGAGCATTGTCACCTCTGTGCACCCGACCTTAGTATCCTTAAGAGCGCAGTTACGGGTGATAGAAGTTTTAACATGGGAGCTATAATAGCAAGGAGGCTGAATAATCATGCTAATGAAGGGGATTTCTTTGGTGGGATCTATGCCACTCGCATAGGGAATTTCCTTGGAGTACCCATCCGTGAAGGACATCCCCCGCTCCATACAGCTTTCCTTGACCGCGTCGCTTTGACACGCTACCAGTTCCTTGAGAGGGATGATGAATCCCTCCTATACTGTTTAATACTTAACCGGCAGTGTGCTTTCCATATTACTCTTCTTGATCCAGACTTCTTTGACATTCAGGTAAAACGAAGATATTACATAACCAGAGGAGAGGCAGAGGAGTATGAGAGGGATGCAAAGGCTGCTCGTCTCCGTGAGGCAGCTATTCAGGCAGTGGCTACAACGCTCCCGTATAACCCCCATTATTATTTTGGGTGTCGCCCGGACCATCCTTGGGAGTAGACCAACTTAGGAAAAAAGCCTAAGCTTGGGGGAGTACGTGTTTCTCATCGACTTTACATTGTTGCTTATGCTTTCACTTTGTTCGTCGGTGTTCACACTTTGCCACTGTATCATCCATGCTAGTTTATTTTCTTTTTCTCGTTTTCTTTTTGTGTGTCTGTCTAGTTTGAGAAAACCCAAAAAGATTTTCTTTTCTTCTTTCTTCTTGTTGGGAGCTTTCCCTTGTAAATAGTTTTCTTTTTCTTTGGGTCAAGGTAGAAGACCATGGTTACAATGTTTAGTGGCTCTCGCATGCATATCTGTTTATCTGTTAAAGAGCCATATTACTTTGTCTTCTCCTTTGTGTTTTCTTGCAGATTCCAGCTTTAGTCCAATGCACGAACACTCTTATTATTGTTCACATCATTTGGTCGTGCATGTGAAAGGCAATAATGACGATATATGATGAAGTGACTGAGCCTGGAAAAGCTGCTATGAACTCGATCTATTTTGTTTTTGTAAATATGACTAGTTCATTGTGCCTGATTCAGCTCTGTTGTGAGAGAAACATGTTTCCAATGACAACTTAGAGATCATAGTTTCTTATGCCATGCTTACTTAGCTAGGAGCTTATAATGGTTTGTCTTGGATGCCCACATGAATGTTGAGATGACTATGCTGTAGTATGATAGGATGGTATCCTCCTTTGAATGATTGAAGTGGCTTGACTTGGCGCATGTTTACGCATGTAGTTGAAACAATATGAACATAGACTCTATGATGTTCATGTTCATGGTGATTTATGTCCTACTCATGCTTGCACTCAATGTTAGTTAATCTCAATGCATTTTGATGACTCTTGCCGCTCTCTGGTTTGTCGCTTCCCAGTCTTTTGCTAGCCTTCACTTGTACTAAGCGGGAATACTGCTTGTGCATCCACTTCCATAAACCCAAAGTTGTTCCATATGTGTCCACCATACCTACCTATATGCGGTATCTACCTGCCGTTCCAAGTAAATTTGCATGTGCCACTCGCTAAACCTTCAAGAAATAATCTGTTTTGCATGCCCGAACCGCTCATGTGGTGACAGGGGCTATCAGTATCTTCCATGCTAGGCGTGTTATCCTTGATATGTGTTTATTTACTATCATTCATGAGAAAGGGGCCGCTAATTGGAATTCCTAGTTCCATGCTCAAATCGAAAATATAATTTCAAACAAAACTCCCCCTGGATTGATGTTGGTATGGACGGCACCCGAGGATTCGGCTAGTCATGGAGTGTGATTGATTGGTGGTGGGGGAGTCAAAACTTTACTTTTCTGTTTGGGAACTGCCTATAGCATGTGTAGCATGTAAGATGTTGAGAACTCTTAGTCATTGCATTTACAATGAAAGCATGCCACCGAAAATTATTATCTCTGTTTTCAATGCTTGAGCTCTGGCACCTCTACAAATCAATGCTTCCCTCTGCGAAGGGCCTATCTATTTATGTTCCTGTTGAGTCATCCTCTTCTTATAAAAGCACCAATTAGAGAGCACCTCTGTCATTTTTATGCTTTTCTTTCGACTGGTATTGAGTATGACTGTGACTGGATCTTGTTTGCCATGAATTACAATGTTTAGTCAGCCTTTGGTCTTTGAAGGTGGTCTGCATTTATGTTTTGTGGTCTCACAAAGAGCTAGCGAGATACCATCTGTTCGTACTGCTTCATGATTGTTTTGATTGAAGTGTTGACGTTTGAGACTTATTATTATTTGCTCGCTAGTTGATTATGCCATTGATATGACTTTACCGTGAGACCCAGATGTCATTTGCTTATGTGGTTTGCTTGTGATCTTGCTAAAATTCTAGATATGAGTTAGACATAGTTGCAACAACAAGATTAAACAGAGGTCGTCAAAGTTTTTATTTTGTCTCTTTCACTTTGTCAACTGAATTGCTTGTGGACACGCAAGGCTTTGAGCTTGGGGGAGTTGATACGTCTCCGTCGTATCTACTTTCCGAACTCTTTTTCCCTTGTTTTGGACTCCAATTTGCATGATTTGAATGGAACTAACCCGGACTAACGCTACTTTCAGCAGAATTGCCATGGTGTTGTTTTTGCGCAGAAATAAAAGTTCTCGGAATGACGTGATAATTAACGGAGAATTTTTCTGGAATTTATGAAAAACACCGACGCAAGAATCAGCGGAGGAAGTGGAGCCGTGAGCCCAAAAGCCCACCAGGCGCGGGGCCCCCCTGGTCGCGCCTGGCATGCTTGTGGAGCCCACAAAGCTCCACCACCTCTCAATCCAGCTCTATATAGTCTATTACGTCCAGAAAAAATTCAAGGACAAGAGTTCATCGTGTTTTACGATACGGAGGCGCTACCACCTCCTGTTCTTCATCTGGAGTCCGTTCTGGGCTCCGAAGAGGGGAAATCGTCGCCATCATCATCATCAACCTTCCTTCATCGCCAATTCCATGATGCTCTTCCCCGTTCGTGAGTAATCTCATCGTAGGTTTGCTGGACGGTGATGAGTTGGATGAGATCTATCATGTAATCGAGTTAGTTTTGATGGGGATTGATCCCTAGTATCCACTATGTTCTGAGATTGATGTTGCTACTACTTTGGCATGCTTAATGCTTGTCACTAGGGCCCGAGTGCCATGATTTCAGTTCTGAACCTATTATGTTGTCGCCAATATATGTGTGTTTTACATCCTATCTTGCAAGTTGTAGTCACCTACTATGTGTTATGACCCGGCAACCCCGGAGTGACAATAGCCGGAACCACTTACGGAGATGACCATAGTATGAGGAGTTCATGTATTCACCAAGTGTTAATGCGTTGGTCCGGCTCTTTATTAAAAAGAGAACCTTAATATCCCGTAGTTTCCGTTAGGACCCCGCTTCCATGGGAGGGATGGACAATAGATGTCACGCAAGTTCTTTTCCCTAAGCATGTATGACTACCTACGAAATACATGCCTACATTATATTGACGAACGGGAGCTAGTTACATATTTCTCCGTGTTATAACTGTTACATGATGAATCACATCCGGCATAATCATCCATCACCGATCCAATGCCTATGAGTTTTTCCTACTGGTCCTTGCTGCGTTACTTTGTCTCTACTGCTGTCGCTGATGCTACTTTTACTCTGTTACTACTGCTGTCATTGCTCCTACTGTTTACTGTTGCTACTGCTGCTATCACCCTACTTTGCTATTGACACTTTGCTGCAGATACTAAATCTTTCAGGTGTGATTGAATTGACAACTCAACTGCTAATACTTGAGAATATTCTTTCGCTTCCCCTTGAGTCGAATCAATAAATTTGGGTTGAATAATCTACCCTCGAAAACTGTTGCAATCCCCTATACTTGTGGGTTATCAGCCACGTATAGGCACATTCGGTTGGTATCAGAGGTGTCAGGGACCTACCATGTGAGGAACGGCCTTGGTAACGGGTCGTGCCCCACGGCGGTAGGGAAATGTGTGGAACTGGGGTCTGCTGACATAGAGTATCGATGCACATCACCCGTAACGAGGAGAAGCCAACCGAGCAACAAGCCCCTCGAACGCCATAACCAAGCCTCACAGCCAAAGAGGTTCACTACAATTACACCAAGCTAAGTATCCAAACTGACGGAATGCAACAGTACTAACAAAAGAAGCGGTCACCCAAATCCATTACATGCCCGAAGGGCCCTTCCTTGTATTCATGGATGTAGGGTCAGAAGTAAGGAGGAGACAACTAGTAACGGAGGTCCCAAGGGGCCGCCGCAGGTGTCTGACACCTGCGTGCCGGCACTTAGTCTGTGCCCTCCTCCCCCTTCACGGGCGCCACAGGAGTAGATGAGTGGCACCACGCTTGGGGGCCTCCCGCCATGGTCCGGGCGCGGCAGTAAGGTAGCCCGTCGTAGCTGCTATCTCTCAGGCTCCCTCTAGAAGGGATGTCACCCTGCCAGAGGCGAGGCGCCCACCGCCAAAGGAGGTCTCATCTACAAGATCACCGCGGTCGGCGTCCTCCGGGCAACAACCTAGACGATCGCCCTCGTCCCCAAAGATCTTGATGAAGAGCGTCGCCTCCCCATCATAGTTGAAGTGGAGGTAGTGCCTCCCCTTCAGGCCTCGAACACAGGCGAACGTCAGCCACCCGCGGTTCAGCTTCACGTTGTCGTGGGGGTGACCTCGACCTCCACCCAGGACACCCCACCACACTAGTCGTCGTCCTGCAACCAGAGGCCTGGGAGCCTGCTGGTCGGCAGCACCGTCGCGATGAAGTTTGGGAGCTGGAACCATGCGATTTCCGGCTAATCCACCCACATCACGAACACCATCGCCGTGTCAGTTGAATGAAGCCACGAGCATCGTGACCGGGTGGCCACCGCCGACCTCCCATCTCGGCCACTGTGGACGCCCGCGCCATTCGACACCCCACCGATGCCACCGATGGTGATTCCAGGGCGGGAGGAACCACGGCCACCCCCGCCGCAGACCGCTGTCGACACCCCCGTGTACTTCCAAGGGTGGTCGCGGCCCCTCTTTGGTGGCTGGGCGGCAAAACCTTCCCCGGAAGTCTTCCCCTTCTCGGCAGCGGAATACTTCCTCACCGGCGCCATGCCGAGGGGCTGGAGGGCTCAAGGTGGAAGATGAAGAATATGGAGGCAATGTGGACCTTATCACCCTCACCAGGTCAAATACATGGCCGAGTGTAGCCTGGCGTCCCTCCGAGTTCCTGGTCCCATGCGGTTCATGAGGAAGCACGCCCGCATGGCGTGCGTAGAGGTGACGTCCCCAAGAAGCGATGATGGCTGGCATAGCGCCCGGGTGTCGGGTCAGTTTGACAACGCGCGTCTCCGAGTGCCTCGGGAACTGGGAGTGTTTCCACTTGGTTGCGCGACATGCCTGAAGCCTGGACCGCAGACTTTTAGGGCCCGCGACGCTTCAGACCGCACTAAAGGCTTCGCGGAGAAGCCAGCCCAGGCGCACCTTGGGCCCGGGGGCTACTGTCGGCGTTCTGGGAATGGGGGTACCCACACCTACCTGCTTGCGGCCCAGGGTGGGCCCACTTCATCGACCAAAGACCAACAAGCCCGACAACACTCAAGGCAACGCTCTCGCGAGGGGCCAAGCCTCGTGAGGAGGAACAACATCAAGACCCACATGGGTCCTCCTTAGGACTCCTCCGGGGCGACGGATATTCCGAGGCGAGCCCCGCCCTTAGGAGTCGAGGATGACGCGGCGGAAAGACAGGCGAGCAGCAGACAGTAGGACGGTGCAGTTCCCCTTTTGTGCAAAGGGGGCGAGATGCACCCGGGTCTCCAAGGCATCTCCCAAAGATATCCATTCTAGAGCAAAAAGCCACCACCGCCCGCCAGCAGGACGGACGTCATCCCTGGACCCGTCCTTGCTGCGTTGACAACCACTTTGCAGGCGAAGACTACTTTTGGACACGGGAAGCATGTTCCCCTACGCCCCATTAAAAATGGTTGTTGTGGGATCCTTTCCCTCCGAAACTATAAGGGAAGAGGACTTGGGCCGCCATTATATATATATAGATTAGGTTACTTCATTGGGGGGATTCATTTATTCGCCCACTCACACCACACAGAGGTCACCCAGCCTCCGGAGGCCCTCGTACACTGTACTAGTTCATCAACCAACCTCCACGAGGGGCAATCCACCAAAGCAGGAGTAGGGTATTACGCTTCTCAGCGGCCCGAACCTGGGTAAACTGCCATGTTCTGTGTCTTCCTCACCATCGAGTAAGTTCTCTACCATCCCGAGTGAGTAGCGAGTCTAGCGAACCAAAGCTACCAAGTTACCTCCGCACGTGCCCCCGACTTCAAATCTTTAGGGTTTTGCGGAGGCCGAAATCCAACAAATGGGGATGATGGATCCTTTCTACAGAAGTCGGGACTCCCTTTTATATTGTCCTTCCTCCTCTTCCCCCCCCCCCCGAAAACAAACTTATTAGGAAGCGTTGCTACAGTGGCCATTTTGAAAGGGGACTTGACTGCAGTCCACCCTCACAAAAGAGGTCTTCGTCTGCCAAAGCCCTTCGCCATGGCTCACCTGTGGGCTCGTGAGTGATCTCCGTCCTACCGAGCCCCCAACCATGGTCCTCTTACACCAAATGGGAAACCTTTGGGGTTTGCTTTGGGAGCCCGCAAGCTGGCTCCGCTTCCATAGCATGAAAGTGGAAAGCCTGCCTGTTTGTGCCTGCTAGAACTGCTCCTGCGATGCCTGCACAGCGCGTGTCACCTACTTGAAGATGCAGGGTCGCTAGAACCTTCCTGGCTGCTCTTGATGATTCCTCCCTGCAAGGGCCTCAGGGGTGGTCGTAGTGCGCATCCTCACAGCATGTAACCTCTCGTAGTCCATGGCGATGATCCCCTCACGCTTTCCTTGAGAGGCGAGGGTCCTTGCAAGGATCTTCCTTGCGGTGTTGCTCATGGTCTGAACCAAGCATGTGTAGCATGTTGCACCTGGGGCCACGGGCCGAAGGGCCTTGGTACCCTCGGTACTAGGGGCCCGATAGTAGCCCTGGCCCGCATCATGCACAACTTTGCCGATGGGAGGGGCGAATCGAAGAGGGCCGTAACCGCCTATGAGCCAGGTTCGACGCGTGGCACCCTACAGGTCATGGGGCCCTTCTCCTTCCCGCAATGTTTCGGGAACCCCCCCGAGAGAGTTGACATAAAGGCTGTGTGCAACACCGACCATCATTGCTCTACCTTGACCAATGCCACCCACTTGCCCCATGCTTCTCGCGTAAGATCGCTCTTGGGCCCGCAGCACACGCGGAGTGGCCTATTGGAGGAACAAGGCAACGCGAGACATAACCGTCCAAGGAACAGGCCTCCACCTGTCTGCTTGACCTGACGAGTCCCGCAGGACCTGTAGCCCCATCTGGGGCGACGGAAAGGCCCTGTGAGCGCGGAGCCCAAACCATCACATTCGCTTGTCACAGCGGCGGGCGTGATGTTGACATGGCCCTCGGGGAGAAGGCCATCATCGAATGGGAGGCGGACGTGGCTCTCCGCGAGCGGCAAACTGCCCGGACCTCCTACGATCAGGAGGGGGACGCAAGCGCCTTGAGGCGCTGGAGGGGCGTGTTATCGTGGACGGGGCTGCCCTCGTGGCAAGGCAAGAGGAAGCCGATGCCGAGGTCGATGCGAGGGTGGACTGAGCGCGTCGGTAGTAAAACCGTCTCCAACCTATATTGGACCCCCCCCTTCGACCTCTTTCGCAAGATCCAACGAGTGCCGGTGGAGCAACCGAGCTCCCTCAAGGACAAGGTGCGCGACCATATGGTGTCCCTGGTTGGGCGATTCATCCACACGGCACCCTCCAAGGAGAGTGGCAGCCTCGGCGACGTGGCCTCTGTGGCCACGACGAGGATAACGCCTCCTCCGCTTAGGCTTTTCTATCCCTTTCCTATTGCATCAAGAACACTTGGCCCCGGGAGGGCGCTGGACATTATGTAATATATTTTTCCTTAAGTATTTGTTGCATGTTATGATTTGGGTGCCTTTGTTCCTTCCGCGAGATCCTCCGTTGCCCCTGGTGTGTTTCGTGCGCTCTGGACGGCAAGGTCCCGTAGCACGTGGCTCCCGTCCATGACTTGCGACAGGGGCCTCGAGGAACATTCCGTCAGCGCTTCTTAGTACTCGCCCTTACGTGGCTATGTTGTTGCTTCACATTCCCTCGGCCATCCTACCCCACGAATTCCTCGGGGGTATCTTCTCGGCGTGGCCCCGCGGGGGCGTCACGAAGCCCTTGACAACGGTTTATTGTACGAGCTTCGCGAGGCTCGTGCCCTCCTGAGGGCCTTGTCTGTGCAGCTTGGTGATGAACTTATCCCAAGCCACAACACGCGCCACGAGGTCATGAGCAGACATTCCTGGGCTTCCCCAGTCCGCGAGCATGCGATGGGTGCGCTTCGTCTGGCGAGGGTAATCGGGATGAAACATGCCCCTCCGTCTTAGAGTTGAGGGTGACACATGGGCGCGACGGGGCACTAGGCGCTCCGACTTCCCCATGACGCCTCATCAACTACCCATTGCTGACATAAAGGATACGCACGGCGTGAGGGCATGATTGTCCCCATTAACCTTTCGCCCGCTGAATGCGGGCGAGGACGTGCATGTTGAACACCTAATTGGAGGCCACATATAAGGTCAAGGGGAAGGGTCTCCTACCCCAACTTCTTCATCCTTGTTCTTCGTTCTTGCTTGTCGTCGTCGTAATGATGGCACCGGTGAAGAGATCCTCTGTCGTCGAGAAGGAGAAAGCAGTGCAGGGGAGCAGGCGCATCGCGGTCGGCAAAGGGAAGAGGTCGCCCCCGTGTTCCCTCCGTCGCGCCTCGAGGCACCTCTCGGCGGATGCGGGCGCTCCCTATGGGCGACTCGTGTCGGCCCAAGCATCCATAGGAGGGGTTCTGCTCGTGGACGCGGTGCGGCGGACAAGGCTGATGAGGTGGACGCAGATGGGGCCAGCGGCATGACACAAACACCTGGCCTCCTGGGTCGCCAGGTCACTCCGCTGATGCGGCCCGCAAGTTCATCGTATGGATGGAAGGGAGGCCTCGCACCTTGCTCCGGCTTCCGAACTCTTTTGCATATAAGATGGAGGAGCACGCGCCCGTGGGCCTGCGGCTGCAGCCAGACAGCTGCTGCAATGGGTCTTCCTGGGTAGCGATGGAAGTCAACTCCCTCAGCTTCATGTTGTTGAGGCATGAGTGGAAGTCGTTAGCCCTTATGCAGAGCTTGTAGGGGGGTCACGTCCTCCACTTCTAGTTCGACGGGGCTGTCGCACTCTTCATGAAGGCCTTCGGGAGCGCCGGTGGTGGCCTCGACTGCTCCATGGAAGGCGAAAGCAGCAGCCCTTCTGGCACCGACGACAGCGAGATCTCTTCCTCCGGGGGTAGTGGGGGCGACAGTGACTCATACGGCTCCTCGAGCGCCCACATCAGAAGAGGGCTCTGACTAAGCATGCACCATGCCAGCGTTGAGGTCCCTGGGGGTGATGCTTCGAGACCCCGATCTTCCTTCTTTTCCATTGTCTCCTCTTTCCTATAATGCAACATGCTAGCCCCATGGCGGCGTGTAAAAAGGGGTTATGTCCTTTGTGCTTCAAATAAAAAGCTATTTTGGATCAAAAATAGACTTCTCCCTGGTATTCTTTTTGAGCTTCAACCCTTTCCAAGGTCAAAACGACACCTCATGTTGCTAAGGCCAGCCCCCGGGCATTGGTACGAGGGCTGCTGAGGCACGATGATCAAAGGCTCGCCTTCAGCGCACGGGCGGCTCGTGCGAGGGGTTGCTGCTTGCGAGGCTCGCCTCACGAGGCCCTTGAGGGAAGTCCCGTAGAAAAAATGCCTTGTCTAAATGGTACCGATTGCCCACTAGCATTTGGGCATTACAGAAATATAGTCCCCAAGGACATTGACAAGGTGACGTGCGTGTGGGTGTGCCCGCGAGCAAGAACCCAGTTCTCTAGGTTCCCAGCACTGCCGGGGTAGACCCAGCCAAAGGAACCGTCCCATCCCCCGCGAGCGTTAGGCCCAAGGTAAAGCCAGCACGCGTGTGCTGTGGCACGGGGACCTGCGGCAGCCGGACCGAGGGCCTTCCACCCAAAGGTGGTGCGTCCCCCGGGGGCATTCTTCGTTGTTTTCTCCCCAGCCCGATGCATGGGGCTTCCACTAGACATGGACATGCTAAGAAGAGAGAAAACCAACAAAGCTCTTCAAAACCAAAAGACCAAGACCTTCATTAAAACCCAAGGCAAAGTTGGTTACGATCCCAAAAAGGGGAGGTGTGGCTACCGTTTCCAGCATGGGTCAGCTTAGTGAGCTTGTTCACAAGTCAAAGAAAGAAAGAAAGAAAAGCGGCCGTCGTATCCAGCACGGGTCCACCTCGAAAGAAATGTGGCTGTCGTATCAGAGGTGAGACTGTCGTGTCTAGCGTGGGTCAGCCTGGTTTAGTTGCGGCCCACGAGATGTCTTCTTCGATCGTTCCCCCGGCGTGATGCAAGGGGCATCCAATAGTGTGTGGGCATAGTCCCGGTTCAACGGTCATTCCACCAACGTGGAGCATAGGGACTTCCACTTGAGAGTGGGCGGGAACCCTCCACCGAGGCCACGACGAGCCTCGTCGCTGGCTTCCACTTAGGAGGCTCCGGGCGTATACAACCCACTCATTCTTACGTGAGAGTGTCACAGGCGACAACGATTGGGCGGACACCAGAGGCCTAAGGCTCAGGAGTGCCTAACCTGTTCTTCACGTGCTTCCATGCGTTTTGGCATGGGAGTGCGCATGTCGGTGCAACGCTCCTATGGCCCAAACATGAGCGCCATCGCGCCCTGCATGGCCACAAGAGCGTATCGTTAGGCAAGTCGTTACAGGACATAGTAAGGCACCTTCCCGTGACAGCGCGAGCCCTGCCGCATTCCCTCCATCTGCCCGTGACGGTTCTCTGGGAGGGCGCGACACTTAAGGACCTTGGTGAGATGACTATCATGGGTGGCTAGACCGTGGGCCAGAGCTCGGTTACTTAGATTTCTCAGCGCTGCAATGAAAATTCCTTACACAGACGTCGTGTCTAACCCCCACCACAAAACCATCACACGTTGGTTGTGGGCGCGTGCCAGTACCCGGCAATGGTGAGACACAAGAGCTTAAGAATTAGACAAATGACACCATCTCAAGTGAAAGTTAATCAAGCTCTTTACATATCCATGAAACACCCGCTAGGGGTGATGAAAAATACAGGGGATTTCTTCTTTCGAACAACCCAAAAAGTCACCTGACTGCGAGGCTTACTCCTCAGGCTTCATGAGCACGCGGGGTCTCGATTCTTCATGAGGCGTGTGTGGCCCACACCCCTTGCAACTTGTTGATCTCCTGAACGGCAAACTCCTGTGCCCTTGGCGCTTGGCACCACACTCTCGGATCGTGGGGTGCATGCGAGGGCGCGCCTCCACGGTCTCCCCAGGCGCCCCCTCCTCACACCGACCAAGCTAGGCAGCTCCAGGCGGGAGTCCCCAAGCACGGTGTGGCGAGGGCGCTCGGCGTGACCTCCTATGCCGGTGGGAGGCGGGCGTCGGCTTGGGGCACCAAGCCCGTGATACCAGCGTCTGCTGCGAGACTGTTCCCCCTGAGCGGCGTGATCATGGTGGCTGCGCACCGCCGTCCTGGGGGCGCATGCTGCGAGGCCACCCATGCCGAGTGTCTTCTTGAAGTAGACTACTTCTGTTGTCACCGCGGGGTTGGTCACACCGTCCCTGGTGAGGGTGGTCGCTAGGGTCGTCCCCTCCACCGCTACCGTGGTCACGTTCGCACCCGGGAAAACAGGCGACAAAGTTCTGGCGCCCGATGACACGCTCACTACAGGAAGACCCGATTTCCTAGTAGTCCTCCATGCTGTGATTTCGCGCGTTATGGTGAGTACGTTGCCGCAGGGGCCCACCAACGGCCCAAATCCAGTCATCGGAACCTGGAGGAGTAGGAGCACAGTGCGTGGCAGAACCTGCTCGGGCCCCTCGGGCTATGGACCAAGCGAATTGCCGCACAACGGTGGAGGTGGCTCAAGATACATCTCCAACGTATCTACAATTTTTGCTTGTTCCATGGTGTTATATTATCATTCTTGGATGTTTTACAATCATTTTACTACAACTTTATATTATCTTTTGGGACTAACCTATTAACGGTTGCCAAATTTCACAAGTTGTTGTTTCACACTTTGATTTGTAGGAATTAATAAGAAATTGTCAAAAAAATGGAAAAGGAGCCTTGTTGGAGTAGGACTCTAACTCTCCTCAAATCTGTCCACAAACAATTGTTATAGATCGTCGGATTGACTCCCGAATACGGTGTGAAATTGAAAAATCTAAAACTAGGAAAGTGTGGGAATTTTATGGCAATGATTCTGGAGTACATATTCGTCCAAAATGGAGTTCATATGCGATCTAGAGACCCGTTTTATTGAAGGCAAATATCTGATTACGGGTTCACGAGAATTGTTGACGTGATTGAGTCAAACTCTTATCATGTCTGATATTTAGGTCAAGCCACATCTTTGGAGACTCATGAGAGCTGTGAGGAGCCCCTGGGAAGGTTCTAGAGGTGCTCGAGAGCCATTGGATCAAGGATCGATCGATCAGAGGGCCATAGAGCACCATAGAGGCACATATAAGGGGAGAAAAACCCTAATTTTTGCTAGAGCCACCAAGAGCCACGAATTTGCCTCTCCCTTGACAGCTTCCAAGAAGGGGATAGGCTCCTCCATTGGAGCACCAAGACCAAGGAAGATGGAGGGGCAAGGGGCCGCCGCCCGTCGCCGGTGTCGTGGCCGCCATCGCCTCCATCTCTTCGGGGTTGCACCTCTCCATCAACAAATCTCTCTTTCTCACCTTGATAATGTGTGAGTAATCCTCCTCGGGGCCGAGGGTATGTACTAGAAGCTATGTTTTCAATATCTCTCTCGTGTTCTTGAGATGGCACGATCTTGATGTATCGCGATCTTTATAAATATAGATGACTCATATGGAGTTTTCCCCTCTCTATCTTCTTGTGATGAATTGAGTTTTCCCTTTGAAGTTTTTTATTGGATTGAGTCTTTAAGGATTTCCGAACACTTGAGGTATGTTTTGCGATGGGATATCTGTGGTGACAATGGGATGTTCTATTGATCCACTTGATGTATGTTTTGGTGATCAACTTGCGGGTTCTATGACCTTGGGAATCTATGCATACGGGTTGGCACATGTTTTCGTCTTGACGTTCCGGTAGATACTTTGGGGCACACTTTGGATTGAACATGATGAATCTGAAATTATGTGATGCATATTGTATACTCATGCCCATGGGTACTTGTGGTGACATTGGAGTATCTAGGTGACATTAGAGACTTGGTTGATGTGTGTCTTAAGGTGTTATTTTAATACGAACTCCAGGGCTATTCGTGACACTTATAGGGATAGCTCATAAGATTGATCAGAAAAAATAACTTTGAGGTGGTTTCGTACCCTACAGTAATTTCTTCATTTGTTCTCCGCTATTTGTGACTTTGGAGTGAACTCTTCGTCGTACGTGAGGGATTTACATATGATTCAACTATGTTAGTATTGTTGAGGGAACTTGCACTAGTGAAAGTATGAACCCTAGGCCTTGTTTCTAACCATTGCAATACCATTTGTGCTCACTTTTATCATTAGTTAACTTGCTGTTTTTATATTTTCTGATTACAAAAACCTATATCTACCATCCATATTACACTTGTATCACCATCTCTTCGCTGAACTAGTGCACCTATAGAATTTACCATTGTATTGGGTATGCCGGGGACACAAGAGACTCTTTGGTATTTGATTGCAGGGTTGCTTGAGAGAAACCATATTCATCCTACACCTCCCACAGATTGATAAACCTTAGGTCATCCACTTGAGGGAAACTTGATATTGTCCTACAGAACACTGCGCTAGGAGGCCCAACACGAGTCTACAAGAAGAAGGTTGTATAGTAGACATCACCGCGCCGGGGGTCGAAGCGGAACGTAGGGCGCGAGGGACTTCCTTGCGACGGTGATGACCTCGATGATGTGGTCCGACCATGCGTCGTAGCCTCCGTCCGTCAGGCAATGGCGGAGTAGTTCACTTGCCATGCGCAGCGCGTCCTACGCGCTCATGTCTCCCACGTGGACACGGAAAGAGGTAGGCGCTACCGGGGACGCAATAAGGTGGTCGCTTTGCTGCACAGAGGGGGGCGTGAGGAGCCCTATTGCTTGCAGGCGGCGCGGGTTGCGATGATGATGGTTGCGACGCTACTGGGTCGGTGGCGACCATCCGACGCCGAGCGGTCGGGGCGCGCGCGACGAGCGTTGGCCATGGGGTCGGTGAAGCTGGAGACAAAACTGCAGCTGAAGGACGGTTGTGCAACCCTACTTGGCGTGCGAAATGTTAGAATTGGCCCTGTGTAGACCCAGAAAGGTTCGAACTCTAGGGTGCACTCGCTTTCATACCTTTTTCTCCCACTTCACTGCGACTCTCTGATGGCTCGAGCTATAGAAGGCGAACAAGAACACACATGCATTTTACGCAGGTTCGAGTGAGCTTGCAGTGTAAAACCCTACCCCTTCTTGTCTCGATTGCTTGAGTTGGAATACGAGTACAAAGTCAGGTTCTTGCCCTAATGGAGATGATGGATCGTTTCTATGGAGGACGGGCCTCCCTTTTATATTGTCCTTGGTCCCCTTCCCTTCTAAAACACACTTGGAGGTAAGGCTTGCCACAATGGCCATTTTCAAAGGGGATAGGACTACAGTCCACCCTCACAAAAGCGGGCTTCACCAGCCAACGCCATTCTCCGTGACGCATCGGTGGGCTCGGGAGTGACCTCAGTCCTGCCAAGCCCCCACCCTTGGTCCTCTTGAACCAAATGGGAAACCTTTTAGGGTTTCTTTGGGAGCCCGCTAGCTGACAACACTACATTAGGACAAATGTGGAAAGCCTCCATGTCCGTTCCGGCTAGCACTGCTCTTGCGCCGCGTTCGCAGCCCATGTCACCCACATGAAGAAGGGTCACGAGACCCTTCTTGGTGGCCCTTGTCGAGCTATCCTTGTGAGGACCTCAGGTGTGGACTCAGGACTCGTCCTTGTAGCGGGCGACCTCTCATAGTCCTTGACAACGATCCTATGGCGCTTGCCTCGTAAGGCGAGGGCCCTCGCAAAGGTCTTTCTTGACGGGCTTGTTGATGGGCAGAACCAGGCGTGTGTAGAGCGTTGCGCCTGGGGGCCACAAGCCGACGGGCCTGTGTACCCCCGATCCGAGGGGCCTGACAGACTCACACACATCATTTTTCTTGAGCCAATTCTTAAGTTGCCTCTTTTACATGTTGCTCAACCATATGTTGGGTGCAAGTGTTATGGTTATTGTATTATCTACTAGCTTCCACTTGTTATGTGTTTTTATTTATTTTGGGGGAGTGATGATCATATTTCGTGCACTTGTATCAAATATAAAAATTATTAATGGTGCACAAATCATGGGGAGTGTCTCTAGTTTCTTTAGAACACTCGTTTGCACATATCATAATATATTCTATTCATGTGGCTCATGCGAAAATGTGATTGTTTGTTCCAATCGGTATCTTTTGATTGAGTGCTTCACTCTTTTGTATGTCTCTATGATATATCATCCATTTTTCATTCTTTGGATCTTCAATATAGTTTGTCTTCCACCAACTATTTATCATTGGATATGTGTATTTCATTGCACCCATATTTTGAGAAATACACACGTTTTTGAGGAACACCTATTATATTGGCTTTCTAAGGTTTTGTCCATTTTGGCAATCGATGCCAAATGGGGAGAAGTTTAGAGAGTTTAGTTTGGAGAAGTTAAGAAAGTTTTGTTTTGCTTTTGTTGCTTAAGCATTTGCATCTCATATCCATGCATTATTACTTTGCATGCGGGTGCTTGGTTGTGCTTATTTCCTCATATAAACACTCTTGAAAGTGATTGTCATCCACTACCCAAATGGGGGAGATTGTCACAGCATATATTCTCCATATGCGGTTTTGGTAATTGATGACAACCCCTAAGGACTAATGGGTTGCCTTGAGTTATATTCGAAGGATTTTTCCATAGGCACTTCTTGAAGTCCATCTGTTGGTTTCAAGAAGTTTATAGGATCACCAAGGTGGTACTCAAGGTTCTATCCAAAGATTGGTCATAAATATACAAGGCGGATCAATACTCAGTCAAATAGTGATCCAAGTAGATCAACAAACAAACCGTACAAGATGTACCGAGAGGGATCAAGTGATCCCATGGTATGGTAAGCATTGTCCATTACGCTTTGTGTACTAACCCATGGTCTCCATGAGAGTTCTATGTGGGGTTAGGTGTGTTTCCATGGGCTTGCATCAAGAGGAAGATCTCTTTCAACCCATGGAAGATTCCAGCATGCAAGTTCAAGTGGAGCATCATGAAGAGATAATACTAGAAGATTTCCATCCATTGTCGTGGCAATGGACTTGTGAAGATGTTTTGAATAGTGGCTCACCCATAGTGGAATACGGGGTAGCAATCTACTAGTCTTGATCGAGCCGACACAATCAAGAAAGGTGGTCCATCTTGAGGAGGACAACATCATCATCTTCTAGCTCAAGTGGACTATGCACAAGGTATGTGTTCGCCCTTGATAGGTTTTCTATTTTACCAGTCTCATGGTGTTTGTTGGGAAACTAGGTTATAGGATCGATTATTGTACTATCAAGGGGGGGGGCTCAAATGAGTAGCTTGATTGTATAATTCATTCAGAGCTCAAACCATTGCATTCTTGGCATCATCATTTTTCTTGGTTCTTGGTTGGCTTTTCTCTATGTGGGTACTTGAGCTTATGGTCATCTTAATGACAAGCCCGAGTTCATCAAAAATGGAGTTCATGTCCATATTGTATGATGTTTATGATGTTGGATTTTTTGTCGGTTCTTCATTCACAGAGGTTTCACATCTCTATATCATTGTCATTTCCTTAACTGCCTCTTCTTAAGATAAGCTTGAGCATGCATACTTAGTACATGTACTTTCTTTGGCATGCTTTCTTTCTTTGACCCAATATATAGGGGAAACTCTACCTTGTCATAAATTCAATTTATGTGGAGTTTGTCCTATGTACTGTTGGTTCTCTAACTCCTTGATCCCAATGAGTTTGGGAACCATTTTGTTTGTATTGTTGTTCTAGGAAAAATTGGATTTCTATTGGATGTTCGGCTCACTTACAAAGAACATGTTGACACCATGTGCTTATTGACACAATCTTGCGAACCCATTGACTAGAAGAGATTGTGTGTGTGGGAAGGCTATGTTTTGTACTTTGTACCTCATTTCATCAAGATTATGTTGATGCTTAATGCTCATCTTTATGTTAGTCTTCTTAAAGTGCTTTGGCATGACTCACACGCATCATTTTGTCTGAGCCTATTCTTAAGTTACCTCTTTTACATGTTATTCAACCACATGTTCGGTGCAAGTGCTATGCGTATTGTATTATCTAATTGCTTGCACCTGTTGTGTGTTTTTATCAATTTTGGGGGAGTGTTGATCCTATTTTGTGCACTTGTATCAAATACAAAAATTCTTAATAGTGCACAAATCATGGGAAGCTTGTCTAGTTTCTTTAAAACACTCCTTTGGCCATATCATAATATCTTGTAGTCATGTGGCTCGTAGGATCATGTTATTGTTTGTTCCAATTGGTGTATTTTGATTCCGTGCTTCACACTTTTGTATATCTCCGTGACATATCATCCATTTTTCATTATTTGGATCCCCGGTATAGTTTGTGTGCCTCCTACTATTTATCATTGGATCTGTGTATTTCAGTGCACTCGTATTTTGACAAATACACACTTTTTAGGAACACCTATTATATTCACTTTCTAACCTTTTCGTCCACTTTCGCAATCGATGCCAATGGCGAAGAAGTTTAGAGAGTTCAGTTCTGAGAAGTTGAGAGATTTTTGTTTTGGTTTTGTTGCTTAAGCATTTCCATCTCATACCCATGCATTATTTCTTTGCATGTGTGTGCTTGGTTGTGCTTATTTCCTTATATAAACTCTCTTGAAGGCGATTACCATGCATTACCAGAATGGGGGAGATTGTTTGAGCATATTTCTCCATATTGTGGTTTTGGTGATTGATGACAATCCCTATGGACTAATGGTTGCCTTGAGTTATATTCGAAGGATATTTCCATTGGTACTTCTTGAAGTCCATCTGTTGGTTTCAACGAGTTTAAAAGATGACCAAGGTGGTACTCAAGGTTGTATCCAAAAATTGGTCATAAAGACACAAGAGTTATCATGACTAAGTCAAAGAGTGAATGAAGTTGATCAACACATAAACCATAGAAGATGTACCGAGAGGTATCAAGTTATCCCATCGTATGGTAAGCATTGTTCATTATGCTTTGTTTACTAACCCATGGTCTTCTTGAGGGTTCTATGTGGGGTTAAGTGTGTTTCCATGGGCTTGCGTCATGAGTAAGATCTCATTCAACCCATAGAACATTGCAGTGTGCAAGTTCAAGTGGAGCATCACGAAGAGATCATGCTTGAATCTTGCCGTCCATTGTGGTGGCAATGGACTTGTGAAAGTGTGTTGAAGAGTGTCTCACCCATAGTGGAGTATGGGGGGCAATCTACTAGTATTGATCGTGTTGAGGCAATGAAGAAATGTGGTCCATCTTTAGGAGGACAACATCGTCATAATCTAGCTCAAGTGGACTATGCGCAAGGTATAAGTTTGCCCTTTATAGTTTTCCTCTTTTACCGGTCTCATGGTGTTAGTTGGGAGGCCGGGTTATAGGATAGATTGTCATACCATCAAGAGGGCTCTCAAATGAATAGCTTGATCGTCTTGTTCGTTGACATCTCAAACCATTACATTATTGGCATCATCATCTTTCTTGGTTCATTGTTGACTTTTCTCTATGTGGGTTCTTGAGCTTATGGTCAACTTCATGACATGTTCGAGTTCATCGAGAACAGAGTTCATGTCCATCTTCTAGGATGTTAGAATGTTGGAGTTTTTTCGGTTCTTCATTCATAGAGGTTACACATCTTTATATCATTGGCATTTTCATAACCGTCTCTTCTTAAGATAACCTTGAGCATGCATACTTAATATATGTACTTTCTTTGGCATGCTTTCTATCTTTGACCCAATATATGGGCAAAACTCTACCTTGTCATAAATTCAATCTCATATCTCTATGCACATATTTATGTGGAGTTTATCCTATGTATTGTTTGTTCTCTAACTCTATGGTCCCAATGATTTTGTGCACCATTTTTTTATATTGTTGTTCTAGGAATAATTGGAGATGCATTGGATGCTCGGCTCACTTACAAAGAAAGTGCTAACAACATGTGCTTATTGGAGCCAAGCTAGGATGATCGATGAACATTTATCTACTACATCAATCGAATGCTATCTCGACAACAACTATCTACTTCATGCATACATTTCTTGTATTCAAGCTTTTGTAGGTTGCATCATGGAATAAATTTCTTGATTCTTTCTTGTGGTACTTGTTTCCTTTCTCAAAGCATCCGAACGATGATGTCTTATTGCTAGTTGTGATGTATTTTATGTTCGTGTGTTGGAAGTTCACTTATGTACAATAAGAAAATATTAGGCCATGTGCTATTATTTCAAGCAAAGTTCTTATTGGTATATTTGTGACTACCTTTTTGATATCTTATTCGTTACTTCTTGTAACTATTTCTTGGGTACATCCTTCTGTATGGAATGATATCATCTTGATTTTAACCTATCTAGAACCTTTTACACTTGAGAGAATTTAAATATCCAGTTGATATCCTCTTTTCTTTCACGCGCAGTGTTGTATTCCGTTTTTATGTTTTTCTTGGTGGTTTCTTGAAAGGAATTTTCTTGAGTGTGCATCTTATATCCTTGCATCTTGATGCACTCATTGGTGGTGAAGATCATTACTCCTCATGCTTGCCTTGATGAGGGTTTTCCATTTCGATTGGTGCCCCTCCTCTTGACAAGGCTATTAATTCATATCTTCACCATGGGCTGTCACAAGCTTTGGTTTGTAAGTTCTTTATTAGTAAGCTTGTGAACCCATTGGGTAGTAGTGATTGTGTGTGTGGGAATGATATGTCTTGCATTTTGTGCCTCATTTGATCAAGACTATGTTGATTATTTATTCTCATCCTTATGTTAGTCTTTTTAAAGTGCTTTGCCATGACTCACACACATCATTTTGGTTGAGCCTATTCTCGAGTTGCCTATTTTAGATGTTGGGCAACCATATGTTTGGTGCAAGTGCTATGCATATTGTATTATCTACTTACTTGCACATGATGTGTGCTTTTATTGTTTTTGGGGGGTGATGATCCTATTTTGTGCACTTGTATCAAATATAAAAATTCTTAATAGTGCACGAACCATGGGGAGCTTCTCTAGTTTCTTTAAATTACTCCTTTGTCCATATCGTAATATCTTCTATTCATGTGGCTTAAGGATCATGTGATTGTTTATTCCGATTGGTATCTTTTGATTGTGTGCTTCACTCTTTTGTATGTGTGTGGGACCTATCATCCATTTTGCATTCCTTGCATCCTGAAGATAGTTTTTCTTCTATTTATCGTTGGGTATATTTAGTTCCTTGCACTCATATTTTGAGAAATACACACTTTTTAGTGGAACACCTATTATATTGGATTTCTATGCTTTTCGTTCGTTTTGGCAATCGATGCTAGTGGGGACAAGTTTAGATAGTTTAGTTTGGAGAAGTTAAGAGTGTTCTATTTTACTTTTGTTGCTTAAGCATTTGCATCTCATACCGCTGCATTATTGCTTTGCATGTGTGTGCTTGGTTGTGCTTATTTCATTATATAAACTCTCTTGGAAGTGATTGTTATCCATTAACGAAATGGGTGATATGGTTAGAGCATATTTCTCCATATGTGCTTTTGGTAATTTTGACAATCCATATGGACTAATGTTTGCCTTGAGTTATATTCGAAGGATTTGTCCATAGGCACTTCTTGATGTCTATTTGTTGGTTTCTAGGAGTTATATGATGACCAAGGTGGTACTCAAGGTTCTATCCAAAGATCTGTCATATAGACACAATGTTGATCAAGACTAAGTCAAAGAGTGAATCAAGGTGATCAACACACAAAGCGTACAAGACGTAACATGAGGGATCAAGTGATCATATGGTGTGGTAAGCATTGTCCATTACGCTTTGTGTACTAACCCATGGTCTTCATTAGAATTCTAAGTGGGGTTTGCTATGTTTCCTTGGGCTTGCGTCAAGTGGAAGATCTCATTCAACCCATGGAAGATTGCGGTGTGCAAGTTCAAGTGGATCATCACCAAGAGATCATTCTTGAAGTTTGCCGTCCATTGTGGTGGCAATGGAGTTGTGAAGATGTGTTCAAGATTGGCTCACCCATAGTGGAGAATGTGGTAGCAATCTACTTGTCCTCATCGAGCCGGTGCAATCAAAAAAGGTGGTCCATCCTGAGCAGGACAACATCATTATCATCTAGCTCAAGTGGACTATGCGCGAGGTATAGGTTTGCCCTTGATAGGTTTTCCATTTGACTGACCTCATGGTCTTAGTTGGGAGACCGGGTCATAGGATCGATTTTCGTACTATCAAGGGGGGCTCTAAAGTGAGTAGCTTGATCATATCATTCGTTGAGAGCTCAAACCATTGCATTCTTGGCATAATTACCTTCCCTGGTTTTCTCAATGTAGGTTCTTGAGCTTATGTCATCTTCATGACAAGCTCGAGTTCATCCAAAACGGAGTTGATTTGCATCTTCTAGGATGTTTTCAATGTGGGATTTTTTGTCGGTTCTTCATTCATAGCGGTTTAACATTTATATATCATTGGCATTTTCATTACTGCATGTTCTTAAGATAACCTTGAGCATGCATACTTAGTATATGTACTTTCTTTGGCATGATTTTTTCTTTGACCCAATATATAGGGGAAACTCCACCTTGTCATATATTGGCTAAAGTGTGCTTAATTTTCATATCTATATGCACATATTTATGTGGAGTTTTTCCTATGTATTGTTGGTTCTCTAACTCTTTGGTCCCAATGAGTCTGGGAATCATTTCATTTGTATTGCTGTTTGATACGTCTCCAACGTATCTATAATTTTTGATGGTTCCATGCTATTATCTTGTCAAACTTTGGATGTTTTGTATGCATTTTATATCCTTTTTGGTACTAACTTATTAACTCAGTGCCATGTGCCAGTTCCTGTTTTTCCTGTGTTTTTGACATTTTTCAGAGGAGAATATCAAATGAAGTCCAAACGGAATAAAACCTCCGAAAAGATTTTTCCGGAACAGAAGATACGCATGGAGCTTGAGAACCAAGGCAAAGGCACCACGGGAGGCCACAAGCCCCCTAGCCGTGGCTTGGGGGCGGGGGGGCGCCTAGTAGGCTTGTGGCCCCCCTGTGGCTCTTTGCCCTACTTCTTCCGCCTATAAATCCCCGAAAAATCTGAAACCACGGGAGAGAGCCACAAAAATACTTTTCCGCCATTGCAAGCTTCTGTCTCTGCAGGATCCCATCTAGGGCACATTCTGGTGCCCTACCGGAGGGGGGATTCAGACACAGAGGGCTTCTTCTTCAACACCATTGCCTCTCCGATGATGCGTGAGTAGTTCACCACACACCTTCGAGTCCATAGCTAGTAGCTAGATGGCTTATTCTCTCTCTTGGATCTTCAATACAAAGTTCTCCATGATCTTCATGGAGATCTATCCGATGTAATCCTCTTTTGCGGTGTGTTTGTCAAGATCCGATGAATTGTGGATTTATGATCAGATTATCTATGAATCTTATTTGATTTTCTTCTATTCTCTTATATGCATGATTTCATATCCTTGTAATTCTCTTCGAGTTGTGGGTTTCGTTTGGCCAACTTGATCTACAGTTCTTGCAATGGGAGAAGTGCTTGGTTTTGGGTTGATACCGTGCGGTGACCTCACCTAGTGATAGAAGGGGTAGCGAGGAACGCATCGTGTTGTTGCCATCAAGGGTAAAAAGATGGGGTTTATATATATTGCATGAATTTATCCCTCTACATCATGTCATCTTGCTTAAGGCGTTACTCTGTTTGTTATGAACTCAATACACTAGATGCATGCTAGATAGCGGTCGATGTGTGGAGTAATACTGGTAGATGCATAAAGTATCGGTCTACTTGTCTCGGATATGATGCCTATATGTATGATCATTGCCTTAGATATCGTCATGACTTTGCGCGGTTCTATCAATTGCTCGACAGTAATTCGTTCACCCATCGTAATATTTGCTATCTTGAGAGAAGCCTCTAGTGTACACTATGGCCCCCGGGTCTACTTCACATCATATTTTCAGCCTTACACTTTTACTTTGTTGCACTTTCCGCCTTCAAATCTCACCTTGAAATCAATCGTGAAGGGATTGAAAACCCCTTTGTAGCGTGGGGTGCAAGTTTGCTGTTTTTGCGCAGGTACTTCACAGACTTGGATTGATACTCCTACTGGATTGATACCTTGGTTCTCAAACTGAGAGAAATACTTACTTCTACTGTGCTGCATCACCCTTTCCTCTTCAAGGGAAAAACCAATGCAAGCTCAAGAGGTAGCACTGTTCTAGGAACAATTGGAGATAAATTGGATGCTCGGCTCGTTTACAAAGAAGGTGTTGACACCATGTGCTTACTGGAGCCAAGCTAGGATGATCGATGAACATTTATCTATTACATCAATGCAATGCTATCTCGGTAACAAGTATCTACTCCATGCATACATTTCTTGTACTCACCTTTTGTCGATTGCATCATGGCATAAATTTGTTGATACGTTCTTGTGGTACTTGTTCCCATTCCCAAAGCATCACAACGATGATGTCTTATTGGTAGTTGTGATGTCTTTGATGTTCGTGTGTTGGAAGTTCACTTATATACAATCAGAAAATATTAGGCAAAGTGCTATTATTTCAAGCAAAGATCTTATTGGTACATTTGTGACTTCCTTTTTGATATCTTGTCCGTTCCTTCTTGTAACTATTTCATGTGTACATCCTACTGTGCGGATTGATATCATCTTGATTTTCATGTACCTAGAACCTTTTACACTTGAGAGAAGTTACATCTCTAGTTGATATCGTCTTTTCTTTCATGTTCATCGTTGCATTTCATTTTTATTTTTTTTCTTGGTGGTTTCATGAAAGGATTTGTCTTTAGTGTGGATCTTATAACCTAGCATCTTGATGCACTCATTGGTGTTGAAGATTAATTCTCCTCATGCTTGTCCCGAAGAGGGTTTGCCATTTCGATTGGTATCCCTCATCTTGACAAGTCTATTATGTCCTATATTCACCATGGGCTATCACAAGCTTTGGTTTGCAAGTAGTTCATTAGTAAGCTTGTGAACTCACTTGGTAGTAGTGATTCTGTGTGTGGGAATGATATATCTTCACTTTTTGCATCATTTGATCAAGACTATGTTGATGTTTACTGCTCATCCTTTTGTCAGTCTTCTCGAACTGCTTTGCCATTACTGACACACATCATTTTGGTTGAGCCTATTCTCAAGTTGCCTCTTTTACATGTTGCTCAACCATATGTGTTGTGCAAAGTATATGCTTATTGTATTATATACTTTCTTGCACCTGTTGTGTGTTTTTCTTGATTGGGGGAGTGATGATCCTATTTTGTGCACTTGTATCAAATACAAAAATTCTTAATAGTGCATAAATCATGGGGAGCTTTTCTAATTTCTTTAAAACACTCCCTTCCCTTATCGTAATATGTTCTAGTCACGTGGCTCGTAGGATCATGTGATTCTTTGTTCCGATTGATATATTTTGATTGTGTGCTTCATTCTTTTCTATGTCTCTTCGATATATCATCTATTTTTCATTCCTTGAATCCTCAATATAGTTTGTCTTCCTCCAACTATTTATCATTGGATTTCTTTTCATTGCACTCATATTTTGAGAAATACACACTTTTTAGAGGAACGCATATTATATTGCCCTTCTATGCTTTTCGTCCATTTTGGCAATCGTTGCAAGTGGGGGTAAGTTTAGATAGTTTAGTTTGGAGGAGTTACAAGAGTTCTATTTTTGTTTTTTTGTTTAAGCATTTGCATCTCATACCCCTGCATTATTACTTTGCATGTGTGCGCTTGGGTGTGCTTATTTCCTTATATAACTCTCTTGATATTGATTGTCATGCATTACCGAAATGGGGAGGTTGTTAGAGCATATTTCTCCATATGTGGTTTGTGGTAAATATGACAATCCCTATGGACTAATGGTTCCCGTGAGTTATATTCAAAGGATTTGTCCATATGAACTCTTGAAGTCCATCTGTTGGTTTCAAGGAGTTTACCTGATGACCAAGGTGGCACTAAAGTATCTATCCAAAGATTGGTCATAAAGATATAGGGTTCATCAAGACTAAGTCAAAGAGTGAATCAAGTTGATCAACACACAAAGCGTACAAGATGTAAGGTATGGTAAGCATTGTCCATTACGCTTCGTCTACTAACCCATGGTCTTCGTTAGAGTTCTGTGTGGGGTTAGCTTTGCTTCCATGGGCTTGCGTCAAGAATAAGTCTCATTCAACCCATGGAAGATTGCGGTGTGCAAGTTCAAGTGGAGCATCACGAAGATATAATGCTTGAAGTTTGCCGTCTAGTGTGGTGGCTATGGAGTTGTGAAGGTGTGCTGAAGAGTGTGTCCCACCCATAGTGGTGTATGGGGTAGCAATCTACTAGTCTTCATCTAGCCGGAGTAATCAAAAAAGGTGGTCCATCTTGAGCAGGACAACATCGTCATCATCTAGTTCAAGTGGACTATGCTCCAGGTATAGGTTTGCCCTTGATAGTTTTTCCATTTTACTGGTCTCATGGTGTTAGTTGGGAGACACGGTCATACGATCGATTGCCGTACTATCAAGGGGGCTCTCAAGTGAATAGCTTGATCATATCGTTCGTTGAGAGATCACACCATTGCATTCTTGGCTTAATAAACTTTCTTGGTTTTCGGTTGGCTTTTCCCAATGTAGGGTCTTGAGCTCATGGTCATCTTCATGACAAGCTCGAGTTCATCCAAAACAGAGTTGATTTGCATCTTCTATGATGTTTTAAGTGTTGGAGTTTTTGTCGGTTCTTCATTCATAGAGGTTTCACATTTCTATATCATTGGCGTTTTCATAAGTGCCTCTTCTTAAGATAACCATGAGCATGCATAATTAGTATATGTACTTTGTTTGGCATGCTTTCATTCTTTGACCCAATATATAGGGGAAAATCCACCTTGTCATAAATTGGCTAAAGTGTGCATGAAATTCAATTTCATATCTATATGCACATATTTTTGTGGAGTTTGTCCTATGTATTGTTGGTTCTCTAACTCTTTGGTCCCAATGAGTTTGGGCATCATTTTGTTTGTATTTTTCTAGGAACAATTGGAGATAAATTAGATGCTCGGCTCACTTACGAAGAAGGTGTTGACACCATGTGCTTATTGGAGCCAAGCTAGGATGATCGATGAACATTTATCTATTACATCAATGTAATGCTATCTTAGTAGCAAGTATCTACTTCATGCATACATTTGTTGTATTCAACTTTTTGTAGATTGCATCATGGCATGAGTTTCTTGATTCATTGTTGTGGTACTTGTTTCCTTTCTCAAAGCATCCCAACTATGATTGCTTATTGCTAGATGTGATGTCTTTGATGTTTATATGTTGGAAGTTCACTTACGTAAAATAAAGAAATATTAGGCCATGTGCTATTATTTCAAGCAAAGCTCATATAGGTACAATTGTGACTTCCTTTTTGATATCTTTTCCGTTCCTTCTTGTAACTATTTCGTGTATACATCCTTTTGTGTGGATTGATATCATCTTTATTTTCGTCTACCTAGAACCTTTTAAACTTGAGAGAAGTTAAATCTCTAGTTGATATCCTATTTTCTTTCATGTCCATTGTTGCAATTTGTTTTTAATTTTTTTCTTGGTGGTTTCACGAAAGGATTTGTCTTGAGTCCGGATCTTATATCCTAGCATCTTGATGCACTTATTGGTGCTGAAGATTATTTCTCGTCATGCTTGTCCTGACGAGGGTTTGCCATTTCGATTGGTATCCCTCCTCTTGAGAAGGATATTATTTCATATCTTCACCATGGGATTTCACAAGATTTGGTTTGTAAGTTGTTTATTAGTAAGCTTGTGAACTCATTGGGTAGTAGTGATTGTGTGTGTGGTAATTATATGTCCTGAACTTTGTGCCGGATTTGATCAAGCCTATGTTGATGTTTAAAGCTCATCCTTATGTTATTCTTCTTAGTGCTTTGCCATTACTCACACACATCATTTTGGTTGAGCTTATTCTTAAGTTGCCAATTTTACATGTTGCTCAACCATATGTTTTCTGCAAGTGTTATGGTTATTGTATTATCTACTTGCTTGCACTTGTTGTGTGTTTTTATTGATTTTGGGGGAGTGATGATCCTATTTTGTGCACTCGTATCAAATACAAAAATTTTAATAGTGCACAAATCATGGGGAGCTTTTCTAGTTTCCTTATAACACTCCTTTCTCTTAGCGTAATATCATCTATTCATGTGGCTCGTAGGATCATGTGATTTTTTGTTCCGATTGGTATCTTCTGATTACGTGTTTCACTCGTTTGTATGTCCGTGTGACATATCATCCATATTTCATTCCTTGGATCCTCAATATAGTTTGTCTTCCTCCAAGGGTTCATCATTGTATATGTTTATTTTATTGTACTCATATTTTGGCGAATACACACTTTTTAGAGGAACGCCTATTATATTGGCTTTCTAAGCTTTTCGTCCATTTTGGCAATCGATGCCAATGGGGGAGAAGTTTAGATACTTTAGTTTGGAGAAGTTAAGATAGTTCTGTTTTTCTTTTGTTGTTTAAGCATTTGCATCTCATACCCCTGCATTATTACTTTCCATGTGTGCGCTTGGTTGTGCTTAATTCCTTATATAAACTCTCTGGAAAGTGATTGTCATCCATTACCAAAATGAGGGAGATTGTTTGAGCATATTTCTCCATATGTGTTTTTGCTAATTATGACAATCCCCATGGACTAATGGTTTGCTTGAGTTATATTTGAAAGATTTGTCCATAGGCTCTTCTTGAAGTCCATGTGTTGGTTTCAAGGAATTTATATGATAAGCAAGGTGGTACTGAAGGTTCTATCCAAAGATTGGTCTTAAAGACACAAGGTTGATCAAGACTAAGTGAAAGAGTGAATCAAGTCGATCAACACACAAAGCATACATGAGGTAACATGAGGGATCAAGTTATCCTATGGGGTGGTATGCATTGTCCATCATTATTTGTGTACTAACCCATGGTCTTCGTCAGAGTTCTATGTGGGGTTAGCTGTGTTTCCATGGGCTTGCGTCAAGAGGAAGATGTCATTCAACCCATGGAAGATTGTGGTGTGCAAATTCCAGTGAAGCATCACGAAGAGATCATGCTTAAAGTTTGTCGTCCATTGTGGTGGCAATGGAGTTGTGAAGATGTGCTAAAGAGTGTCTCACCCATAGTGGAGTATGGGGTAGAAATCTTCTAGTCTTCATCGAGTCAGCGAAATAAAAAAAGGTGGTCCATCTTGAGGAGGACAACATCGTCATCATCTAGGTCAAGTAGACTATGCGGAAGTTATAGGTTTGCCATTGATAGGTTTTCCATTTTACCGGTATCATGGTGTTAGTTGGGAGACCGGGTTATAGGATCGATTGTCGTAATATCAAGGGGGGCTATCAAGTGAGTAGCTTGATCATATTTCTCATTGATAGCTCAAACCATTGCATTCTTCGCACAATCACCTTTCTTTCTTTTTGGGTGTCTTTTCTCAACGTAGATTCTTGAGCTTACGGTCATATTCACGACAAGCTCGAGTTCATCGAAAACGGAGTTCATTTGCATCTTCTACGATGTTTTCAATGTGTGGGTTTTTGCCAGTTCTTCATTCATGGAGGTTTCACATTTCCATATCATTGGCATTTTCATAACTGTCTCTTCTTAAGATAAGCTTGAGCATGGATAGTTAGTATATTTACTTTCTTTGGCATGCTTTCTTTCCTTGACCCAATTTATAGGAGAAACTCCAACTTGTCATAAATTGCCTAAAGTGTGCAAGAAATTCAATTTCATATCTATATGCCCATATTTATGCGGAGTTTGTCCTATGTATTGTTGGTTCTCTAACTCTTTGGTCCCAATGAGTTTGGGCATCATTTTGTTTTTTATTGTTGTTCTAGGAACAATTGTTGACAAATTGGATGCTCGACTCACTTAAAAAGAAGGTGTTGACACCATGTGTTATTGGAGCAAAGCTAGAATGATGGATGCACATTTATCTACTACATCAATGCAATGCTATCTCGGTAAGAAGTATCTAGTTCATGCATAAAGTTCTTTTTTTCATCCTTTTTTAGTTTGCATTATGGCATGAATTTCTTGATTCAGTCTTGTCATACTTGTTTCCTTTCTCAAAGTATCACAACGATTATGTCTTATTGCTAGTTTTGATGTCTTTAATGTTCGTGTGTTGGAAGTTCACTTATGTATAATAAGAAAAGATTAGGCCATGTGCCCTTATTGGTATATTTGTGACTTCCTTTTTAATATCATGTCCTTTCCTTTTTGTAACTATTTCGTGCATACATCCTTCTTTGTGGATTGATATCATCTTGATTTTCATCTACCTAGAGCCTTTTACGCTAGAGAGAAGTTACACCTCTAGTTGATATCTTGTTTTCCTTCACGTCCACCGTTGCCTTTATTTTCATTTTTTTTCTTTGGTGGTTTCTTGAAAGGTTTTTTCCTGAGTGCGGATCTTATATCCCTACATGTTGATGCGCTCATTGGAGGTGAAGATTATTTCTCCTCATGCTTGTCTTGACGAGGGTTTGACCTTCCGATTTTATCCCTCCTCTTTACAAGGCTATTATTTCCTATCTTCACCATCGGTCCTCACAAGCTTTGGTTTTTAAATTGTTTATTAGTAAGCTTGTGAACCCATTGGCTAATAGTGATTGTGTGTCTAGTAAGGATATGTATTGCAGTTTGTGATGCATTTTATCAAGACTATGTTGATGCATAATGCTCATCCGTATGTTAGTCGTCTTAAAGTGCTTCGCCTTGACTTACACACATCATTTTATTATCTACTTGCTTGCACTTGTTATATATTTTTATTCATTTTTGGGGTGTGATGATCATATTGTGTGCACTTGCATCAAATGTAAAAATTCTTAATAGTGCCAAAATCATGGGGAGCTTCTCAAGTTCTTTAAATCACTCCTTTCCCCATATCATAATACGTTCTATTCATGTAGCTCGAAGGATCATGTGATTTTTTGTTCCAATTGGTATCTTTTGATTGCGTGCTTCACTCTTTTGTATGTCTCTGTGACATATCATCCATTTTCATTCTTTGGATCCTCAATATAGTTTGTCTTCCTCCAACTATTTATCATTATATATGTGTATTTCATTGCACCCATATTTTGAGAAATACACACTTTTTGGAGGAACACCTATTATATTGGATTTCTAATCTTTTCTTCCATTTTGGCAATCGATGCTCATAGGGGAGAGTTTTGTTTTGCTTTTGTTGCTTAAGCATTTTCATCTCGTACCCATGCATTATTGCTTTGCATGTGTGTTCTTGGTTGTGCTTATTTCCTTATATAAACTCTCTTGAAAGTGATTGTCATCCATTACCAAAATGGGGGAGATTGTTAGAGCGTATTTCTCCATGTGTGGTTTTGGTAATTTATGACAATCCCTATGGCTAATGTTTAATTTGAGTTATTTTCAGAGGATTTGTCCATAGACATTTCTTGAATTCCATCTCTTGGTTTCAAGGAGTTTATATGATGACCAAGATGGTACTCAATGTTCTATCCAAAGATTGGTCATAAAGACACAAGGTTGTTGAAGAGTAAGTCAAAGAGTGAATCAAGTTGATCAACACAGAATGTGTCATGATTTTTTCATGGCAGATGTCGTTGTGGAAGGACTTAGTGGTCAGGCTATTGTTGCAGTGTGGCGACTCGAAGAGTTTGATTGGGAAACGAGAGGCGGGTTTACCTAGGTTCGGGCCCTCCGATGGAGGTAAAAGCCTACGGTATGTTTGGTGTTTGTATTGATGGGATCACGATTACAAGGGTGCGGAATCGCTAACCTAGCTCTCGAGTGTTTCTTACTTGATCTTTCCGGATTGAGGGCTCTCCTTTAGATATAGGCAGAGCCCTCGAGTTTACAGTAGAGTCCTCATCAAATAAATACATGTGTCCTTATTACAAATCTACTATATCTTTCTCCCCAAGTTAGGAAAGTTTCTGGCATCTCCTGCCTTCTTGGCCTGGAATCGCCGTCTTCTCGTGTTGGGCTGCCACGCGGATTACTTCATGGGTCTTTGAGCCCATCTTCCTATATTCCTTTATGGTTCGACCCAACTGCATGGGCGGGTTATATCCTGGGATTATATCTCGCACATTAGGCCCGAGGTTGGCTTGAACTGTTTTCATGTGAGTCTTCCTTTCTTCAAACAATGAGTTGGTACTTCATTGCATTTTATCCACGAAATAAAACTTGGATCCTATTTAAGAGTCATGTGAGATTATTTCCTCTTCTTCGAAACTTAACTACTTCTTAATCTTCATTGATATGCCATCATCATGTTGAACACTGTCGTCTAGGTCATCATGGTGAATCTTTTCGAAAACAGCACTGAATCCGGTCTTGCGCGAAAATCTAGGCGCAAACCCAACCGTGAATTTCCTACGATCATTCTGTTCCAGCCCCTACCCTTTTCTTTATAAATAGGTAGACAATCCCCTGTCCTATCATATTCTCTTTCTTCTTCCTTGCACTCTCCCCATTAATACGCGCTTCAGATCTTCGACTACGACGAACGAACTTTTCCGAGTGCGTCGCCCATTCATTGAATATTCTCCTTCTTCGTCGGTCTGTAAAAGGTTGCTAATATTTGTTTCCAAGAGCGTCGGGTACACATGCTCTTCTTTGAGGTTTTGTGGATTCCTTAATGCCTTCGTTTTGTGTTCAGCGAATTAGTGTGAGAAACACTGCATAGATCCATTAACATGGCGTGGTCGTAGTCCTGTCGTGGCCTCATTTTCTCTTTCTAAGCATATATATCTAGACCAAATATTATGTAGAATAACTTTGTACAAAAAGCACGAGCGTCGATCCCTCTGTCAGCTTAGAACACATATTTTCCATATTTTCTGCTACATTTTAGATCTGTCATGATATAGGCCACTCATTGCAATTTGTTCATGAAAGAATTTTTTGCAAAGTCCCTCATGGATTTTTCCTTTCAAATATTTTCCATGTTTTGCTAGCTTAAACACCCATTTATAACACTGGCTGGCTTAGAATGTTCTTGATGGTAGTCCTGGCGACATTCAGAAATCAATGAGCCTCTCAATGTCTCATACTTTAAGTTGTGCAGCTGTCTCCAGTCACCGATGGTTCCAAAAAATTCCAAGGATTGCAGCTGGGCTAGATCTCAAGAATCTAAACTTACTTTAGATAATATGGTAAGTCGGGGGCTCCTACCACGTAAGAAAGAGATAAACTGGCGAGCCCCCAAAGAAGAGCCCTATCCTCAGCCTCTAGGATATGAAGTTGTTATCTTTACTCATCACTTGCAAAGAGGGTTTTCGTCCTCCTAGCTCAAAATACTTCAGGATCCTTCTCCACTGATTTAGCCTGTGGCCCCAAGATATTGGTCACAATTCAATGACCAATATATTCTAGTTCTAGCTTTTTTGCGAAGTCTATCTCCAAATTGAGGCTATAGCAATCATATTCAGGGAATTCTTCTATGCCAACTGCAGAACGAGGTGAAAGACGGTTCATATTGTGAACATGGCGGAATTTATTTTCGGGAAAGGAAAAACAACCTATTTGCTGGGTCAAAGTTGTTGAGTCATCCTAAAGGGTGGAATAACATTTGGTTTTACTACAAGAACACTGCCCTGCCAATGAAAATCCCTTGTTGGGTTATAGGCTAGAGAGGATTGATAAAAAAATTGGTGCTGCCCGGCTGGCCAATAGAGAAGGAAAGAGATGAGATTTCTTCCATTCGAAAAAAGTTACAGGTCTTTGTTGACCATGGCCTAGATGGAATTGATTTGATCCGTTGCTAGCTATAGTGGCCTATTCAGCCTGTTAGCATGAGTCCCAGCTTGATGTGCGAGTACTCAGGTTCATCATCTGATCATCAACGCTTATACACCCAGAATATCACCAGTGATATTGTCATCAAAGAAACGAAGAAATTCTTTTCTGACTCGAAGGAACGGTGCAGTACGACTAGCTTGAATATAATTTATTTGCTGAATCCTCCTCTTGAGGTATTGATCTTTCCTCTTTTCCTTATACACACTTTGTTTCTTTTGCTAAACTTATCTTTGACCCACTTTTTACATACCTCATTGTTCTATAGCAGGGCACTAGCTTTTGGTACATTACCCTTCAGGCCCATGCTCCTTCTATGAGTCAAGGAGATGATCTGGCTCACGATAAGCCTGCTACTCAAAGGAATCGTCGGAGGTAGAAGTTGACACGCTTGGTCACTTATTTATTGAACTTGCTGATAAGCCTCCTTTCAGGACGAATATGAAGCCCAGCAGGTCAGCAATGTTGAGGTAATTGCCATTTCTTCCATTTCTTCAGAAAAGTTTGTTGCAAGAAAGGCAAAACAAGCCGTCTGAAAGGTAAAATGCCAAATCAAGCTTATTTAGCTACCAATTTTCTCTTGAAGAAGACACAACTGGTTGGTCAATCCAAATGCAAGACTCGGAGCGATGCACGAGAACTAGATCTAGGCTTGCCGCTTGTAGCACAGGCTGGTAAGCCCGGTGTTGAGGTAATAAGTTGGTTGGTTGTTTTACACGTTGGCTACTTGGTTTAATACAATCTTCAAAGCTTGAATCCCTTTAATATTTCAGGAATCTTCCCCATCTTCGGGCGCCTCATCAACGGTTTTACTTCGTGCCTTCGATGTTAACCATGGGTAACTTTTTTAAAACAACTTGACTGTTTATTTTACCTTTTCTATCATTTGCACTTAACTTATAACTTTGTGTAGGGCGAAGGCTTCTTTACCTAGCCGTGTGGTGGGATCATGCTCTGGAACTGAGAAGCAAGATGTGTTGGAACCTTAGGCCAAAATGGCATCAATCAAAGTAGATGCTCCTGACATACATATCCCGGATGTCTCGACTAACCCGGCAACAGTTACAGAGGCGCCCATTCCCGACGAGCCGATCTTGGTGGACAAAACTCCAAAACTCATGGTTTCGCCTCATAATCCAATGAGCTAGACTCAAGATCCCGGTCTGGCGCCTCATACTGAAGCTCCCCTTGCGCCGATTGATCAATATACTCTAGAGGTTGCTTTTGTTAAAGAACAATTTCAAGCTCCTATAGTACTTCCACTGATCTTGCCAAAATTGTGGCTAAAGAAGAGATGATGCCTTTTGACAAGGGAAAAGATCAGCTGGTGCTCCCGAATATATCATCATTGAGTGTTGGAGGGGTCCATCAGCAATACTTGACCCGGCTTTCTGAAAATAGGTATACTGAAGCTAATATGATTCATTCTCTGAAGGAGAAATATGAGGTAACATGATTACTTTAAGAATTACTCTATCTCTTTTCCTGATATATCACCTGTAGCCCCCAAGAGCCGGCTAATTTCCTTGAGATGAGTCGGGTCTTTTGAAACATAGACATTGAAATCGACTTGTGGCACTCAAGGGTTGGCTCATTTCCTTGAGATGAGTTGGGTCGGTAGAAATATAGACATTGAAATTGGCTGGTATCCCACAAGGGCTGGCTCATTTCATTGAGATGGGTCGGGTCTTTGGAAATATTTTTCAAAGAATTGATGCACATTAGCCCCCAAGGGCAAATTATATTGCTTGCGATCTTCTTGGGTCTTGTCTATACTTCCAATTACTGATAAAACTCCATATTTTCATCAGGATCCCGTAGGAAATGCCGAATCCACCGCTACAGATATGCAAAGGCTTCTTAAAACAAAAAAAGACTTCGCACCGAGGTTGAATCTGCGGCCGCTCTTTTCTAGAACTCTGTTAGTCAAATGCATGACCATATTGATCAAGTTCAGAAGGACTTTGCAAAAGAGAAAACTCCTCTCTTAGCCTCTCCTAAAAAGCCCGAAGGAAATCTTGACCCTCTTAAATAAAATTATTCCACCTTAGTAAAGCACATCAATGACCTTCTCACCACCATCTTCGATAAAGTTTTGCAACTTTTTATCTCTTTTTTTATCTAATACTCTAAGGAACGACTCAGAAGTATTTCATAACTCCTCTTTTATCTGCAGGCCGAACAGATCAATCGATGGTACACCCGCCGTTGATAAAGTTGAAAACCATTTTTTTTCCTATGTGGAAAAACTATATATGCTTGGACCATCAAAATCCTCTATGTTGTGCCCTGGTGGGATTCTGAAACCTAGAAATCAGCAGCTCGTGGTGGGACAAACTTAGCTCTTGCCCGCACCAAAGCATATTTTCTAGAGGTGGACTTGGCGGCTCTAAAAGACAGTTTTCCCGAATATAATCTGGACGGCGCAGAATTCACTTGAGAAGATTTTTCTCGTGTCATGAATGAAACCTGGGCCTCTTGCGACCATTCTTGCAGACGCAGTTGATACATCTCACTTTTACCCGGCGTACACTGCTGACATAGATCGTGTTCCAATACCTAAAGATGAGCCCTCCAAGCTTATCCCTCGTCATTATAAATAAGGCTGCTTCGGTGACCAGAGCTTCCATTTCAACCATGGTTGCTTCAATTTTGAGTCTTTGCGATCAATTCAATGGATCCAACAAGGTAAGGAAGATGTTGATGATGATGACGAGCCAGAAGAGCCGGACGATGAACCAGCTGATGGCGAAAATTGATGGTGGGTCACAAATGATTTCGCCTAACAAAAGAACTTTTATCCTTTCGTCTTTTTGTATCGAAGTACATCTTTTGATTTCGATGACTCCAGATGTGAGTTTGTAATAGGGTTAGTGAAACTCTAAGATGCTTCAGGCCATGCTATCGGGCATGCTTTTTTCCATTATTCGCTAAAATTCTTATGGCCATGTCGTTCGTGAGCCTGCTATCCATGATGAACCAATATGGCTTCCTCCAAGGATTGCAATATAATACCTTCTTACCTAGCATCGGGTATATGTAATAATCCGGCTCAAGAGAAAGTGATAAAACTGTCAATATAAACTTGAATGGTAAGCCTACCATCTCTTTTATAAAATTATTTGTTGGGAAAACAAGTCTTAAACTAATTGCAAAATGTCATAATCTATTCTTATAACAATTTTTTAGATGGTACCCTCTGCTAAAAATATTTCTTAAAAACAAGAAATTACAGATCACACAAAGAGTTAGTTGGTTCATAGGTTGGCTCAGTGAGACGCGGTTAAAAATAAAAGACTGAGTTTCGAGGCCTAGCCTTGCTTCAATGAAGCGGGTATAATAACCCATGATTTGTCCTAGCTTTCAATATGTTAGCTCCCACATGACATACCCATCTTTCAACCTTGCTGATTTAGGGTCCATAATGGATTTATCAGTCAAGAGTACATAGAGTCACCTTCTTTGGAGTCACCAAAACATACCGACATGTTTAATCATTTTGTGGTGTCTCTGCCAATAAAGAGGGTAAGAAGCTAAACTCTTTGAGTTAGAAGCCCCGAAGTGACCTATGATCTAAATAGAAAGGCCTGGCATAGGATTTCAGAAGACAATAGTATTACTGCTAAACAACCTGGGGGCATGTAGTCCCCAGATAAGCCGGCTTAATTCTATTGACTATGATAATTAATTTCAATTTGGTAGCCCCCAGCCAACATACTGGACGTCAAGAAAAACTCATGCTTACTTTGGGGCTAATAACGAGCTTTATTAGATTCATATACTATAGAATTGTGTACAGAATTCGGGGATCAGTACAAAAGATAATGAGTCAGTAGCTCCTAGTGTGATAGGATAAAAAAGAAAATGTCCGGGTTGGGTTACTCAAATTTGTGGCTTACTTGAGAGAGGCTTTACCAGAATTGTCCGTGAGAGACTTCATCTTTTCCGCAACACAAGCCGACTCAGCATAAGCTGCATCTCCTTCCTCGCACTCTTGACCTATCTTTCTGCTACCTCCCACTATTATGGTGCCTTTGGGACCTCGCATCTTCAACTTCAGATAGATATAACAAGGACGGGCCATGAATCAAGCATAAGTCGGCCTTCCAAAGAGAGCGTGATAAGGACTCTTTATTTTCACCTCCACAAACATTAGGGGATCACATCGGGAATTATATTCATCCCCAAAAGTGACGTTAACCTTGATCCTCCTGACTGGGTATGCTGACTTCCCACGACCAATTCCATGGAAAACTATGGACGATGTTTGCAAACTATTGTCCCACAAGTTCATCCTATGGAAACTGTCATAGTATAAAATATTGATGTTGCTCCCTCCGTCCATAAGAACTTTTGTGAGGGTGTACCCACCAACCTGAGGTGCCACGACCAAAGCTAGATCTCCCAGGTTATCAACCCGGGGCGGGTTATCATCACGGCTCCAAACAATTGGTTGCTCAGACTAGTTGACATATTAGGGGACTGTCGGCTCATCATGCTGACGGATGTCTTCTTGCGCTTCCTATCATCTTTGCATCCATTGGTGGTAAAAATATGGAACTCACCATTATTCAGCTTCTTAGGATTGCTCTAAAACCCAGAATGATTGTTATTTTTTTGATTTCCTTGGTCATTATGTTGCCTGTTACCAGAATTCCCTTGGTGCTGATAACCTGATCTAGATCCGCCTTGTTCATTAAATCCTGGCCCTGCAAAACTCCAGACGAGCCGCCTTGCGGACCGGATTGTCCATACTAACCTGAATGTCCATCATTAGCTAGCCCCCAAGTGGCCGTGAAAAGGTTGGTTTCTAAATTCCTACATGATATAGTAGTGTTCTCTGGAATGACTAAATGAATTATCATGTGTTCTATGCTATGGTAAAGGCGCTTTCAGTGCCTCCTCGTAGTTATGCGGCTTATTCCCATTATAGGGTCCTCCGAAACGGCGCTGGTGTTTTGAACCAGTATTGGTGTTAGCCACGAATGTTGAGCCGCCAAGAGGCTGCTTCCGTTTATTATCGTGATTTCCTTGGTTCCTACTTTGTTGGTTACCTTAAGCACCTTCTCCTTTCTTACCTTTTCCGGTCTTATCCTCTTCTGACCCGGGGTCTTTCCTGCCATCTGACTCGGTGTACCTGGTCAGAACATGCATCAAGTCACCCATGTCTTGGGTCTTTCGCTTGAAACGACCCAACTTAAGCACCAGGGGCTGAAAATGATAGTTTTTCTCCAAGATTATTATGGCTTGCAAGGCTGTTATACTATCTGATGAATGGATTATTTTTGCAACCGGGCGGGTCCGACGTTGGGCTGACTCGCCCGTATGCTGAACATAGTGCTAAAGATCCACGATCGTCATCGGGCATTTGCACGTTCCTTGAAAGTTTTGATCCATGTCACCCAAGTGTTGATGGAATTAGGTGGAATATTTATAAGCCAAGTTTGGGCCAGCCCTTCCAATATCATTGTCAGATACTTTGTGCATACCGTGTCACTCACATCGAGCATGTCCATGGCTAGCTCGTAACTTTTGATCCATGTCACCGACTCAAGATATGATGCATAGTTTGGCACCTTACGCGGCCCTTTGAAGTCTTTAGGCATGGGCTCGCTGCGAAGAACTGGAGACAAACATGGTATGCCGATTGTCCTCATTCTACTTCTCTCTCCATGGTTTGCTGACTCGGGCTCCGCTACAAGCGATTGAGACGTCTGTCTCACTGCCGCTTCTGCCTCTTCCTAGCGGGTGGCTCTTGCTGCGTCCACTAAGTCTAGGCCATTCTGTAATCCTAGACGGGTTGGAGAAACACGAGGTTATTGTTGCCGTGCGTTACTGGAAACAGCCAGCAACTCTCCATGGCGACTGACATAAGGTGTAGAGTGCATTCGATCTCGACTGTATAAGTATTGTACTTGTTGGGCCACCGCCGTCTTCACCACCTCAATGGTGTTCCTATCTTCAATCTCCACCGGGGTGTGTCCGTGTATGGGGAGTGCCTCCAAGTGACGCATTGCAACCAACATATTGTCAACGGGTTCGAAAAATGACCTTGTGGTGTGTGAAAATGTTGTGGCGATGCCTGAGCCTGTGCCGGCTGTCCTCAATCCTGCGGTGGGTTTTGTGCAGTGCCAAGGGTAAGGGAGCTAGCGAGTAGGACCATCGATGTAATATCTGGTGGTCAACGAGATTGATGCGTCCTCAGGTGAACTGCCTCATTGGTCTGTTGACGAGGTACAAGCTGACATGCCTCAACGCGTAGACGCTCTGACTCATCATGGATTCGATCATGCGCCTCTGTCATCCAGATGTTCTGGTCATCGATTTATTTTTGAACCTTGATCATTTCTGTGTGAGTTTTCTCTAGTTCCACGTTACGCTCTTCCCAGTTCTCCGCAGTGACTGTATCCTCCAAGAGTGTAGTCATCTAGGCCACTAAATCAATCATGGCTTGAGCCAACATTTTACTTGTCTTGACGACCTCTTGGGTAGCTCCAATAGCAGCTAGATCTGGTGCAGGTGCGGCTCCAGCCATGTAAATAGTGACTTTCCGAGGCGGGTCATCAGGTTCCCTGGCCGCTTCTTCCACCGGAGCTTCCCCAAGCTCGTTACCTAGGGGTGAAATAGATCTGGTGTCTCCTGTTGAGGTCTCACCATCAGCGTTGTGGTTGACAAGGACGTCTTCACCGTTTTCCGGTTCATCCACAAGGTTGAGCCCCTTGGTGAACACGCTAAACACGTGATGACTACCTGTTTGGAGACGACCGCACCAATCGCGCTGGGTCGGCTCGTTGATGGTGGTGTAGATGTCTGACCCGGGCGTCGTTGCGTATATCTGATTGAAGGGGATCCGTGGATTAGTTTCTGCCAAGTCATCCTTTAAACCCAACATGTGTTGTCAATGACGCGATTGTCGCGACGACTCTTGATCATCATGGACACTGCGTGACTCCCAAAACCCGGAAGGGTTCCCTTTGAGAACGCTACTCCACCTTGATATTGCCCCATGGTGGGCGCCTATTGTCGTGGTTTTGTCACGATAGATGTCCTCGTGAAAGGTCTTCGTGGTGAGGCCATTTTCGGTGTGTCCACTCGAAGAGGTTGATTGGGAAACACGAGGTGGATTTACCCAAGTTCGGCCCTCCGATGGAGGTAAAATCAAACGTCCTTCTTGGTGTTTGTATTTATGGTATCTCCATTACAAGGGTGTGAAATCACTAACCTAGCTCTCGAGGGTTTCTTACTTGGTCTTTCCAGCTCGAGGGCTCATCTTTATATGTAGGTAGAAGTCTCGAGTTTACAGCAGAGTCCTGGTCAAATAAACACACGTGTCCTTATTACAAATCTACTATATCTTTCTCCCCAAGTTAGGAAAGCTTCTGGCATCTCTTGCCTTCTTGGCCTGGAGTCGCCGTCTTCTGGTGTTAGGCGGGCAGGCGGCTTACTGGGTGGTACTTTGAACCCATATTCCTATATTCCTTTATGGTTTCACCTAGCCTCAAGGGGCGGTTAATATCCTGGGATTGTATCACCGACACAAAGCGTACAAGATGTACCGAGAGGGATCAAGTCATCCCATGGTATGGTAAGCATTGTCCATTACGCTTTGCGTAAGAACCCATGTTCTTCGTGAGATTTCTATGTAGGGTTAGGGGTGTTTCGATGGGCTTGCGCCAAGAGGAAGATCTCATTCAACCCATGGAAGATTGCGGTGTGCAAGTTCAACTTGAGCATCATAAAGACATCATGCTTGAAGCTTGTTGTCCATTGTGGTGGCAACGGACTTGTGAAGATGTGCTGAAGAGAGTCTCACACATAGTGTAGCATGGGGATTAATCTAGTAGTCTTCATAGACTCGGCACAATCAAGAAAGGTTGCCCCTACTGAGGAGGACAACATCGCCAGCATCTAGCTCAAGTTCACTATCCCCAAGGTATAGGTTTCCCTTGATAGGTTTTCCATTTTGTAGGTCTCATGATGTTAGTTGGGAGACTCGGTTATCGGATCGACTATTGTACTATCAAGAGGCTCTCTCAAATGAGTAGCTTGATCGTATCATTCGTTGAGAGCTCATACCATTGCATTCATGGCATCATCATCTTTCTTGGTTCTTGGTTGGCTTTTCTCTATGTGGGTTCTCGATCTTATGGTCATCTCCATGACAAGCTCGAGTTCATCAAAAAACGGAGTTCATGTGCATCTTCTACGGTGTTTTAGATGTTGGAGTTCTTGTCGGTTCTTCATTCATAGAGGTTTCACATCTCTACATCATTGGTATTTTCGTAACTTCCTTTTCTTAAGATAACCTTGAGCATGCACACTTAGTATATGTACTTTCTTTGGCATGCTTTCTTTCTTTGTCCCAATATATAGGGGAAACTCCACCTTGTCATAAATTGGCTAAAGTGTGCATGAAATTCAATTTCATATCTATATGCACGTATTTATGTGGAGTTTGTCCTATGTATTTTTTGTTCTCTAACTCTTTGGTCCCAATGAAGTTGGGCACCATTTTGTTTGTATTGTGGTTCTAGGAACAAGTGGAGATGCATTGGATGCTTGGCTCACTTATAAAGAATGTGTTGACACCATGTGTTTATTGGAGCTAAGCTAGGATGATCGATGAACATTTATGTACTACATCAATCAAATGAAATCTCCGTAACAAGTATCTATATCCTTGCATATTGATGCTCTCATTGGTGGTGAATATTATTTCTTCTCATGCTTGTCTTGACAAGGGTTTGCCATTTCAATTGGTACCCTCCTCTTGACAAGGCTACTATTTCCTATTTTCACCATGGGTTGTCACAAGCTTTGGCTTGTAAGTTGTTTATTAGTAAGCTTGTGAACCCATTGGGTAGTAGTGATTGTATGTGTGGGAAGGATATCTCTTGCACTTTGGACCTCATTTCATCAAGACTATATTGATGCTTAATGCTCATTCTTATGTTAGTCTTCTTAAAGTTCTTTCCCATGACTCACACACATCACTTTGGTTGACCTTATTCTTAAGTTGCCTATTTTACATGTTTCTCATCCATATGTTTGGTGCAAGTGCTAGGCTTATTGTATTATCTAATAGCGTGCACTTGTTGTGTATTTTTATTGATTTTGGGGGACTCATGATCCTATTTTGCGCACTAGTATAAAATACAAATTTTCTTAATAGTGCACATATCATGGGGAGCTTCTCTAGTTTCTCGAAAACACTCCATTGCACATATCATAATACCTTATTTTCATGTGGCTCGTAGCATCATGTGATTGTTTTTTACAATTGGTATCTTTTGATTGCATGCTTCATTATTTTATATGTGAAAGTGTGTTATATCGACTAGAGGGGCGAATAGGCGATTTTTACAATTTTTTAGTGAGGAATTACTCGTTGAGGAAATTTCTAAGGGACGAAAACACAAGCAGCGCATTAAGTATTCAAGTGCATGTGAAACGTAGCCACAACATATTCATCGTGATTAAATGAAACATACACAAAGCATAGGTAGCATGTAAGCATATAAATAGGATAAGCAGGTGAAGAACAAGGTGACTGAAGAATTTGAGACGAGGAAATTGAGAAACTCTTTAGTCAAATTCTTCAATCAGTAACGATCAATTTCATCGACAAGTAATAGAGGAAATAGATGAGTTGAGGAAATAGAACCAGAAGCTCGATGAAGACAATGAATTGATGACCCAGTTCCAATTGTTGTGACAGTCGTATGTCTGGTTTGGAGCGTCTTGGTATTTAAAACAAAGGACAAAGAGTCCCAAGACACACAGTCCTTACCATATTCTCCTTGAGCTAAGGACACACAGACCATGCCCAACACTCGTGGTGAGTCTTCAGGGCAGACTTCCAAACTCTCACAAACTCGGTAACTCGGCTATCCACAATTTACTGTTGGATGCTCTAGACCTTTGATGCGTAACCGTCTGGAAGACACACAGTCTTTAAAGGTAACCAGAGTCAGCACCACACGAACAATCTATTCAATGATGCTCAATCACGTTGGATTTTTATTTTGGTTTGGGTGTTTGGGTTTTTTCCTCATAGATGATTTTCTCTAAAAATCCTCAGAGGATGGGATGCTCTCAAATGAGAAGTGTCAAGTTCTCTCTCGGAGCAGCCAACCAGCTAGTGTTTCTAGGGGTGGTTACTTATAGCCTGGGAGCAATCCTGACATGATATGACATAAATGCCCCCTAATGATATGTACGTTATGTGGATAGGGTTTTAGGACACGTGGCGCAAAGCACATCAAAAGTCAGAATTCTTGAACTATGAAAATCCTCAGATCTATCATGTTCCTGACTCGTAGGCAATTCGCACTAGCGAAATCCTAGATCCTTAATCAAAACAATTACCTTAGAGACCAGAAGAACTATGTCTCTGCGAAGAAAGAAATTGACTGAACTGCAAGAAATTTCCAAAGGCTTCACTCAAAGGATTGGTTTTGTGTAGGTTTTGAGATGAGCATCACTTCGGAATTTTTTTCCTTAGTACTACTTGAACCCCCTTTAATAGTGCGGTGTTCGTATGACTCAAAAGAAGAAAATGAAACTACAAAAATAAAATTCTTGACGCTTCAAAGTCCTCTCATCAATGTCTTCAAGGACACACCAATTTCCTCACTTTCAAAATCTTTAGAAAAGTATCAAAGTCTTCAGTTGAAGACATTCTTTTTTATGGGTCGATATTCTTCGAATATCTCAAACTCACCAGTGACTTATTCAGCCAGTGAACACTCATAAACATAGTAGTCCCTTAACCTATAAGTCTTCAGTATACCAAAATCACTAAGAGGCACTAGATGCACTTACAATCTCCCCCTTTTTGGTGATTAATGACAAATATGTTAAGTTTTCAACGGGGATAAATATATGAGACGTAAATATAGTGTTTGAAGAATTTGATTACAAGATATAGAGAATCTCCCCCTGAAGATGCGCATATATGAGGAATTTACTTTGGACTTCAAATGCACATGGTGGGTTTATACCATACAGATGCCCCCTATATCTTTTAATCGATACACGCATTTAACATATAACATGAGGAAATTAAAATGCATGATGGAAAGTGGTGAGTGACAAAATTCAGTATGCGTACATTAACCAACTTCTGGAAGAAGCATGCGAAGAAAATCAGTTCAAAAGTATCACACCACCATGAGACTTATGTTTACAACTCATAGACAGAAACATTGCAGACGAACGAGAGTTGCAACTTAACAAAAACATAACACATATAGGTAGACCCGCTTGAAGAAAAACTCAAATAGCTCCCCCTTTGTCATCAAGTGATGAAAAAGGGATAAAATTGAGGACTAACGCCCCCGAAGAATTTCAACTTGCTGGTGGTGGAGGAGCGCCAGTGTTGTTGCGGTCATTTGTCAATGAAGGGCCTGCAGCTGTGTCGTCAAGATCCTCAGCTTCATTTGTCGAAAGCTGTGAAGAAAATGATTTGGTCACTGCTACCTCTTGAGCTTGCGTTGGTTTTTTCCCTCGAAGAGGAAAGGGTGATGCAGCATAGTAGCACTAAGTATTTCCCTCAGTTTTGAGAACCATGGTATCAATCCAGTAGGAGTATCAAGACGAAGCACCGATGTACCTGCGCAAAAACAACAAACTTGGACCCAACGCTACAAAGGGGTTGTCAATCCCTTCATGATTGATTGCAAGGTGAGATCTGAAGAGGGAAAGTGCATCAAAGTAAAAGAGTAGGGCTGAAAATTAGATGTGAAGTAGACACGGGGGCCATAGTGTTCACTAGAGGCTTCTCTCAAAATAGCAAATATTTCGGTGGGTGAACGAATTACTATCGAGCAATTGATAGAACCACGCAAAGTCATGACGATATCTAAGGCAATGATCATACATATAGGCATCACGTCCGAGACAAGTAGACCGATACTTTCTGCATCTACTACTGTTACTCCACACGTCGACCGCTATCCAGCATGCATCTAGTGTATTGAGTTCATGACAAACAGAGTAACGCCTTAAGCAAGATGACATGATGTAGAGGGATAAATTCATGCAATAGATATAAACCCCATCTTTTTACCCTTGATGGCAACAACATGATGCGTGCCTCGCTACCCCTTCTGTCACTGGGTGATGTCACCGCACGGTACGAACCCAAAACTAAGCACTTCTCCCATTGCAAGAATCATATATCAAGTTGGCCAAACAAAACCCACAACTCGAAGAGAATTACAAGGATATGAAATCATGCATATAAGAGATTAGAAGAAACTCAAATAAGATTCATAGATAATCTGATCATAAATCCACAATTCATCGGATCTCGACAAACACACCGCAAAACAAGATTACATCGGATAGATCTCCATGAAGATCATGGAGTACTTTGTATTGAAGATCCGAGATAGAGAAGAAGCCATCTAGCTACTAGCTATGGACCCGAAGGTCTATGGTGAAGTACTCACGCATCATCGGAGAGGCAATGGTGTCTATGAAGAAGCCCTCCGTATCCGAATCACCCTTCCGGCACGACACCAGAACGTGCCCCATATGGGATCTTGCGGAGACACAAGCTTGAGGCAGCGGAAAAGTATTCTCGTGGATCTCTCTCGTGGTTTTGGATTTTTCGGGGATTTATAGGCGGAAGAAGTAGGACAAACGAGCCACTGGGGGCCCACAAGCCTGCTAGGCGCGCCCCCCTGGCCACGCCTAGGGGGCTTGTGGCCTCCCCTGGTGGCCTCTGCCTTGGTTCTCACGCTCCGTGCGTATCTTCTGTTCAGGAAAAAATCTTTTGGGAGGTTTTATTCCGTCTGGACTCCGTTTAATATTCTCCTCTGAAAAGGGTCAAAAACACGGAAAAAACAGGAACTGGCACTTGGCACTGAGATAATAAGTTCGTCCCAAAAAAGATAAGAGCATGGAACCATCAAAAATTATAGATACGTTGGAGACATATCAAGCATCCCCAAGCTTAACTCCTGCTCGTCCTCGAGTAGGGAATTGATAAAGACTGAATTTTTTATGTGGAATGCTACCTAACATAATTGTCCTTTGTAACTTCTTTCATGTGACATGAATGTTCAGATCCTTAAGATTCAAAACAATAGTTTGCTATTGACATGAAAACAATAATACTTCAAGCAAACTAGCAAGGTAATCATGAACTTTCGAAATAACAAGGCCAAAGAAAACTATCCCTACAATATCATGTAGTCTAGCTATGTTCCATCATCCCCACACAACTAATTTAAATCATGCACAACCCCGGTATTGGCCAAGTAATTGTTTTCGCACTCTTACTTTCTCAAACCTTTTTCAACTCTCACGCAATACATGAGCGTGAGCCATGGATATAGCACTATAGGTGGAATAGAGTGTGGTGGAGGTTGTGAGACAAAAAAGGAGGAGATGGTCACATCGACTCGGCGTATCAAAGGGCTATGGAGATGCCCATTAATAGATATCAATGTGAAAGAGTAGGGATTACCATGCAATTGTTGCACTTAGAGCTATAAGTATGTGAAAGCTCAAAAGGAGAACTAGTGGGTGTGCATCCAACTTGCTTGCTCACGAAGACCTAGGGTAATTTTGAGGAATCCCATCATTGGAATATACAAGCCAAGTTATATAATGAAGATTCCCACTAGCATATGGTGGTGACAAAACAAGAGACTCTCAATCGTGAAGATCATGGTGCTAATATGAAGCACAAGTGTGGAAAACATAGTAGCATTGTCCCTTCTCTCTTTTTCTCTCTTTTTTTATTTTATTTTTTGTTTGAGCTCTTTGGCCTCTTTCCATATATCTCCTTTTTTTGGTGGGCAACTTTGGCCTCTTTTTTTATTTCCTCACATGGGACAATGCTCTAATAATGATGATCATCACACTTTAATTTACTCACGGCTCAATGCTTAGAATGATGAGGGCTCTAAACGAAAAGCCTCCGGCAGTGTACCGGGATGTGCAACGATCTAGCTTGGCGTATGACATTGAAACATCTCGCTAGCTATCTTACGATCATGCAACGGCAATATGAAAGTGACGGCACATGCCATGAGAAGGAACAGTGGGAGTTGCATGGCAATATATCTCAGAATGGCTATGAAAATGCCATAGTAGGTATGTATGGTGGCTGTATTGAGGAAGGCACATGGTGGGTTTGTGCACCAGTGAAAGTTGCGCGGCACTAGAGAGGCTAGCAATGGTGGAAGGTTAAAGTGCATCTATACCATGGACTCACATTAGTCATGACGAACTCACGTACTTATTGCAAAAGTTTTTATTAGTAATCGAAAAAAAGTGTAAACGCATACTCCTAGGGGAAGGGTTGGTAGGTGTTAACCATCACTAGATCCCGATCGCAACACAAACGATGACAATCAATAAATCAATTATGATCCGACTTCCTAACATAGCGGTTCACCATACGTGCATGTTACGGGAATCACTAACTTCAACACAAGTATTTCTAGATTCACAAAACCCTACTAACATAACTCTTAATATTACCAAATCCATGTCTCAAAACTATTTGAGAGGAATCAAACTTCTATTTATAATCAATGCATATGAAGATGGAAGTTCTATCGTATCCTCTTTGGGTGCCTATCACCTTTGGGACTACTTTCATAGCACAAGCCAACTACCAAGTTACTCAGAGAGATCACTCTCAAAAACATATAAGTGAAGATTGAGAGTTCTTATTTCTCCAAAATATGACACCGCCGTGCTCTAAAAGATCTAAGTGAAGCACTTAGAGCAAAGTTATCGAGCTCAAAAGATATAAGTGATGCACATATGAGCTAAATTTCGTAACTCAAAAGATATAAGCGGAGCTCAAAGAGTATTCTAGCAAATTCATGATGAGTGCATGTCTATCTCAAAAGGTGTGCAGAAAGGATGATTTTGACACAACAAAAAGAAAATACTCATACGATACAAGACGCTCCAAGAAAAACACATATCATGTGGTGAATAAAAATATAGCTCCAAGGAAGGTTACCGATGGATTGAAGATGAAAGAGGGGATGCCTTCCCGGGCCATCCCCAAGCTTAGTCTTTTTGGTGTCCTTGAATGTGGCTTGGGATGCCTTGGGAATCCCCAATCTTGTGCTCTTTCCACTCTTTATCCCTTTGTCCATGAGAACATCACTCAAAACTTGAAAACTTCACAACACAAAACTTAAACAAAAACTCGTGATATCATTAGCACAAGAAAACAAACTACCACCTCTTTAGGTATTGTAGCAACTTGATTTCTATTTATATTTGTATTAGATTACTGTATTCTCACTTTTCCATGGCTAATACCCCCCGATACTATCCATAGTTTCATCAAATAAGCAACCAACACAACAAAAACAGAATCCGTCAAAAACAGACCAGTCTGTAGCAATCTATTTACTTCCTATACTTCTGCTATCGCACAAATTCTGAACAATTACGACAGTTTGAGAAATTGGCATATCAACCAGAAGAAAAAAGAATCAACTCAAAATCTCTTTCTGGATAAAAATGAAAAATAATTTCGTGAGCGAAAAGTTTCTGTCTTTTTCCAGCAGGATCAAACAACCATCACCAAACTAGTCATAAAGGTTTTACTTGGCTCAAACAAAAAAAGAAACACAAAAGACACAATCATAAGAGAATTATGATGGTGTGGACGCAACAAAACAAAAAGCAAAAATCAGAGATAAATTCATTGGGTTGCCTCCCAACAAGCGCTATTGTTTAACGCCCTTAGCTAGGCATAAGGTGATAGAATCATGTATCGTCGTCTTTGGTGCTCAAACCATAAGTAGCCCTAATCATGGATTCATAAGGCAATCTTATTTTCTTTCTAGAAAAATGTTCCATGCCCTTATTTAAAGGAAATTGAAATCTAATATTCGCTTCCTTCATATTGATGACAGCACCAATAGTCCTTAGGAAAGGTCTACCAAGAATGATAGGACATGTAGGATTGCAATCAATATCAAGCACAATGAAATCCACGGGTACATAGTTCCTATTTGCAATAATAAGAACATCATTGATCCTTCCCATGGGTTTCCGAATAGTATAATCCGCAAGATGCAAATTAAGGGAGCACTCATCAATCTCATTAAAGCCTAGAACATCACATAAAGACTTTGGAATCGCGGAAACACTAGCACCCAAATCACAGAAAGCATTGCATTCATACTTTTTTATCTTGATTTTTATAGTAGGTTCCCACTCATCATGAAGTTTTCTAGGAATAGAAACTTCCAATTCAAGTTTCTCTTCAAGAGATTTATCATAGCATCGATGATATGATCGGTAAAGGCATTGTTTTGGCTATAAGCGTGTGGAGAGTTTAGCATGGATTGCATCAAGGAAATACATTCAATCAAAGAGCAACTATCATAATTGAATTTCTTGAAATCCAAAGTATTAGTTTCATTACTACTCAAAGTTTTGATATCCTATACTCCACTTTCAATGCTTTTAGGATCAAGATAGATAGACTCCGAATCATTGGGGCATTTTTCAACCAAAGTGGATTCATATCCAGCCCCATCATCATTAGGTTTGACACTAGAAAACAAGGATTCAATGGGAGACACACCAAGAACTTTAAGATCTTCGTGATTCTCATCACGAGAACACGCCTCTTTAAGCCATTCATGTCTAGCACGAATTTGGGCAGTTCTTTCTTTACTCTCATTCATGGAAACACGCATAGCTTTCAAAGTATCATCCATATTGATCTTGGGAGGAGCACATCTAACTTTCAAAGCATCAATATCAATAGACATTCTATCAACGCTTCTAGCCAAATCATCAATTTTGAGTAGTTTTTCTTCTATGGACACATTGAAAATCTTTTGCGAGTTGATAAGCTCTTTGATATTACTCTCTAGATTAGAGGGTAATTTATTGTAATTTCATCGAGCATTGTTGTAGGAGTTGCCAAAGTTATTAGAGGGATAACTAGGAAAAGGCCTAGGAATATAGTTTCCTCTAAAAGCATTGTTGTTGCCAAAATTATTCCTACCAAAAAAATTAACGTCCAAGCTCTCATTGCTACTCTCAATCAAGGAAGACAAGGGCATATCATTTGGATCTAAAGGATCACCTTTACTAGCAAACAGTTTCATTACCTCATCCATCTTAGCACTCAGCGAGATAATTTCTTCTATAGCATGTACCTTTTTACTAGTAGGTGACCTTTCAGTGTGCCACTGAGAATAGTTTGTCATGATATTGTCTAGGAGTTTCGTGGCTTATCCTAATGTGATTTCCATGAAGGTTCCACCGGAGGCGGAGTCCAATATATTTCTAGAAGCAAAATTCAAACGAGCGTAGAAGATTTGTATAATCATCCAAAGACTCAAGCCATGAGCGGGACAATTTATAATCATCAATTTCATTCTCTCCCATGATTGTGCAACATGTTCATGATCAAGTTGCTTCAAATTCATGATATAATTACGGAGAGAGATAATCTTAGCCGGCGGAAAATACTTGAATATATAAGCATCTTTGCACTTGTTCCAAGAATCAATACTATTTTTGGCCAAACATGAAAACCAAGTTTTTGCTCGATCTCGCAATGAGAACGAAAATAGCTTCAATTTAATCACATCATTATCCACATCTTTCCTCTTTTGCATATCGCAAAGCTCTATGAAGGTATTAAGATGGGATGCGGCATCTTCACTAGGAAGGCCGTAGAATTGCTCTTTCATAATAAGATTCAGCAAAGCAGCATTGATTTCATATGATTCCGCACTAGTGGCGGGAGCAATCGGAGTACTAATAAAATCATTATTATTAGTATTCGAGAAGTCACAAAGTTTGGTCTTTTCACTCATGGTGACTTGAGCAAGCAGACAAGCACACAAGCGAATAGAAAGCAAGCGAAAGAAAAGGGCGAATGAAAAAGGCAAATATTTTTGTAAATTATGGTTTTTCAGAAGTGGGGGAGAGGAAAACGAGAGGCAAAAAAGTAAATGCAAGAGATGAGTTTGCGACACTTACTTGGATATGCTTCACTTGATGCTCCCCGGCAACGGCGCCACAAATTGGCACGTTGACGGGAGACTATTCTTGTCTTGATCCTCCCCGGCAACGGGGCCAGAAATTATTCTTGCTACCTCTTGAGCTTCTGTTGGTGTTTTCCCTTGAAGAGGAAAGGGTGATCCAGCACAGTAGCAGTAAGTATTTCCCTCAGTTTTGAGAACCAAGGTATCAATCCAATGGGAGTATCAAGACGAAGCACCGATGTACCTGCGCAAAAACAGCAAATTTGCACCCAACGCTACAAAGGGGTTGTCAATCCCTTCACGATTGATTGCAAGGTGAGATTTGAAGGCGGAAAGTGCAACAAAGTAAAAGTGTAGGGCTGAAAATATGATGTGAAGTTGACCCGGGGGCCATAGTGTTCACTAGAGGCTTCTCTCAAAATAGCAAATAGTACGGTGGGTGAACAAATTACTGTCGAGAAATTGATAGAACCGCGCAAAGTCATGACGATATCTAAGGCAATGATCATAAATATAGGCATCACGTCCAAGACAAGTAGACCGATACTTTCTGCTTCTACTACTATTACTCCACACATCGACCGCTATCCAACATGCATCTAGTGTATTGAGTTCATGACAAACAGAGTAACGCCTTAAGAAAGATGACATGATGTAGAGGGTAAATTCATGCAATAGATATAAACCCCATCTTTTTACCCTTGATGGCAACAACACGATGCGTGCCTCGCTACCCCTTCTGTCACTGGGTGAGGTCACAGCACGGTAAGAACCCAAAACCAAGAACTTCTCCCATTGCAAGAATCATAGATCAAGTTGGCCAAACAAAACTCACAACTCGAAGAGAATTACAAGGATATGAAATCATGCATATAAGAGATCAGAAGAAACTCAAATAAGATTCATAGATAATATGATCATAAATCCACAATTCATCGGATCTCGACAAACACACCACAAAAGAATATTACATCGGATAGATCTCCATGAAGATCATGGAGAACTTTGTATTGAAGATCCAAGAGAGAGAAGAAGCCATCTAGCTACTAGCTATGGGCGCGAAAGTCTATGGTGAACTACTCACGCATCATCGGAGAGGCAATGGTGTTGATGAAGAAGCCCTCCGTATCCGAATCCCCCTCCGGCAGGGCACCAGAACATGGCCCAGATGGGATCTTGCAGAGACAGAAGCTTGCGGCGGCGGAAAAGTATTTTCGTGGATCTCTCTCGTGGTTCTGTATTTTTCGGGGATTTATAGGCGGAAGAAGTAGGGCAGGCAAGCCACAGGGGACCCACAAGCCTACTAGGCGCACCCCCCCGCCTGGTCGCGCCTATGGGGCTTGTGGCCTCCCCTGGTGGCCTCTGCCTTGGTTCTCATGCTCCCTGCGTATCTTCTGTTCCGGAAAAAAATCTTTTCATAGGTTTTATTCCGTTTGGACTCCGTTTAATATTCTCCTCTGAAAAGGGTCAAAAACACGGAAAAAACAGGAACTGGCACTTGGCACTGAGTTAATAAGTTAGTCCCAAAAAATATATAAAAGGCATGGAACCATCAAAAATTATAGATATGTTGGAGATGTATCAGTCACCCGCAGAGGTACTTGAACTTTCTTGAATTTCTTCTCGGGAGGAAATGACCAATGAAAGTCCTACTGCAATTCCATCTCCTTAAGTTCTTCAAGAGTCTTGAGGTGAGACAGAATGGCCCATGTGCGGTCGAAGATTTCATGAAGGTAATAGTGATTCTTCCTCACATAGCTATGTGAGACAGTCAGGTCATGAAGAATTGCCCCGAACTATCGTTTCGCCCACTTGTGATTGTGATCGGCCTTCTGATGGAGTCTTAGAAGAAGCTCTCGATTAGTCATCACTCGTGGGGCAGATTCTCACGGAACGTGACCTAAGGCTTTTGCAGCAGAATCTTGTTATGTCATGTCATTATTTGTGGAATATGATGCAGCTTGACGAAATTGTCCGTCAAGGGGACGAGATCCTTCATCAATGACAATTTTGCCCTTACCTTCTGTTGGGGTGAAGGTTTCCTTGATGACTACGAGTGGGGGTAGGAAACTGAAGTGATTTTGAAATTCCGTTTTATTAGGGATTGGAGGTCAAGCACTCATGAATTTCATGATCCACGGCGCATTAGGCTTCAAACAAACAATGACAGAACAATGTTGGCCAAACTCCTCATGAAGAAATCGTGAAGATTTATGGGAATCCCATGAATGATTTTGAACAACAAATTATTCATGGCTCCCACCATATCTTCTTCATCATAACTTAGAGCCTTGACAGAACTAAGGGATTTGGTAAAAATATGATAGACCGTTCTTCGCACATAGAGCAAGTCCTTGACAAGGAATGTGGTTCTTGGAGGTTTGCATCATGCCAAATGCTTCACCAACACTGGCATGAGATGATTTGGCAGTATAGGTTCATCATAGATGCATCTGGCTCCTTCTGTGGGAATACCAACTGGGACCACATGAAGCAATTCCGTTGTAGTAGCAGCGTAATGTGTGTGTTTGGTCATCTAGTCAAGTACACATGTGTTGATATCATGTAGTTCACCAGAGAGGTGCAAGGTTGGATAGAATTGAAGAATCAGTTCTTCATTACAGTCATAGATATCCATGTTGAACGGCAGGAGGCCTGTATCATGAAGAACCTTTAGCACTAGAGTGAAGCAATGGATGAACTCCATGTGTGCATGAGGAATTTGAAGGTGCTGGAAGAGTTTTGTGACAGCCCGAGAACGATGTTCCAGAAGATTCCCCTTCTATTCCGTTTTCGCCAAGTGACTTATTTTATTTGTCGCATCACCATTGCATCATGCGCATCATCTGCATTGCATTGGCATCCCATTGCCGGGAGTTTTCAAACTTGCATCCGTTGTTTGTTGCCGGTTCTCGTCATTGTCCGTTCGGAGCCCGACCGCACTCGCACGCGCCCGCAGCATCGTCAAAATCTTGTTTTAAAAGTGTGTTTAAAACTTTCTCTGATTGGGTTGAAACTGGGTGTGCGGTCTTACTATTTGTAGGTAAGCCGCCTGCCAATTTTCGTCGCAATCGGAGTTTGTCTGGTATTCGAACGGTCGTCCGTAGTGGCACCATCATCGCTATTTCGTCAGACGTCTTTCTGTGTTTAAAATCTCGTTGTCGGGCCGCAAACCTCCCTCTCTTCCTCACCTAGCCTATTCTGCACAACCACCGGAACCCACCTAGCCAACCCCCTCGGATCGGAGTCGTCGGATCGCGATCTAGCGGCCCAATATCGGAGCTAAAATCCCCTAACCTAATCCCTTCCTATTTAAGCCATCCTCCACTGCCTAATTACTTAACCCTAGAAACCCTTCCGTTGTCCCGTCCGCGCCGCCACTCCCTCGAGATCTGCTAGTGCCCAATGGCCTCCCGATCCAGTCAACGAAAGCCCCACCCAACCACCGTAGCCTGACTCCCGTGCTCAAACTCGTCCCCTACCACCTGTGTCCTGGACATATCGAGCAACCGTAGCTCCCAGCGTCCGGCGACCACAGCCCCACGTACGTCCCCGAGCACCTCGTCGTCGCGTCGGAGCACGCCACTAGCGACATGCGCGCCTCTGTGTGCGTGGGCCTCCTGTGCTTCTTCTCCAGGCGGACGCCTCGACCTCTCCACCTCCACCACCAGCACGTTGACGGCATACCCTGCAACAGCAGCTGTGCTAGGGCCTCTTGCAGCCCGAGCCGCCATGGTCGAACGGGCCCGAGCTCGGCCTTCCTCGCCCTCGCCCTCGAGCGCCACCCCTGGCCAGCCTCGACCAGGCCCCCTCCTCCTCCTGGCTTCCTGTGGTGCCCGCGCCTCCAGGCATCTCCAGCAACGCCCCGCCGCCGCTGCCGACCTCCTGCAGGTAGGACCTCGCCGCCCCTCTCCCTGCCCCGTTCCTCCTTCTCTTCCTTCCTCCTTTTTTCAAAGAAGAACAATGTTCGCCTCCCCAAGAAGCTCTCCATCGGTCGGCCTCGCGGTGCTAGCCGCCGCCGTCATCGGGAATGGAACCGCGACGGGAAGACCCTCCGGATCCGACTCGAGCTCACCTCGATGCACATCCAAGTCACCACAGTGGTGGTCCCCTGTTCTTGCCTCTGTTCGTTAGAGAAACGGGAGGGCCAGCGCCCGCCTCTGCTTCGAGCGAGCTGGAGGCCATCCGCGTTGTCCTGCCGCGCCTCCTGCACCAGAGCATGCTGCCACCGTCGCCTGGACCTGCGTCCGCCGGCGACCTAGCCTGCCAAGCCCACCATGGCGTCTCATTTCCCCGTTGTGAGCAGTTCCTCCCGATTTGATCCCCTTTCTTTTCTAGATCCATCAGGAGGATATCTGCGCTATATAGAGTATCCATTTAGTTTCCAGTACCAATCAGATGCTATAGCGTAGTGGTTAGTGCTAGCTAGTTTTTCCATGGGATCCAAGGATCAAATCCCCATCCATGCATGTTATATTTTTAGGATTTGTGCCTCTCCATGCGCAACAGCTTCTGCCATATTTTTTTTGTGCTATTTTGTCAATTTTGACACAACCACTTAATTAGTCAGGTGGTAGGGCTACTAATGTCCATCCAAGGGATCTGGGGTTCAAATCCTAGCAATTCCATTTTTTATATTTTTTGGATAGACTCAAATGCCCTTTTGTAAAATTCATATAAATTTAACCGTGCACCAGATTAAAATGTTTTCAACATGTAAGTTGCTTCTAATTTTCTGTAGTTCCACAATATACAACTCCCATGCATGATAAAAACTGTTAACCTTGATGTTTACCTCGTTTTCCATGTTGACGCGTTAAAAGGGTTTAGCCCGTAGTTATTTAATCGTAGCTCCGTTGGAGATGTGCCATATATGTAAATGGACTAAAACGACGAGTAGCATCACGTGAACCACTTTGTTTTTCTGTTTAACAAACATAAAATGTGATGAGGACAAATCTGGGAAGAATTAGAATTTAACGCATGTGGTCATTTCGGAGATGCTATAACTTGTTTCTGACCTCATTTAAAATGCCTAGATAGGTAGATTAATTTGTGCTTCACCCCTTGCCATGTTAACAACATTTTAATATTGTTGTGTTCCTAAACGGGAGTGAACTAAACAATTAAATGTGGAGTTTCATCGATATGCAACTCGTTGCATATCGATCTTCAATTAATGTGTAGTGTTTGAGTGATGTGAAATGCCATGCCATGCCTTGCATAATTAGGCTGATCATGCATCATATTAGGTTTTGCATCATGTTGTGCATGTGCTGTGGTGAATATCGTGTGTTGATTCTTGTTTCTGGTTTCCTTCGTGTGGATAGAGTTCCGCAAGCGTGTCGGAAAGTGAGTATCCGTTCGACTACGTCAGTTCGTCTGCTTCACGGAGTCGTTCTTCTTCTAAGCGGGATCTCAGGCAAGATGACCATTTCCCGAGATACCATTACTATCACTGCCATGCTAGTTTCATCGTTTCTGTCGCTATGTCTCGTTGCCTACCACCTGTTAAATATCAGCCTCTCAACAATGCCATGAAAACCTTCAACCTGTTCACAACCTAGCAAACCACTAATTGGCTATGTTACTGCTTGCTTAACCATGTGTTAGCGTTGCTAGTTGCAGGTGCAGTTGCTTCCATGTGTTAACATGGGTTCCTTGTTATATCACCATATTATGTGTTATTTAATTTAATGGACCTATATACTTGGTAAAAGGTGGAAGGCTCGGCCTTTCTAGCCTGGTGTTTGGTTCCGCCTTTTCCCCCTTAGTTTCAGCAACCGGTGTTATGTTCCATAATTGAGCAGTCCTAACACGATCGGGGTTGTTGTGGGGACCCCCTTGATAATTCGTTTTAGATTAAAGCTGGTCTGGCAAGGCCCAACTTTGGTACTACATTTGCCTAATAACCTAATAAAATTTCATATGGACTTTCCGGACCCCGAGGATAATTAATCAACCCCCGGGCCAGTGCTCCGCATGAGTGTTAGTCCCACCTAAGCGATGTCCGGTGCCCCCTGGTCATCCATGGTTTAGCGATCCCGACGTCTAGCTCATCCGTCGTGTCCTGAGAACAAGATACTCGTCTCCTATCGGGATCGTCGACACGTCAGGAGGCCTTGCTGGATTAGTTTTACCTTTGACGAGTTATCTTGTGCATCGGGATTCCGGTGATGCTTTGAGTAATCTCAGAGTTGAGGTTTTCCACTAAGGAGTCCGAGGAGATCGCGAGGTTCGTGGTCAAGGATTTCTATGTGGCTTGTGGTAATTTGTGATGGACTAGTTGGAGCACCGCTGCAGGGTTAAATCTCTCGGAAAGCCATGCTCGCGGTTATGTGGCAATGTGGAAACTTTGTTTGACACTGGTTCTAGACGACTTGAAGTTAACTTAATTAAAATATGCCAACTGAGTGCGTAACCGTGATTGTCTCTTTCGTGAGTTCCTTCTCCGATCGAGGACACGATGGGGTCATTTTGACGTAAGTAGGTGTTCAGGATCATTCATTTGATCATCAGTAGTTCACGTCCGTTATGTGTAGATCTCCCCCCTCTTATTTCTTGTACTCGTAAGTTAGCCGCCAAATATATGCTTAGCCGCTTGCTGCAACCTCACCACTTAACCATATCTCACCCATTAAGCTTTGCTAGTCTTGATACCTTTAGAAATGAGATTGCTGAGTCCCCTGTGGCTCACAGATTACAACAACATCAGTTGCAGGTATAGGTAAAGGTTACTTGACGCGAGCGCGTTGATTGTTCAATTGGGGTTTCTTCTTCTTCTTCATCATCGATCGAGGATGGGTTCCAGGCTGGCAGCCTGGGATAGCAAGGATCGACTTCTTTTCTTTTCTCGTTTGTTTTCGTCCGTAGCCGGACCCTACTCTTCTTCATGATGTTTATGTATTGTACTGATGTGACTCTGATGTAGCTTGTGGCGAGTGTAAGCCAATTCTATATATCTCATCTTTTCAGTACATGTACTTGTAATGATATCCCTTCTTGCGAAACAACGAGATGCGCTTCTATCCCTGACGAGGCCCTCGTGCCAAATTGAGGATAGGATCACATCTTGGGCGTTACAAGTTGGTATCAGAGCAGTACCGACCAAGGAGCCCCCTTGATTGATCGACTTGGCTGAGTCGAGTCTAGTGAAAAAATCTACTTTGAGTCTAGTTATATATCGGAGTGTAGGATTCTTTTTTCTCCTCTTATATGCTCTGGTGAGGAATCTTCACGTAATAATTTTAGTTCTACTCCTCTTCTCACTCAAAAAACATTTAGGATCACGCGGATATTTTTAGAATCTATATGATGTCGATGTGACGGAGTTCTATCTTGGTGCCTCCTGTCTATCTTGATTTCTTCCGAGGAGTTGAGCTCCAGGGGATTCTCGAGCACATCGTTATCATTCAGATTTCTTAGGATCTCAGAACGAAGGATGTTCGTAATTGCTTCAATACTAGTAGTGGCGAGATAACCCCGATGTCCCCAGTACTGGTGCAGATTGTTCGGGAGTACTGATCACGAGGGTCTATAGTAGATGAAGGTCCGAGATTCTGGTTATGTGTTGACGGATGTGATACACTGGACGGGGTAGTATAGGAGTTGAGTGATATATTACTCCTCGTATCTGTGGACCGGATTGCATGACCAGACATTTCAGGAGTTCTTAGGTGGGAATTCAACTATTTACTTTTGGGAAAATCTTCCAACAAACGCATGATGTTAGGTTGGGGTTCGACATCTAGTGGATTCGTTTGTTCACGGTCGAATTACAGTGGTTCTCGTTGTGCCTTAAAGATTCCTTGTAGCTTCCTACGACTCGGGGACGCTTCGTATGTCGTGTGCACTCCCTTGCACAGGATGGCTACTGTAAGGATCGAGCCCGTGCGATCCTGTCCACGAAAATATCGGACCAAATCTCTCTCATGAGTTTGTTCTGGCTTGTTTCATAAGCCTCATCTTTTATTTTGTTGGAAGCTGGTAATTCGAGTTGCTTCCATGTCAAGTGGAGAGTTCATATCTTTTCCAAGAAGTGTTCTCATTTTTTTATGTGAATGCAAATTCTTTTGCTCAATCAATTGTCATATCAATTCCTTTTCAACCGGAGCCGTCTTGTCAATTCTTTTCAACCGGTGTGCTTCTCTTCAAGTTATTCTACCCTCTCTAATTTTGCAAGATCAATCTCTCTTGTCTTTCCGGAGTCATCTCATCTGTCCCAAGTTCTCTTTGTTTTTTTTCCCGCCCTCCCACCCTTTTCTCCTTTGATTCAATCTCCATCCAAGTGTCTTCTTTTAATGGTTGCTTCCGCTATCTTTTTTCTTTTCTCTCTTATCCGGTGATTCATTGAGAAGATTCTCAGGAACTTCATGTTCATATTTATTCAATCTTGTTACCTTTCCCGGGGAATTTAATTCAATTGTCCGTGTTCATCATATCATTTTCATCCTTTAAATTCATTCCCATGTTGGAGATTCTTATCAGTCTATCTTGTTTATTCAGTTATCTCTATTCTATCTGGAGATTGAAGATGTCTTAGAGTTCTTGTTTTCAATTTTCCCAATTATTGCAAGGTGCTCAGCCTCATCTAGTTTTGTTTATACTGGTGCATTATCTCTCTTTCTAAGCTATTTGTTCAACGGTGATTTCTTTGTGTGGGCCCATAACCCACAGGTTTTCCCAGGATCTTGTCTGGCTCTTGTAATCTTTCTGGAGTTCTTTTATTATTTTTCAGTGTGACGTAAGAATAATTTCCATCAGTCATATTCCTTCTTCAAGTTCAATTTGAATTTATTCTCATATTTGGCTCAACCTTTCATTCTTCATTATTCCGGAGTGTCTCAGTTATTCGTGATGGTGCTTTTGCCATGTTTTCAGTTTGGAAAACCGAAGGAGTGTTTCTCTCAAATCTTAGTCCTTTCTCTTCAGTATTCATCATTTCAGCCTTGTGGCATCATCTTGAATTGTTGTCAATCATGAGTATTCCTTCCATATCTATCCGGTGCATTTCAATGTTGTGTTCATTTCTCGATCCTCCGAAGGCCATCATTTCAGAAGATTCTTCATTCTCATCTTTCAGCTTTCATCCTCAATTCTTCTCAATTGGTGTCTCTTCATTCGTCTCTCATTTATTCCGGTGCCTTGTTCTAGTTTTTTTTTCTCAGGTGGCTTATGATCTCTTCATTCTCATGTATCTCCATTAATTCTTGGTATTCCAATTCAATTGTGAATTCTTACCGGTGCTTCGTTCAATTATGCTTCAAGTGGTGCTTACCTATCTCTCTCTTCAAGTTTCTTTCAAGAAGAATAAGTGGTATGCTAAATCCGTTGCTTGTCATCAATTAAACTTGATGAAGGATAAGCATAACATAATTATTTATTTTTTTCATAGTGATTTGAATTCTTCTTCGGGAGTGGCGCATGATATTAATTCTTTGTCTCAAGGTGTTCTTCAAGATTCTTGTGGTAACCGTTCTCATTTTCCTCTTCGTTCCCTCTTTCCAAGATCTAGTTTATATTCTCTTGTTCCATAGTTGTGGTGATGTTGCTCTCTTTAATCTGTCATCTTGTTCTATCAAGATCAAGTTGTTCGCTTGTTCTATTTAGTTGTTTTTTATGAATCTTGTCTAATTTTTGTCCCCTTTTCCTACCGAAGTGATGCCGAAATTTTCCATGAAATCTTCCTTGTTTCTCATTTCATTCTTCATCTCTTTGCAAACTTGTAGGATCGTTGGTTTCACTCGTTTGTCAAAGAAGCGACTAAGTTTTACCTCTTGCTTTCTCATCCTCTTCCCCTTTCATTCTTGGATCTTGGGTTGAGATCCTCTTGTAGTGTAGGAGAGTTGTGACAGCCCGAGAACGACGTTCCAGAAGATTCCCCTTCTATTCCGTTTTCGTCGTGTGACTTATTTTATTTGACGCATCATCATCGCATCATGTGCATCATCTGCATTGCATCGGCATCCCGTTGCCGCCAGTATTCAAACTTGCATCCGTTGTTAGTTGCCGGTTCTCGTTGTTGTCCGTTCGAAGCCCGACTGCACTCGCACGCGCCCGCGGCATCGTCAAAATCTTGTTTTAAAAGTGTGTGTCAAACTTTCTCTGATTGGGTTGAAACTGGGTGTGCGGTCATATTTAGTTGTAGGTAGGCCTCCTGCCAATTTTCGTCGCAATCGGAGTTCGTCTGGTATTCAAACGGTCGTCCTTAGTGGCACCGTCACCGGTATTTCGTCACACGTCTTCCTGTGTTTAAAATCTCATTTTCGGGACGCAAACCTCCCTCACTTCCCCACCTAGCCTATTCTGCAGAGCCACCGCAACCCACCTAGCCAACCCCCTCGGATCGGAGCCATCGGATCATGATCCAGCGGCCCAATATCAGAGCTAAAATCCCCTAACCTAATCCCTTCCTATTTAAGCCATCCTCCACTGCCTAATTACTTAACCCTAGAAACCCTCCCCTTTGTCCCGTCCGCGCCGCCACTCCCTCGGGATCTGCTAGTGCCCAATAGCCTCCCGATCCAGTCAACGAGAGCCCCACCCCACCACCATAGCTTGACTCCCGTGCTCAAACTCGTCCCCTACCACCTATGTCCTGGACATATCCGACGACTGTAGCTCCCAGTGTCCGGCGACCACAGCCCCACGTACGTCCCGGAGCACCTCGTCGTCGCGTTGGAGCGCGCCACCGGCGACCTGCGTGCCTCTGCATGTGTGGGCCTCCCGTGCTTCTTCTCCAGGCGGACGCCTCGGCCTCTCCACCTCCACCACCAGCACGTTGACGGCGTACCCAGCAACAGCAGCCGCGCCAGGGCCTTTTGCAGCCCGAGCCGCCATGGTCGAACGGGCCCGAGCTCGGCCTTCCTCGCCCTCGTCCTCGAGCGCCACTCCTGGAAACCCTCGACCAGGCCCCTCCTCATCCTAGCTTCCTATGGTGCCCGTGCCTCCAGGCATCTCCAGCAACGCAACGCCGCCGCCGACGACCTCCCGCAGGTAGGACCTCGCCGCCCCTCTCCCTGCCCCGTTCCTCCTTCTCTTCCTTCCTCCTTTCTCTCTCTGTTGCTCAGTTCTTCCCGTCTCTTCTCTTTTTTTAGAGAAGAACCATGGTCGCCTCCCCAAGAAGCTCCCCGTTGGCCGGCCTCGCGGTGCCAGACGCCGCCGTCACCGGGAATGGAACCGCAACGCCAAGACCCTCCGGATCCGACTCGAGCTCGCCTCCATGCCCATCCAAGTCGCCACTGTGGTGCTCCCCTGTTCTTGCCTCTGTTCGTCAGAGAAACGGGAGAGTCAGCGCCCGCCTCTGCTTCGAGCGAGCAGGAGGTTGCCCGCGTTGTCCTGCCGCGCCTCCTGCACCGGAGCACGCTGCCGCCGTCGCCTGGACCTGCGTCCAACGGCGACCAAGCCTGCCTAGCCCGCCATGGCGTCTCATTTCCCCGTTGTGAGCAGTTCATCCCGATCTGATCCCCTTTCTTTTCTAGATCCGTCGGGAGGATACCCGCTCTATTTAGAGTATCCATTTAGTTTCCACTACCAATCAGGTGCTATAGCATAGTAGTTAGCGCTACCTAGTTTTTCCATGGGATCCAGGGATCAAATCCCCATCCATGCATGTTATATGTTTAGGATTTGTTCCTCTCCATGCGCAACAGCTTCTACCATATTTATTTTTGTGCTGTTCTGACAATTTTGACACAACCACTTAATTAGTGTGGTGGTAGGGCTACTAATGTCCATCCAAGGGATCTGGGGATCAAATCCTAGCAATTCCATTTTTTTATATTTTGGACAGACTCAAATGCCCTTTTGTAAAATTCATATAAATTTAACCGTGCACCGGATTAAAATGTTTTCAACATGTAAGTTGCTTAGAATTTTCTGTAGTTTCACAATAACCAACTCCCATGCATGATTAAAACTGTTAACCTTGCTGTTTACCTCGTTTTCCGTGTTGACGTGTTAAAATGGTTTAGCCCATAGTTATTTAATCGTAGCTCCGTTGGAGATGTGCCATATATGTTAATGGACTAAAATGACGAGTAGAATCACGTGAACCACTTTGTTTTTCTGTTTAACAAACATAAAATGTGATGAGGACAAATCTGGGAAGAATTAGAATTTAACGCATGTGGTGATTTCGGAGGTGCCATAAGTTGTTTCCCACCTCATTTAAAATGCCTAGATAGGTAGATTAATGTGTGCTTCGCCCCTTGCCATGTTAACAACATTTTAATATTGTCGTGTTCCTAAACGAGAGTGAACTAAACAATCAAACGTGGAGTATCGTCGATATGCAATCCGTTGCATATTGAGCTTCACCTAACGTGTAGTGTTTGCGTGATGTGACCATGCCATGCCTTGCATAATTGACTTGATCATGCATCATATTAGGTTGCGCATCATGTCGTGCATGTGCTGTGGTGAATATTGTGTGTTGATTCTTGTTTCCGGTTTCCTTCGTCTCGATAGAGTTCCGCAAGCATGTCAGGAAGTGAGGATCCGTTCGACTACGTCGGTTCGTCTGCTTCACGGAGTCGTTCTTCTTCCAAGCGGGATCTTAGGCAAGATGACCATTTCCCCTAATACCATTACTATCATTGACATGCTAGTATCATCGTTTCTGTCGCTATGTCTTGTTGCCTACCAGCTGTTAAATATCTGCCTCTCAACAATGCCATGAAAACCTTCAACCTGTTCACAACCGAGCAAACCACTGATTGGCTATGTTACTGCTTGCTTAACCATGTGTTAGCGTTGCTAGTTGCAGGTGCAGTTGCTTCCATATGATAACATGGGTTCCTTGTTATATCACCATATTATATGTTATTTAATTTAATGGACCTATATACTTGGTAAAAGGTGGAAGGCTCGGCATTTCTATCCTGGTGTTTTGTTCCACCTTTGCCCCCTTAGTTTCGGCTATCGGTGTTATGTTCCATAGCTGAGCGCTCCTAACACGATCGGGGTTGTTATGGGGACCCCCTTGATAATTCGTTTTAGATCAAAGCTGGTCTGGCAAGGCCCAACTTTGGTACTACATTTGCCTAACAACCTAATAAAATTGCATAGCAACTTTCCGGACCCCGAGGATAATTAATCAACCCCCGGGCCGGTGCTCCGCATGAGTGTTGGTCCCACCTGAGCGATGTCCGGCGCCCCCTGGTCACCCAGGGTTTAGCGATCCCGACGTCTAGCTCATCCGTCGTGTCATGAGAATGAGATACGCTGCTCCTATCGGGATCGTCGACACGTCAGGCGGCCTTGCTGGATTAGTTTTACCTTTGAAGAGTTATCTTGTGCATCGGGATTCCGGTGATGCTTTGGGTGATCTCAGAGTTGAGGTTTTGCAATAAGGAGTCCGACGAGATCCCGAGCTACGTGATCAAGGATTTCTATGCGGCTTGTGGTAATTTGTGATGGACTAGTTGGAGCACCCCTGCAGGGTTAAATCTTTCGGAAAGCCGTGCCCGTGGTTATGTGGCAACATGGAATCTTTGTTTAACACTGGTTCTAGACGACATGAAGTTAACTTAATTAAAATATGCCAACTGAGTGCATAACCGTGACTGTCTCTTTCGTGAGTTCCTTCCCCGATCAAGGACACGGTGGGGTTATGTTTACGTAAGTAGGAGTTCAGGATCATTCATTTGATCATCAGTAGTTCACGTCCGTTATGCGTAGATGTTCCCCCCTTATTTCTTTTACTCGTATGTTAGCCACCAAATATATGCTTAGCCGCTTGTTGCAACCTCACCACTTAACCATATCTCACCCATTAAGCTTTGCTAGTCTTGATACCTTTGGAAATGAGATTGTTGAGTCCCCTCTAGTTCACAAATTACTACAACACCAGTTGCAGGTACAGGTACAGGTTACTTGACGTGAGCGCGTTGATTGTTCATTTGTAGTTTCTTCTTCTTCTTCTTCATCGATCTAGAATGGGTTCCAGGCCGGCAGCCTGGGATAGCAAGGATGGACATCGTTTTCTTTTCTCGTTTGTTTTCGTCCGTAGCCGGACCCTGCTCTTGTTCATGATGTTTATGTATTGTAATGACGTGACTCTGATGTAGCATGTGGCGAGTGTAAGGCAATTCTATATATATCATCTTTTCAGTACATGTACCTGTAACGATATCCATTCTTGCGAAACGACGAGATGCGCTTCTATCCCTGACGAGGCACTCGTGCCAAATTGAGGATAGGATCGCATCTTGGGCGTTACAAGTTTGTTCTTCTCAAAGATCACAACACCGTAAAAGTTGACTTGAGTGGAAGTCTAGAACATGTTCCGCCTTATCCTCGGAGTATCATAGGGGTTTGCACCCGTGAACAAATGATGTTCGTCATAAAAGTTCTTCTTGAGGAATTTGGGTGGCTTTGTACCTTTGTATGGCTGAAGTGCCTTGGGTTGAAGATTTGGCTTATATCTCCCAATAAGTCCTCTTGGCACATTTTGTTTTTGAGGAACTTGAGCCACAACAAACGCTGAAGAGGATTTTGAACAAGGGGCTCATCACTAGTATCATTGGTGGTTATGATGTCAACCACTGGTTCCTCAACATGAGGAACAATTTCTTCAGCAAGTGGTTCTTCAGTCTGAGGAATATGCAGAGCACATTCATCAGCGACAGTCTGGCTAGCAGTGGACTATGGAACATGTGCAGCAATATGTTTAGTCAAGTTTTCTGTTGACATAGTAGTTTGGTCAACAGTTGCACCAGCTGCTGTAGCTGGTACGTCTTCTGGAATTAATTGTATGAGAGTAGATCGTTCATCAGACCCTATATGAATTTCTTTAATGACAGTACGAGACTGAGGGATCTCATGAAGTGGACTGGCTAGTGGCGAATTTGGATGAGCTATTTCCCAATATTCATGACTGGTCACTAGAGAGGTGTAGCCAATATCCATGTCTTCTTCAATTTCTTCAACACCCGCCTCTTCATCAGATAACTGAGGTGCGGGTGATGATGCTTGAGGGGTTGAAGTCTTCTGATCCAGTTTAATTTCTTCATCGATCGGCTCTGTGGAAGCAGCAAATTGATTTTCTACATCCAGCTTAATGACATATTCCTCACCAAACGGCACCATTTCGTAAGAAGGTACCATAGTGATGGGACTCGCATCAATTAGTCAATTGAGGAACTTGGCAAAGTCCTCAAGCGTTTCACTTCAGAGGATTTTGTGCTTGTTGATGCTTTCCACTTCCTAGTGGCTTCCTTTTCAGCAACTTTAGTCTTCTGCACTTGTGGGGACCCCGACTTACGGGTCGAGATCGCCGAATGAACGTGCTCAGTGATCCCAGAGATCAATTCTCACCGAACAAACAGATACTGAATAATAAGAGTCTTACATCCAAGTACCTAAATATTACAACACATAACCAATAAGGTCAAGTTCACAAGGTAGGTCCTATAAGGGCAAATCACACTGATACCACTAGTAGAGGAAACTTAGGGCTAAGGGGTGCCCATGCCATCGGCCTACACCAACAGGCATTCTGACTAGGAAGCGTCCTAGTTCGCAGGGCTGTCTCCGATGACATACTCTTCCCCAAACTCCGGTCCTTCCATGTCTGGTCAATAATATAACTAGTGGCAATCCAATGAGTACTTTGAATGTACTCGCAAACAGCCCATGACATGAACAATGCAATTGGAAGAATAACAAGTAACATGCAGTATTGGTGGATAACAACTTAACTATAAATAAACATGCTCCCGGATGTGCAACATAAGCTAGATGGTATTTACAAGAATGGGTTACAAATATCAACATATTTGTTAAGGGCCTAACACTCCAGGTTCACCCTATATGCCAAGTCACCACACTTGGTCAGATCAACTCTTTCTCAGATGACACCATTAAACACACACACACACACACACACACACTTACACTTGGTTTATGCGGAAACGACTGGACGTAGTTTAAGCAGGATTACCCAACTGTCGTTGACCGTGGGCATAGCTATTCAAATAGTTTTACACTCTGAAGAGGTTGTACGTTGTACCCACGAGATCCGGGAGACTTTCGTGTCATCCACGACTCACGGTATATAACATACCCGAGGTACACTCGATTGGTACCCAACCCACATGTTGTACGTCTTACGAGCATCGACTCTGGACAGTATCAACCATGTGGGGACCAAAAGTGTGCCCGGAACACGTAAAAACGGCATAGTCTCCCTACCTGGCACGACCCCATCACGAGAGTGACCACACATCACTCCCGCCACTAGTAATGCGGCTCTTTGCTAGCACTGACAAGAGTAGTCAACAAAGCCCCGTCCCATAAAGGGGTAACATGGTCGCACATGTAAGGTTGGGACGGTCGACACATCATAAATCTATTCCCATTTCCGAAACCACTCACACGAAAATACCGCCTAACTCATCATCACCCTCAGGCATTAGTGGTACCCAACGAGAGTTTTCATAAACTTTTGATATTTACCATCATCATGATCATGCTACTATTATGCCTAGATCTACTTGTCAACATGATATCAGCGTGACCCTCATAGGTGGTAGGATCATTCTCAAAATGCAAGTGCTCCGAAGGAGCCACCGGTAACATCACTTCAATTATTTAGCGATACTTATGATCATATGGAACGAAAATATTTGTTTTACTAGCATGCCATATAACATATGCTCAAATATGGTCAAAGAGCTGCTTTCCTTGATCAGCTAAGTATCCGGGGTACGGGGTCTTCAAGTCCAACTTCTTCGTCAAACGTGGTTTCTATCGTCGTATTAAATAAAAAGCAATAAGTACCTCACTCAAAAACAGATCACAAAGTCACATCAAAGATGTTCTTTAATTCTGATAAATCCATATTGTTATTTTAAAAATATTTGTCTCTCGTTTTAGTGAAAGGATTATTTTTAGAAGTATTTTAACAGAAGCAAAACTATTCCAAAATAGCCTTTTTATTATTATAAAAAAGAAAGGTTGTCACAAAATTGTTCAAAAGGCTCTCTCAAATACTACTCATTTTTAGAAGAATTATGGTGGAAGAATAATAAAATATATTGGATAATTATTTTTATAAAAATCATTTAAAACCAGAATAAACAGAATAAGAAAAGGGCTAGGGCACAGGCCTGGCTTGGCCTGTGGCTTGGGCCGGCCGAGCTGGCCAGCCAGCCAACCAGCCCACGCACGCGCGCGGCCAGGTTCAAACCTAACGCACGGGCCCCTGCGGTCAGCGGCACAGAGGAGAGAGGGGGGAGACAAGAGCCACCGAGAGGTGAGCCCCACCTGTCGGGGTCATTTTCCACCTCGGGACAGAGAGGAGGGGAGGCTCACCAGCGATGCTACCGACGACCTCGAGCCCAACGAAGGGCAGGAACGAAACCAGCCTACCGTCGCCTACCTGCTGGTGGTCGAGAGGTCTACGGGGAGGCCCTGCATCACCGACGACGAGGTGCGACGGCGGAGCAGTTTCGGGAGGTCGATGAACTGGGTGCTACGGGTGTGGATAAGCTCGGGGATGTGATGGGGAAGTCCCCTGAGGTTGCTAGGAACCCGTAGGAGGTAAAAGGAGCACTGGAGCTGGCTCGTAGCCTGAGATCGACGGAGCTAACGGGGGCATAACCCCGGGGTAGGCTCAACGAGCCTACTCCTTTGCCTTCTATATTGAAGGAAAAGCATAACTCTCTCCATGCGGCCAAATCCCCCTCGCTGGCTAGGAAGCTCCTGCCGGCTAGGGGCGAGACGGTCAACTGCTCTTAGCTGGCTAGGAATCACCTGCCAGCTAGGGGCGAGACGGCTACCTCATTCTGGCCGTCTGAGAGGCATCTGTCGGCTAGAGGCGAGACAGTCGTTCCTAGGCCGGCTAGCGAGGCCGCTAGCCGGCCAGGGATCTCAAGTCACATCAGATCGTAGGTCATGGCGAGACCCTACGATTAAAGTTGAATACGCGTCAGCACGAGTACAAGATTGGAGCTCATGGCAGGTACAGTGTTAGCGGCCATGCCGCTGACCTACGCCGGCTCCGATCCATCATCCCCGCACAGTGTGAGCCTGTCAAACACCCACTCCATTACCACACTCGGCGTGGGAACAGTGGAGACAGTCGTACTAGCAGCCCATGACTAATCTCGCAAGATGACGCTGGACGTACTACACGTGTCCTGCGTCGGCCTTACGCGTGAGCTTCATTGGCTGGCCGACGGGTCCCATAGCCAGACGGGACCTTGCAGCCGGCGCGCCCCTCCAGTGACAAGACAAGACCACTCTGGACCCCCTGGCCAGCCGGTGAGGCTGCCAGCCGGGTCCCTCCTTTGTACTTTTATCCTTATTGTAGGTTGGTGGTTTCGTCTATAAAGCCCCCCGATCCCCGTCCACTGTAACGCCCAAGATGCGACCCTATCCTTATTTTGGCGTGAGGGCCTCGACAGGGATAGAAGCGCATTTCGTCGTTTCGCAAGAATGGATATCGTTACAAGTACATGTACTGAGGAGAAGAGTATATGGAATTGGCTTAGACTTGCCACAAGCTACATCAGAGTCACATCAGTACAATACATAAATATCACGAGGAAGAGCAGGGTCCGACTACGGATGAAAACAAACGAGAAAAGAACGACGTCCATCATTGCTATCCCACGTTGCCTGCGTGGAACCCATCCTAGATCGACGAAGAAGAAGAAGAAGAAGCAACTCCAAATGAACAATCATCGCGTTCACGTCTTAATAGCACTTTACCTATACCTGCAACTGGTGTTGTGGTAATCTGTGAGCCATAGGGGACTCAGCAATCTCATTTCCAAAGGTATCAAGACTAGCAAAGCTTAAAGGGTAAGGTATGGTTAAGTGGTGAGGCTGCTGCAAGCGACTAAGCATTTATTTAGTGACTAACTCACGAGTACAAGAATAAAGAGGGGGATGATCTATGCATAGCGGACGTGAACTACTGCTGATCAAATGAACGATCCTGAACACCTATTTACGTCAGACATAACCCCATCGTGTCCTCGATCGGAGAAGGAGCTCACGAAAGAGATAATCACGGTTACGTACTCAGTTGGCAAGTTTTAATTAAGTTAACTTCAAGTTATCTAGAACCGGATGTTAAAAAAAATTCCACATTGCCACATAACGGTGGGCATGGCTTTCCGAAAGATTTAACCCTGTACGGGTGCTCCAACTAGTCCATCACAAACTACCACACGCTGCGACGGAATGACCTCAATCAGGGAAACGCGTGATCTCCTCGGATCCCTATTGGAAAACCTCAACCTTGAGTTAGCTCAAAGCATCCTCGTTCGCTGCGACAAATGTTTTTCAGTATTAACAAAGTTATGTTGGGAAAATATAGTACCAATGTTGGGCCTTGCCAGACGAGCTTTATCCCAAAACGAGAATCTAGGGGGTCCCCACAACAACCCCAAGCATGTTAGGAGCGCTCATTTATGGAACATAACACCGGTAGCCGAAACTAAGGGGGCAAAGGTGGAACAAAACACCAGGCTAGAAAGGCCAAGCCTTCCAGCTTTTACCAAGTATATAGGTGCATTAAATTAAATAGCATTTAATATGGTGATATAACAAGGAACCATGTTATCACATGGAAGCAACTGCACTGCAACTAGCAACGCTAACACATGGATACGCAAGCAGTAATATAGCCAATCAGTTGTTTGCTAGGTTGTGAACAAGTTGAAGGTTTTCATGGCAATGTTAAGAGGCTGATATTTAACATGTGGTTGGCAACGAGACATAGTGATAGAAACAAAACAACTATCATGGCAATGATAGTAATGGTATCTACGGAAATGGTCATCTTGCGTGAGATCTCGCTTGGAAGAAGAACGACTCCATGAAGCAGACGAACCGATGTAGTCGAACGGGTCCTCACATTGTGACACGCTTGAGGAACTCTATCAAGACGAAGAAAAACGGAAACAAGCATCAACACAGATATTCACCACGACACATGCATGACAAGATGCAATCCACATATGATGCAAGATCAGTTGAATATATGCATGACTTGGTGTTGGGGATATTACCTGCGGAGTAACCCGCCCTAGCTGGCCCGGGTCACTAAAGGGGCGACACATCCTTTGGTAATACAAGCCTTGGCCCAAGGGACCCAGGAGCCGAATGGCGGTTCAGGAGCTATACAGAGGATAGCCGCCAAGGAGGTTTCCAGTCTTGGAAAGCACGGTGACTTAGAGATAAGGAAGACCACGATCTGTAGCGTGGCTAGGACTCTTGTAAATCCAAGGGCCTCGACCTGTATATAAAGGCGAGTCCCTGGGAAGATAGGGTAGGTTAGAAATCATCGAGAGCTAGCTCAGGCGAGTTACGCCCTCCTTGTAATCGAAACCATCAACAATCTACACAAAGCAGGACGTAGGATTTTACCTCCACACGATGGGCCAAACCTGGGTAAATCTGAGCCTCGCTTTCGCTCACCCCCTTTGAGTCGCCACCAAGGTGCGATGGCTCCTTCATTAAGTCCTTTCACGAGGACATCTGCCGTGACAAAACCACGACAGTTGATGCCCACCGTGGGGCTAGGGCACGGTGGAGTTGAGTTCTCAAAGGTAGACCTACCAGGGTCAGAAAGCTATGCGGTAGGCATCATGACGAAGAGCCGTTGTGGAAGGTACTACATTGATAACTCGTTGTGGGGGCTTGAAGCCGATTTTGTCGAATCTGGTACAGAGTCCCCTTCGGCAAGGTCAACATCTTCATCGACATGATTGGAACACCCGTGCCTGAGCCGGACACCTCCACCGACATTGTCGAGCCGGCCAGGTACGTCCTCCCCATCACACGTCAGGACAGAAGACATCGTGTTTTCGTCGGTTTTACGCAGGGAGCCAGCATACAGGATGAACCGGCGGTCCAAGAGGACACCCCCGTCAATTCTGATGATGAATCATCCACGGGCGACACAGATTCAATTCGCCCTCTACACGAAGGACAACTCGGAGATTTGCCATTGGCAATGGATCCCGAGGTCTTCGAAAGATCCCGTCGACAAATCTCCATCTACATGGTGGGGGCGACACAACGTCGGCCAAACCCGACCGGTTACAATGAGACTGGCGAGTCGTCGAAAACCCCGGCTCAAGCCATGGTGGACTTGACGGCGGAGGCCACCAGACTCATGACAACCGCCGTGATGACAGAGAATCAGAAAGCGATCAACACCGAGCTGGCGAAGCTGCGGGAGGAGATGGCCAAAGCCCAGCGGGACGTGGAAGCGGAAGCCGCTAGGATGACGGCACAGCAGGCCCGGACCACCGCAGAGATGGAACGGCTGAACCCCGAAGGCTGACGGCTCGAGAGACAACAACGCGCGTCTGATGCTATTCATTAGAGGAGGCATGACGGGCGCCTCCCGGCCGATCTACATCCAACTCGCCTCTTCGACACCCCGCGCACTCCTGGGGTGGGACCCGATCGACCGTTACAGGCTGCTGCAGGGGGAGGTTCGGTTCAACCGCCTAACCCGCCACCACCTCAACCAACGGATGCCCACGCACCTCGCTTTCAGACACCACGAGGCCACTTCTCAAATCCCGTGGATAACGTGCTGGCAGCAAGCCGCCACTTGGAGTCCCTCCCGATCTACGAAAACTCCCCGGTCGAGGTGGAGGCGAGAAACGCCATTGAGATGATGAAGACAACAGTGGTCCAACATGTGCAATACTCGCACAGCCTTGACCGGTTACACTCCACGCCCCAGGCGAGTCACACCAAGAGTCGGCATGAGGACCAACCCACGGTCACAAGTGGGCAACGGCGTTTGCCTTAGACCAACCCGCCCGGGGTCGATGACGCACGAGCCCAAGACATTTTGGATGCGGCGCGCGCCGCGCGCCTGATGGAGACGGCGGCTGCGGCGGGTCAGGGCTATCCGGCTTATACCCAGACACCTCCCGCACCGCTCGATGCCAGAGGCAGGCATATCGGGGTGTCGTGTCTCATGTCCGCTCTACACAATGAGAGGATGCCAAAGGATTTTAAAGGACCAAGGAAGGTACCCAATTACACACCAGATCTTGAGCCAGGGTCATGGATCGAGAGTTACGAACTTGCGATGGACATGCTCGACGTGAACGAGGCAGTTTGCGCCAAGTATTTCACTATGATGCTTGAAGGAACGGTGCGTGCGTGGTTGAAAAACCTGCCACCTAACTCCATCAACACTTGGGCAGAGCTAAAGGAGCGCTTCATAAAAATTTTCGAGGGACTTGCAAACGCCCAATGACCATCGTCGACTTACAACACTGTGTTCAACGACCGGATGAGTCGGCCCATCATTGGACACGGCGAGTTGCAGAGGTCATTCATTCGTCGGATGGCATCTCGGAGGTTCAGGCAGTGCTGATTCTGGAGAAAAATTGCCATTACGAGCCACTGGTGCTAAAGCTGGGGCGAATTAAGCGTAAGGTGCAGGACATGGGCGAGTTGATGGACACTCTCACCAGATACGCCGAGTCAGATGACACCAAGGATCCTGTGGAGGACGATGACAAGATTAGCACCGCCAGGAGAGGCGAGTCGTCAAAAGGTCACTCCCAGTTTCAAGGACGGGGTAACCACAACCATGGCGGGCAAGGTAAAAGAAGACAACAGGAAGGTCCCACAGACTTCCTCGCCAATACAAATGCCGGCAACGGAAACCATTGCGAGAATAAGTGGGGTTTCAGTGGGAAGAAGCCGTGCAACTATCAAGATGGTCAAGGGCTCCTGCCCACAGCTAGCTACGGCTGAGGGACCGGCAACACACTCCTGGGAAGATTGCTATGTGATTCAGGAGATCCGAGCTAAGGCGCTCAAGAAAGTCCAAGGAGGTGATCAGGGCCAGCTACAGGAGCAGTTCGGTGCGCCCGGGTCATCCTAAAGCCCGTTCGGCGGTTTCCCTAACCCGGGTCCGCACGGCTGGTCACAGCCTAATAGCGGACAGTACCAAGTTCACAACCAGCAGCGGTATAACCCACCGGGAGTGTTTCAGCAACCACCTCCGCAAGGAGATCTCCAGCGACAGGATGATCATAGCGGTCTTCAGAATAACCCTAAGCAGCTGAACAGTGGGCAATATCACATTTTCACCACCAGCACCTGCAAACGGGACCAGTAGGTGAAACATAGAACTTTCAGCATGGCTGAGCCGGCGCTCCCTAGGTACCTCCATTGGTCCGAACAGCCCATAACATGGAGTAGGGAGGATCACCCGCCCCGTGTTGATAACCCTGGCGACTTGGCTTTGGTCGTGGCTCCCCAAGTCGGAGGATATACCATTTCCAAAGTCCTTATGTATGGAGGCAGCAACATAAATATCCTATACTTCGATACCTTTCGAAGGATGAATCTCTTGGAGAAATACTTGATGCCGCCGTCCATGGTTTTCCACGGCATTGTTTCGGGTAAGTCGGCATATCCAATTGGGCGGATTAAACTTAACTTGGCTTTTGGCATAGAGTCCAATTACAGGAGCGAGTCACTCATGTTTGAGGTGGTCAAAATCAAGAGCCCTTACCGCGCATTGTTTGGAAGGCCGGCTTACGCTCGATTCATGGCTCGCCCATGTTATGTTTATCTCAAGCTCAAGATGTCTGGACCTAAGGGGCCTATTACGGTCAGTGGAGACAGGAAGATTCCCAAGAGTGCGAAGAATGAGATGCAGCTTATGCCGAGATGGTTTGCCCAGCCGAGGAGCTCAAATTTCATCAAGACAATGTTGACCCGTCGGATATGACACTGCTCAAGAGGCCGACAATTGACTCTGAGACGCCCAACAAATTCAAACCATCAAACGACACGAAGGTGATAGTCTTCACGCCTGGCGACTCAACCAAGCAGTTCACTATTGGGACGGGTGTGGACCCCAAATAGGAAAGTGTGCTCATCGAATTCAACCGTGGGAATCGGGACATCTTCGCGTGGAAACCTTCTGACATGCCAAGTGTACTGAGAGAATTCGCTGAGCACCATCTTAATACTGATCTCAAAGTAAAGCCAGTTCCGCAGTATCTTCACAGGTTTAATGAGGAACGACGTAAGGCAATTGGAGAGGAAGTCGACCGGCTTTTGGCCGCTGGATTCATCATCGAGGTTTTACATCCTGAATGGTTGGCTAACCCGGTCCTGGTGCTAAAAAAGAATGGCACTTTCCGCATGTGCATCGACTACACTGACCTCAACAGATCATGTCCAAAGGATCCCTTTGCCCTTCCCCGCATTGATCAAATCATTGACTCGACGACGGGTTGCGAGCGTTTGTGGTTTTTGGATGCTTACTCAGGATACCACCAGATCAAGATGGTTGTGGCTGACGAGGAGAAAACGTCCTTGATAACCCCCTTTGGAGCCTTCTGCTACGTGTCTATGTCGTTCGGGCTCAAGAGTGCGGGGGCGACTTACCAGCGTTGCATCCAGAATTGTTTGCATAATCAGATCGGACGCCATGACCACGCTTATGTTGACGATATCGTAGTCAGATCTCAGAAGAAAGAGTCGCTCTTGGAGGATCTCAAGGAGACTTTTGACAATTTGCGCATATCCCAGATGCGGCTTAACCCCACCAAGTGTGTGTTTGGTGTTCCCCGAGGAAAGTTATTGGGTTTTCTGGTGTCAGAACGCGGCATTGAAGCTAACCTGGACAAAATTGAAGCGATCACTTCGCTGGGAAAACAGCCAATATCAATCAAATCCAACGCATGGCGGGTCGTATCGCGGCTCTAAGTCGCTTTATAAGTCGCCTTGGGGAGAAAGCTATCCCACTTTACCAGTTGCTCAAGAAAACTGATCGTTTTGTTTAGACGGATGAAGCCAACGAAGACTTTGAAGCCTTGCAGCAACAACTAGCTAAGCCACCGGTATTGGCCGCTCCAACAGACAAGGAGCCTATGCTCTTGTACATCGCGGGTATGTCTAAGGCGGTAAGCGTGGCAGTGGTCGTCGAGCGGAAGGATGAAGGGAAGGAATATCCGGTTCAGAGACCAGTGTATTTTATCAGCAAGGTCCTGACCCTCTCCAAACAACGCTACCCGCATTGGCAGAAGCTGGTCTTTGGGGTGTTCATGGCGAGTCGAAAGATGAAGCACTACTTCCAGGAGCATCCCATCACGATGGTCAGTTCTGCCCCACTTGGTGACATTATACAAAATCGAGAAGCGACTGGACGGATTGCTAACTGGGCCATCGAGTTAGTACCGCATCACGTGCGATATACTCCCCGTACAGCCATTAAATCTCAAGCACTAGTGGATTTCATCAACGACTGGACCGAGTTGCAGATTCCAGAAGATAGGCCCGATCACACATACTGGACCATGTATTTCGATGGATCTAGGAAGTTGGAAGGCTCGGGGGCTTGTGTGGTGTTAACTTTGACTGAGGGTGACAAATTCTGCAATGTCCTCTGACTCATGTTTCCATGTACCAACAATGCAGTAGAGTATGAAGCTCTACTCCATGGGTTGCGACTTTCCAAAGAGATGAACCTCACCCGAGTCAGATGTTTGGGCGACTCAGATCTAGTGGTATAGCAGGTTTGAGGCACCTGGGATTCTAGAGATCCCTTGATGGCGGCTTACAGGCGAGCTGTGTCGGACGTGGCAAGTCACTTTCATGGTTATCAAGTGGATCACATTGATCGGCGACTCAATGAAGCAGCAGATGTTGTTTCACACCTCGGTTCACAGCGTAAGTCGGTTCCCCCGAATGTCTTTTTGGATGTGTTACATAACCCCCTCGGTGAGACTAACCTTAGAAGAAGATTTGGCGTTGCCAGACCCTGAGTCTCAGCTTGTGGCGGCTCTTCGTGCTACCCCGGATTGGGCGATTCCCTACATGGCATATCTTACACAAGGCGAGTTACCCACGGATGAGTTATTGGCTCGCCAAATTGTCCGTCGATGCAAATCCATGGTCATACACAATGGCGAGTAGCATAAGCGAAGCACTTCAGGGGTATTTCAAAGGCGTGTCTCTTCCGAGGAAGGATGTATGATTCTCAACGAAATTCATGCAGGCGACTGTGGTCATCATGCCGGGTCACGCTCCCTGGTTTCCAAAGCCTTTCGGCATGGATTTTATTGGTTGACGGCTCATGCAAATGCAGAAGAGATAGTTCGCCGATGTGATGGTTGCCAGAAATTTGGAAGCCAGATGCACGTGCCGGCTCACGAATTACGGATGATTCCAATTACTTGGCCGTTTGCGGTCTGGGAACTAGACATGGTTGGCCCTTTTAAAATGTCATCCAATAAAAAGACTCACCTAATGGTGGCGGTTGATAAGTTCACTAAGTGGGTTGAAGCAGAACCGTTAGCAGCTATGATGCAGATACGGCTGTCAAATTCTTTAAAAAGTTGATCTTTCGGTTTGGATACCCTCATAGTATCATTACTGACAATGGTACTAATCTATCAAAGGGCGCAATGCATGAGTTTTGCGGACGAGAGCATATCCGGCTTGACGTTTCCGCAGTTGCACACCCCCAGTCTAATGGACAGGCAGAAAAGGCGAATCAAGAAATATTGCGAGGAATCAAGCCCCGACTTATGGTGCCTCTGGAGCGTACTCCAGGATGTTGTGTTGAAGAGTTGCCCTCAGTGTTATGGATTATCAAAACCACCCCAAATCGCTCCACGGGTTTTACTCCTTTCTTTCTGGGCAGAGGAAGTTTTTCCAAGTGGCATCAGACACGACTCACAGCGAGTCGTCGCCTATGTGGAACAAGACAACGAGTTGGCACGACAAGATTCGTTGGATGCTTTGGAGGAAGAGCGAGACTTGGCTGCATCACGATCGGCGATCTATCAACAGGACTTACGATGCAATCACAGCCGCCGCGTCAAGAGTCGGACTTTTCAAGAGGGCTACTTAGTGCTCCGGTTGATTCAAGATCACACTGGTATGCATAAGTTATCACCTCCATGGGAAGGACCGCTTGTCATCAGCAAGAATCTTCAGAACGGCTCATACTACTTGGTGGATCTTCGCCCTTATCGGCCAACTACAGAGGTTGAGACAACTCGCCCCTAGAATATAGCCCACCTGCGGCCTTACTACACCTAGAGCAATGGGCTCCTTTCTTTTCTGCAAATCTCAGAACTTGTAATCTTTTATTTATAAGGCAATAAAGCCGGCACCCACGAAACTCGGGGTCCATTGTCGTTTTCAACTTCTAGAAAGCATGAGTCTTTATTGTTCTATGAGTCGTCCAAACATGGGCGCTATCAGTACCAAAGAGCATAATTCGCCACGCTGCACTTGTTTCAAAACTGGGTACTGATAAGCCCAAGAGGACCATAGTTGCCACGCTGCACGGTTCAAACATGGGCGCCTTATATGGTTTTGAGAATTAAGTCGGCTTACTTGGGGGCTACTAGTTCCCAAGTCGTTTTGCAGTAAGAGCGTAAAATGCTTCTGCAATCCTATGTCTGATTTTTCCCTAATCATAGGTCACTTGGGGGCTTCCACTCACTGAGTTCAGCCTGAATACCCTCTTGGCTAGTGAAAAATTACCGCATTACAAATGGTTATACTAGACTATGTATTGGACGAGTTGCCCTATGGACCCATGTACTCTTGGCGAGTCAATCTGCTTTTTGGACCCTGAACTCGCCTTGGTTAAAACATGAAAGGTACCAGCCAGATCCACACATGGAAAATAGAGAAACCATTGGTTCACTGAAGCTGCTTCACTGAAGCCTGACTCGCGCCTGATCAGCCGGTCTAAAACTTGGGCTATTGCAAAATCCTTCTTCGGGTAGCACTAGAGTTTTGCAAACTCGTCCTATCCTGTCGTAGCTCATCGAGCCGACAAATTTCAATGACTATCTTCGTGGCACTGCCGCAAGGTTTCGTAAACCTAGTTTATAACTCGCCGCGACTCACTGAGCCGGCTCCTTGTTTATAACTCGCCATGAATCATTGAGTCGGCCTATGGTGTTTCTTCCCTGACAAACACATTGAAGAAGCTTTTTCTTGTCGGAATATGACACTTCCTAAACTATCAAGCATCAAGATTGGTAAAGGCGACTCATGATTCTCAAAGAGGATAAACTGTTCAGCAATGTCAAGCAAAAGGCATGGATGGAAGATTGTTTCCCTCAATCCTAATAACTATTACATGGCTCACACGGCCATACCGGGCGTCATTTCCCGTTCAAGGAAAGATCAAATTGTTTTTCCATTAATCATTACACCATGGTTAGACTTAAGCCGCCTCCCGGTCGCCTTGCTTTGGGCTCTCTCCATCTTCAATTTGTAAGTCACCGAGTTTCTAGTTGCACTTGGACAAGGCGACGAATTCATCTTCGTCGTTCGGAAAGACAGATAGGTCTGCTTCAAAGTCGAAGGGATTCTTGGGCCGGCGAGAAGTCAGGCTGGTAATTCCAAATGAAGGAGGAGTCACCTTTTTGTTGTTGACGTCGTACACAACCTGGTATTTGTTCAAGTCCAAATTGGCCACCAGCTGAGTCGCCGCGGCACGGGACTCTTTCACAACCCGGTGGTAACCGTCTTCAGTAAACTCCGACACGTCGTCCTTCATCTCAGGATACCCAGCTGCTACTTCCTCTGGCTTGAGTTCAGGGGCATACGCCAGGCACCGACTTAGGGTGGTCAGAGCTCCCTTGAGGGCGGCTGGCCTCTTTAGCTCCTCTACTTGTGGTGGCAACATTGACAAGCAACCCAACATATTATAGATGGACTTTATTGGTTCCTTATAGCCCATTACTGCCTTCATCGTCAGCATGCTCCCTGTATACATCTGCTCTGTAAAAGTGTAAATCGCCTTAAGCTTCAGGGTACAGTCGTCTTGGAGATTGGCGGCTCGTGGACCTACAAAGGGTAAAACAATGACAATTAGTATTTGCAAACTCCAATTATGACTTCTCTTTCTGAACGACGGAATTTCTCGTTACCAAAGATGGCTTGGGTCATGTTGGATACATGAGTTTTTAGCCAGGAGAGCTCCTGTAGGGCGGCTTCAAACTTTGCCTTGGGTTGTTCTGCCCGCTTAAGGAGGGCGGCTTGGTCAGCATTGTCTTTCCTCTCAAATTTTGTGTGGTCGTCTTTCATCTTCTCCATGTCAGCCAGAGCCAACTGATATTTTTCTTCAGACGCGGTCCAAGCATCCTGCTGTTCGGCTAAGCTTTTCTTCAAGTCGGTAAGAGATGACTCAGCCTGGGTTACAGATTCCTGCAAACAAAATTTGGGGAGGCAAGTTTCAGAACTGTTACAAGCAACATCCCTGACACTTGGGGGCTAATGTATGATTCTATTCGAAGTCATAAAAAATACAAGACCCGGCTCATCTTTCAAAAGATGACCCGACCCTTGGGGGCTACAGGGTGAAGTTTTTACAATAATTCAAGACCCGACTCATCTTTCAAAAGATGACCCGGCCCTTGGGGGCTACAGGATGAAGTTTTTATCCTGATTCAAGACCTGACTCGTCTTTCAAATTATGACCTGACCGTTGGGGGATACAGGTTGAAGTTTGTATCTAATACAAGACCCGACTCATCTTTCAAAAAGATGACCCGGCCCTTGGGGGCTACAAGTTGAAGTTTTTACCTAATTCAAGACCCGACTCATCTTTCAAAAAGATGACCCGGCCCTTGCGGGCTATAGGTTGAAGTTTTTACATAATTCAAGACCCGGCTCATCTTTCAAAATATGACCCGGCCTTGGGGGCTACAGGGTGAAGTTTTTATCCTAATTCAAGACCGACTCATCTTTCAAAAGATGACCCGGCCCTTGGGGGCTACAGTTTGAAGTTTTTATCTAATGCAAGACCCGGCTCATCTTTCAAAAGATGACTCGACCCTTGGGGCCTAAAGGGTGAAGTTTTTATCTAATGCAAGACCCAGCTCATCTTTCAAAAGATGACCCGGCCCTTGGGGGTTACAAGTTCAAGTTTTTCTATCAATTCAAGACCCGGATCATCTTTCAAAAGATGAGCCGGCCCTTGGACATATATGGGTCTACCAGATATTGCAACAAACATTATTTCATTAAGCAAGACTAGTCTCCTGGAAGGTTAATTGGTGGAAGAACACATAATAAAGGACGTACCTCATGTTTGACTCTCATCATGTGGATCAAGCTCTTCTCCATTTCATAACTCGTCTCGAGGCGACTTACGAAGCCAGAGTAGAGTTGGTCAAATTCGAGCTTCTCATAATGGGAAGCTTCAGCTTAGTGATATTTTCTTCTGCGTAATGATGGGACTCTTTTGATGTTTGTTTGGATAACACCGCCTCTGCAGGTTTGGAGTAGCCAGTACCAGTAATGATTACGGTATCCGGATCTTTAGTCGCTTTGGAAGAGCTCGGCGGGTTAACATTGTCAGTGGTTTACTTTAAAGAGCCTGGAGAGTTGCTCCGGATGTCAGAAATGTCATCTGCAGGATCATCATGAGCTACCGCTTGGTCCTCATCAAGCTCTGGCCAAGAGGTGCTCACGCCAAACACCTCAGTCGTCTTAGGAGCAGAAGACAAGTCGCCAGTTTTTCTCTTCTTTGCTTGTGCTCTGGGATAAAGACATCAAAGTTAGAACAAATATCATTATTGGGAAGGGAAAAGGTTAATAAAAGAACTTACCCCTGTACACAAATCATTGGCAGAAGATCTAACATCACTGAGTCACCAGATAAAGGAGGAAAGACCTAAAAGAATAAAAGTTCAAGGAGTGAATGAATTATGAATCACATTTTCTACAAGAAGGATAGTGTTTAACAGGAGTATACCTCACTTGTGTGCTTCCGACCGGTTGTCTTTTCAGGTAACCCAGAAACTAAGTCGCCTGAATGGCTTCGGGTTTTTTGTTTGGGAGTATACTTCACCTTCTTCAAAAAGAAATCAGGGTCCAGATAAGCATTTGGTTGAACTAGGAGGAGAAGTGTCATGGCAATAAAACCAAGACTCGACCCAACCTTTGGGATGGTTGGGCAGGAGGATAGTCGGAAACCTGCGTTCACGGCGTCGCTGGATGTTGACCCCCCTCCCCCCGAGTTACAAGTTGGGCCCGTTGGAAAATTCGGTTTGGCGGTTCAGATGGAAGAAGTTCCAAAATAATGGAATTGTGGGATGTATCTGCAGGTATGCCTCGCAAAAAGCTTTGAACTAACACAGATTACTGATGGAATTGGGTCCCAGATCCTGAGGGTGTACGTTGAGGAAATGCAGAGCGTCTCTAAAGAACTTTGATCCAGGCGGTTTGAAGCCTCGTTCAAGATGACCAGTGAAAATAACTACTTCCCCCTCGGCAGGATTGGGAATCACCTCGCCAGGGGCGGTCCGCCAACCAATGACTTCCTTACTATCAAGATGACCCGACTTGATAAATTTCTCAACAAAGCCGTCATTAATCTTGGTTGGTAGCCAATCGCTTTGAGATGCTAACCATGAGTAAAAAAAAGAAGGAACAAGGCGGGTGATTCAGGACCATAAAACGTGGTAACTCGCCAGCTGGAGATCTACAATGTGTTTGTAAGGGCCTTATGACTCGCCATTAGGTGACTAAAAAGACTTGAATATGAGGATATTAACTCACCAGTTGAGCAACTTATGGTATGTATACGATGGCGTTATGACTCGCCCTTCGGCGATCAAAGGCGTAGCTTTGGCAATTTTCTAACTCGCTGTGGTGGAGGATGGCGAGTGGCAATTCAAAAAGGATTCTTTCCATAGGGATATTCCCAGAGTGGGATAAACAAGTTTCTAAAAGCAAGCAATGAAATACGGATCTACGGATGGATCAAATTAAGGAGATAATGCTTAAACGAAGCTGAGAAGACTACCAACGCAAGAACGCGACAGGAGTACCGTATGAATCTATGAAGAGAAAACATCAAAATGGCCAGCGGAGGCGGCGATGCTACCGTGCTTCAATACTACGGAGGATCTATCGGGAGTATGACTGATGGATCTAAGATAGAAAAGGGATCATCACTACATTTTGAAGCTAACCTAGACTAGACATGGCAGCAAGGTCTAACCCTAACGGGGGAAGAATGCTTACCTGAGAAAGAAGGGAGGCCCCCGGCGGAGGATGCGGAAGGTTTGTGGTGGATCCTGTGCCTTCGGTTGGCCTGCAGACGTCCGGACTGTGATGGCTGGCGGCGAAGCTTTGGGAGCGGTGGAGAGACACGGGCGCTGGCGCGAGGAAGAAGAAGGTCGATGAGGAAGTCGAAGTGGGGTAGGTGACAGTACCCCCACTCCCCCCTGCGGTTATTTAATGGCCAGGTGCTGGAATCGAGGCGGCACGCGCGGGAATAGAGGCGACAAACTGAAAATTTGCAATGATGGCGCCTGGATTTTCAGGATAAATAAATGGCGGTGCGAAAGATCCATTGGGTGGTTGCGTCATTAAGTCCCGAAATTGGAGGGATAAGGTGATGTCATCGAAAACTGCTTGGCGGCTGAAACAATTCATGATGGATGGCGGCTTATGGTTCGTCAAAAGATAGGAGCAATACAAGTCGCCACAAAATGAGTGGAAGTTTATTGGCGGGAATAAATTCAAGACAATCTGGGGCCTAATGTTGGGGATATTACCTGCGGTGTAACCCGCCCTAGCTAGGCCGAGTCACTAAAGGGGAGACTCATCCTTTGGTAATACAAGCCTTGGCCCAAGGGGCCCAGGATCCAGATGGCGGTTCAGGAGCTATATAGAGGATAGCCGCCAAGGAGGTTTCCAGTCTTGGAAAGCACAACGACTTAGAGATAAGGAAGACCACGATCTGTAGCATGGCTAGGACACTTGTAAATCCTAGGGTCTCGACCTGTATATAAAGGAGAGTCCCTGGGGAAGGTAGGGCAGGTTAGAAATCATCGAGAGCTAGGTCAGGCGAGTTACGCCCTCCTTGTAATTGAAACCATCATCAATCTACACAAAGCAGGACGTAGGCTTTTACCTCCACAAGAGGGCCGAAACTGGGTAAATCTGAGTCTCGCTTTTTCTCACCCCCTTTGAGTCGCCACCAAGGTGCGATTTCTCCTTCATTAAGTCCTTTCACGAGGACATCTGCCGTGACAAAACCACGACACATGGCATGGTAGTTCACAACAATCAAACACTACACATTAAGTGAAGTTCAATATGCAACGAGTTGCATATTGACGAAACTCCACATATAAATTATTTAGTTCTATTCCGATTAGGTACACGGCAGAATTAAATGTGGTTAAACATGGCAAGAGGTGAAGCGTAATTATTCTACCTGTGTAGCCATTTTAAATGAGGTCGAAAACGACATATAGCATCTCCGAGATGACCCCATGTGTTAAATTAGAATTCTGTCCAGATCTGAACTATCACGTATTAATATTTGTTAAACAACAAAATAAAGTGGTTCACGTGAAACTACGCATCGTCGTAGTCCATTTACATATATGGAACAACTCCAACGGAGCTACGGTTCAAAAGATACGATCACCGCAAGATATGATGCCATGAATGCAATATGTATGCAAATGGCAGCCACAACATTCCAAACCAAGAAGGCAGCAACATAATATGAAACTATACGAGATTCTAAACAAGTTTCATTTAGGACATGATCCAAACGGAGCAACGGTTCAACAAATACGAGCTAAACAAGAAATAGCTACAATCTGTCAAAAACAGCAACATGGCATTTTCTACACCCCAAAACAACAAGCTACATAATTCTAAAATGCTCAAACAAGACATGAGATAGTAGTGGTCAAGATGCACAACAGCACCCTACTAAATACAACTAGCATGGAACCAGGGAACACTTGGAAAAGAACTAGCAAAATGGCATCTCACACACCGTTTCAGACTTAGAGAAAATCAGTTTTTGACAGTGCAGTTTTCGACGAGAAGGCATATTGACAGCAGCAAAACAATATGCTACAGGGCACCGAATGGCATGAAAATTACAACATGCTAGAGAATCTTAAGGTCTACAAATAACACCATTGCACGAACCTCAAAAGAGATATAGATCAATAGCAAAACTCATGGCAAGACACAACAAAATATAACAGATTTCAGACTTATAAATATTTTAGCATCTCCAAATCATCACTATTTTCTATTATGTTGACAACAAGCAAACAACACCTAAACATGGATTTCTATTGCAACCAAAATTACCAGGGGCTAGCCTAGACATCCAAGAATATATCTCTAGTTCAAAACTAGTTCATACCATGCACGGAATAAATCCCACAAAATAGACAAGAGGGCAACATGGAAGAAATATCATGCACGCTAACTTACTCGAAAGGCAAAACTAAATGCACAATTAAATTCAATGGATTTTTCTACCCCGAAAACATATATAATATGTGGGGTTCTAAAAATAAACTAGCGCCACACATATATGCGAGAATATGTACTAAACACGACATAGCAAACTAGCGACGGAACCTACATGCAAAATGCAAACAACTAATCTAAAATACATGACAAAGGGTCCCGAACAACATGAACATTTTATCTATAAGAATTGAACAAATCGGGCACGCGCAAAAATAGCTACGGAATAATTCCCTATTAGGAAAGCACGCAAATCTAGGCATACGACGGATCAAACCACTTCAAACATGCATGCAAGTTGAAAACTATTAATCTACGCGAAAAACTAATCAAGTTACATATTTAAATCATCGCGATCCGACGCATGGTTAATTATCTATGGGCGTTCAAAATATATAATATTTCCTGAAATTGCTAAACGCAGAAAACTTAGAAAGGAAACCTATTCGGGTCGAATTGTACATGGGCCTAATAGGGCATGACGCAGTATAGCAATTCCTTGCACATGGCGCTCAATAGAGGGGTCGCGGGTGCTGGCTCACCTTGGGCCACAGGCCGGCTGGAGGAGAGAGGGCGACAGGCCGCATGCTAGCGCTGGGCCTCGGGCGCTAAGGAGGCGAGGGCGCGGCCGACTGGGCCTGCTCGAGGCTGGGCGAGGCCCACTACCCCGGGGGCAAGCGGCGGCCCACGGCGTGCTGGCGAGCGGGAGACCTTCCCCAATCTAGATCGGATCGAGGGTAGGCGACGGCTGCAGCTTCATCAGCGGGCGGGGCTGTAGGACGTGACGGCGACGGCGGGAACGAGGCGAGGCCGGCTGGATCTGGCAGATCAAGGACCGAGGGGTCCTTTCCCGTCAGCGAAAGGGCCGACGGCGAGGCAGCAAGGGCGGCGGCGAGCTCGGAAGCTCAGCTAGCCGGCGGGGATCCGGCGTTGGAGGGAGGGCGCGTGGCTTCGGTGGGCTCCGACGACGAGGGGGTCCGGCGAGGCCCTAGTAAGGAGGCGGTGACAAGGCATGGGGCGGCTGGCTGGTGCCTCCCCTCGGTTGCGCTCGGGGCACCGAGGCTGGCTCGCGGGCGGCTGGTGATTCGGGCCCGGCGGGCGATTCGGGCCCGGCGGGCCTCAGATGGGCTCGGGCGGGCCCTCCGCGCCTAGAGGCGCTGAGGGGAGAGGAGGGCGACAAGGTGGTGGTGCCTAGGGTTTTGGGGGCACGGTTTTTGAGGCACAGGGAGGCTTGGAAAAAATAAGAAGGGGAGGTTGTATATTTATAGACAAGGGGCTAGGGTTAGCAGTTTTTCGCCCCGATTTCAACTACGCGATCGAAATTGGACGGTCTCGAACACGGGGACAGGCTAAGTGGTTGTGTAGAGTAGGCTAGCCGGAGACGAGAGGGAAAATAGGCGACCTGGCAATGAGATTTGAAAACGCTGAAAAAACATCCGATGAATAACCAAAGACGGTGGCGCTAAGGTCCACCGTTCAGGTATCAGACAGACTCCGATTGCGACGAAAATTGGCAGGTGGCCTACCTATAGGAAAATAAGACCTCACGCTAAGTTCCATCCCAATCCAAGAATATTTTTATACACACTTTTAAAAAAAAGATTTAAACAGTCCCGTGGGCGCGTGCGTGTGTGGTTGGTATCAAGACGGTCAACGACGAACACGGAGAGAACTGACAACTAATAACGGATGCAAGTTTTGAAAACTGGCAGCAACACAGTGCCGATGCAATGCCTATGATGCGCATGATGAGATCATGATGCAACAAATACAAATATTCACATGCCAGCAACGGAATAAAAGGAGAATCTTTTGGAACGTCGGTCTCAGGCTGTCACATCCATGCAAAGGGTCGGCCAACTGCACACACACACACCTATACATGAGAGGTAGTCACGAGCCGGTAGCTCCTTCTTCCTCCTCCATCAAACAGCTCAAGGAGCACATTGTAACCACTCTAGTGCATTATACATTTCGGCAGGACTAGGGGTGTTATCTGTACGGAGAGCCCCGAACCTGGGTACATCGTGCGTCCCTCGCTTGTACCAACCCCGTTCCCAGAGCCCGTCGGTGTCCTTTCGGTGTCCACCTCATATCTTTAGCCTACCCATGGCTTATGTCGTGAGTAAACAACGACATTTGGCACCCACCGTGGGGCCGTCCGCGGCATCGGCCGGAGTCACGCTCTAGGCGGGGCCCTTCGCCAACACCGCTGGATGCCTCACGTTCGGATCGATCAGCCTGCCCGTGGAGCCTACCCTTGAGGACGTATCTGCGATGCTGGTTGATGTTCCACTCCGTCTCATGGACTCTAACGAGGAGTCTAACAACGAGTCACTCCCCAGCATCGTCATCGCTGCGGTTGCGAACCTCGGCGTCCTCTTCGGCTACTTGCGCCTCGACGATGAGCCTCGCTACCTCGGTGAGGGCATCGACATCGACGCGCTTTGCACTAGCTTCAGCAGGCTCTCCCTTGAGGAGGCGCCTATGCATGATGAGTACCGTAGCGAGGTGCTCGTCTTTGATGGACCTCCATCGTCTGTGGGGTGTCTTGCCCCTCACCACGTCACTGTCGTCTCCAACCTCATGGAGGTGATGGTCATTGGAGGCGGCACCAGCAAGCCTCACGGCAAGGCGTTAGCAGAGGCGGCTGACCCCGCTGTGGGTGCTTCCGACACGCTTCATGCTGCCCTTGCCAGCTTGAAGACACCTATCACCACCTCTGCAAACCCCACCGATGCTCGAGCCTCGCTCGAGGAGGCCCGCGGGCAGATCCTGGAGGAGGGCATTGTCATCACCGCTGCTAAGTGTCGGATGGAGGCCGTGCATCGCGAGTATAACTCCGCTTATGGGTTTACTCCGGCTGCTGATGGTCCTAGCCGGATCGGGGCGGTCCGCGGCCGCGGCCCGGACATTACCGATATCTTAGGTGGCAAGAAGCCCATCTATGATACCCCTGCGGCCAACTTGTGGGCTGCTCAGGCGGCTATGGCAGAAATGCCAAGTTTGGAGGGTGAGGTGTGCGTCCTTCAGGAGAAGCGGGTCAAGGATCTCCTTGATGCCGCTAATGAGCAGCAGTCTCTTCTTGAACCTGGTCATGCACAGTCAGTGTCTCCGGGAGCTGACCTCGGAGCGCACCGCAACCCCAGTGGCCGTCATCATGCCGAGGGTTCTTCCTCGCATCGCACTTCTGGCCAGAAGGGCGAGGGCAGTGAAAACAGGCGTTCTCTACGCCAGAGCGAGCCATCTTCACGCCAGCATCATAGACATGCTGGCGACGAGGGGGATTCGGTGCGTGAGGTTCCTCCTCCGAGGCGTCGGGAGGGGGCCAACGTTACAAGCTCCCACGACACCCTTCCGATCTTAGCCCGGATTGTCCCTTATGTCCCTCACAGCGACAACGATGCTTGTAGATGCCTCAACCTCCTGGCATAGTCGGCCCTCCTTGAGGAGGATGGCCCCATTGGTCCGGCGTGCTTAGGCCCCCAGATCCGATGGGTGTCGTTTCCGAGATGCTTCACTCTCCCTCGGGACACCCCCAAGGACAACAGCACAGCCAAGCGAGAAGACTGGATGATCGACTACACCACTGCAGTTGGCATCGCTTGGGGCAACAAGCGCGTAGAAGTCCTCTACATGCCACTTATGCTGGCCGGCTCGGACATGACATGGCTCAAGAGCCTTCCAGCCGGCAGCATCAACTCTTGGGTTGACATTGAGGAGGCGTTCGTGCGTAACTTCACTAGCACCTACAAGCGCCCTGGTCGTCCTCGCGAGCTGGCCATGTGCGTCTAGAGGCCTAACGAACCCCTTCGCGACTACGTCATGCGTTGGACGGAGCTGCGCAACTCCAACGAAGGAGTGCATGAGGTACAGGCCATTCAATATTTCATTGATGGCTGCCGAGACGGCACTCTACTCAAGAACAAGCTCATGTGCTCCGATCCCACCTCTCTGGCGGTGCTCATGGCCAAGGCGGACAAGTACGCCATGGCCAACTCTGCAATGCGGGTCAAGGTCACCGCCTCGGACAAAATTGTCCCCACGCCGTCTACTCCCAAGCCGGTTGGCGACAACAGAGGTGGCCAGAACAACAAGCGCAAGGCGGATCAACTTGATTCACACTCCGCAAGCAAGCAGGTGGCTAGCGTGGAGGAAGATACGCCGGCTACCCAAGCCGGCTCTCAGCGGTAGCAAACCGGCAAGAACAATTGGCAGCCCAAGCTCACATTCGAGCAAATGCTCGACGCGCCATGCAAGATGCATACTGGGGCGAAGCCGGCCATTCATACCCTTCTAGAGTGCAGCTTTGCACAGCGACTGTCGCGAGGAGAGGGTCTGTCGGCTCCCTCGGTGGCAGCTATTGTGCCTCGTGCTACAGCTCCTGGGCCGGCTCCGGCTCCACCACCGCCGCCTCACAACGACGGTCATCTCCACGACGAGAACCCTCAGCAAGACGGATCTTACGTTGTCTTCACCAGCGAGGGTGATGACAAGCATAGCCAGCAACAACGCCGGCATGAGGTGAACGCCACGGTCCCCCCGGTTCCCCAATTCATGCATTGGTCTGAAAAGCCCATTACATGGAGCCGGGCTGACCATCCTACGGTGATGCCGAACCCTAGCTCATACGCACTCGTCCTCGATCCCACCTTCACCTCCAAGAGGCTCACTTGACGGTTCTCCCGGGTGTTGGCTGACGGCGACAGCGGCATAAACATCCTCTACCGCGATACCTTGCTCAAGCTTGGGCTAAAGGAGAAGGACGTCCAGCCGACCAGCACTGTCTTCCACGGCATGGTGTGAGGACAGTCCTGCTCGCCGATCGGCAAAATCCAGTTGGATGTCCTCTTCGGCGACAGGGCACACTTCTGCCGAGAACCAATCTGGTTCGAGGTGGTGGATCTCAACAGCCCCTACCACGCGCTGCTGGGCAGGTCGGCTCTGGCCAAATTCATGGTCATCCCCCACTACGCCTACCTCAAGATGAAGATGCCGGGTCCAAAGGGCATCATCACCGTCCCTCGCGACTACAAGAAGTCGCTCGAGTGTGCAAAAGACAACGGCCGTCTGGCCGACGCCCTGGTGATTGCTAAGGAAAAGAGGCAGATCGACCGGCTCGTTGCTGAGGCTACCGAGCAGCCGGCGATCCCTAATCCACGATCCCTGTCGGCCGGCGAAGGCTCATTCAATCCGTCCAAGGAGACCAAGTAGGTGCCACTCGACCATGCGAACCCAAGCAGTGCGTCACCATCGGTGCTAATCTCTGTTGGGAAACGTCGCATGGGAAACAAAAAATTTCCTACGCGCACGAAGACCTATCATGGTGATGTCCATCTACGAGAGGGGATGAGTGATCTACGTACCCTTGTAGATCGTACAGCAGAAGCGTTAGAGAACGCGGTTGATGTAGTGGAACGTCCTCACGTCCCTCGATCCGCCCCGCGAACAATCCCGCGATCAGTCCCACGATCTAGTACCGAACGGACGGCACCTCCGCGTTCAGCACACGTACAGCTCGACGATGATCTCGGCCTTCTTGATCCAGCAAGAGAGACGGAGAGGTAGAAGAGTTCTCCGGCAGTGTGACGGCGCTCGGGAGGTTGGTGATGATCTTGTCTCAGCAGGGCTCCGCCCGAGCTCCGCAGAAACGCAATCTAGAGGAAAAACTATGGAGGTATGTGGTCAGGCAGCCGTGAGAAGGTCGTCTCAAATCAGCCCTAATTGCTCCATATATATAGGAGGAGGGAGGGGGACCTTGCCTTGGGGTCCAAGGGACCCTCAAGGGGTCGGCCGAGCCAAGGGGGGAGGACTCCCCCCCAAACCGAGTTGGACTTGGTTTGGTGGGAGGAGTCCCCCTCCCTTCCCACTTCCTCCCTCCTTTTTTTTCTTTTCCTTTGATTCTTTGTTCTTGGCGCATAGGCCCCCTTGGGGCTGTCCCACCAGCCCACTAAGGGCTGGTGTGTCTCCCCAAAGCCTATGGGCTTCCCCGGGGTGGGTTGCCCCCCCCCCCCCCCGGTGAACTCCCGGAACCCATTCGTCATTCCCGGTACATTCCCGGTAACTCCGAAAACCTTCCGGTAATCAAATGAGGTCATCCTATCTATCAATCTTCGTTTCCGGACCATTCCGGAAACCCTCGTGACGTCCGTGATCTCATCCGGGACTCCGAACAACATTCGGTAACCAACCATATAACTCAAATACGCATAAAACAACGTCGAACCTTAAGTGTGCAGACCCTGCGGGTTCGAAAACTATGTAGACATGACCCGAGAGACTCCTCGGTCAATATCCAATAGCGGGACCTGGATGCCCATATTGGATCCTACATATTCTATGAAGATCTTATCGTTTGAACCTCAGTGCCAAGGATTCGTATAATCCCGTATGTCATTCCCTTTGTCCTTCGGTATGTTACTTGCCCGAGATTCGATCGTCAGTATCCGCATACCTATTTCAATCTCGTTTACCGGCAAGTCTCTTTACTCGTTCCGTAATACAAGATCCCGCAACTTACACTAAGTTACATTGCTTGCAAGGCTTGTGTGTGATGTTGTATTACCGAGTGGGCCCCGAGATACCTCTCCGTCACACGGAGTGACAAATCCCAGTCTCGATCCATACTAACTCAACTAACACCTTCGGAGATACCTGTAGAGCATCTTTATAGTCACCCAGTTACGTTGCGACGTTTGATACACACAAAGTATTCCTCCGGTGTCAGTGAGTTATATGATCTCATGGTCATAGGAATAAATACTTGACATGCAGAAAACAGTAGCAAGAAAATGACACGATCAACATGCTACGTCTATTAGTTTGGGTCTAGTCCATCACATGATTCTCCTAATGATGTGATCCCGTTATCAAGTGACAACACTTGCCTATGGCCAGGAAACCTTGACAATCTTTGATCAACGAGCTAGTCAACTAGAGGCTTACTAGGGACAGTGTTTTGTCTATGTATCCACACAAGTATTGTGTTTCCAATCAATACAATTATAGCATCGATAATAAACGATTATCATGAACTAAGAAATATAATAATAACTAATTTATTATTGCCTCTAGGGCATATTTCCAACAGTCTCCCACTTGCACTAGAGTCAATAATCTAGTTCATATCACCATGTGATTCCAATGAATCCCACACCCATATAGTTATGGGGTCTGATCACGTCTTGCTCGTGAGAGAAGTTTTAGTCAACGGTTCTGAAACTTTCAGATCCGTGCATTCTTCACAAATCTTTATGTCATCTTATAGATGCTGCTACTACGTGCTATTCGGAAATGCTCCAAATATCTACTCTACTATACGAATCCGTTTCACTACTCATAGTTATTCGGATTAGTGTCAAAGCTTGCATCGACGTAACCCTTTACGACAAACTCTTTAACTACCTCCATAATCGAGAAAGATTCCTTAGTCCATTAGTTACTAAGGATAAATTTTGACCACTGCTAGTGATTTAATCATGGATCACTCTCTGTACCTCTCAACAGATTTTGAGTCAAGGCACACATCAGGTGCGGTACACAGCATGGCATACTTTAGATTCTATGGCTAAGGCATAGAAGACGACCTTCGTCTATTCTCTTTATTCTGCCGGGGTCGGGTTTTGAGTCTTACTCAAATTCACACCTCACAACGCAACCAAGAACTCCTTCTTTGCTGATGTTATTTTGAAATCTTTCAAAACTTGTCAAGGCATGCATCTTACTGAAACTTTCATTAAGCGCTTTTGATCTATCTCCATAGATCTTTGATGCTCAACATTCAAGTAGCGTAATCCAGGTACTCCTTTGAAAACTTCTTTCAAACAACCTTGTATGCTTTACAGAAATTCCACATTACTTCTGATCCACAATATGTCAACCACATATACCTATCAGAAATTCTACAGTGCTCCCACTCACTTCTTTGGAAATACAAGTTTCTCATAAACCTTGTACAAACCCAAAATCTTTGATCATCTCATCAAAGTGTATATTCCAACTCCGAGATGCTTGCACCAGTCCATTGAAGGATCACTGGAGCTCGCATACTTGCTAGTATCTTTAGGATCGACAAAACCTTCTGGTTGTATCACATACAATGTTTGCTCAAGGAAACCGTCGAGGAAACAATGTTTTGACATCCTACATGCAATATTTCATAAATAATGCATCAACAACTAACATAATTCTAACAGACCTTTAGCATCGCTACGAGTGAGAAAGTCTCATCATAGTCAACTGTTTGATCTTGTCGAAAACATCTTTGCGACAAGTCGAGCTTTTCTTAATAGTGACTTATCACCATCATCGTCTGTCTTTTTTTTTAATGATCCATTTTACTCAATAGTCCTATGACCATCAAGTAGTTCTACCAAAGTCTACACTTTGTTTTCACACATGGATCCTCTCTCGGATTTCATGGCTTCCAGCCATTTGTCGGAATCCGGGCCCACCATTGCTTTCTCCATAACTCGTAGGTTCACTGTTGCTCAACAACATGACCTCCAAGACAGGGTTACCGTACCACTCTGCAGTAGTACGCGACCTTGTCGACCTACGAGGCTTGTAGTAACTTGATCCGATGCTTGATGATCACCATCATCAGCTTCCACTTCAATTGGTGTAGGCGCCACAGGAACAACTTCCTGCGCCCTGCTACACACTGGTTGAAGTGATGGTTCAATAACCTCATCAAGTTCTACTACCCTCCCACTCAATTCTTTCGAGAGAAACCTTTCCTCGAGAAAGGATCCGTTTCTAGAAACAAACACTTTGCTTTCGGATCTGAGATAGGAGATGTACCCAACTGCTTTGGATATCCTATGAAGATGCATTTATCCGCTTTGGGTTCGAGCTTATCAGACTGAAACTTTTTCACATAAGTGTCGAAGCCCCAAACTTTCAAGAAACGACAATTTAGATTTATCTAAACCTCAGTCTTTGCTGTGTCATCTCAACGGAAATACGCGGTGCCCTATTTAAAATGAGTGCGGTTGTCTCTAATGCATAACCCATAAACGATAGTGGTAATTCGATAAGAGACATCATAGTATGCACCATACCAAATAGTGTGTTGCTATGACGTACACACACATCATCACACTATGATGTTCCAGGTGGCATGAACTGCGAAACAATTTCCACATTGTCTTTAACTGCGTACCAAAACTCGTAACTTAGATATTCATTTCCATGATCATATCATAGACAGTTTATCCTCTTGTTACGACGAACTTCACTCTGAAACGGAATTGAACTTCTCAACATTTCAGACTTGTGATTCATTAAGTAAATACTCTTGTATCTACTCAAATCGTCAGTGAAGTAAGAACATAATGATATTCACTGCGTGCCTCAGCACCCATTGGACTGCATACAGCAAAATGTATCACTTCCAACAAGTTACTATCTTATTTCATCTCAATGAAAACAAGGCCTTGCTCATGTGGTATGATTTGCATGTCACTAGTGATTCGAAATCAGGTGAGTACAAAGATCCATCAGCATGGAGCCTCTTCATGCAATTTATACTAACATGACTCAAGCGGCAGTGCCACAAGTAAGTGGTACTATCATCATTAACTTGTATCTTTTGGCACCAATATCATAAACATGTGTAACACTACGATCGAGATTCAATAAACCATTGAAGGTGAATATTCAAGAAAATAGAGTAACCATTATTCTCTTTAAATGAATAATCGTATTGCAATAAACACGATCCAATCATGTTCATGCTTAACGCAAGCACCAAATAACAATTATTTAGGTTTAACACCAATCCCGATGGTAGAGGGAGCGTGCGGCATTTGATCATATCAACCTTGGAAATACTTCCAACACGTATCGTCACCTCGCCTTTAGCTAGTCTCCGTTTATGCCGTAGCTTTCATTTTGTGTTACTAATCACTTAGCAACCGAACCGGTATCCAATACCCTCATGCTACTAGGAGTACTAGTAAAGTACACATCAACATCATGTATCAAATACACTTCTTTCGACTTTTGCCAGCCTTCTTATCTACCAAGTATCTAGAGTTGCTCCGCCTCAGTGACTGTTCCCCTCATTACAGAAGCACTTAGTCTCGGGTTTGGGTTTAATCTTGGGTCTCTTCATTAGTGCAGCAACTGTTTTGCCGTTTCACGAAGTATCCCTTCTAGCCCTTGCCTTTCTTGAAACTTAGTGGTTTTACAAACCATCAACTATTGATGCTCCTTCTTGATTTCTACTTTCGTAGTGTCAAACATCGCGAATCGCTCAAGGATCATTGTATCTATCCTTGATATGTTATAGTTCATCACGAAGCTCTCACAGCTTGGTGGCAGTGACTTTGGAGAACCATCACTATCTCATCTAGAAGATTAACTCCCACTTGATTCAAGTGATTGTCGTACTCAGACAATCTGAGCACACGCTCAACGATTGAGCTTTTCTCCTTTACTTTGTGGACAAAGAATCTTGTCGGAGGTCTCGTACCTCTTAACAAGGGCACAAGCATGAAATCATAATTTCATCTCTTTAGAACATCACTTATGTTCCGTGACGTTTTAAAACGTTTTCGGCGCCTTGCTTCTAAGCCATTAAGTATTTTGCACTGAACTATCGTGTAGTCATCAGAAATGTGTATGTCGGATGTTCACAGCATCCACAGACAACGCTCGAGGTGCAGCACACCGAGTGATGCATTAAGGACATAAGCCTTCTGTGCAGCAACGAGGACAATCCTCGGTTTTACAGACTTAGTCTGCAAAGTTTGCTACTATCAACTTTCAACTAAATTTTCTCTAGGAACATATAATAAAAACAGTAGAGCTATAGCGCAAGCTACATCGCAATTCGCAAAGACCATTGGACTATATTCATGACAATTAATTCAATTAATCATATTACTTAAGAACTCCCACTCAAAAAGTACATCTCTCTAGTCATTTGAGTGGTACATGATCCAAATCCACTATCTCAAGTCCGATCATCACGTGAGTCAAGAATAGTTTCAGTGGTAAGCATCTCTATGCTAATCATATCAACTATACGATTCATGCTCGACCTTTCGGTCTCATGTGTTCCGAGGCCATGTCTGCACATGCTAGGCTCGTCAAGCTTAACCCGAGTGTTCCGCGTGCGCAACTGTTTTGCACCCGTTGTATGTGAACGTTGAGTCTATCACACCCGATCATCACGTGGTGTCTCGAAACGACAAACTGTAGCAACGGTGCACAGTCGGGGAGAACACAATTTCGTCTTGAAATTTTAGTGAGAGATCACCTCATAATGCTACCGTCGTTCTAAGCAAAATAAGGTGCATAAAAGGATTAACATCACATGCAATTCATAAGTGACATGATATGGCCATCATCACGTGCTTCTTGATCTCCATCACCAAAGCACCGGCACGATCTTCTTGTCATCGGCGCCACACCATGATCTCCATCAACGTGTTGCCATCGGGGTTGTCGTGCTACTCATGCTATTACTACTAAAGCTACATCCTAGCAAAATAGTAAATGTATCTGCAAGCACAAACGTTAGTATAAAGACAACCCTATGGCTCCTGCCGGTTGCCGTACCATCGACGTGCAAGTCGATATTTCTATTACAACATGATCATCTCATACATCCAATATATCACATCACATCATTGGCCATATCACATCACAATCATACCCTGCAAAAACAAGTTAGACGTCCTCTAATTTTGTTGTTGCATGTTTTACGTGGTGACCAAGGGTATCTAGTAGGCTCACATCTTACTTACGCAAGCACCACAACGGAGATATATGAGTTGCTATTTAACCTCATCCAAGGACCTCCTTGGTCAAATCCGATTCAACTAAAGTTGGAGAAACCGTCACTTGCCAGTCATCTTTGAGCAAAGGGGGTTACTCGTAACGACGAAATCAGTCTCTCGTAAGCGTACGAGTAATGTCGATCCAAGCCGCTTCAATCCAACAATACCGCGGAACCAAGATAAGACTAAGGAGGGCAGCAAAACGCACATCACCGCCCACAAAAACTTTTGTGTTCTACTCGAGAAGACATCTACGCATGAACCTAGCTCATGATGCCACTGTTGGGAAACGTCGCATGGGAAACAAAAAATTTCCTACGCGCACGAAGACCTATCATGGTGATGTCCATCTACGAGAGGGGATGAGTGATCTACGTACCCTTGTAGATCGTACAGCAGAAGCGTTAGAGAACGCAGTTGATGTAGTGGAACGTCCTCACGTCCCTCAATCCACCCCGCGAACAATGCCGCGATCAGTCCCACGATCTAGTACCGAACGGACGGCACCTCCGCGTTCAGCACACGTACAGCTCGACGATGATCTCGGCCTTCTTGATCCAGCAAGAGAGACGGAGAGGTAGAAGAGTTCTCCGGCAGCGTGACGGTGCTCCGGAGGTTGGTGATGATCTTGTCTCAGCAGGGCTCCGCCCGAGCTCCGCAGAAACGCAATCTAGAGGAAAAACTATGGAGGTATGTGGTCGGGCAGCCGTGAAAAGGTCGTCTCAAATCAGCCCTAATTGCTCCATATATATAGGAGGAGGGAGGGGGACCTTGCCTTGGGGTCCAAGGGACCCTCAAGGGGTCGGCCGAGCCAAGGGGGGGAGGACTCCCCCCCAAACCGAGTTGGACTTGGTTTGGTGGGAGAAGTCCCCCTCCCTTCCCACTTCCTCCCTCCTTTTTTTTCTTTTCCTTTGATTCTTTGTTCTTGGCGCATAGGCCCCCTTGGGGCTGTCCCACCAGCCCAGTAAGGGCTGGTGTGTCTCCCCAAAGCCTATGGGCTTCCCCGGGGTGGGTTGCCCCCCCCCCCCCGGTGAACTCCCGGAACCCATTCGTCATTCCCGGTACATTCCCGGAAACTCCGAAAACCTTCCGGTAATCAAATGAGGTCATCCTATATATCAATCTTCATTTCCGGACCATTCCGGAAACCCTCGTGACGTCCATGATCTCATCCAGGACTCCGAACAACATTCGGTAACCAACCATATAACTCAAATACGCATAAAACAACGTCGAACCTTAAGTGTGCAGACCCTGCGGGTTCGAGAACTATGTAGACATGACCTGAGAGACTCCTCGGTCAATATCCAATAGCGGGACCTGGATGCCCATATTAGATCCTACATATTCTACGAAGATCTTATCGTTTGAACCTCAGTGCCAAGGATTCGTATAATCCCGTATGTCATTCCCTTTGTCCTTCGGTATGTTACTTGCCCGAGACTCGATCGTCAGTATCCGCATACCTATTTCAATCTCGTTTACCGGGAAGTCTCTTTACTCGTTCCGTAATACAAGATCCCGCAACTTACACTAAGTTACATTGCTTGCAAGGCTTGTGTGTGATGTTGTATTACCGAGTGGGCCCCGAGATACCTCTCCGTCACACGGAGTGGCAAATCCCAGTGTCGACCCATACTAACTCAACTAACACCTTCGGAGATACCTGTAGAGCATCTTTATAGTCACCCAGTTACGTTGCGACGTTTGATACACACAAAGTATTCCTCCGGTGTCAGTGAGTTATATGATCTCATGGTCATAGGAATAAATACTTGACATGCAGAAAACAGTAGCAACAAAATGACACGATCAACATGCTACGTCTATTAGTTTGGGTCTAGTCCATCACATGATTCTCCTAATGATGTGATCCCGTTATCAAGTGACAACACTTGCCTATGGCCAGGAAACCTTGACAATCTTTGATCAACGAGCTAGTCAACTAGAGGCTTACTAGGGACAGTGATTTGTCTATGTATCCACACAAGTATTGTGTTTCCAATCAATACAATTATAGCATGGATAATAAACGATTATCATGAACTAAGAAATATAATAATAACTAATTTATTATTGCCTCTAGGGCATATTTCCAACAATCTCAGCACCAAATAGGAAGGCGAACTCGTCGACTTCTTCCGTGAGAATCGGGACATCTTTGCATGGTCTCCAAAAGACATGCCAGGGGCTCCAAGGAAGTACGCCGAGCACAAGCTTCATGTGCGGCCGGATGCTAAGCTGGTGAAACAACCCTTGCGCCGCTTCGCCGAGGGGAAGCGGTGCACCATTGGAGAAGAAATCGCCCGGGTGCTCGCAGCTGGCTTCATAATGGAGGTTTTCCACCCGGATTGGTTGGCCAACCCAGTCCTAGTGTTGAAGAAGAACAACACATGGCGAATGTGTATCGACTACACGAGCCTGAATAAGGCATGCCCGAAAGACCTTTTCGCCTTGCCCAGGATAGATCAAGTGATCGACTCCACAGCTGGCTGCGAATTGCTTCACCATCAAATCAAGCTGGATCCGGCTGATCGACTGAAGACCTCCTTCATCACGCCCTCCGAGGCCTATTGCTACACCACCATGATGTACGGTCTGAAGAACGCTGGTGCCACGTTTTAGCACTGCATGCAGCAATGCCTCCTGCCACAAATCGGCAAGAACATCCACGTCTATGTGGATGACATCATCGTCAAGACCAAGCACCACTTCACTCTCCATGAAGACTTGCGAGAGACATTCGCCAATCTGCGCGAATACAAGATCCAGCTCAACTCGGAGAAATGCGTCTTTGGGGTTCTAGGCAGCAAGCTCTTGGGTTTCTTCGTGTCCGCTCGTGGCATTGAAGCAAACCCTAAGAATATCGGAACCATCGAGCGGATGGTGAAGCCGGCTCGAATCCTCGACGTCCAGAAGTTCGAGGGCTGCCTGGCGTCCCTTAGCCGGTTCGTCAGCTGGCTGGGCGAGAAGTCCCTTCCACTCTATCAACTGATGAAGAAGACGACCAAGTTCGAGTGGAACGACCAGGCGGATGAAGCCTTCCGCGACCTCAAGTGCGTCATCTCGAGCCTGTCAATCTTGGCGGTGCCGGCTAAAAGAGAACCAATCCTCATCTAAATCGCGGCAACCACTCACGTGGTCAGTGTGGTTCTGGTAGTGGAGCGCAAGGAGGAGAACAAGGTAACGTTAATGCAATGCCCTATCTATTACCTCAGCGAGGTCTTGTCCGCCTCCAAGCAAAACTACCCCCACTATCAAAAGATGTGTTATGGTGTTTACCTTGCCGCAAAACAATTGAAGCCATACTTCCAAGAGCATGCCATCACTATGGTGAGCACTGCTCCGCTTTTAGAAATCATGCGCAACCGTGATGCCACGGGCCGGATTGCCAAGTGATCCATCTCCATGGCTGACCACGACATCCGCTACGAGCCGTGCACTGCCATCAAGTCCTAGGTGGTGGCCGACTTCCTCGTTGATTGGGCTGAAACCCAATTTACGCCGCTGCCTCCAGACTCCACTCATTGGCGAATGCATTTCGATGGCTCAAAGATGCGAACTGGTCTGGGAGCTGGCATCGTCTTGACGTCTCCGAAAGGAGACCAACTCAAGTATGCTCTCCAGATACACTTCGCTGCCTCCAACAACGTCGTCGAGTATGAGGCACTCGCTCACGGCCTTCGGCTTGCCAGAGAGATTGGCATCCGGCGGATCCTCTTCTTTGGCGACTCGAACCTTGTGGTGCAACAAGTATCTGGTGAATGGGACGCCAGGGACACCAACCTGGCGAGGTACCGCTTCCTCATCCAGCAGCTCAATGGTCCTTTTGAGGTCTGCGACTTCCATCATGTCCCCAGGGCGGACAATGAGGCAGCTGACACCTTAGCCAAAATCAGCTCCACAAGGCAGGCAATCCCAGCCAGCGTCTCCCTCGAGCAATTGCACAAGCCATCCATCAAGTCGTCTTCGGAGTCGGCCTCGATCTTTGTGCCAGCAGATCCTTCAGTGCCAACAACGTCAGCTACGACAGTTCCACCGGCTACAGCTACTGTGCCGGCTACACTGGCTCTACCGACTCCAACCGTTGCGCCAGCTACAACTGCTTCACCGACTACAACAACAAAAACGGTCACGCCAAGCCTCGAATCTTGTCGGCTCGACACCCAGTGGGTCACCGTCATCGAGGTAGACGGCGTGTCGGGTGCCACAACGACATCAAAGACAGAAGGTCTCAAGCTTGCGACTACATCAATAAGAGCGGGGGCTGCAGAAGCTCCTGATATTCAAGTCGAGGCAAAGCCAGCTCCTGTGTCGGCTCCGTCGTGGGCTCAACCCATCTTGGTATTCCTTCTTCGCGGTGAGCTTCCCCAATATGAGGCGGAGGCAAGGCAGATCCAGCGTAGATCAGCAACATACGCCATCATCAATCGCGAATTGGTTCGGCGGAGCGTGACTGGCGTGTTCCAGCGCTGCATCGAGTCAGAAAAGGGGCAGGAGATCCTCAGAGACATACATCAGGGTGAGTGTGGGCATCATGCCGCCTCTAGAACCCTAGTGGCCAAGGTGTTCTGCCATGCATTCTACTGGCCCACGGCCCTCGAGGAGGATGTGGACATGGTCCAGAAGTGTGAAGGTTGCCAACGCTTCAGTATGCAGAGCCACATGCCGGCTTCAGCCCTCAAAACCATCCCCCTGTCTTGGGCGTTTGTCGTCTGGGGTTTGGATATGGTGGGGCCATTCAAGACCGCTCGAGGCGGCATCACGAATCTCTTGGTGGTTGTTGACAAATTTACCAAGTGGATTGAGGCTAGGCCCATCAAGAAACTTGACGGCCCCACGGCCGTTAGGTTCATCAAGGACATCGATGTCCGCTACGATGTCCACCACACAATAATCACCGACAACGGCACCAATTTCGCCAAGGGTGCTTTGGCACTCTACTGCTCCAATGAAGGCATCCGGCTCGACTTGGCATCGGTGGCGCACCCACAATCCAACGGCCAGGTGGAAAGGGCCAATGGCTTGATCTTAGCCGGCATCAAGCCAAGGCTGGTGGCGCCACTTGTTAGGTCAGCCCGCTGTTGGATTGAAGAGTTGTCGGACGTGATGTGGAGCCTCTGCACCATGCCGAACCGATCAACCGGCTTCACACCATTCTTTCTGGTATACGGGTCCGAGGCAATCATCCCCACGGATGTTGAGTTTGACTCTCCTCGGGTCACCCAGTACACAGAGACAGAAGCGAAGGAGGCAAGAGAAGACGGCGTCGATCTTCTCGAAGAGGCACGGGATCTGGCCTTGAGCCGAACGGCTATATATCAACAAAAGCTGAGATACTATCACAGCAAGAAGATCAAGCAACTCTCTTTCAAAGAGGGAGACTTGGTGCTCAGAAGAATCCAGCAAACAGCCGGCCACCACGAGCTCTCTTCCCCATGGGAGGGACCTTTCATCATCAGCCGGGTGTTGCATAACGATGCATACTATCTGATAGACGCCCAGAAGCCAAGGAAGCACAAGAGAGACGACTCCGGCCAGGAAACGGAGCATCCATGGAACGCGGCATTGCTTCGCTAGTTCTATTGCTAGAGTGCAAGAGAAAGAAAGCAAAAAAGCATGTATGTATGTATCTTCCGCCCTTTTCAGGATTTTCAATGAATGCAATGGGTGTTTCAAGCGGGTGCATGAAACACACCACTTTTAGATTCATGGCAAGAGTTTTTCACTCGTTTGTGAGTTCCCTGGTCCGGCTCTATGGGCTCGGGGGTTCGCTAGCCGACCCGAACGATTTCCTTAGTTGTAGCTGAGCGTATAGTGTAAGCTGGATTGAATCCTTGCCGTCTCGCACAAGCTACAGTCCGGCTCCTGGCTGTCCGGCTAACGAGATGGTGGCAGGAAAGGCAGGCTGCATGAAAATCTCAACTACAAACAAGGCTGCTAGCTCGGGTCGGTTTGATCGCTTTCGATCTTATTTACTAGCCGGCCTCTGCTGGCTCGCTTTTAAGTCTAAGAGTCTTGATGGCTTCGAAAAGTCTAAGTCCAATGTTTTCAATGGAAGAAGCCTCGTCCCAGTCACAGACCGGCTCCCGGCTGTCGGGCTGGCGAGGCAGATGTTAGAGAGAACAAAGGAGTTGGATGAAAAGGAGTCAAATAGGAATCAAAGGATAAAAATGCGAGTCGGCAAGCACAGTGCTTACGAATTTAACGCAAAATAAGATAGCATACATCACATTCTAAAGCATTCAGAAGCCCACGGCCAAAGTTCATTAAAATAAGACACCCCCAGTGGTTGGAACTGTTGGACTAACAACAAAGTGCAGACAAAAAGAAAAAGGACAAGCTAAGGGGTGGTGGCTTCGTCTGTGGCCATAGCAGCAGCTCCTGAAGTGGTGGCTATACCATCACCGGCTACGCCTAAGGTGGATGCGCCGTCTCCTCCTCGAGCGCCTTCGGCACCGTCCTTTGCGGTCGAGTCCGCGTAGGCCACGCTGTTGGAGTCGGCGGCTTCCTCCTCGAAGGCCGCCTCGGCAGAACTGCCTTTGGCATCATAAGTCTGCACATGGAATAGGTCCTCAGGGACCATGTTACCGTCTGCATCACGCTCCAGGTCGAACTCGTCCCAGGCGGCGAAGGAAGCGATGCCGCTGGCCCTCACTTGCAGCTGGTCCTCCAGAGCCACCAGCTCCTTTTTCGAACCGGCATGCTATGCTACAAGCTTGCCCAAGTCCAGGTTTTGATACCAGGACTTGGCCAGGTGGTGCGCCAGGTATGCACCAGCGCGTGCGGCTGAGGCGCGCCAGACGTCGAGGCGGGAGCTGCCGGCCTCAAGAAAGCGAGACAGCCGGCTCATAGATGCCGGCTCCATCGCATCGGGCCACAGTGCCCTCACCATCTCCAATCCAGCGGACTGGAGCCGCTCCAGGGAGCGGGCAAGTACGTGCAGGTGGGCCTAGACGCAGGTGGCGATCTCCTCCACGGACCAGCCGGCGTTGGAGTCCACCTCTTCACCAGCGGCGCGACACTCTTCGCGGCTGGTCTCCACAGCCGTTTCCGCTGCTTCCCATGTCCCAGGGAAGAACCGTGGGGAGTGGGGGTGGTAAGGATAGGAATGAGGGAAGATACCAACAACCAAAAAGAAAAGGTCCAATCAAGATGAACGAAACTTACGGTTGAAATGGATGTCGGTCTCGCGGGCCTCCTCTAGGGCTTCGCGCTCCCGTGTCATGCTCTCTTGAGACATGCGGGTGAGCTCGCCCCGGAGGGCCTGGGCCGCCTTCATCTCCTTCGCCATCTACACATGCACTTGGGTCAGGGCGGCCTCCTTCTCCCTCAGGGCAGCGTCCTTACGCTCCATATCTTCGAGATGGACCATCTTCAGGCGCTCCGTGTCGATAGTGTGGGAGGTGTCCTTCTCTTAAAGGGTGGCGCATAGCTGGTCTAGCTCTGCATGCTGGGCCTCCTCGCAGTCCTTCTTCTCCTTCTGGAGAAGACCCAGCTACAGGTGGAGCTGCTTGTCCGCCTCGCGTAGGGCGTTTCGCTCCGAGACGGTAGTGTCCAGTCAGTTGTGAAGATCGCCGGCTTGGCCTTCGGCCACCTGGATCTGGGAGAGCAATGTGTTATACTCCTGCGCTTGGGCATCATGAAGATCCTACGAACAAATACAAACAAAGCAAATAGTAAGATTCGGCCCGGCTAATTCTCAGCCGGCCCAATTCTCGGGGCTACACCCAGCCGGTGCGCTAGCGCGCCCCCACTAAAAAGGCAACTACGAGCATAACACAATGAGATTTAGTCCAGCCAATGCTTGGCCGGCCCGATTCTCGGGGGCTACACCCACTAGGTGTGCTGGAGCGCCCCCACTGACGTAAGTGCAAGAAAGAATAAACCAAATCGAAGCAAAGAAAAAGCAAAGGTTCGAAGACGAACCCTGGTTTGGTCTTCAAGGCGATCCAGGTCGCATTTGGCCATCACGGCCGCGTGCGACACATTCTCGCGGCTGTGAGAGAACATTGCCACCAGCACCAGGATGCCGCTAAGCTCGGTGCCTAGGGGTAGTGCTGCGTGCTCGGCATTGGCCGTGCACCAGGTCCTCATGGGATGGCTCCAGACAATGGGGCCGGCCCCCGAAGTGGCCAGTCCGCGATTGACCACGAAAATGGTCCCGTCTCTGCGTTATGTGTTCGCGGCTGGCTCCCTCGAGGCTCTGGCCGGCGTCGTCTATGCAGCCGGGGGTCGATTTGCCGTCTCGGGTGCCTCCATCGTCGCCTTTGGCGCCTCCGTGGTTATCTCCGGGGCACCGTCAACATCAGCTTCGGGCGCGTCGGGGACCACGTCAAGATCCACAGGTGTGGAGGCGGCCGGCTTGGCGGAGGTGGCTGGCTCGGCCCCCTGTGTGCGGTCTGGAGCCGCATCGCTAGCTGGCTGCTCCACACGCACCCGCTTGGTGGTGTCCTACTTTGCCTTCGACCGCTTCTCCTTGGGGACCTTCTCGGCTCAGCTGGGTTGAGGTTGGCCTTCGGCCGCCTTTCGAGATGTTGTCTCCCAGCGGAGGGCGCACTCATCGTCCAGCACCTTCTTGGCAGCGTCAGCAGCTGCCCAGGCGGCGCGCTCAGCGGCGGAGGCAGTTTCCAACTCCACCCCTTCCGTATCCCTACCAAGTTCAAACCAGTGAGGACATTATCCTCGCGCAAGGAATCAGACGAGGGCAAGGAAGATCTCTTACCCAGCCACAACGGACACTCGCTTACTGTCGGTGGCGGCTCGTTGCTTCTTAGCACCGCCGGCTCGGCCTCCGGCTCGAGGTCCCGTTGCGGCGCGCTTGGGAGCCGGCTTGGCAGTGGCGACCCCCTTGCCCTTTTGCCGGGCCGCCTCACCATGCGTTGCCATCTCGCCAGCATTTCGTCGACCTCGCGTCAGGGGAGGGCTGGTGACTTCCTCCAGGTCCTCCAGATCCTCCCTGAATGCTGCACCATGCAGAGAAGGCAGTGTCTCGTCATTGTCTGTCCATCCAGTAATGGAAGGCTTTAGGTGCTCACCAGGCGTCTCAAGGACCTCCGACTCCAACGCATCCTCCAAGTCTTCGCAGGTGGCGGCCCGTGGCTCTATCACCCCCTCATCCTCTATCTCCGAGGGGTCCGACACATCCACGTCGCGAGCTGGCGGCTGAAGCACTTCTAGGCGTTCGAACATCCGATGATGGAGCCGGCATTCCGCTCAAAAAGAGAACAGTACATTCAAAACAAGTAAAAGGGATTTGGGGAGGTACTTACCATCAGAGCCGGATGGTCTCGGTCGGAAGGGACCATTCCCCATTCCCAGTCTCCGCCATCATCCATGTTGGCGGAGGAGATCATGTTCACATTTCGGGCCACCGCGCCGGGTCGGAAATTCTTGGTGGAGAGCCGGCAATGATCGCGTTGACCGCCCATTTGACAAATCAGATGCGGCTGTCGCTGCAGAGGCAGGAACCGGCGTGACACCATGGTGGTGAGCAGGTCGCTGCCCCGAAGGTCGCGAATCTTCATGTTGTCGAGGTGGGCGCATATCTGCGCCACCTCAGCAATCAACTTCAGAAGTGTCGCCTTCCAGTTCTTCTTCTCCATCGGAGGAGCGATGGCGAAGCAAGGCAAGTCAATGCAGTCGTGGGAGGGGTCGATGTTCTTCACATAGAAGAACCCCCTCTGCCACATCTTGATGGAGTCTTGCAGCGGCATCTAGGGGAAGCCGGACGTTGTCCAATGATGCACCAGCGCCGCGCCGCATGGGGTCATCGGCTTGTGGCCCTTGAGCTTCGCTGCCTCGGCCTTGTCCATTTCACGGACTGTTGTTTGAAGAAGAACATCTTCTGCCAGAGGTCGAGGCGGGGTTCGATCCCCAAGAATCCTTCGCATAGAACAACAAAGGAGGCTAACTGGAGGATGGCGTTGGGCGTTAGATGATGCGGCTGCAAGCCAAAGAAGGTGAGGAAGTTGGCGAAGAAGTCGCTCGCCGGGAGCCTGAAGCCACGGTAGAAGTGTTCTTCAAACACAATTACCTCGCCCTTCTCCGGAGTCGGGGTGGCTTCGGCTCCGGGCAGCCGCGCCGCCACAAGGGTTGCGGGAGGCAGCATGCGGCGGTCGCGAAGCGCCTCAATGTTGCCATCGCAGATGTCGCTGCCCACCCAAGCGCCACGGTGCTTTCCCTTCTTAGGGGAACTGCTGGACATGGTAGGTGGCGGCGGAGGCTAGGATGCTTCTGGAGGCGGCCGGCAGCGACGACTGGAGCAATGGCGAAGACGAGGCAGTGCTTCTTCTCTCTCTGGCTCAGGGAGAGAAGGGGCGCTGGTGCGGGGTGAGAAGGGGGCGAATGGCGTCCTCGATGCCCCTGGACCCTATTTAACCCCCACAATAGATCGTGGGGTGGGGATCTCGTGCGCATAATGCCCACCTCCTCCGATTATTACGAGCGCATTTACGACCCTTGAAACCCAACTGACGCGGAGTAATCCGCAGAGGATCCGTTCGTACGGGGGCCAAGGGGGCGTCGTGGCGGGACCGAGGGCTCAGGCCCAGTCCCTTCACCTGTTCAATTCATCATTACGTTAGGTCGGGGCCTGGCACATGGCGCAACAGCATGACTTGTGGCGAAGCCGAGGCGTCCCTTGGAAGCCAGCCGGCTCACGATCTAGCGCCTCCTGCCGCAGGTGGCCTAAGAAGATCATCAACAAAAAACTCAAGCCGGCAAGGCCTCCCACTCTAAGGCGGCGGGCCTCCCCTGCTTCGGGGACTGCTGACGGGGGGATAACCCTGGGGTAGGCTCATCGAGCCTAATCCTTTGCCTTCTATATTGAAGGAAAAGAACAACTTTCTCCATGCGGCCAAATCCCCCTGGCCTCTAGGAAGCTCCTACCGGCTAGGTGCGAGACGGTCAACTACTCTTGGCCGCCAAGGAATCACCTGCCGGCTAGGAGTGAGACGGCTACCTCTTTCTGGCCGTCTGAGAGGCATCTACCGGCTAGAGGCAAGACAGTCGTTCCTAGGCCGGCTAGCGAGGCCGCTAGCCGGCGAGGGAGCTCAAGTCACATCAGATCGTAGGTCATGACGAGACCCTACGATTAAAGCTGAATACGCGTCAGCACAGGTACAGGATTGGAGCGCATGGCAGGTACAGTGTCAGCGGCCATGCCGCTGACCTACTCTGGCTCCAATCCATCATCCCCGCACAATGTCACCCCGTCAAACACCCTCACCATTACCACACTCGGTGTGGGAAAAGTGGAGATGGCCGTACTGGTAACCCATGACGAATCTCTCAAGACGACGTTGGACGTACTACACGTGTCCTGCGTCGGCCTTACGCGAGAGCTTCATTGGCTGGAAGGCGGGTCCCATAGCCAGACGGGACCTTGCAGCCAGCGGGCCCCTCCAGCGACAATACAAGAGAGGGTCGGCCAACTTCACACACACACACACACCCATACAGGAGAGGTAGTCGTGAGCTAACACCTCCTTCTTCCTCCTTCATCGAACAACTCAAGGAGCTCATTGTAACCACTCTGGTGCATTATAGATTCCTGCAGGACTAGGGGTGTTATCTCCACGGAGACCCCCAAACCTGGGTACATCATGCGTCCCTCACTTGTACCAACCCCGTTCCTAGAGTCCGTCGGTGTCCATTCGGTCTCCACCTCATATCTTTAGCCTACCCAAGGCTTATGTCATGAGTAAACATCGACAGGAGCTCCGGAGCGGCGGGGCCTTGGTTGATCTCGAGCATAGGAGCTCGTTGTGCTCAAATGGAGAGTCTAGGGATGGAATTCAGCCTGTGGAGAGGTGGGATGGAGGTGCTGGAGCAAGTGGGAGGCCCTATTTATAGGCTCCCGATGGTGTACCGAGCCGGTGGCGCCGGTGGTTTCACCCTAGCTTGTAGGAGGAGCGGTGAGCCTTCGCGGTCGAAACCACGGGGTGTGGACGTGGTTTAGGACCTGCGTGACCCACTGAGAGGGAGAGAGAGCGACGAGGAGCGTGCATGCGTGGCCACGGTCTTCTGGTGGATCTGGCGCGCGTGGGCATGTGTTGCTCCAGTCAATAGAGCGAGGGTGGAGGGGCCCTGGAGCTGCCTTGATGCAGAGAGGTGGTCGAGGACTCGAAATGGCAACATGGGGAGGCTTGAACCGGCTGGGCTGGCCACCTTAGCTTCGAGTGTGCCCAGCAGCGTGCCCGGAGCGCAGTTTTGGCATGCCACGACATGTTGGCACACTGTGGGGCGCTTTGGCCTTGTCTGGGCTGTCCTAGGCTTGGCTTGGAGATGCCTTGCCGTTTGGGAGTCGAGGGGCTCACTGCTGCCCATTGGAGGAGAGGAAAGAAGAGATGCCAGTGCTAGACCAGAAGTTAGAATGGGGATTTTGGGGTCTTCTTCTTGGATTCAAAGAGGGGCCAGCCTCCTAAAGTTGGGGAGTGGTGTTGTCCACTTGGTTAAAAGGTTTCGAGCGAAGAGCTTAAGTGTGGAGTGGAGTAGGAGCTGTTTTGCTATAGTGGCAGTAGGTGTTCGACAGGTGTTTGGAGTAGCAACACCTCACCACTGGAGGTGAGAGCTAACATGATTAGCTTGGGTACAAAAATAAGATGGCCCACCAAATTTGAGCCTCATTGGATGAGTTTGGCACTTCAAACTAGAAATAACCCCCCAAATGGTAGATATGTCCCTTCCAAAGGGAATGTGGGTAAATCACTTCCTACAAAATCCCATTTTACATAGAGGCTCCTCATTTGGGTTGTTGAACACCCCACGAGTTTCATCCCATTTGGATAAACTTTGTAATGTAGAGATGTTTCAACTTTGTTCCGGACAGAAAGGTTTTTGCAATTATTTAGTGAACCAAACCACCTTGAAATGAGGTGAAACTTGGTGTGGCCACTAAATATAGATTGGGAAGGTTGCTGGATTTTTCTGGGATTTATTGGAAATGTTTCCTTTGGAAATATTCCAAAAGATCAAAACCGACTGAATAGGTTTTCAAGGATTTACTCGAATATTTTGAATACAAATACGGGTTGAAAATATGATGTATGAAAAATATATGTCCTATGAGTATCTCCAAATTTTCTCAGATTTTTCTGAGGTAGAAAAGTGTTTTTCCATATAGGAATATCATTTCTGGCCTCAGAAATGGACATACCAATAAGATAGGAAAATAATTTATAAATAACTATTTTATGGTTTTGTTAAGCTAAAATAGTTTTAGAACCAGATCACAAACTTTGGGTAAGAGCACTCTCTTGCTATCTAGGACTTGTAGTGCAACCCAAACCAGGGTTTTGAAATAGTCAGAAATAAGAAAAAAGTATTTTGACAATATATTTAGGTAGGAAAAATATGGTTTTCATATCACACAATCAAGAATACAATGACAACCATGGCATTCACAACATTGGTTTTTGAAAAGTTTTAGTAAACTCAGATTTTTGGATTACAGTAAAAGTGAAGTGAAAACAAGGTGTGACAGTGCTTGTGATGCACAAGGAAGTGTCAATTTCTTCACCTTTCAAGATTTTGTGGTTGGAGCCAAGGGTGAAATTGATCCAGATTCTTCACGTACAACTGATGAAGTTGTCCTGATAGGAGCAATTTCTTCAGGCACATCAATTTGTTTTACTGGCCTGATATGTGCTTCGGGAGCAACAGTGGAGGTTGCCCTGTCAGTTTCTTCATGCGCTCCCGTTTCCCCAGCACCCCTGACAATTTCTTCAACGTCTTGAATTTCTTGAGCATGCTGGTTAATTTCTTCAAGCTGAACGATGGAGCTAGCGTGAGTAACTTCTGGTTGCAATGGAGCTGCAACCGTGGCATTGTGCTGTGTGATGGACTTTGTCGCAAGGTTAATGAACCTAACCTTGGCACCTTTCTAGTCCGCATAATAATGATTGTATTCATCACTGAGATTTTTGATCTCAGTCTGCTCAATGATGAATTTTTCAGGAGACAAGGAGAGAAGGTTATTCTTTAGAAATCGTTCCTTCTCGGTGTGCTCCTTTCTGGCTCTCTTGGTCTTTTCAACTTTCCATTTTTCTTCGGCAATAAAAGTCGTCAAGACATGGCTTGGCCCAGGTGGAAGATGCAAATCATCAATTGGCATATGACGGTTTTGATACCACACATCACTGAAGTCTAGAACAACCCCACGGTCCAGAATCAAAGGAATGTTTGTACCTTTGGCCTGAGCAGCTCTTTCTTGTTTTCTTTTGATGATCTTTGCAAGTTCATCATCATTAGCTTCATCATCTTTCGATCGTGAGGGAACATTGAAGACCACCTTGTGAGGACTAGGTCTTTTGCCTCATCCAGTAGTCATCTTTTTCTTCATGGTTGCACTTGAAGAGGTGAGTCCAGAGCCAGAGGCAGAAGTTCCTAAGGGAATTGTGACTCCCTCAGTTCATTGACATGTCGCAAGGTGTACGAGCATTGAGGACTTTGTGGTTGTTGCTGAGGAATTTGCAGCCATAGTTGGAGGTGGTTGAGGAATTTGTTGTGAGGAGTTTGAGCTTGAAGATTTTGTCTTCATAGAAGATTTCTTCACCACAACTCTCTTTGGAGCTGTTTTAGTAGCAGATGCTTTAGTAGAAGAGGAGGTGGCAGCAGCAACTCTAGCAGCAGTCTCAAGGTTGAAGTTCCTCATTGCCTCTATGACAATCTTCTTCAGCTTAGCATGATTCTTTGCCCACTCTTTGGGAAATTCTTCACCACTGACGATGCTTGTGGGATCAGCAACTTGTCCTTCAACCAGTGGAGGTCTTGGACGGGGAGGATTGACATCGAATCTCTTCATATACTTAGGAGTAACATATCGGTACTCCTTCCATTCCTTTATCCATCTCCTCTCTATCTTTTGGATGCATGTTTTGCACTTCTCCTTGGTCTCTTTGCCATAGATTTCATCATCCGTGGTGTAGTACTCATCATAGATATCCTCAGGGATATCAAATGCAGTGTTAGTCTCACCCTTCTTTCCTCCTTTCTGAGGTCTTTTCCCTTCAGCCATTTCCTTGAACAGAGAAAATTGTGCTTTTGATAATTCTGAGTAAGTGTGCAAATTTTCTTCATGGAACGCTGCAAATGAGTTCAACTGATGAGAACCGAGAGGTTCATCAACAACATTTTGTACATGTGAACAGAGTATAGGTGCGGAGAATTTAAAGAGGACATATGCGTTCTTATGATGTTTTCAAAAGGAATATCAAGTTGACAAATTTGACCATGGAATTTCTTGAAGAATTTTGCTAAGTGTTCTTGGTGTAGGTTCGAGAGTTGTGCAGATTTAAAAATTTACACAATTGAGGAATCTTTGAAAAATTCATGACTTGGTGAAATAGATCAAGGGAAAAGAGGTTGATTCAGGTGTTTACTAGATGACTCGGAAGTAATAAACACCTTTCAAAGAAATTATAAAGTTATAAAGATCAAACATGGCAATTAAATTAGCTTTTATTTACCCTGGTTGAAGAACTCGATGAACATAGAATGAGAAGGGGAGAAGCTCGTTGGTTTAGATCTACCGCTCCCTAACTTGGCGGCAGATATCAACTATGATGACACTGAAGTGAAGATTTCCGCGGCCGACATGAGTGTGATGTCGAGGATGTTGACGCAACTAAGCTCAGCCTCTCCGGTAGTGATAAAGAACAACAACGGCGCTGATCTCTGAGCTCGAGTGGGATTAGAGGCCGACTAACTGAGGTAGAGGAGGGGTGAATGGGGCATTTATAGTTGAAGTAAACAATGTACGGTCCAAAGATTTTGGACCATACTGCCCCTGACCCGTCCTACCTACATGACATGTGTCACCCACGTTCACACAGGTGCAGATCATGGGGATCATGGGTTACCAGTCGTGGAAAATAGGAGAGGTTTGAGCAGCAAGGGCCGAAAATTTGGACAATAGATATTTTAAGATATTGTTCACAAATTCTTCAGCTAACAAGGACCGGGTGAAGACTTTGAACGGGTTTCAAATAGAACGCACATGAAGAATTTGTGAATACAGTTGGTTGAGTTAAGCATAAAGGGGGAAAGGGTCTGATCACATTCACTTGGAAGAAAATCAATTCGAAGAATTAGAAATAGGTGAATGTTTTTGAGGACTTTGAAAACTCAATATATATATATATATATATATATATATATATATATATATATATATATATATATATATATCGTCTATTCTGAAAATGGGTGCATAGTAACTATTTTTTAGATCACTTTCCAACTGCACGGTAAACATGAGTGCAGTGCGTCCCTATCGAACGACCACTACAATCTCAGCAAAAAAACTGCATGATTTTTTATGCATTGTTTTCGCTCCAATTTCTAGACCGTTTTTTGGACTAAGGTATATAATATACCGTTGGATAGCTATGGATAATGCATAGCTTGGTCATGTTGATCATATTTCGGGATGCCTCGCGGTTTAAGAGTAGTTTCAACAACGGCGGTCGCGTGACAAGTGTCACCGAGAGTATTTTCGCGATTTTTTCTTAACCACTCATCGGAATAAAGCGAACGACACGGCGTTCGAAACATATCGTGGAGCCGCAATTTTTCATGTAGTACGGTGTTGAAAATCAATGGAATAGGCGCTACTTTCATATGTTGGTCATTTGTTGAGGTTACTCATGGTTTTAAATGAATTTTGAAAATGGTGCGGCTACCTACGAGTGACAGCTAGCGTATTTGCATGAAATTTTCCAA